>NC_057349.1:27531733-28220966 GCF_016509475.1 Prionailurus bengalensis | reverse complement strand
GCTTGAGTCTACTAGATTGAGTAATTGAAACCTGGACTCAATAGTGACCTGGAGTTAGAGAGATTCTAATACTTCCCTAATGGCTCAGGAAAATAAAAAAGTTGAAATGTACCTATTGAGTACAACTTGATTAGTTAGCTTCTAATCAGGTCTCTTTCTCCCTCCTTCTCCCCCTCTCCTTCCCTGGCAGGGCCTAGAGGATGTTCCTTTAATGGAGACATTTAGCTAGCAAAGGAGAACCAGCATTTTTGAAAAACTCTACGTGACTGACATCTATAGGCCAGAGATGATGGTGGAAAATGTTGCACCTAGAAGTGGCAGATGGCAGTTGATGGTGCTTAAGTGGCAGAGGCAAATTGGACAGAATTACAAAGAAGCCACAGGATGAGTGGTAGCCATGGATCTACAATAATGGCTAATTGATCTAACTGCTACAAATGAAATTGATGGGAAGCATATCAAGGATATAATGTATATCAGAGGAAAAATTCTAATTTTGGTGGGCAGAAATCCAACCTAAATCATTGTGGTGGGGATCCATGTCCTAATACTAGTGCCTACACGTAAGGCAGTTCCCAGACCCAAGCTTCTAGAATGAAGGAAAAAACATTCTCTTAAAGGAAGGACGCTGCAAGGTGGCCCTAGACATATTTTGTCATTCTCTCCCCCAGGCTTTCCTAAAAATACCTGTGCATTCATCAGGGCGACTGGACATTGGGAGAAATGGAGATATCCAGATGTCTTGTAGATTATTTGATAGTGGCTTCCAAGTGACCTGAAACCCCACCATGGTCCGCCAGTTAGAGTGGAAGTTTAAGAAAGTCAGGTAACTGAAGAATCTTGGTCCAAGTCTGTCCCAGTGAGGCCAGTAGGACCACAGTTTTTCCCCCAGGCCAAGAATGTATATAGAGAAGAATATACTTAATTATATATATAATTAGTATCTGACAGAATATTCACTTTTGTTCTCTGGTGAAAAGATGAAGTGGAAGGGCCTGGAAATGTGCCTATTTTCTTGTTCATTGCATAAAAAAAACAGTATAAACCAAAATCAATAATGGAGCTCTGGGTGAATTTCAGAGATTTCAAAGACTTGAAATATGTATGATAGTGATTTCCACTACATCCCAATTTAATTAGCCTCTTAATCTTAATTCTGCTATTGCAAAATCCAGATGATTCATGGAGAATACCTGTAGATGAGTTGTAATTGAACTTTAGTAAGCATCAGAATCACAGCAGAGTCATTAAAACACAGATTCCTGGGTTCCATCCCTAGAATTTCTGATTTAGCAGGTCTGGGGTAAAACCTAAGAATTTCCATTTCTAACAGGTTCTAGGTGATAGTAATCTTGCGGGTCCTGAGACCACTCTTTGAAAACTTCTGTCAAAGATACCCAAATTTATTAAGATGGAAATGCTAATTTCATTTGCTTATTTCCTGCCATATGATATACAGCATTAAGCTAGATTAAAAAAAATTCCCATTCTTGAAAACAAAAGTACTCAAAGTAATTTGCCTTTTTGAGGTCATATATCCTTTCTCTCATGCTTCTGCTCACTGTCATAATGTAAACTGAAGGGAAATTCATTATTATGATATCCCATAGACCAACAAGGTGGCTCATCATATTGATGATATTATGCTAATAGACCTAGAGGGCAGGAAATATCAAGCATTCTAGATACCTTGATGACACATATACGTGGCAGAGTGTAGGAGATAAACTCTGCAAAAGATAAGGAACCTAATAAATTAGTGATGTGTTTAGAGATCTTGTGGTCTGGCATATATTGGAATATAACCACAAGAATAAGAGATAAATTGATGTACCTTATACTGCCTACCATGAAGAAAGAATTATGGTGCTAGTGGGATTTGAAAACTTTGTGCATCACATTTTAGGGTGTGGTTATGGCCCAGTTAGTGGGTAGTCCATAAATAAACCTTTTGTTTTTTCAGCCTGGTTGAAGTATAATTTGTACAAGGTAAAATTAATTAAATTGATGAATTTTTACAAATGTGTTCAATTGTGTAACAACCACAAGACAACCAAAATCATGATATAGAACTTCTCCATCATCCTGAAATGTTCCATTGGGATTTCACTCAATCCCCTTACCCCACCCACTTATCCCTCATCTGCCTTCTATTTATGTTTTTGGCTTTTCTAAACTTCCATATAATGAGATCACACTGCATGTAAATCCTTTAAATATGACATATTTTTCTCAGCCTGGGTTTCTGAGCCTGGGTAGCTCAGTCAGTTGGGCGTCTGACTGATCATGAGGTCATGATCTCACGGTTGGTTCCTGGGTTCCTGAGTTCGAGCCCCACATCTGGCTCTGTGCTGACAACTCAGAGCCTGGAGCCTGCTTCAGATTCTGTTTCCCTCTCTTTCTGCCCCTCCCCCACTAACGCTCTCTTTGTGTCTCTCAAAAATGAATAAATGTTAAAAAAAATTTTTAAAAATTTTAAAAGAAATTCACAAGCTGATTTTCTTTTTTTCTTTTTTTAAATGCTTATTTTTGAGAGAGAGAGAGGGCAAGGGGTAGAGAGAGAGGGAGACACAGAATCCAAAGCAGGTTCCAGGCTCTGAGCTGTCAGCACAGAGCCCTATGTGGAGCTCAAACTCATGAACTACGAGAACATGATCTGAGCTGAAGTCAGATGCTTAACCGACTGTGCCACCCAGACGCCTCCACGAGCTGATTTTCAACATGGCTGTAGCACTTTATACTTTTATTTTTTTTTAAAATATTATTTATTTTGAGTGAGGAAAAGAGAGCAGGGGAGGGGCATAGAAAGAGGAAGAGAGACAGAATTTCAAGCAGGCTCCATATGCCATGTGGAGGCCCGATCAGGGGCTTGATCCCACCACCTTGAGATCATGACCTGAGCCAAAATCAAGAGTCTGACACCCAACTGAGCCACCCAGGCACCCTGGATGTAGCACTTTAAATTCTCACTAGCAGTGTATAACATTTATAGGTGCTCTACATTTCCATCAGAATATGGTATTGTTAGTTTATTATTTTTTTAAATTTCAGTTATTCTCAAAGATGTGCAGTAGTATCACATTTTGGTTTTTATTTGTATTTCCATAATAACTGAAGATTTTGAATATCTTTATCATCTATATATCTTCTTTGGTGAAATGTCTGTTCAATTTTTGTATCTATTAAAGTTTTCTTATTGTTGAACTTTGAGCGTTTGTTAAACATTCTGGATACACATCCTTTGTTAAATACATGATTTGCAAATATTTTCTCCTAGTCTATGGCTTGTCTTTTCATTCTCTTGACAGTCTTTTACAGAGAAAGTTTAAAATTTTGACGAAGCCTAATTTATGGATTTTTTCTTTTATGGATTATGCTTTTGGTGTCATGGTTGAAAAGTTTTTGCCTAACCCCATGTCGTGAAGATACTGTTCCTGTATTTTCTTTTAAAAGTTTTACATTTAGATCTATAATAT
This sequence comes from Prionailurus bengalensis, assembly GCF_016509475.1. Classification (NCBI taxonomy): domain Eukaryota; kingdom Metazoa; phylum Chordata; class Mammalia; order Carnivora; family Felidae; genus Prionailurus; species Prionailurus bengalensis. The sequence continues at coordinate 28,217,490 of NC_057349.1, read as the reverse complement.
ATTTTGAGTTAATTTTCAGATAAGATGTGATGTATAGGTCAAGTTTCATTTTTGTTTTTTTTATATGGATGCCCATTTGTTCCTGCACAGTTGGTTCAAAAGATTCATTCTCCACTGAATGGCTTTTGCACTGTTATCAGTTACCTATTGACCACCTTTGTGTACTATTTTCAGACTTCCTATTTGAATTCATTGCTATAGGTACCTATCCTGTCACCAATTTCACACTGGAATGATTATAAATAGTAAGTCTTTAAATCAGGTGGTGTGAGTTCTTCAAGTTCGTTATTATTTTTCAAAATTGTTTTGATCATTGTTGTTCTTTTGCTGTTCCCTATAAATTTTAAGATTAGCTCATCTATGCAAAAGTCCCCACTGTAATTTAGATTGGGGTTGTATTGAATATACATATCATTTTGAGAAGAACTGATATTATAGCCATATTGAGTCTTCTGATCCATGAGCATGGTGTAACTTTCTATTTATTCAGGTGATCTTTAAATTATGTCAGCAATGTTTGGTTTTATAGTTTTAATGTATAGACCTTGCACATTTTTGTTAAATTTATTCTTAAGTATTTCACACATTTTAATGCTATTATAAAATATTAAAAATTTTCAATATCCAATTGTTTGTAATTAGTATATAGAAACACAACTGAGTTTTGTATATTGACCTTGAATTCAGTGACTTTGCTTAATTCATTTAATAAGTCTAGAAATATTTTAGTACATTCATGGGGTTTTCTATGTAGACAGCCATGTTGTCTGAAAATAGGGAGAATTTCTTTCATTCTTTCCAATATGATTGTCTTTTGTTTCTCTTCCTTGCCCTAATGCATTGGTTGGGACTTCCAGTACAGTGTTGATTAGGAACAATGAAAGAAGACATTTTTATCTTGTTCCTGTTCTTAGAAGGAAAGCATTCATTCTTTGTCCATTAAGTATTATGTTAGGTGTAGGTTTGTCATTGATGTTCTTTATCACATTTAGGTTATTTCCTTCTATTGCCTATCTGCTAAGTTTTTAATGTGAATGAAAGTGGAATCTTATTAAATACATTTTCTTCATTTAGATAATTATGGTTTTTCCTCTCTGCTAATGTGTTAAATTACATTGATTGAGTTTTGAATGTTCAAATTTGCATTCTTGAGATTATCACCACTTAGTCATGTTGTCTTACTTTTTAAAAAGTGTTAAAACTGAGAATAAACTGAGTGTTGATGGGGGGGGGTGGGAGGGAGAGGAGGGTGGGTGATGGGTATTGAGGAGGGCACCTGTTGGAATGAGCACTGGGTGTTATATGGAAACCAATTTGACAATAAATTTCATATTAAAAAATAAAAAATAAAAAGTGTTGCTTGATTCAATTTGTTAACATTTTGTTGAGAATGTTTCCATCTATGTCCATAAAAGACATAGGTCTAGATTTTTATTTTCTTGTTAATGTCTTTGATTTTGGTATTAGGTAATGTTGGCCTTATAAAATAAGTTGGGAAGTGTTCCCTCTTCTTCTGTTTTCTGGAACAGTTTATGTACAATTGGCATTACTCATTCCTTAAACGTTTGGTTGAGTTGAATAATGGAGATATCTAGGCCTGTATATTCTCTCAAGTGTATTTTATTAATTTGTCTTTCAAGGAAAGATATTTCCTTGTCCATTCAAGTAAAATTTTAAAATTCATTTGCATAAAATTGTTTATAATATTCCTGTATCATCCTTTTTTTAAAAATTTTTTTTCAACGTTTATTTATTTTTGGGACAGAGAGAGACAGAGCATGAACGGGGGAGGGGCAGAGAGAGAGGGAGACACAGAATCGGAAACAGGCTCCAGGCTCTGAGCCATCAGCCCAGAGCCTGACGCGGGGCTCGAACTCCTGGACCGCGAGATCGTGACCTGGCTGAAGTCGGACGCTTAACCGACTGCGCCACCCAGGCGCCCCTGTATCATCCTTTCAATGTCTGTAGGATTTATAGAAAAGTCCCCTCTCTCATTTTTATTGTTAGTGATTTGTGTCTTCTCTTTTCTTTCTGATCAGCCTAACTAGAGGTTTATTAATTTTGTTGAGTTTCTCAAATTGACTTTTGTTTTCACTGAATTTCTCTTTTGTGTTTGTTTTCTATATTATTGCCTTATAATTTACCAATATTCTTTCTTTTCTTCTACTTCTTTTGGACCAATGGGAAGAAAAGTTGGAGAAATTGGAGAAATTCTTCAGGAAATTGGAGGAGAATGAAGTCCCTCTACCTGTTTGCACCTCCTGTCATGTATCATTCTCTGAATTCTAGGAATTCCTCTTCAGGTAAAAGAATAGTGAGAACTTCCCGCTGTCATTAGCACTAAGATACTAAATCACCCCTTGTTGACATTCCTAAACACCATCCACACATTTATAATGGCCTCTTCATTAAACTCTCCTTACCCAGTAAGTATTTGATTTCTTGATGTTTCCTGTCTGCTGATACAGATAAGTTTTTACAATTAATTAATTAGCTAATGGATTTCAAGTAGGATGTTTTCAGGTTCACAGCAAAATTGAGTGGAAGGTACCCATCTGAGCCTGGAACTTTCTTTTTTGGGAGGTTATTAATTAATGTTTCAATTTCTTTAATGTATGCTGGCCTATTCAAATTGTTATTCTTGTGTGAGTTTTGGTAAACTGTTATCAGGGAATTCCTAAATTTTATGTAGGTTATCAAATTGATGGGCATAGAATTATTCATGATATTTTTTTAATGTTCATAGGATCTGTAGTAATGTCTTCTCTTTCGTTTATTTTTTGATTTTATTTAAAGTTTCTGTTTGCTTTTGTTTTTATCAAAGTAATATAAGCACAGAAAAATAGAATTGTGCAAATAGGAAAAGCAGAAGTATTCCCACTCCATCCCTCCTCAGACACCCTTAAAGCAACAAAATTCTTTTATAATTATTTACTTCATTCCATTATGTGGATGTATCATTATTTAATAAATTTCCTAAAGAAGTTTGGATCATTGACATTCTTCTCCACCCCTGCATTTTATTTTAGAAATTTTCAAATAAATCAGAATGTTGAAAACTTTTACAGTGGGCACCCATGTCTGCACTACTTAGGTTCTTCCCCTTAACGTGTTACTATACTTGTTTTATTATATATACATCTACTCAATGATCCATCCTCTATCCACCCATCGATCCATCAATTTTTTGATGCATTTCAGACTAATTTAGAGACATTATTTATACTTCCTCCCGGATGCTTCAGTCTGTATGTGATTGACAGGAGTTCAATATTTGTCCATGATTCTTTTTTGTTTTGGTTTTTGTTTTTTAATATGAAATTTATTGTCAAATTGGTTTCCACACAACACCCAGTGCTCATCCCAACAGGTGCCCTCCTCAATGCCCATCACCCACCCCTCTCTTCCTCCCACCCCCCATCAACCCTCAGTTTATTCTGTTTTTAAGACTCTTTCATGGTTTGGCTCTCTCCCTCTCTAACTTTTTTTTTCCCACTCTTATGTGTATCTTGAGAAACTTAACAGAAGACCATGGGGGAGGGGAAGGAAAAAAAAAGTTAGAGAGGGAGGGAGCCAAAACATAAGAGACTCCTAAAAACTGAGAACAAACTGAGGGTTTATTGGGGGTGGGAGGGAAGGGTGGGTGGGTGGGTGATGGGTATTGAGGAGGGCACCTGTTGGGATGAGCACTGAGTGTTATATGGAAACCATTGGACAATAAATTTCATTAAAAAAAAGGATGATACCCATGATAGTGTAAGATTTATTTTAGGGATGAATAGATGGCTCAACACTAGCAAATCAGTCAATGTGATACACAACCTCAACAAAATTAAGGATAAAAATCATATGATCATCTCAATAGATATAGAAAAATCATTTGACAAAATTCAACATCAATTTATTATAAAAACTTTCAACAAAGTGGGTGGAGAGGGAATGTACATCAACATAATAGAGGCTATATATGACAAGTCCACAACTAATACTCAATGGTAAGAGGCTGAAAGTCTTTTCTCTAAGATCAGGAACAGACAACGATGCCCATCATTGCCACTTTTATTCAACATAGAATTGGAAGTCTTAGAGCAATTAGGCAAGAAAATAAATAAAAGGCATCCAAATTGAAAAGGAAGTAAAACTGTCACTATTGTCATTTTTAAATAAGTTTTTAATTTTAATTCCAGTATAGTTAACATACAGTGTAATATTAATTTCAGGTGTATAGTATACTGATTCAACAGTTCTATACATTGCTCAGTGCTCGTGATAAGTGTAATCTCTAATCCCCATTGCCTATTTTATCCTTCCCCTTACTTACCTTCTCCCTGCTAACCATCAGTTTGTTCTCTATAGTTAAGAGTCTGTTTCTTGGTTTGTCTTTCTTCTTTTTTCTCCCCTTTGCTTGTTTGTTTTGTTTCTTAAGTTCCACATAGGAGTGCAATTATATGGTATTTGTCTTTCTCTGACTGGCTTATTTCACTTAGTATTATACTCTCTAGCTCCATCCATGTCATTGCAAATGGCAAGATTTCATGATTTCTTATGACTGAATAATAGTCCATTACCTATTTATATCACATCTTTATTCATTCATCTTGGGCTGCTTCCATAATTTGGCTATTGTAAATAATGCCATAATAAGCATAGAGGTGCATGTATTCCTTTGAATTAGTGTTTTTGTATTTTGGGGGGTAAATACCTAGTACTGCAATTACTGGATTATAGGGTGGTTTATTTTTAACTTTCTGAGGATGCTCTATACTGTTTTTTACAGGGGTTTCACCAGTTTGCACCCCCATCAACAGTGCACCATGGTTCCTATTTCTCTACATCCTCGTCAATGCTTGTTGTTTCTTGTGTTCTTTATTTTAGCTATACCAACATGTGTAAGGTGATATCTCATTGTAGTTTTGATTTGCATTTCCCTGATTATGAGTGATGTTGAGCATCTTTTCATGTGTCTTTTGACTGTCTATATGTCTTCTTTGGAGAAATGTCTTTTCATGTCTTTTGCCTACTTTTAAATTGGATTATTTGTTTTTGGGTGTTGAATTGTATAAGTTCTTTATGTATTTTGGAGACTAGCCCTTTACTGAATATGTCATTTGCAAATATCTTCTCCTGTCCGGTAGGTTGTCTTTTAGTTTTGTTGATTATTTCCTTTGCTGTGCACAAGCTTTTTATTTTCAAGAATAAAGCTGTCACCATGTTCAGGTGTTAATTTTTCTTTAACTGTTTGGTAGAATTCACCTGTGAAGCCATCTGTTACTGAGGTTTTCTTTGTTGGGAGGTTTTGATCACTGATTCAGTGTCCTTACTTTTTATTGGTCTGTTCAGATATTCTATTTCTTAATGATTCAGACTTGGTAGGTTGTATGTTTCTAGGAATTTACCTGTTTATTCTAGGTTGTCCATTTTTGGGTGTATAATTGTTGATAGTAGTCTCATGACCCTCTGAATGACTGTGGTGTCAATGGTAATGTCTGCTTTTTAATTTCTAATTTATTTGAGTACTCTGTTTCTGTAAATTTATCTAAAGTTTATTTATTTTATCTTAAAAAACCCATCTCTTAGTTTTGTCTATCCTTTGTATTTTTCTCTGTTCTATATTTCAATTATTTCTGCTCTCATCCTTGTTTTCTCCTTCCTTCTGTTCATTTGGTAGCTTGTTATTATTTTTCTTGGTAATTGACATATAAAACTAGGTTCTTTGAACTCTTTCTGTTTACTTAATGTAAGCATTTATTGTTATAAACTTCCCTCATAGCACTGCTTTTGCTAAATCTCATAAATTTTGGTATGTTGTGCTTCCATTTTTATTTGTTTCAAGATATATTTCGATTTACCTTTGATTTCATTGTTGATTCATATGTTGTTCAGGAATGTGTTGTGTAGTTCCCACATGTTTGTGAATTTTCCAAACTTCCTTCTGTTACTGATTTCTACTTTCATACCATTGTGGTTGGAAAATATACTTGGTATAATTCAATTTTCAAAAATTTCCTGAGACTTGTTTTGTGACACAACATATACTCTATCCTGGAAAATATTCCATGTACACTTAATAAAAATTTATATTCTACTGCTATCAGATGGATTGTATGTGTCTCTTAGTTTCATTTGGTCTAAAATGTATTTCAGGTCCAATGTTTCCTTACTGATTTTCCATCTCAATTGTCCAAATGTTGTTGAAAGTGGAATATTTAAGTCCCCTACTATTATTGTATTGTCTATTACTAACTTCAGCTCTGTTTGTGTTTGCTTAAGATATTTAGGTGCTCTGATGTGTGAAGATATATTTACAATTTTATATCTTCTTGATGAATTGACTCCTTTATCAATTTATAATGGCCTTAGTCTCTTATCACAGTGTTTTACTTAAAGCATATTTGTGTAATATAAGTTTGGCTACCCCTCCTCTCTTTTGGTTTCTGTTTGCATGGAATATCTTTTTCTACCTCCTCACTTTGATCCTATGTGTGACCTTATAGGCAGCATATGTTTGGGTCTGATTTTTTAAAAAATCAGTTCAGTCAAACAAACAAATAAATAAATAAATAAATAATCAGTTCCACCATTCTATACCCTTTGACTTCAGAGTTTAATCCATTTACACTTTAAGTAATTATTGGGGTAAGGACTTAGTACTGCCATCTTGTTAATTATTTTCTGGCTGTATTGTAGTTCCTTTGTTCCTTTCTTCCTCTGTTGTTGTCTTCCTTTTTGAATTGATGATTTTCTGTAGTGGTATACTTTGATTATCTTATCTTTATCTTGTTAGTACCTACTATCCGTTTTTATGGTTACCTTGAGGCTTCCTTGAAATACCTTATAGGCAAATCAGTCTGTTTTAGGCTGACAACAACTTATCTTTGATTGCATACCAAAACTTTTCCCTTTTCCTTCCTTTCCACATTTTGTTTTTCAGGTAGCAATTCAAAATTTTTTATATTTTTTATATTGTTTATATTTTTATAATATATATTATAAAATTATATATATTATATATATTATAAAATTATATATATAAATTATAAAATTATAATATATATATTATATTGTATATTATTATATTATATATTATATTATCTAATTATATATATATACTATATAATTTTTTATATTGTTTATTAACAGGTTATTATGGCTATAGTTATTGTTAATACTTTTGTCTTTTAATCTATGTACTAGAGTTAAGTGGTTAATACACTGCATAATACAGTATGAGAGTGTTTTGGATCTGACTATATCTTTACCTTTTTATCAGTGTGTTGTGTGGTGTCATGTGTTTTCATGTTACTAATATCATCCTTTTTTTTCAGCTTTTTAAAAAAAGTTGATTTACTTATTTTGAGAGAGAGAGAACACAAGCAGGGGAGGGGCAGAGAGAAGAGAGAGATAATCCCAAGCAGACTCCATGCTATCAGCACTGACTGAACCACCCAGGGGCCTCTTGTTTCAGCTTTAAGAAATATGTCAGCAATTGTTATAAGGCAGATCTAGTGGTAATGCTTTTCCTCATTTTTTGTTTATTTGGGAAAGTCTTTATTCACCTTCTTTTCTGAAGGACAACTTTATTGGTTACAGTATTCTTTGTTGGCAGTTTTTTATTTCTTTTAGCACTTTGAATATATCATCCCATTGTCTCTGAGCCTGCAAGATTCTTGCTGAGAAAACTGAAAGTCCTTTGTAGACTCTCTTGGATGAGAATTTTTTTCTCTTCCAATTTTTTTTCCTCTTGATATTCTCATTCTCTTTTTGCCTTTGATTTTAGACAGTTTTATTATAATATATTTTGGAGAAAATTGTTTTGGATTTAATTTTGCGGTGACCTATTAGATTCATGACCTTGAATGTCCAAATACCTCCTAGGTTTGGGAAGCTCTCAGCCTTTCGTTCTTTCTTTCTTTTTTTTTTTTTTAATGTTTATTTATTTTTGACAGAGAGGGAGACAGAGAGTGAGCGGGCAAGGGACAGAGAGAGAGAGGGAGACACAGAATCCAAAGCAGGCTCCAGACCCCAAGCTGTCAGCACAAAGCCCGATGCAGGGCCTGAGCCCACAAGCCCTGAGATCATGACCTGAGCCGAAGTCAGACACCCAACCAACTGAGCCACCCAGGCGCCTCACAGTCTTTATTTCTTTAAACAAGATTTCTACCACTGTTTCCACCTTTCAGAGTCCAATGACGCATACATTGTTTCTGTTAAAGGTGTTCCATGAGTCCCAAAATATTTATTTATTTTTCATTCTTTTTTGTCTTTTTGTTCCTCTGATTGGATAATTTCAATTGCTCTTTCTTTGAACTCACTGATTCCTTTCTACTTAGTCAAGTGTGCAGTTGAAACTCTCTACTGAACTCTTCAGTTCAATTATTATATTCTTAAGCTCCAAAATTTCCATTTGGTTCCTTTTTTTTTTTTTTACATTTTCTATCTCTTTGTTGAAGTTTTCATTTTGTTCTTGTATTGATTTCCTGATTTCACTGCACTGTTTATCTGTGTTTTCTTGTAGCTCTCTGTGAATCTTTATGGCACTTGTTTTGAATTCTATGTCAAGCAAGTCCTGGATCTCCTTTTCTCCTTTTCACTTACTAGAAGTTTATTGTTTTCCCTTGGTGGTATCACATTTGCTTGATTCTTCATGATCCTTGTAACTTTGTGTAGGTGTCTACATATTTGAAGAAGCAGTTGCGTCTTCCAGACTTTATGGACTAACTTTAGAATAGAAAGATCTCACTTGTGGATGGAGGCACACTGGAGCATGTTGTGACCCCAGGTTTAGTTGTGCAGAATGCCAACTGCAAGGGTGTGTTGTGGCTCCAGATTTAGGAGGGCATGTTGTATCTTTGGCTCAGGCCACTGGGATCTACAGCATTGACAACCCTTAGTCCTTGGCTAGAATTTTGAGTGTTTTCGGTGGCTGCTAGGGCTATTGGTGTCCTCAGAGGTGCATTCAGGTCTAATGGTTAGGGACCAAGACAGGCAGTGGTAGTGACTGGAGCCAGTGGTGTTCATACTTGGCTGTGAGAGCTGTGAGTTTCTGTGTGGTGGTAGGGGCCTGTTGCAGAACATATGTAATAGTGGCAGCCAGAGCAGGCAGCAAGACCTGGGTACAGAGAATGCAACTTAGGAGACCTTGGCTATTAGCGTGCTTTACTGTGGCTGCTGGGTCTCACCACAGGCACACAGCAGTTTAGGTCAGTATTGGAAGTCAGGTCAGGGACATACAATTACACAGCCCCTTCAGGGGCTACCTGCAGGTGAGCCCCATGGTGCTAACCAGTGACAACAGACAAGGTCTGATCCAGATCCACAAGCAACTGTAGGATCTTTAGTTCTGAGTATATACCCCTGTGGCTACACTGTCTTCCCATGGGCACATGGCATTGGAAATCTATGATAGGTTTTAGGTTCCTTGCACATGCACAGTTGGAGGGGCTAGCCCCATGGATGTGCATATTGTTGTGGGATAGCTGCAGGGGTCTAGCCTAGCCTCTTATACTTGTGCAGCCTCATTTGGCAGGTGTGGGTGCTGGTATAGGTTCTGGCTCTGTCAGGGAAGGGTATGAGGGAAGAAACCAGGAGAGACTTGGGCATCTGCCATACACAAATGCAAAAACCAGATAAATTTCCAACGGGTGTGCCACAGCTATGCTGGCTGTCCATTGGTTTCTTCAGTGGTGAAGCTTGTTGGAGTCAGCCTTAGGAAAGATCATTTGGAAGTTCAGTTCTTCCTACTACATGTATACATCTCAGCATTGACAGTCTCTGGGTGGGGTAAAGTCATAGTGGGTCCTTTGTGTGGTGCTCCAAAAGGCTGGGGAAACTGGTAGCTCACTCTGTTCTCTTTTCCAGTGGGAGGAACTCTCTAGCTGGGAGTTTCCTCTTGGTGCTGAGCAAGGCCAGCCTGGGGGTTGGGGGTGGGTGCTGGCAAAATGAAGCTGTTTCTCTTCCTTTTTTGTGCAGTTATTGTTTGTTTGTTTGTTTGTTTCGCTATTGTTTTTCTACTGTGTTGCTGAAGTTTTTTAAGTGGACTCCATGTATCCCCTAGAGCTGTTTTTGTTTGTAGATAGTTAACTATTGATCTTTGTGGTGGGATGGATGTTGTCTGCTTCCATCTCATGTTGCTATTTTGGTGATAACACTCTTTCCTTCACTTTTGAGGGATAATTTCATAGGGTACAGAATTCTAGGTTGGTTGTTTTTTCCTCTCAATACCTTAAATATTTTATTCCACTCTTCTCTTGCTTGCATGGTTTCTGGGCAAAAGGTGAATGTAATTCTTATCTTTGTTCTTTCATAGGTAAGATATTTTTCCTTTTCTGGGTGCCTGGGTGGCTCAGTTGGTTAAGCATCAGACTCATAATTTCAGCTCAGGTCATGATCTCACAATTTGTGCCATCGAGCCACACACTGGGCTCTGTGCTGACAATGTGGAATCTGCTTGGGATTTTCTTCCCCAACCTCTACTCCTCCCTCACTCTCTCTTATCTCTCACTCAAAATAAATAAATAAACTTAAAAAAATTGTTTTCCTCTACCTTTTTCAATATTTTTTCTTTATCTTTTATTTTCTGCAGTTTTTTTGTTTTTTTAGAGAGAGAGCACACAAGTGGGGGAGGGGCAGAGGGAGAGAGAATCTTAAGCAGGCTCCACACTCAGCATGGAGCCCAATGTGGGGCTCTATCCCATGACTCTGAGCCAAAATCAAGAGTCTGGTGCCCAACTAACTGAGCCACCCAGGCTCCCTTGCAGTTTTAATATAATATGTACAGGTGTAGTATTTTTGTTTTTGTTTTGTATTTTTCCTGATGAATCTTCTCTAAGTTTCATGGGTCTGTGGTTTTGAGTCTGACACTTGTTTGGGAAATTTTTTGTCATTATTGTTTCAAATATTTCTTCTGTTCTTTTTTCTCTCTTTTTGTTCTGATACTCCTTTTATGCATATGTTATACATTTTGTAGTTGTTCCACAGTTCTTGGCTATTCTGTTCCATGTTTTTTCATTCTTATTTTCTTTTTACTATTCAGTTTTATAAGTTTCTATTTTCATATATTCATGTTCAGAAATTCTTTCCACAGCCAAGCTCATTTTATTAATGGACCCATTGAAGCATTCTCCACTTCTCTGAGTGCTTTTAGTCTCTGGCATTTCTTTTTTGTTCTTTCTTAGGATTTGTATCTCTCTACTTACATTACCCATTTGTTCTTGAATACTGTTTACTTTTTACATTAGAGCTCATAGCATATTCATTAGAGTTCTTTTAAATTCCCAGTGGATAAATACAACATCCCTGTCATGTCTGATTCTGATGCTTGCTCCATCTCTTCAAAATGTACTTTTTGCCTTTTGGTATGCCTTTTAATCTTTTCTTGATAGGTAGTCATGCTGTACCAGGTGAAAGAAACTGCTATGAATAGGCCTTTAATATGTGCTATGAAATGTGAAAGGAGAGAAATGTTCTATCATCCCATGATTCAGTCTTTTAGTGAGCCTGTGTCCCTGGACTGTGAATTTCATAAGTATTTCTCAGTTTCTTTCTCCCCACTTAGGTGAGGCAGGATGTATTTCCCTCAGGTTGGTTTGGTTCTGAAGAAACCCAAATAGTTAGGCTCTGATTAACCACTTTCTCTTGAGGACAGACCTTGTTAGGAAAAACAGCTCTAGGGTAATTCAAAATAGTTACTTCTTCCCTTCCCCTGCTGCATGCACAAGAGGATTTGTTTTTGGTATTCACTGTGATGATCTGGTCAAGCTCTAGGTAGTGAAACTCACAAAAATGTGAATGCCCCATTGTTGGGTCTCCCTGAAGTTTTTAACTTTCATGGTCGTCCATAGTGAGCCTCCAACAATTTGTTAATTATAGTTCAGGTTTTCCTACCTCATTCCTGGTTCCTGGGGAGAATCAGCTCATGGGTTTCTGCTCCAACAAGTTGTGATTCTCTGTATTTGCTTGTCTATCTCTTCCATTTTGGGGGCATCAGTTTGTCTTGTGACCTTCCTTCTCTGATAGGTATAAGAAGAGCTGATTTTTCAGTTTGTTCAGCTTTCTAATTGTTGTTAGAATAGAACGATGACTTTTAAGCAACTTACATACAAGACCAGAATTCAGAAGTCCAGAATTTGTTTTTGAATTTTAACACATATTTATAATTTTAAAAAAGACTGGTAGAAAAATTGCAAAAATATTCTATTATTATGGTTCTGTTGCTAAAGTTAAGCTGGTTTGGTAAAGTCAGTCTGAAATTGTTAGCCTTGGAATCCATTGACTTAATTTTCCAGAGATCTTATAAAATGGTAGAATTTACTGGAAACATTCTTTGACCTGTATTGATAATTTATTTTTCACTTAATCTCTTTAATAATGGCTTTGTGACCATCTGTTGTACTTGCTGTGGCTCTATAAAACTAATTGACTCTGCAGCTCTCCAAGAAAATTATAGAGAAGGCAGAATTTGCAATAGTTAGGGAAAACACCAATTATTGAAAACCTTTTTGCCAATGTGTGGACCTCATTTCAGGAAGCACAGATGTGTTTAGAGTGTGGTTCCTGCCCTTAAGGAGCAAGTAATGAAGTGGAGAATGCATTTGTAAGAAAATAATCATATAAGTCAGTTTGTTTTGAGGAGTATGGTAAACAAAAACTAAACATTACAGGGACACAGGACCTTCACAGGTAAAGTGCTATTGCTATATGTGGTAGCAAAATAATTTCTCCTCCTCCCCAAGCTCCATGAAAAATTTCCACATCCTAATACCTAGGACCTGGGAATATGTTACTTTATGTAGCAAAAGGGAATTGAAGTTATAAATGGAATTAAAATTGCTAATTATCTGATTTTAAGGTAAGGAGATTATTTTGAATTATCTAGGTAGGTTCGGTGTAATCACAAGTGTCCTCAAAAGTGGAAGACAGGCTTAAGAAGAGAATCAGAGGGAGCAGCCATGACTTGAAAAGTGATCAGAGAGATGCAATGCTGTTGTTTTTGAAGATGGAAGAAAGAAGCCATGAACCAACAAATGTGAGGTTTTTAAAAGTTTGAAGGAAGAAAGAATAGATTCTCCCCTAGAATCTCCAGAAGGATCCTAGCCCTGTCAAATGCCATGATTTTAGCCTGGTGTCATGTCAAACTTCATGCCTAATGAACTGTAAGATAATTAAGTTGTGATAAGCCACTATATTTGTGGTATTTTGTCATAAAATCATAGGAAGCTATTATATCATTTCTGGGAAGAAGAGAAAAAGACATTGTGGGCAAAGGAATGGCAAAGGAAAGAGATAGAGGAACAAACCCTTACCTTTTCAGAGAATCAGCTGAGGGTCAGGTGTGGTTTGGGGCCAGTTTGGGGAGAACCTTAAGTACCATACAAGAATCTGGCCTTTAATCTTTAGAGCAAGAAAAGAATCAGTAAAGTTTTTGAGTACAACTTTGAAATTCTTGGTTTTGTCTTTTGAAAAGAAAAAGTGGTATTTCCTAACCCAGAGTAGACTATAGGGGATAGTTGAGAAAGATACTCACTTTTCTGTTTTGCCTGAGTGATGTCTTTATAGTGAGGCTTTATGTTCTGTTTGAATTCCCAGAATAAAGGAATATTGATATGTAAAGCCACATTGTGAAGACATAACAAATATCTGCCATGTTCACTCATAAGGCCCCTCCATTACTAGAGTGTTTGGATTGTTGTCTGATCCATTCTGTCACACTTTATAATATATTAATGTAAGTACAACTCATTTTAAAGTCAATTCTTTGATTTTTTTTAAACAATCTGCCGTTTAGATTATCTCTATCTGTAGTTTCTATCATTAATGTAAATAAGCATAAACTGCATGGTTAGCCAAATTGATTGTGGAGGAATTGGCAATTAAAATAGCAAAATATAAAAGAGAGATTAAGTTAAATATCCACACTTTCCTTTTCCTAGCTGTGAAAATTTCAAAACCAGCTCCCTACCAAAAATACTCAAGTTGGTTCTCTAGGTTCTGTGATAACGTAAGTTTGGAAAATTCTGGTTAAGTAAGTTTATTTAATTATAAATCTCTATGAGATAAAGATGCTATACAGCCCAATAAGTTTCTAGACATGGAATCCTTTTACTTGGAGTGGTAAAGGAGGTGAGGGAAAAGAGCACTACATGTTGTGTACAGAGACTGACTTTCTGGAACTGTTGATGACTCCAAGAAGCTCAGAAGTTAGAGGAGACACTTTACATTTTGGATCCTCAGTTTCCAGGTTCTGTTAAATCAACTTATTATCTTTAATTCTGCAGTTTCTTAAAATTAAATATGAAAATCTTGTTTTACATATGATTTCATAATCACTGGTAGGTTTTTATCAGATTTTTGTAATCCATCATTAGAGTTTCCTACTAACGCTGTATATGAGTGCTAAGCAACATGAGATTATCTCAAAACTTGATGGCTGGAATAGAAAGAGTTTCAGGAGAGTATTTCCTGAAGAGTTTCAGGAGATGTATTTCTATACATATTTTCATCCTTATATCAAAGTTATAATGTCAGAAGTGCAGGAAATGTGCCCACATCACAGTGAGAAACTAGAGTCTTATGAAGACAAACATACTCAGGTTATGTAGCTAGTGAAGTTCCATGTGTCTAAATCTGCTGATACTATGACATCTTGCTGCTTTGGATGGAAAATAGGTTTTTATTTAACAGTCTTTTGACATCTGTTCTAAAATATGGATTTTGATGCACATTGGATTTTTTCTGAAGGATCTAATTTCACCACAAATTAATAGAGACTATTATTGGGAAGGAAAAGGGGATTTATGAACCAGAAGTGTGATGTGTGATAATGATATATCTTTTTATTTTTTATTATTTTAAAAAATTTTTTAATGTTTATTTATTCTTGAGAGAGAGAGAGAGACAGAGACAGAGCGTTAGCAGGGGAGGGACAAAGAGAGCGAGAAGGAGACAGAATCTGAAGCACGCTCCAGACTCTGAGCTGTCAGCACAGAGCCTGATGCGGGGCTTGAACTCATGAACTGCGAGATCATGACCTAAGCTGAAGTCATACGCTTAACCGACTGAACCACCCAGACGCCCCCATATATTTTTTTATATATAGGTCTGTGTCTGCATGTGTGTGTCCATATGGATGCGTGTATCTATGTATATACACACATATTCTATATTCTATATGTGTATATGTAAATATACGTAGGTATACACCGAAAGGCATACTTGAAGGAAATACACTGAAATGTTAACAGTGGCTCTCTTTGAAGTGGAATTATAAATGATTTTTCTTCTTTTCTTTCTTGCATTTTACAAATTATCTAAAGTGAATATGTATTATTTTTGTAACCAGGAGAAACAGAGATTCTTTTAAAAAGGTAAAGAAAACAAAGTATGCTATGCTATATGGTGCATGCTCTTTTTTTTTTTTTTTTTTTTTTTGGACTCAAGACAAACATTCTACATTTTCATATTGGATAGGAATGCCTTTGTCTTACATTTCTTCAATCCATTTACCTAGTTAAGCTGTATAAACCAGGGTAAGTCAGTGGTTGTCCATTACCATTCTGTTTGTCTTCACTGTATTTATGTCTGAACTTTGACAGGAAAATATGATACTGTTGCCCCTGAAAGTCACAAAACAACTTAATTTTAGTTCAATTGAATCTTAAAAATAAGTAAAATAGTGACCAATGAAATATAGACAGGATATTTTAATTCTTGTTGTTTTATAAGATTGGGGCTGTATGATAGTTTTATGTGTCAACTTGGTTAGGCTATAGTACCCAGTTGTTTAATTAAACAATATCATAGGTGTTTCCATGAAGGTATTTTGTAGATGTGGTTAACAACTACAGTCAGTTGACTTTAAAAAGTAAAGGAGAGATGGCCCTGGATAATGTAGGTGGGCTTCATTGAATCAGTTGAAGGCCTTAAGAGCAGAACTGAAGTTTCCTAGAGAATTTATGCATCAAGATGATAGCATCCTGCCAGCCCTACACATTTTGGGCTTTCCATCCTCCATAAGTATCTGAGCTAACTCCTTCAAATCTCTATCTACCTATCCAAAAGAGATACTTATCTATCTATCTATCTATCTATCTCTTTTATTAAGATAGATTGTTTCTCTAGAGTACACTGACTGATACAGATATTGGTGTGAAAGTTGCTTTGTCATTGGATAGTAGGTAGAGGTTGGAAGAATTTGGAAGCACATCTTAGAAAAAGCCTAGGTTGCTTTGAAAAGAGTGCTGGTAGAAATATGGGTGTTAAAGTCTCTTTTGATAAAGTCTCAGAAAGAAGTAAAAACGATGGTAGAGAAATTTTCCATTGTCTTAAAAAATACATATATTATCATGATCTGAATGTTGCCAGAGATGTGAACATTAAAGGTGCTTCTGGTGAAAACTTAGAAGAAAGTGGGAAAATGTTGGACACTGAAAGCCTTGTTATACAATGGCAGAAAATTTGGCTGAATTATATTCTACCATTGGGTGAAAAGTAGTACATATAAAGTGATGAACTTGGATATTTAGCTGAGAAGATTTCCAAAGTGTGGAAGGTGTGATCTAGTTTCCCCCTGCTGTTCATAGTAAAATATATGAGGAAAGAGATAAACTGAGAACGGAACTGGTAAACAAAAAGGGATGAACATTTGATGATTTGAAAAATTCTCAGCCCATTCATACATGCCAAAGATGTGCTCTGGAGAAAAGGCCATGGGTGAGGCTGTACAACCTTTGTGAAGAGATTAGGTATTTCCTTATGGAACTACTTAAACATTTCAACCGAAGCTAGAAATAGGGATGGAGTCATCCAGGAAAAATTTATGAAGGACCCTTGTATCTAATAGCATGGATACCTGTGATATCCATAGAAGACCAATGAGGTTTTTGAGAAAGCTATACCAGCAGACACACTGGCAGCTTGGACTGCAGTGCATGAAATGCACTGGAATGCAGGATGAAATGACAGCTGATTGGCAGACTTCTGGGATTTCACAAACAGAAATGAACTGCTCTAATAGCAAACCTGACTGGACTTTACCTGGGGTCTGAACAAGCCTGAAGAATAAAGCATGGAGACACAGAAAGTTTTTCCCTTCAAGGCCTCCACAGGCCTTGAAACCTAATGGAATCTGCTCTGTTGGGTTTTGAACTTGCCTGGGACAGTGACCTTTTTATTCCTTCTATTTTCCCTATTTTGGAAAGAGAATGCCTATCTATGCCTGTCATACCATTTTATTTATTTATTTATTTATTTATTTATAAATTTGAGTATAGTTAACACACAATGTTACATTAATTTCAGGTGTACAGCTTAGCAATTTGAAAAGTTATGCTATGTTCACCACAAATGTAGCTACCATCTGTCACCATACAACATTATTACAATATCATTGACTTATGCTGTGCCTTTTATTCCCATGACTTATTTATTCCTTAACTGGAAGCCTGTATCCTCCACTCCCCTTCACCCATTTTGGCCAACCCCCCACAACCATCATTTTGCTCTCTGTATTTATAGGTCTGATTCCACTTTTTGTTGAGTGTATATATATATATACACACACACATATATATGTATATATATACATACATATGTATATATTTATATATATCTATATACATATACATATATAAAAATATATACATATGTATGTATATAGATATACATATATATATTATGTATGAGTGAATCACATACTATTTGTCCTTTTTAGTCTGACGTATTTTACTTAGCATAATAGCCTCCAGGCCCACTTCCTTACACCATACACAAAAATAAACTCAAATAGATGAAAGGCCTAAATGTGAGACTGAAACCATAAAAATCCTAGAAAACAGAGGCAGTAATTTTTCTGAGATCGGCCATAGCAACATTTTTCTAGATATGTTTCCTAAGGCAAGGGAATAAAAGCAAATATAAACTATTGGGACTGAGTCAAAATAAAAAGCTTTTGCACAGCAAAGAGATCATCAACAATATCAAAAGGCAAACTACTGATGGGAGAAGATATTTGTATATGATATATTTGATAAGGGGTTAATATCCAAAATATATAAAGAACTTACACAACTCAACACCAAAGAAGCAATCTGATTTAAAAAAAAAAATAGTCAGAGGACCTGAATAAACATTTTTCCAAAGAATAGAAATGGCCAACAGATACATGAAAAGATACTCAAAATCACTTACCATCAGGGAAATACAAATCAAAACCACAATGAGATATTACCTCGTACCTGGCAGATTGACTAGAATCAAAAAGATAAGAAATAACAAGTGTTGGTGAGGATATGGAGGAAAAGGAACTTTTGTACACTATTGTTGGGACCACCATTACATTTTAGAGGCAGTTAATTTGTTTTCTATATCAAAGGTCCACAGATAGAACCATCCCAGGATGGTTCATATCAAGGTTCTCATCCATATCTGATTTAGATGATTTAGATGATGAGATTCGGGGTTTTTTAAGTTGACGATATTTAATTGAGATTTTGATGTGTTTATTCATTTTTAATGTTTATTTATTTTTGAGAGAGAGGCAGACTAAAAGTGGGGGAGGGGCAGAGAGGGAGGTCGAGAGAATTGCAAGCCAGCTACAGGCTCTGAGCTATCAGCACAGAGCCTGATCTGGGGCTTGAACCCATGAACTGTGAGATCATGATCTGAGCCAAAGTTGGGTGCTTAATGGACCGAGCCACCCAGGTGCCCTTTTATTTGAGATTTTGGACTTAGAGTTGGAATGAGTTGAAGACTTTTTGGGGAAGAGATGGGGTGACTGTATTTTGCACATGGGATGAACATACATTTTTGGAGGCTAGCAAGTGGACTCTACAGATTTGAATAGTGTCTCCCCAAAATTCACGTCCACTTGGAATCTCGGAATGTGACCTTATTTGGAAACAGGGTGTTTGCTGATGTCATTAGCTGTGTTCATACTTGAGTAAGGTGGACTGTAAATCCAAAATGACTGGTGTCAGAGACACACAGAGAGAAGATGTCTATATGACCACGGAGGCAGAGATTGGAGTGATTTATCTTCAAGCCAAGAAATGGCAAGGATTGCTGACAAATACCAGAAGTCAGAATCAAGGAAGGATTCTTCCCTAGAGTCTTCAGAGGGATAACAGCCCTGTTGACATCATGATTTCAGACTTCTAGCTTCCAGAATTATGAGGACATAAATTGTCATTATTTTAAATTACCCGGTTTGTGGTAGTTTGTCTTAGCAGCCCTAGGAAACTAATCCAGAATGGTTATGCATTTTACACCCAGGTCTTGGCAAATGGATAGGAAGCACTAAGAAAGAAAATGGAAGCTCAAATTACTTTTTCTAGCCTGGAAGGCATATTTCTCATATATATAACCTCTACATGTTGGATAGCTTCTTCAGTCACTCCAGTGACTATTAAAAGTGAAATAGGGGCGCCTGGGTGGCTCAGTCGGTTAATCATCCAGCTTCAGCACAGGTCATGATCTCACAGTCCGTGAGTTCAAGCCGTGTGTCAGGCTCTGTGCTGACAGTTCAGAGCCTGCTTCGGATTCTGTGTCTCCCTCTCTCTCTGCCCTTCCCCTGCTCATGCTCTGTCTCTCTCTCTGTCTCAAAAATAAATAAAAACATAAAAAAACCTTTTAATAAAAAAATATAAAAAAATTTAAAAAAGTGAAATGAGTACACTTACCATTATGAGCACTTTGTAATGTATATAATTGTTGAATCACTATGTTGCACACCAAAACTAATATAATATTGTATGTCATCTACATTGCAATTAATTTTTTAATTAAAAAAGGAAAAAATTTCTAAAAAATGAAATGAGGGACATCTGGGTGGCTCAGTTGGTTGAGCATTCAACTTTAGCTCAGGTCATGATCTCACAGTTCATGAGCTCTTGCCCTGCATCAGGCTCTTTGCTGTCAGTGTGAAGCCCACCTTGGATCCTGTGTCCCCCTGTCTCTCTGCACCTCCCCTGCTCAAGCTCACACACTCTCTCTCTCTCAAAAATAAATAAACATTTAAAAAAATGAAATGAGATATTGAGAAATTTGATATAATTGGTAGCAGTGTTCTGTATGAGTCATTTGCTAACTAGTCTAGCCAAAGTAGCTTGGAGAGGTATGGAAGCACACCCCAAACCTGAGAGATTTCCAGATTTTGAGGAACACATGTCTTCTCCAACCATCTATAGTTTCAGCCCCAGGAGAAAAACAAGTTCTTTGATTGTATTTAGGTTTCTAATTTTCATTTTATTGCTTTCTAGCTCTAATTGCTTTTATCACATTTTTACTTTTATGGATTCATGTATATGAGCTGTGGGGTAGAATACTTGGCCACCCACACAACCCAGTCATTTCTCACTCTGGTCAGAGTGTGTTTGCTCTTGGCAAAATACAACTTCTTTTTTTTGGAGAAAAGGATTTGAAAAGGCTTTTTAAATGGCTCCCAAGACTCCTTGAATAGTAAATAGCTTTTAAAGACAACACTTTAATGGGCCATGGATAACCAGTTCAAGAACAAAAGTATTGAATATCCCTTTATATGTCCCTTTATATGGGTTTAAAGAGAAAGAGGGAGATAGATTTGGTAGTTTCTTTTCAATTTTACAGAATTCAAAATGTTTGAAAAATTTTGACATACATGCCCATACACAACTGCAAAAATGTTATAAATGACCTGGGAAGATAACAAAGATGATAGATGCCAATCCAAACAGTATACAGCTTATGCATGATGGAAATAGTTATTTCTTCTATAAGCTTTTCTCTGTGGAAGGGGAATGGAGAAGGCAGGGACAAAAGGAAGGAGGAAGAGAACTACACTGCAGGAGTATCATGGCTTCTCTAAATAGTCACTGGCATTGTTCTATAAATGGAACCATTTGCTACACATTTTGAATTGCTAACATTTGGGAGAATAGTGGACAATGGATCATCATGTAAATTATAAATGTTATAACAGTAAATTAACATGTTCATTTAACAGAGAGTAAACGAATCTTAGTGCAAAATGTATTGAGTGTATAGCCTCACTTTTCCACTGCTTAATGAGTGGCGGTGATAAAGCCAAAACAAACAGCTTTATGCTTTGTAAAGCACAAGGAAAAATACTTCTGGGTTTAATTACTGCATGGTCAGTGACAGGCTGGTACCTGCTTGGACTAAAGTTTTCTAAGTTTGTAGCAACTATTCCTTAGCAACTTGGATGCTGAACAAATTATTACACTGGCTTTGGAATAGACAAAGAAAAAATAGATACAATGAATTCTGGCAACCTCCCAATATCTGTTAAGCACCTACTGTAGGCCAGGTACTGGGGATATAAAATAATGATAATGAGATGGAGGCACGTGAATTGCCCAGAACTCCAGGAAGTGTGGAAAAGATAGGGCATGATTATTTCAGTTTGGAATCCCCAGAAGCAGACACTGAGACAAAGATTTGAGGACTACTAGTTTATTTAAGAGTGATTCTGGGAAGCATGCACAGGAAAGTGGACAAAATGAGACAGGGAAGGCAAGGAAGACAACTAAAGCTAGCCACCACTGTAGGCAACAGGTAATTCTGCTGGGAAATACAATACAACCTGATGTTACTCTACCCAAAAGTAAGGGAGACCGGTAGTTATCTTCTAAGTCCTAGCCATCATTAACTAGGGTTGCTCCTGAGAGCATTTACTCCCCAGCACTTCTGGTTTTCCCTGTGCAGTCAGGAGAAAGCCTTCAGCTGGAGACTTGCAGTTTCTTGCAGTAAAATGGTCTCAGCAGGTACTAGTGAATACCAGGATGAGGCATCCACAACATCTGCTGTAATAATCGAGTGGGTTAAGAGTGGTCTGGCAATAAGTATATGAGGAGCTCAGAGGAGAAAGAGAGTACTATCGGATGTAGCAAGAAGGGAGAAATTTATAAAAGGGTTTTGGAATTGATCTAGGCTCCGAAAGGTGGGAGGGGGCACAATGAGCCAGGGTGGTAGAGTGAGTTATTTTAGGGGCTTCTGAAAGCCTGAGCTGCTAATGAAAGATTGAGAAGGTTCTGCTCAGGAATATCCTGTAATGCAAGCTGCATGGTCCATCATCGACTATATTTATAGAACT
This sequence comes from Prionailurus bengalensis, assembly GCF_016509475.1. Classification (NCBI taxonomy): domain Eukaryota; kingdom Metazoa; phylum Chordata; class Mammalia; order Carnivora; family Felidae; genus Prionailurus; species Prionailurus bengalensis. Next base: position 28,195,406 of record NC_057349.1, on the reverse strand, counting down.
GTAGATACTCAATGTGACATTTTGAGAGGAGACATATGAAGTATTTTGGTATTACCATCTCCTACTTGTCCCCCAATGTCTGTTCTTTCATCTATCATCACAGTATAATTTTTAGCTTTTAAGAGCTGAACAAAATATAGACTTTATTCCCAGACTTTCTTGTGGGTGGGTGTGGCCATGTGACTAAGTTCTGGCTGGGGAGGATGTGAACAGAAATAACGTAAGCAATGCCCATGCTTTGCCCTTATTAGACATGCTCTCCTCTTTCACTTCCTTTTTTTTGTAGTGGCTTGAATGTGAGCTTGATGGAGAAGGTCATGGATAAAGACAACACTTTCGGGAGAATAGAATATCAGGGCAGATGGAACCTAAGCCCATAGACACTTTATGGAGTAGAAGCACATACCATTATTTTGGCTCTTTGTCAGCAAGGCTAACTCTATATTGTAATTAGTAGATTAGGGAAATTAATCTGGCAGTAATATTAAGAGTAAATATTGGAGGGGCACAGAGGTCCTTCTGTGTACAATTGTACATATGTTGCACAATTGTCATGATTCTATGTTCTCTATTGTGTTGAGCTTTTTCATGGTTCTGATACTTAACTCTTAGATTGTTACTTCTTTTAGACCTCAGCTTTCATATTTGAAAACTAATATGGTGACAAGAGTTCCTATAATATTGGAAGGTGGTATAGCCTGACAAAGTGGAGAGAAGGTTAATGGGGGGTCTTGGGTAGATGTGACTTGAAAAAAGGAAAGAAACTTGAAATAACATCCTTGGAAAATATTAAAGGAAAAATTTTAATGAGTATGACTCTAAGCACATTTCTTGATATGTGAATGCTTATCTTTAATGTCAGTTTGAACGTAGGGTAGAGGAGGGGGTATCTGGTTGAGAAAATGAATTGAGTTGGGCTTAGAGTTGCAGTAGTAATCGTCTTAAACAGATTAAGTTGATATCTGGAAATTAATAAATTGTATATTGCTCATTTACAATCACATCAAATAGTCCAGATTTATGTAATATAGCCAGAGATTAAAATCAGATGTATATTTATGCTTGGTTGCTTTGTGATGCTGTGCTTGGTGCTCAATTCTCGGCCAGACACAACAAAATAACATCATCTGTCTGCATCCTAAGGATGGTCCCAGGCCAAAGAACAGCAGGGGGTGCCCCAGAAGGCACTTTCAAAGACTCAGAAACTATGTTTCACAGAGGAATCAAGCCTTTTCCATAGGGTATACCTTATGAATTGTACTCCTTAGTCACACTCCCTTGGACTATTCAAGGAGAGGTGTCAGTGTCATGAATTGAGCTACATTTTATTGAGACTTTTGTGCATAGCCACAAAAAACCTTCCCAGTGATTACGATGTCAGGCACAGGGTAGATACTCAATAAATGTGTGTGGAATAAATGAAAAAAATAATTGACCATAAACTTGGCACCAAACATCAATACCTATGTAATAGAGTGTTGAGCATCCCAGAACTTTAGTAATCATGTGCTCGTTAGAAACTCAGTCTTCCAGGGGGATGTCAATCCTTACTTTTGTCCAAGTTTTTTTCTTTATGAAGTCTATGCCCTGTCCCTTGTCCTAATCAGCCTCTTTCTGTAGATCAATATGTACATTCATATCTTTAGCTTTTATTGGGCAGCAATTTTGCAACCCATATGTAATTCATTAATGTATGTAAAATGCTCTGCTATTTGAGCCAAGATAATATACAAGCTGTCTGAAAAGTTTGGCAACAGAGAATAAACTTATTTCAAATAATTTATTAGTTACATTTTCAAATAACATAATATGCTTTCCCTCAACCTCCAGACACCTTTTTAGGTAAAGTAACTCTAAATTTAAAGCAATAGGTCTGATCCTTAGTCTGAAAAAAGTACAATAAATATATTATTTCCCCTTTGTTTACAAAATATTTGCACACTCTGTAGGATACTTATTGTAATTTTGTTTCAGATTAACACTAGGATTATTGCTTAAATTTAGAGGTACTTCATCTGAAAAGTTATCTGGAGGTTGAAGAAAAACACACTGAATATATCTCTTTTTCTGATATTGCAAATAACATGCTGTTTATAGGTAAGATTTTCATGCTTTTGCAGAATTATTGTAATTCCTGTAATTTATAAGCATCTTGGAAAGTTTATTTTAAATTCTTTGTTATGGATTAGTTAAAAGAGAACAAGTGTTTCAACATTTATTTTCAAGTGTCTACCTACAATATGTTCAAAAATAAAATGCAAAGATTGAGGTTTTGGCTTGATCCAAACTTTACTCTCTGCAAAAAAATATTTTAAAGGGAGAGAATAATAAATTTAAAGTAGGAAATAGGGGAAAAATGCATAATATTCTCCATCAACAAATCTGTCTTTGCAATATCCCAAGAAGCCAGCAAGTTCCATATGCTCTATAAACTCACTTTACAGGGGAACTTAATGGGTTGGATTTGCAGCAAGTTAAATGAGATTTTTTTTTAACTGATGTAGTTTTCACAGGCTGACGCCCTTCACTCTTTGAGTGAAACCATCTTGGTTTTGAATTCTTTGGCACATTTCACCATCAGCCTGTGTCAAATGACCCTGAATTTGAAATGAAAGCACCCTTCAGATCTTCATTTTGGGTTGGTGTCATAAACAAATCTGAGTTTTGTTCTCATGGCTTATCATGATCTCTTCCAAACCTTTGATGTATTTATGTCCAAGTTGAAGGATTATATGAGAAGCTTTGCACATTTACTTCTTCATTCCATTATGAATGGGCATGAGGCAGAGCCTCTGCCTCCAGCTCCTATGCTATCTGTGATGATGGTTCAGGACTAAAATCTTTATCTGGGAGCCCCTTTAGAAAAAAATGTTGCCTTGGTATATGTAAGCCTATTACAGAAATATCAGTCTCAGTGGGGATATGCTGATAGAGTTCATGATCATTAACCACATTCTTGGAAATTACCAAGATAGGCAAACTTCAGATTTCAGCAAAAAGTAGGGCTTAGAGAAAATCAATAGAAAGAGTAATAATGCATTAAAAAATTCTAGAAGAAATTTGCTTCCAAGACAAAATAGGCTGATTAATGTGAAAACCTGCTGGCACAGTTATTTTCCCTCCTGAACCACATTCTTTCCATTTTTGGGGAGCATAGCACTGTTTCTCTTGAGGCAGACTTGCTTACAAGTTTTAGTTGTACAGCCAGCACCTCTTTAAAAGTTTTTGCACCAGCCCTTACTGGGTTTAAATGTAATATATTTTATACTTACATTTTACTCTCGTTTTGTCTACATAAGCCTCAGGGGGAAAATGCTTATATATCCTCCTGACCTTTTAATAAATTATTTTTGGGCACTGAAACACATTTTTCTCTGCACCTAGTTTTCCTGTCCTATGTATTGAGATGCTGGGTTGTGAATACATTCTCTTTGTGTGCATTATCTTAGACACCTGTTAACATGTGGGGGTGTAGGGCCATGACAGTAATGGTGTTTTTATTTTAAGGGACTGATTCATGTAGACTGAGAAATGTCAGTCTGGAAACACAAAGCCTGATTATCCCAAGGTATTTGTAGATTAACTTCACATTGATATAGAGCTTTATAGCTGGTTAACCAGTTCATATTCAGTGTAACATTTGACATGACAGATTGCCACTCTTCCTCCCTAGTAGTTAAGTAGTTAGGCTAGCACACTCCATTTTGGTCACTACTATCTTTCATCTCTCTCTCTGATTTTCCCTCCCTCTCTTCCTTTCTTGTGCGTGGCACAAACAGACTTGCTTATATTACAAATGCAAACTATATTTTAAAATATAGTCTATGTCTTCAGTGGCCTACAAAGTTGTTTAGGATGCCATGAAATGTAACAAATAAGGCTTATACAAGACACTATCTGATAAGACCTATGAGAGGTATAAGGACTAAGTACCACTAAGTCCATAAAACCCAGAGGTCAACAAGATTATTTCTTCTGGTGAGGAAAGGAGACTAATGCAGAGTAAGCAAGATTTGAACTCAGTCTTCAAAATGAGTAGAGTTGTTATATTTTCAATAGATTAAATGTGAGAAAGACTGTGTTAAAGGTAAGCAATGCCTATTTGATTGACTAACATCTGGGAGATCAACAGGGTTGGAAAAATGAAACTTATGGGAAACCATGGCAGCAAAGAAGAAGAATGTGGGAGGGAGGGATTGCAGGACAGGTGGCCAGTGGTCTGTTCTGGCACATGAGTGAAGAGAACCGGAAGGGTTCTGGGGTAACATCTGTGTGTCCTATTACCTGTCTTGGTGTGGACTTCATGTTTCTATGAGTGAAGCTTAAGCCTGGCTCTATTTTTTTTTAAAGATATTATAACTTATTCTCAGGCCTTTCTTTCAAAAATCACTCAAGCTAGATGTTATTTACCCTGGGTTTAATTGTGAATATCTGAAGTCATAATTTCACATTTTCTTAATTTTATTTCTAATACATTTTATCTATTTGTTTTTGGCTCTTTATTATAGGCCTGGAAATCATTTTTCATGTAAATTCTGTCACCTAGCATATTAGTTATCCCTACAGCTTGATTTTATGAGACTTTCCTCCAGGCTAACATCAATTGATGTGTCAACACCTTTTGGTGTGAACACCATTGTCGTTACATCAAATACAAACACATCTACTAACACTTTATTCAGCCCTCTCTTCTCCATCAAGTAAACACTTAGCAGGAATCACACTGCTGATGTTCTTCTGATCTACATGTGTAGTGACTCCATCAAAAATTAAATAGTCATTGGTTGGATGAATTCTTTAGTTCTTTTTTAAGTATAATCAAGTTGTCAATAAATTGACTATTCTATAATATCTTTTCAGGTATCTGAATCAAATACACCAGGTTAGAACCCTAAATCCATCTTCTTGTTCTTTCTTATATAAAATTAGCCCATTTATTTGTCTCCAGTGTTCTGGTACCTCTCTTTACAGCATGATTCATCAGATATTACTAAAAGTGGTCAATTTAAGATTTCCTGAGGGGGATTATATCCAATAGCCCAATAAAATCTCCCCAGGTAAAGGATTTTCACGTATCTGAGGACATGAAAGAGGACGTTGGCCACTGCAAGGCCTTGAATTTATACCTCTTCATGCTTATTACTTTCCCTTTAGATGATCTTCCATGGCACAAGTGAAATCCAAGGAATTGCAAGTGCTCTATTGCTGAGTATTCCTTCAGCTTGTTACTCAGGAGACCAGGGGAAAGGAACAGTGGTTGGAAGAGTCACACCCTGGTAGGAACTTTTCAATGCGTTCAGTAACTATTTTCATAATGCCTAAAAGAAGAGGAGTCTGGAATCAATTTGTAGCCCCTTTTCCTGCCTTCCCACTCTGCTTACTTTTTGGATGGGAAGTTTTATGGTAACTACTAACAGAAGATTTGCCCTGGTTGGGCAATCTGTGCTCCAGGTCACTGCTACCTGGAGAGTGTGTGCCTGTGAATAAATCAATTAATTAATGTCTCTGGGTTTTAAATGTACTAACTGTGAAATCAGGATCCCTCTGGCATTAACAACTGTAACATCCAGTAAGTAGGTGTGCCATATATGTAATAAGAATAGCTTTCCTTGTGTGATAATTGTGTTTCACGATTAATATCACTTGGAAGTGATCCAGTGCCATACTTGTTCTCTCCACTTCTTTCTAGCTTATTGCCAACTTCTTGTATCCATCTCCTAAGGTTTGTAAAAGTTCTCTGGGACTTTCATCCTTTGTGCATTCTAAGTCCAAGTTCTAGTTAAATTTTTCAAAAATGTTAACATTACATTCTCCATTGCTGGGAGAAGCTGAAGGAATTTATGAAAACACACCTATATGGCAATTCTTCTATACCCAAATAATGAGATTTTGATTTGTTTTCCTGATTAAAATGCCTATTCTCTTTTGTCCAGTTGTTCTGCACACACTTAAAGTGGCTTTTCTTGGTGTGTGTCCTCTTTTGTTTAACCACCCGGAAATTGAAGTGCTTCAGGCCTTTTCATTCTTGCATAAAACCTTGGCTGCTTTTTCTTCCAATATTTGGAAAAGTCAAGGTATCATGTGAGCTGCCAAGCACACTGGGGTGGGATTTGGAAAAGATCCAGGGCCATATTAGTTCTCTCCACTCCTTTTCAGCTCATTGCAAACTTCTTGTATCAGTCTCCTAAGATTTGTAAAAGTTCTCTGGGACTTTCGTCCTTTGCACATTTTTCTTCATACCCTCAAAGAGTTTAATTCCAAAATCATCCATTAGTATGGATTCAGATTAGCAGTATACCAACTGGCAGGGAGGCATTTGAAAATAACCACTTCCCTGGTAGGAGCATTGGCTACAGAGAAACTTGTTAAGACCTCAGACTTATACTGATTGGCTGTTAGGTGAATGGCTGAGACCTATTTCCCCCTTTTGATTTAATGGGAACAGGTCAAAGGGCCTTTGAAAAGTATGCAACACTTACAGTTTAAAATAGATCTTGGAAGACATTGAAAGAAGAAAGAAGAATGTGGGAATGCAATGAGACAGGGTTCTTTGATCCTAAACACAGCCAGAATTTTAATTAGCAGTATATGTAAGACCAAAGAGAAGGACCTCCCATAGAGCAGGCCAAGTGAAATGGAAGTTCCAAGAAATTATTGAGTTGTCCTATTTCCAATTAAATCCATCATAAAATCCTGGGAGGTTCAGAATGAGGAATCTTCCTTGTCTCCATATATTTTGAGTAAAATTGTTGGTAATACAGATGATGTCCTTGAAACACAGAGAGAATGTTACCTATGAATTATGTACTATATGTTATACATACACTTAGCATAATGGGAAGAATTTACTACCCTATTTCCTTTCCGCTCTTCCTCTATCCAATTTCCCCTCAAGAGTTCTGGAGAATTCGCCAGTGAGGATTAGGAGGATGAAGAGCAGCTCCAGGAAAGAATGGAGGGACCTTCCAATATTTGGAGGTTGAGGCAAGAGGAAAAACTAGCAAGGGAACTTTGAGCCATGAAGGTAGAAGGAAAATGGAGAGTAGAATATGGCCTAAGAGACAAAAACATCTTCAGAGGTAATTGGTGTGAAAACTGTTGAGAAGTTGAGTAAGATGAATCAGAAAAGTAACCCCTATATTTGACAATAGGGAAGTCCTTGCTGAACTTGACAAGAGTAATTTCTGTGAACAGTGGAGTAAGAACTCCATTTGCCAGACTTTACGTAAAAATGTTTAGTTATTCAAGAAATAGACATATTCATTGTTTGCAATAATGAGAAATTTAGGGAAAAAATGTGATGTGGTCTTCAAGGTCTTTCTAGACAATGGGACAGGATCTCTGGCCCTCATTCCCAACTACCTCCTCTTGTGGGGCTTACCTATAAAGGAGCATTACCAAATCCTGGACCAAAGCTCTCAGATGTCTATGAGACTAGGTGACATGGATTAAGGTAATTTGGAGTAGGAATGTACTTCCAGGGGAATGTGATTCTTACACATAAAACTGGGGTTTATGGAAGGATATGGGAGGGAATTCCCATCAAGACACTATACTAGAATTTCTTTTTGTAATCTGTTCCAATTCCTACTTCTATTCCTTCTTTCATTAAAAAAAACATTTTGGACCACCCATTAGTTATCAGTATTAGTGATGATGGGAAGTAAAGTAATATGTAAAACTGCCAAAGTCCCTGCCTTAATCAGTAATCATATTCAAGTAAAGATATCTATATATATTCAAAACCTGATGCAAATGAAGACACAGGATGTCAAAGGAGAAGGGAAGACCTGCTTAAGGCACTGGAATAGTAGTTTTCAACTGTGGATACACATTAGTATTGTTTGAGTGCTCAGCCCCCTCTCTGATTATGTCTGGGGATAGACCCAGACATCAGTACAATCTCCCCAGTTGATTTCAGATTTCAATATGCACCCAAAGTTGGGGACTGCTGCATTAGAGCAGTGGCTCTCCAAGTGTGCTCCTGGACCAGCAGCAACAACATCACCTAGGATTTGTTGGAGATGCAAATTTGCTGGCCTCACCCCAGACCTGTGGAATCAGGAAATCCGGGAGTGGTGCCCAGCAATCTGTGTTACCAAACCCTCCAGGTCATTCGAATGTGGACTAAAGTTTGAGAAAAGACTGGGTACAGCAATGTCTCAGGTCATAGTTTATTTTTAAGGATATAAATATTTAACAACCAATTAACACAGTGTGAAGAATGTTCTGTGTCCTAGTTCTATGAAAAGCAAGAGAAAAATTCTTGCCTTCAAGGAATTTACAGTCCTCACTGGGAACATACAGAACAATTAGAAATCAATAAGTAGTATGGAATTATGTATAAATAATTATACATTTAAGTTTATACATTTATGGGTGGTTTTCTGGTAACATAGGTGACATTATAGAGACTACTTAAAAAACTTTAATAGGGATCTTAAACTTGAATAACAAGTTCAATGCATGAATATTCATAGTCACATTTCTCTCCTACAGAATTTTATAGACTTTCTTCCATCGTCTTCTGGCATTATTTGTTGGAAAACTCTGAGCTTAAAAGGAATTTTCCCCTTTGTAGGTGAATTTCTTTTCTTTGCTTAGATATTAGGATAAAATGTTCATAATTTTTACAATTTAACTGAAATTCAATAATCTAACCAGGATGTGTCTCAATGACTAATCTCTATTTTGTTTTCTGAATGAAGGTGTACTGTTTTCATCTGCAAATTCAGTACTTCACTCATTTCAGAATTATTTTTGTATTGTATTATATCTCTGATTTTTAAAAACACAATTGAATAATTATATGGGCTAGTTAGTCCTAGTCTCCCATGACTATCAAAAGTTGCTAGAGGTGTTTAGAGTAGAATATTATCATAAGCTGGAATTGGCTTCTTAGATATGATACAAAGAGGACTAGCAATAAAAGAAAAAAAAACAGATCAATTAAACTTGACCAAAGTTAAAAACTTTTGTGCCTCAAAGGATACCATCATGAAAGTGAAAGACAACTCAGAATGGGTGAAATATTTGTAAATCACATATTTGATAAAGGTCTAGTATCCAGAATGTACAACGAACTCTTAAAATTAAACAATAAGGGCCCCTGGGTGGCTCAGTCGGTTAAGCATCCAACTTTGGCTCAGATCATGATCTCACGCTCCATGAGTTCGAGACCCGCATCGGGCTCTGTGCTCACAGCTCAGAGCCTGGAGCCTGCTTCGGATTCTGTGTCTCCCTCCCTCTCTGCTCCTCCCATGCTTGCCTCTCTCTCTCTCTCTCTCTCTCTCAAAAATAAATAAACATTAAAAAAATTAAAAAAAAATTCAACAATAAAAAGACAATCCACTTTTAAGGATTTGAACATTTTTTTTCAAAGAAAGCATATCTGAAAAGGTACTCAACACAGTCATTAGGCAAATCCAAATCAAAGCCACAGTAAGATACCATTTCACATACACTATAATTTAAAAAGATGTAAAAAGACACCTGGGTGACTCAGTTGGCTGAGCATCTGACTCTTGATTTTGGCTCAGGTCATGATCCCAGGGTTGTGGGACTGAGAGCCACACTGGGCTCCATGCTTAGATTCTCTCTCTCTCTCTCTCTACTGTTTGCTCTATCTCTATAAAATAAATAAATAAAATAAAATAAAATAAAATAAAAATAAATAAATAACTTAAACAAAAAAGATGGGCGAGGCACCTGGGTGGCTCAGTCATTTAAGCAACAAACTCTCAATTTTGGTTCAGGTCATGATCTCATGGTTCATGAGATGGAGCCCCATGCTCATGGCACAGAGCAGGGATTCTCTCTGTCTCTCTCTTCCCTTCCCCCCACCATCAAAATTAATAAATAAACATTTAAAAAAATGGACAAATAAGAAGTGTTGCTGGATATGCAGAGATATTGAAACACTTACACATTACTGGTGGGACTGAAAAAATGGTGCAGCCACTTTTGAAACCAGTCTGGTAGTTACTCAAAGTTAAATACAGAGTTACCATATAACCCAGAAATTGCACTCCTAGTGGAATACTCAACAAAATTGAAAATATATGTACACACCAAAATTTGTACATGAATCTTGATACCAGAATTATACACAATTGGAAAAAAATAGGAAAAACTCAAATGTCTATCTGATGACTGTAAAAACATGATGTAGTATAGCCATACAGTGAAATGTTATTCAGCCATAAAAAGGAATGCTCCATAAGAAGGAATTTTGCAGCATGGATGAATGTTAAATCATTATGTACATGAATGAAGCCAGACACAAAAGACATACTGTATGATTTCATGCATATGAAATTTCCAGAATAAGCAAATCTATAGAGACATTAAATAGATCTGTGGTTACCTAGAAGAGGGTTGGTGAGGGGATGGTTGGGAAAAATCCAATGAGTATGAGGTTCCTTTCTGTGGTGAGTCAAGTGTCCAAAATTGATTATGGTGATGATTGCATAATACTAAATTGGCAATTTTTGTAGTATGTGAATTATGTATTCATAAAGCTGTTAAAAACTTAGTAGGTTTCTATCTTGTATGCTTCCAGTCAGTTCCATATGCCATTAGCCACACTCAAAAGATATTTTAAGAATGATTCTCAAAGTTGTTTAATTTCTTTGCTTTCTTGTCTCTTTAGCTCCCCCCACCCTCCTTAATCTCAGTCTGGCTCTTGCTCTCTGTCTCCTTGTTTCATCCCTGGGGTTCACTGTAATAACTGTGTAACTGTGGAGGCCACACCTTCCATGTGTTCATTGCCCTTAGTCATTTTACTAAATTGAAAGGTTTATTCACCTTTGCTCTCAAAATCTCTTTTAGTTCCATCTGTTAATGCTTGGGATTTAGAAGTATTTGGTATTTCCAATCTTTAAGACTCTGAATTTATGGATTTTTTCTATTTACTTTTATATCTGCTTATTGCACACTGGATGAATCATTCCTGAGACTATTTCTTGAAACACCTCCATGATTGGAGCCAGTACAGCCACATATAGCACTCACCACCAGTTTTCCTACATTTCCCCTCCAGTTTTGAGGAGTAGGCATTGGCCTGTCCCCTCTGTCATTAAAGGCAATATCTCTCCCAAACTCCTAACTTCTGGGTAACATGAAGTTCTACCTTTCCTGCCTTCCATATTAGTTTCCTTGCCTGCTGTCCAATGCCCTATATTTTAGATGTATGTTAGTTAGGGCTGGTATCCTTTGTCTATAGTGAGGTACCAGTGGGGATTTTTGAGTGAGGGGAAAAAGTTCAGAATACAGGTGTGTTGTTGTTTAACATAACATTCCCAAGGAAGCAGAATTGTCTCTATTATTTAGCTCTATCTGTCTGTAACAACCATTTTTAGAGTTGACTTTGTAAGTGAAATAACATAATAGAGATACAAATCAGCTCTGAAAGAATCACCGGTGCTGAACATTGGTCAGGGTCAGCCCAGATTTTTGCTTCTACCCTTTTCCTCTTGTCATGCTATGTAGTATTTGGGCACTTTTAACTATAAGTTTCCAATGAGGAGCTATAAGGAAGCTATTCGGCTGGAGGGAATGAGAAGAAAGGTGGTTTCTAGCCTTTTCATATTGGAAGAAAATAATTCTGGGATCCAAGGAGATCAAGATGAATAAAGACTGAGCATAACATTTCTATACACTGTTTCAATTTGAAAATGGAAGGGAAAAGCACCAGAAAGAAACCACATGAACACTTTCTTATGGAGAGGGTACAGAAATTTTGGTTCAGTGAAAGTGAAAAGATGTTTTTCCTTTTTAAAGCAATATTTCTTGAACATTTCCCCATGTTTAACCATGACTACATTGATTTAACCAAACCCTTACTGTGAGACATTCTCATTGTTACCAACTTTTTAAAAAAGTCAGTTTTGTTGGGGCACTGGGGTGGCTCAGTTGGTTGAGTGTCTGACTTTGGCTCAGGTCATGATCTTGAGACTCATGGGTTTGAGCCCTGCATTGGGCTCTGTGCTGACAGCTCAGAAACTGGAGTCTGCTTCAGATTTTGCTTCCATCTTTCTCTTTGCCCTTCCCCTGCACTGTCTTTCTCTCTGCTCTGTCCTCATGCACTGTCTTTCTCTCTCTCTCTCTCTTTCAAATATAAATAAACATTTAAGAATTTTTTTTAAAAATGTGAACTTTGCCTTTAAAACTATTTTATTTTGGGAAAAAAAGAGCAGAACTAGTACAATCTGCTTCTGTAACCCTAAAACTAAATTCATAATTTCTTAACAGTTTGCCCTATTGTTTTTACTGTTATCAATGTGGCATTATGAAAAGAAGAGGTCATAGTAATTTTCTATACTAGGCAACCCCACTAACAATATAAGTATACCAAAGCACCAATCAGCCAACTAAGACTTAGTTTCAGGGGCACCTGGGTGGCTCATTCAGGTGAGCACCCAACTCTTGATATCAGCTCATGTCATAATATCATGGTGTGTGAGTTCTAGCCCTGCATCAGGCTCTCTGCTGTTAGCAGAGAGCCTACTTTGGATCCTATATCCTCCCACTCCCTCTCTCTGTCTCTCCCCTGCTCATTCTATCGCACTCTCAAATACATTAATAAAAACTGAGGATACAAAGAGAAAATGAACTATGGCACCTATTTCCAAGAAGCTTATAATGTAGGCGGAGAGAAATACTAACTTAACATGAAATGATGTTAAATAAGAAGAGACTAATAGAAGTTCACAGAAGCCTGAAAGAATTCTAAAATTATTAGTTACAAGGAAACTTAGAACTTATCTCTCCAACCTTCCTATTTTATGAATGATTCCTCTCTACATCATTTCTTTCTAGAAATCCTACAGTCTTAGCTAAAATGTTTTCAGTGTGAAAACATACCACCTTGCAGCAGAGCCCATTCTATGTCAGCTCTGTGTCAGTGTTCTTCCTTATACTCAGCTAAAAAGGGGTTTGCTCTAGCCTTCACCTCTTGGTCTCAGTTTAGCTCCAGTAAATTGTACCTGGTTAATACCATCAGGTATTCTTGGGTGGAGTTTGAATGCAAAAGGCAGAGCACAGTCTAGACTTAGAGCCAGGAGGAATATGAGATGCTGTCTAATCTCCTTCACCCCCAGCCAGCTGGCAGTTCTGGATTCTCTGTTACTTTCTGTACTTGATTAGTCTGATTTTAGCCTGAAGATTCTTAACCCTAGAGGAGCAAGCCAAGTCTCTCCTGAGAATGCTCTGGAGGTTGCTAAAGGCACTGATGCCACAAATTTCTAGATTGGAGGAAACCTGATCTGCCAAGCTAGCCCCATGTCCACGTTGCATTCCAGGTTGCTTGTCTGTCCTCAGCTTCCTCCAAAAGGATCAAAAGCTGTGTCACAGGTAAGATCCTCCTCCTCCTTGGTCTCCATATCTCACTTCACAAGAATCAAGGTGGAGCCATAGGGATCAGCATTTCAGAATTTAGAACAGAGCCCTAATGACCTACAACTCAGACCACTCTTATGACCCTGTATCACCACTATGAAATGAAGAAGTGGTCAGGACTCTGGGTCGTTACCACTTAATGATTCTGCCACTCCTATCCCCCATTGCCAAATGCTATTACTGATGTTTGCCTCAGACCACTAATCTCTTTATCCCATCCACATTATCTCCACTGGAAGCTCAGGCCTCTGGAGTCACCATCCCTATCCCCACATGGTTTTGTACATCCTCTCTTCTTTTTAAAGTTTTAAAGTTTATTTATTTATTTTGAGAGAAAGAGAGGAGAGCATGAGCAGGAGAGGTCAGAGAGAGTGAGAGAGAGAGAATCACAAGCAAGCTCTGCATTGGCAGTGCAGAGTCCAATGTGGGGCTCATACTCATGAACCATGAGACCATGAACTGAGCCAATTTTCATAGGTGGACCCTTAACCAACTGATCCACCCAGGTACCCTGTACATCCTCTTTTCTGACTCTTTTCCTTCTCTCCCCAACTCCTGAAATCCAGAAATGGATTTACTATGATGCCAATAAAGTTTAGGTTTCAGGACCCCTCATGTCCCTTCCAAGGCTAGCTCCTCTAGGGCAAGGGAAAGAAAGCCACTGTGACAGTCTGATGTTGAAGGCCTGGAGTGCTGCTTCCCCACAGGTGACCTCTCTATATACCCTGGAGGGGGTCCTCACCACCTGCACTTAGAGACAGTCTGTTCTTGTAGACATCTTGGACATCCACACCCTAGAAGAATAAAATGAATGTTATGTGGCTGATGGGACCCTTCCCAAACGAACCACAAAGGCTACAGTTTTTAGGGCATAAGCCCCTGAACAAGAGCCTCTGAATAGGAAACTGGAAGATGCTTCAGTTGTAGCACTACCATTAAGGAAATTATTGAAATTGAAAGAAAAAAAAACTATCAATTATTAAGAAAACACAAACTATAAATGTTAAAGAACCCCCAAATGTCAATCAGCTACACTTGAGAAAAGACAGAATTATTTTGATATTCCCTCTATAGAAAATATTACAAAATCACTGTCATATGAAAAGATAACTAAAGAGGATTCAGGCAAATAACAGGAATGTCAGGCAGTTAATGCTACTAATAATAGTAAGGTTTTGTCTTGTTCTGGGTTTTTTGATGTTTACTTGTCATTTTGTATTCATTTTATAAAAGAAAGTTCTCCAAATTGTATAACATTGTCTTGACAAGACATGTATTTACTCCAGAGTATTCCTTGAAGTTTTCAGCTACTGTCTCCTTATTCATTTCAATGCTATTCTGATCTTAAACTTGATTTTAATGCCTATGGATATAACTTCTCTAATATCCTGGCCTCTTACTTCCTTACCATTTTCTTCTTCAAAGACAGTTTCCTTCACTCAACCTCAGTCACTCATTCCCTTGATGGCCCCTTCAGACATTTTTGCTATTGATAAGGACAACCCCTCCATCATCTCAGTTCAAGCACCCCTCCACTCAGACTCTCATCTTTGTGGTGCATATGCTTTCTATCCAAGCTCCTACAAACTTTGACCTTACCCAGACACCACTGATTCCACCACTTTTACTACCTCACACCACCCCACCTACCTATGTCCCTCTTTACCCAGTGTGAAGTTTGTGTGCCACCATTATAATCCATCCCTCACATATACCCTAAAACTCCCCTTTTCTTCTCTTTTTAAAATCAGAATCATTTGGTCAAAGCCAAATCCAGCCTAACATGAACTATCTAGCTCCAAGTTGTGAAGAACATTCAACCATGTTGACAGGTTTCCTTAAACTTTATGACTAATCATCTCCAGTGGGCCCTTATGGGGTTGAACTGTCCCTTCACTCACTCGCTTTGTTCAACTCCTTCATATCTTCTCTACCTGCCTCAAGCATGCAACACTTTCTCCTTCATCCTCACTCTCAGCTACTTTTCATTTCACAAAAAAACATAAAAACACACAGAAGATATCTTCCAAATGCTCCCACCAGGAATGTACCTACTTTCCTGCATCTGCTTTTTTCTTGCACACTGTCTTTTGGTGGCCATAGGTTACATTTTCCCTTCACTGATTGAATGCACAGAATTCCATTCTCTTTTATTTGCCAGTGGATATCTCTACAACAATCTCTCCTCTCTCTCTGTACCTTTGATCTCTCTCTACTGAATCATTCCTGGCCATGTACAAACTTTTGGCTGTTGCATCCTTCAGCCTAACAGTCGTTCTTCGATTCTCTTCTACAGAAAATCTCTTCAAAAATTGTCCATATTTGCTATTGTGATTATTCTCCTCTTATGCTTTCTCAAATCCACTCTGGTCAAGTTTTTTCCTTATTAAGATCACCAAAGACAAATATTGCTAATCCAGCAATCAAATCTAAGGCTTTCTCATACCTTTATGGTCAGAGACATTTTACATAGTCAATCATTCCTTCTTCATTGAAACATTTGCTTTGCTAAGCTTTCAGAAGATGACATTTCCTTGGTTTCCTCTAAGTTGACATCCTTCTCCTTCTGTTTCCTGTGCTGGTCTTTCTTATCTCTCTGTCCTCTAAATAAAAGTTTCTCCTGAGCTAAATGTTTGGATCTCTTCTCTTGAATGAATATACTCAAATCTTGGACTTCTTACACAGTGTTGTAGCTTTCAATATCATTTGATGTCCTAAAAGCTCTCCAAATTTGTCTCTAGCTCAGATCTTTCTTTTAGAATCCAGATTCAGATATATTGTCATCTCTCTGACATTTCCAATAATATCTAATAAGCACTTAAAATATACCACCTCTAAAAGCAAATTTCTGATTATGTCAGTAAGTTGCAAACTTGTCCTTCTTGTTTTTTGCCCTAGCATACTTAGAGTCATTTTTTTTATTTTTTTATCTCACACTTCACATCAAATCCATGGATAAATCATGTTTAAAATGCATCGCAAATCATACCTCTTACCTTTCCACCATGCTTTTTCATTTGAGGGCTTGGAATAGCTTCCTAACTTATTTTCTTGCTTCTGTTCTTCAATCACTGCTCCTATATCCCCCAGTGGTGTTTTCTCAATAGAACAGCCAGACTGATTCTTTGTATATGTAAATCAAATCATGGTTCTTGTTGACTCAAAACCTTCTAAGGCTTCCTGTCTCTCAAAAGGAAAATTTAAGTGTATGTGCCCTACACAAGCTGGCATCCTATTGCCTCTCTGACCTTCTCCTACCATTCCACCATTCACTAACTTGGCTCCACCTTGGCTTCCTTATTCTTCCATTCCAGGCACACACCACTGCCTTGGGACCTTTGCACTTGTATTTCCTCTGCCTGGAACTCTCTTCCTCTAGGCAGTCTCAAATCTCATTCCCTCATCTCTATCAAATCTTTGCTCAAATGTCACTTGCCTGATCACCCTCTCTAAAATTGCACCCTTCCTGCCCTAGAAGTCCTCACTTTCTTTGCTGACTTTCCTTTTTCATGTAATAATTTTCATCACCAGACACTATTTTTTGTATTTACTCATTTTGTGTATTGCTTTCACTAGAATGCAGGCTATAGTTTTGTTTAATACTGTAGGCCAAGTGCCTGGAGGAGTGCCTGCTACATATAAGGTGCTCAAAAAATATTTTTTGAATAAATAGGTAAATGGTACATTGGTGCTAAAGTGAAGAGATCAGCAGAGATAAGAAGGTGAGCAACAGCTTTGCGTTAGTTGAGGCAGCAGATTCCATTAATGGGAGCAGAGAGGATAGAGAGAGGAGAGTTGGTTGTGGCAGAATTTGGAAGAGCAGGAATACAGACAGGGAGCAGCTGTGCCATTTGGATAGTCCATCAACAATAAGAGGAACAAGCCTTGGCACTGTGGGAGGGAGACTTCTAGACACACTAGGGAGTCAGGGAAGCTAATGTCAAACCACAGAGCAATTCTTTGTTTTGAATGACATTTCAGTCTCTGTTACTTCTGAGATTTCTTTTTGTCTCTTTTACTTTTACATATGCTGTGTTTGATAATACAGAAGATGCATTATTTTCCCCCCAAATAATTATAACAGTGCCTGTGTTATGAATGGAATGTTAAAAATTGAAGACATAAAAGAAAGAATTGGCCTAAAGGCAGAAGGAAGTTCATATTATCCCACTGTCTCTACTTAACAGTATACATAGCTCACATCAGAATAATTTATTAAATTATTTAATTGTTCTGTTAACTCTGATAAACACTTATGCACACTACGAATGAAAAGTATACCTAGAAAGGTTTGGGAAATGTTGATAGAAAGTCCAATCCATAAGTCTATTATTTGCAAAGAATGCATGAAGGACAATGGCCATGCCGTGACCTCCTAGTGGTGGGATGATATAACAAAGTAACTTAGCCAAGCCTAAGGTTTCACATCCATTTTTTTTTATTTGAGAGAGAGATGGGGAGAGAGAGAGAGAGACACCACAAGCATGAGTGGGGGAGAGGAGAAGAAGGAGGAGAGAGAATCTTAAGTATCTTGAGTGTGGATCCCCATGCAGGTGTCAATCCCACAACCCTGGGATCATGACCTAAGCCAAAAATCAAGAATTGGATGCTGAACCAACTGAGCCACACAGGTGCCCCCATTTTTTTTTAAAAGGAAAATTGCACAGCACTTTGTTATAGGTAGAATTTTGGTTATTCCTTTATCATTTTAGTTTTATATTTATTGGTACCATAATCCACAGCTCAAATTAATAGATATATTGCTCTAATATTAGGTAAATGCTCCTTATTAATGATTTAGTAAAATAAATTAGGAACAAGTTTGCTGAGTAGCCTTTTGCTTATTGAAACCTGAATAGACAATGAAGATTCTAGAAATCAAGAAGAGAAGCTGGTAGATGTAACAATACCACAAGAACAAATGAAACAATCTTCACAGTGGCCACAACCACATCTTATAAGCTTGCATATTAGATAAAGGAAACTCAAATTTATTAACCATTGAAATGAAAATATACCAACTATTGGTAGAAATACACAGATAGATCAACTCTTTTTTTTTGCTACAGATTAATGAGGAGAATAGAGTTATATCAAGCACAAAATACACCTAGTACATAGTAAGTTAAAATCATCAAATTAAATAAATTATAATTCTAGGAGAAAAACTAAATTTTGCCTTTCATAGATCAGATATATTGCCAAAGTTCTTTTGATATTTATTGTGCATAGCAAAAGAAAAAAAAGAGGTGGACTCTTTTAAAATGTACAATATGTGCCTGTTAAAACTTCTGGACATGAGAAGGAACACTGCAGAGTTGTGTTAGTATGTGCCAATTTCATGAAAGGTCGTTGTGTCTAATTATAATAATAAATATTGTATCAAAAGCATCTCAAATGAAATTTATATGTGTGTCCATGCAAATGGTGGATGAACAAGGATGGAATAAAACTGTGATCAGAGAGAGATCCAGGCAACCTGTTGGGCTTTTTAAAATTTTGGCTAGGAATTTACCCAAGGCATACAAAACTGCTGATGCATAGGGGCACATGTATCCCAATGTTTATAGCAGCATTTTCAACAATAGCCAAATTATGGAAAGAGCCCAAATGTCCATCAACTGACAAATGGATAAAGAAGATGTGGTTTGAGGAGTTGCGACAAGATGGCGGCTTAGGAGGACGCTGGGCTCACCACACGTCCTGCTGATCACTTAGATTCCATCTACACCTGCCTAAATAACCCAGAAAACCGCCAGAGGATTAGCAGAACAGAGTCGCCGGAGCCAAACGCAGACGAGAGGCCCACGGAATGGGTAGGAAGGGCGGCGAGGCGGTGCGCGCTCCACGGACTGGCGGGAGGGAGCTGGGGCGGAGGGGCGGCTCGCCGGCCAAGCAGAGCCCCCGAGTCGGGCTTGCAAAAGCGGAGGGGCCGGGCGGACTGTGTTCCGACAGCAAGCGCGACTTAGCGTCTGGGAGGTCAGAAATTAACAGCTCTGCTCGGAAAGCGGGAAGGCTGGAGGACAAAGGGAGGGAGAGCTGCTGAGCCCCCTGACAACAGAGCTCAGTTTGGTGGGGAACAAAGGCGCTCACCAGCGCCATTTCCCCCGCCCATCCCCCAGCCGAAATCTCAAAGGGAACCGGTTCCTGCCAGGGAACTTGCTCGCTCCACGCAAACACCCAACTCTGCGCTTCTGCGGAGCCAAACCTCCGGCAGCGGATCTGACTCCCTCCCGCTGCCACAGGGCCCCTCCTGAAGTGGATCACCTAAGGAGAAGCGATCTAAGCCTGCCCCTCCTGCCCCCGAGCACCTTGCCTACCCACCCCAGCTAATACGCCAGATCCCCAGCATCACAAGCCTGGCAGGGTGCAAGTAGCCCAGACGAGCCACACCACCCCACAGTGAATCCCGCCCCTAGGAGAGGGGAAGAGAAGGCACACACCAGTCTGACTGTGGCCCCAGCGGTGGGCTGGGGGCAGACATCAGGTCTGACTGCGGCCCCGCCCACCAACTCCAGGTATACACCACAGCACAGGGGAAGTGCCCTGCAGGTCCTCACCACGCCAGGGACTATCCAAAATGACCAAGCGGAAGAACTCCCCTCAGAAGAATCTCCAGGAAATAACAACAGCTAATGAGCTGATCAAAAAGGATTTAAATAATATAACAGAAAGTGAATTTAGAATAATAGTCATAAAATTAATCGCTGGGCTTGAAAACAGTATACAGGACAGCAGAGAATCTCTTGCTACAGAGATCAAGGGACTAAGGAACAGTCACGAGGAGCTGAAAAACGCTTTAAACGAAATGCATAAAATGGAAACCACCACAGCTCGGCTTGAAGAGGCAGAGGAGAGAATAGGTGAACTAGAAGATAAAGTTATGGAAAAAGAGGAAGCTGAGAAAAAGAGAGATAAAAAAATCCAGGAGTATGAGGGGAAAATTAGAGAATTAAGTGATACACTAAAAAGAAATAATATACGCATAATTGGTATCCCAGAGGAGGAAGAGAGAGGGAAAGGTGCTGAAGGGGTACTTGAAGAAATCATAGCTGAGAACTTCCCTGAACTGGGGAAGGAAAAAGGCATTGAAATCCAAGAGGCACAGAGAACTCCCTTCAGACGTAACTTGAATCGATCTTCTGCACGACATATCATAGTGAAACTGGCAAAATACAAGGATAAAGAGAAAATTCTGAAAGCAGCAAGGGGTAAACGTGCCCTCACATATAAAGGGAGACCTATAAGACTCGTGACTGATCTCTCTTTTGAAACTGGGCAGGCCAGAAAGAATTGGCAAGAGATTTTCAGGGTGCTAGACAGAAAAAATATGCAGCCAAGAATCCTTTATCCAGCAAGTCTGTCATTTAGAATAGAAGGAGAGATAAAGGTCTTCCCAAACAAACAAAAACTGAAGGAATTTGTCACCACTAAACCAGCCCTACAAGAGATCCTAAGGGGGAGCCTGTGAGACAAAGTCCCAGAGACATCACTATAAGCATAAAACATACAGACATCACAATGACTCTAAACCCGTATCTTTCTATAATAACACTGAATGTAAATGGATTAAATGCGCCAACCAAAAGACATAGGGTATCAGAATGGATAAAAAAACAAGACCCATCTATTTGCTGTCTACAAGAGACTCATTTTAGACCTGAGGACACCTTTAGATTGAGAGTGAGGGGATGGAGAACTATTTATCATGCGACTGGAAGCCAAAAGAAAGCTGGAGTAGCCATACTTATATCAGACAAACTAGACTTTAAATTAAAGGCTGTAACAAGAGATGAAGAAGGACATTATATAATAGTTACAGGGTCTATCCATCAGGAAGAGCTAACAATTATAAATGTCTATGCACCGAATACCGGAGCCCCCAAATATATAAAACAATTACTCATAAACATAAGCAACCTTATTGATAAGAATGTGGTAATTGCAGGGGACTTTAATACACCACTTACAGAAATGGATAGATCATCTAGACACACGGTCAATAAAGAAACAAGGGCCCTGAATGAGACATTGGATGAGATGGACTTGACAGATATATTTAGAACTCTGCATCCCAAAGCAACAGAATATACTTTCTTCTCGAGTGCACATGGAACATTCTCCAAGATAGATCATATACTGGGTCACAAAACAGCCCTTCATAAGTTTACAAGAATTGAAATTATACCATGCTTACTTTCAGACCACAATGCCATGAAGCTTGAAATCAACCACAGGAAAAAGTCTGGAAAACCTCCAAAAGCATGGAGGTTAAAGAACACCCTACTAACGAATGAGTGGGTCAACCAGGCAATTAGAGAAGAAATTAAAAAATATATGGAAACAAACGAAAATGAAAATACAACAATCCAAACGCTTTGGGACGCAGCAAAGGCAGTCCTGAGAGGAAAATACATTGCAATCCAGGCCTATCTCAAGAAACAAGAAAAATCCCAACTACAAAATCTAACAGCACACCTAAAGGAACTAGAAGCAGAACAGCAAAGGCAGCCTAAGCCCAGCAGAAGAAGAGAAATAATAAAGATCAGAGCAGAAATAAACAATATAGAAACTAAAAAAACTGTAGAGCAGATCAACGAAACCAAGAGTTGGTTTTTTGAAAAAATAAACAAAATTGACAAACCTCTAGCCAGGCTTCTCAAAAAGAAAAGGGAGATGACCCAAATAGATAAAATCATGAATGAAAATGGAATTATTACAACCAATCCCTCAGAGATACAAACAGTTATCAGGGAATACTATGAAAACTTATATGCCAACAAATTGGACAACCTGGAAGAAATGGACGAATTCCTGACACCCACACGCTTCCAAAACTCAATCAGGAGGAAATAGAAAGCTTGAACAGACCCATAACCAGTGAAGAAATTGAATCGGTTATCAAAAATCTCCCAACAAATAAGAGTCCAGGACCAGATGGCTTCCCAGGGGAGTTCTACCAGACGTTTAAAGCAGAGATAATACCTATCCTTCTCAAGCTATTCCAAGAAATAGAAAGGGAAGGAAAACTTCCAGACTCATTCTATGAAGCCAGTATTACTTTGATTCCTAAACCAGACAGAGACCCAGTAAAAAAAGAGAACTACAGGCCAATATCCCTGATGACTATGGATGCAAAAATTCTCAATAAGATACTAGCAAATCGAATTCAACGGCATATAAAAAGAATTATTCACCATGATCAAGTGGGATTCATTCCTGGGATGCAGGGCTGGTTCAACATTCGCAAATCAATCAACGTGATACATCACATTAACAAAAAAAGAGAGAAGAACCATATGATCCTGTCAATCGATGCAGAAAAGGCCTTTGACAAAATCCAGCACCCTTTCTTAATAAAAACCCTTGAGAAAGTCGGGATAGAAGGAACATACTTAAAGATCATAAAAGCCATTTATGAAAAGCCCACAGCTAACATCATCCTCAACGGGGAAAAACTGAGAGCTTTTTCCCTGAGATCAGGAACACGACAAGGATGCCCACTCTCACCGCTGCTGTTTAACATAGTGCTGGAAGTTCTAGCATCAGCAATCAGACAACAAAAGGAAATCAAAGGCATCCAAATTGGCAAAGATGAAGTCAAGCTTTCGCTTTGTGCAGATGACATGATATTATACATGGAAAATCCGATAGACTCCACCAAAAGTCTGCTAGAACTGATACAGGAATTCAGCAAAGTTGCAGGATACAAAATCAATGTACAGAAATCAGTTGCATTCTTATACACTAACAATGAAGCAACAGAAAGACAAATAAAGAAACTGATCCCATTCACAATGGCACCAAGAAGCATAAAATACCTAGGAATAAATCTAACCAAAGATGTAAAGGATCTGTATGCTGAAAACTATAGAAAGCTTATGAAGGAAATTGAAGAAGATTTAAAGAAATGGAAAGACATTCCCTGCTCATGGATTGGAAAAATAAATATTGTCAAAATGTCAATACTACCCAAAGCTATCTACACATTCAATGCAATCCCAATCAAAATTGCACCAGCATTCTTCTCGAAACTAGAACAAGCAATCCTAAAATTCATATGGAACCACAAAAGGCCCCGAATAGCCAAAGGAATTTTGAAGAAGAAGACCAAAGCAGGAGGCATCACAATCCCAGACTTTAGCCTCTACTACAAAGCTGTCATCATCAAGACAGCATGGTATTGGCACCAAAACAGACACATAGACCAATGGAATAGAATAGAAACCCCAGAACTAGACCCACAAACGTATGGCCAACTCATCTTTGACAAAGCAGGAAAGAACATCCAATGGAAAAAAGACAGCCTCTTTAACAAATGGTGCTGGGAGAACTGGACAGCAACATGCAGAAGGTTGAAACTAGACCACTTTCTCACACCATTCACAAAAATAAACTCAAAATGGATAAAGGACCTAAATGTGAGACAGGAAACCATCAAAACCTTAGAGGAGAAAGCAGGAAAAGACCTCTCTGACCTCAGCCGTAGCAATCTCTTACTCGACACATCCCCAAAGGCAAGGGAATTAAAAGCAAAAGTGAATTACTGGGACCTTATGAAGATAAAAAGCTTCTGCACAGCAAAGGAAACAACCAACAAAACTAAAAGGCAACCAACGGAATGGGAAAAGATATTCGCAAATGACATATCGGACAAAGGGCTAGTATCCAAAATCTATAAAGAGCTCACCAAACTCCACACCCGAAAAACAAATAACCCAGTGAAGAAATGGGCAGAAAACATGAATAGACACTTCTCTAAAGAAGACATCCGGATGGCCAACAGGCACATGAAAAGATGTTCAGCGTCGCTCCTTATCAGGGAAATACAAATCAAAACCACACTCAGGTATCACCTCACGCCAGTCAGAGTGGCCAAAATGAACAAATCAGGAGACTATAGATGCTGGAGAGGATGTGGAGAAACGGGAACCCTCTTGCACTGTTGGTGGGAATGCAAATTGGTGCAGCCGCTCTGGAAAGCAGTGTGGAGGTTCCTCAGAAAATTAAAAATAGACCTACCCTATGACCCAGCAATAGCACTGCTAGGAATTTATCCAAGGGATACAGGAGCACTGATGCATAGGGCCACTTGTACACCAATGTTCATAGCAGCACTCTCAACAATAGCCAAATTATGGAAAGAGCCTAAATGTCCATCAACTGATGAATGGATAAAGAAATTGTGGTTTATATACACAATGGAATATTACGTGGCAATGAGAAAAAAATGAAATATGGCCTTTTGTAGCAACGTGGATGGAACTGGAGAGTGTGATGCTAAGTGAAATAAGCCATACAGAGAAAGACAGATACCATATGGTCTCACTCTTATGTGGATCCTGAGAAACTTAACAGGAACCCATGAGGGAGGGGAAGGAAAAAAAGAAAAAAAAAAAAAGAGGTTAGAATGGGAGAGAGCCAAAGCATAAGAGACTGTTAAAAACTGAGAACAAACTGAGGGTTGATGGGGGGTGGGAGGGAGGAGAGGATGGGTGATGGGTATTGAGGAGGGCACCTTTTGGGATGAGCACTGGGTGTTGTATGGAAACCAATTTGTCAATAAATTTCAGAAAAAAAAAATAGAATAGAAAAAAAAACAAAAATAAATTAAAAAAAAAAAACAAAAAACAATAGCCAAATTATGCAAAAAGCCCAATGTCCATTTTCTGATGAATGGATAAAGAAGATGTGGTGTGTATGTGTGTGTGTGTAGGATACACACACACACACACACACACACACACACGGAATACTACTCTGTGATGGAAAAGAATAAAATCTTGCCATTTGCAAAAAAAAAAAAAAAAAAAAAAGAAGATGTGGTTTATATATACAATGGAATACTACTTGGCAATGAGAAAGAATGAAATATGGCTATTTGCAGCAATGTGGATGTAACTGAAGGGTATTATGCTAAGTGAAATAAGTCAGGCAGAGAAAGACAGATACCACATGTTTTCACTTATATGTGGATCTTGAGAAATTTAACAGAAGTCCATGGGGGAGGGGAAGGGGAAAAAGAAGTTACAGAGAGGGAGGGAGGCAAACCATAAGAGACTCTTTTTTTTTTTTTTTAATTTTTTTTTCAACATTTATTTATTTTTGGGACAGAGAGAGACAGAGCATGAACGGGGGAGGGGCAGAGAGAGAGGGAGACACAGAATCGGAAACTGGCTCCAGGCTCCAAGCCATCAGCCCAGAGCCTGACGTGGGGCTCGAACTCCCGGACCGCGAGATCGTGACCTGGCTGAAGTCGGACGCTTAACCCCATAAGAGACTCTTAAACACTGAGAACAAACTGAGGATTGATGGAGGGTGGGGGAAAGGGGAAAATGGGTGATGGGCATTGAGGAGGGCACTTGTTGGGATGAGCACTGTGTGTTGTATAGAGAACAGTTTGACAATAAATTGTATTAAAAAATAAAAAAAGTCAGTATCAATAATAAATTAAAATAAAATCTCGGCTTTATTAGTCTGTACCAACTGTTCAGAGGATACACTTATGTAGCTGTAATTCTGAATAGGCAAAGGGCAGTGTAAGCTTCAGATGTGACTGTCCTTGTGTATTTAAAGGATTCATAAAGAAGGAATGGAACAGGTGGGTATATGGCAGGGCTTCTGAAATGACCCTGACAGGGGAAAGGAAGTGACCCTCTTTGATAAGCGTGTAAATGAATTAGGACGTCATGGTATGTTGAATAGCAAGAGGTAGTGCTAAAGTCCCTTAAATGTATGAAATTAGCAATGTCTCCAATTCTATGTAGAATGATTTATTATTTGAAGAGAGTGGTGGTTCAGTATCCATAGAGAGAAGCCAGTGATGATGAAAGAGAATTTTCTGGATTCTAGCAGTAAGAATGGATTTCTAGGAGGGTCGTTTCTCTGCTTTTGAAGATGAGGGCTTTAGTGTGGAGGTTCCTCAGAAAATTAAAAATAGACCTACCCTATGACCCAGCAATAGCACTGCTAGGAATTTATCCAAGGGATACAGGAGTACTGATGCATAGGGGCACTTGTACCCCAATGTTCATAGCAGCACTCTCAACAATAGCCAAATTATGGAAAGAGCCTAAATGTCCATCAACTGATGAGTGGATAAATTGTGGTTTATATACACAATGGAATACTACGTGGCAATGAGAAAAAATGAAATATGGCTTTTTGTAGCAACGTGGATGGAACTGGAGAGTGTGATGCTAAGTGAAATAAGCCATACAGAGAAAGACAGATACCATATGGTTTCACTCTTATGTGGATCCTGAGAAACTTAACAGGAACCCATGGGGGAGGGGAAGGAAAAAAAAAAGAGGTTAGAGTGGGAGAGAGCCAAAGCATAAGAGACTGTTAAAAACTGAGAACAAACTGAGGGTTGATGGGGGTTGGGAGGGAGGAGAGGGTGGGTGATGGGTATTGAAGAGGGCACCTTTTGGGATGAGCACTGGGTGTTGTATGGAAACCAATTTGACAATAAATTTCATATATAAAATAAAATTTAAAAAATACTATTATAAAAAAAAGAAGATGAGGGCTTTAGTCTTTGAGGATGAGAATTGAAACTTTTGGTACTTTTTTTTTCATACTTATTCTGCTTATTACATATGTACAAATGATATTGAAACACCAGTTTCTATTATAATGCATTATATATTATTGTATTTTCCTATTTAAGGCTGGATTTTCTTTCAGTCATGCGGAAGCATGACGTATTTTATTCAAGATTATTTTTCTACATTTTTGTAACTTAAAGGATTTGTCTGTATATACTAAAAACTACCTGTTTAGGAATTCCTTCAATTTTATTTTGCTGCTTGTTTGTATAAGTTTTTACTGCTGTATTTGCCTTTAGTGTTTTCCATTAGAAGACAAAGTTATTTTATAATGTGGCTTGCCTTTTAGTCCCTAATATGCACTAAAATACAATAATGTTATTTGCTCTGATAGTGCCTGTGTATAGTGTGAAATGTAATTTTCTAGCAAATATGCTCTGTTTTGTTACCTAGTCCATGTCCATATTAATACATTTAATTACATATTAATACATTTTCTTTAGCTTTGCGATTTAATATTTTCCTTTCAGAATTAATAGCTTACATCACATATCCAGAACTTTGAAATCACTTTAAATTTTTTCAAAAAAATTTCTTATAAAATTGAGGTGCATCTTATATATCTGTACATTACATATGAAACTAAATATGATATTTACAACAAGTAATTAATAGCTAGGTGATGTAAGAGTATCAATTTTCCAGTAACCTAAAATTATTTAATTAATGTAAACATATGCACATTGAATTATATTTATTTTAATGTAGTTTTAATCTTGATGTACTTGGTTTGACAATGAAGAGATTGGTAATAGAGAATTTGAAGAATTAGAGACATTTGTATCTATTATAGCTATTGTAGAAAACCAAAATATTAATTTAGTAGCAAGCACTACTTTGTCATTTCTGAATTCTTCTATCTTTTTTCCAGGAAAGAAATATTCAATTTATTAACAAATTTAGGGATTAGAAAAATAAAATGCATATGTGATTTCAAATTTACTAAGTAAGTTTGTTAAGATTTCTCAGGCAATCTTAAATTTTTTGTCTTGGTATTTTGTGTTTAATGTCTTGTGCTGCTTTTTCTATCTGAAAATTAAAAAAATATAAATACTGAAAATAATATAGCAAAAACTCAGGTGTTCACCTTTCAAGATTATTAAATGTTAATGTTAAAGTATTTGCTTCAGTTCATTCTTTATATAGAATAAATAAACCATGTAGGTAAAGTCAAAGTCTCTTTTACATCCCTTCTCTACTAAACTATTATAATTGGAGAAGAATAATGATGGAGGGAGAAGCTCCCTGTTGTTTGCTTTTCCTGCTCACAAATGGAAGCATTGAAGGCACTGCAGAATTTGATTATGTTAGAAACTATCACTCATGTCATCTCCACGTTGATTTTGCAGACTGTTGGGGAAAAACACAACCAAAAAGAGATGAGTGAAGATTGGGATGATCTAAAACTCTGAGATGCTTCAACTTTGGGGTCTAAGTAATTTGGATCCAGACCATTTTGCCACTTGCTCTCCTCTTTTAGGGTTTATTCAGGAGCGTCCCACAGTCCCATGTGGGTGTCAGAGAGTGGTGGGCTCAAAATTCTATTTACCAAAATCATGGATTTGGAAATTCAAGTCTTGGGATTATATGGCAAACCATCTTCATTTTACAATTGAGGAAACTGATGTCCAGACAGTAGGAGAAATGTCTTCAAGACACATGGCTAATTGGTGAATGAACAAGGCCTGATTCCATATTTCCCCGTTTCCTTCTCCCAATTAATTCAGCTGTTTTCTAATCAATTTGAACCAGAGACAGCTATCTTAATATTCAGGAAGTTTCAAGATCATATTTCTTATACCAGGTTTAGAATGGAGGGAAAACTGAAGACATGCTTTAATTTGCCTACTGTCTAAGAGGACTTAACTTCTAAGAGAAGTTGCATAAAACAGCAGAAAAAAGTCCTTTGGATATAAAGTATCTTTTTCCAAGTGAATATTGTGTGATTAAATGGTTAACAGAGCAAAACTTCCCAGATGTCATGGACTGCCTTCAAAATACTCTTGGGGATGAAAATAGCATTGGCTGAATACTCAATGATAGAAAAACATTTTGTGCTGCTTGCTAATTCTAGAATGTCCCTATGCCCATGGAGACGTCTTTTATGTAGGTCTTGTAAGAGAATACTGTGTCTTCATGCATATTTCATCAACGTTTCTTATCATTAATGTAGCCTTAAAGACTGGTCCTCATAGGCGGAAGAGAGGAGCAGCACTATGTCAGGAGGGTCACATGAGTTAGCTCATTTAATCTTCACAACAGCCTGGAAGTGCATATTATTTAGCAGACTCATAAGAATTTTAGAGACAACAGCCTAAAGAGACTTCCTTCAACATTAAAAATGACTCCTACTCAATTTGAGAGTTTGTGCAATAGGGCATATTTTCTACCCTCTGGAATTTTGGTTTCTGTGCTCTAGATTTGAAAATAGGTTATGATAGTAATATATTTGGGTACTTCCTCCAATTTTACCATTTGAAAATGTGATAGAGTTATAGTAGCTAAGCTCAGAATAAGATAGAACTGGCACAGTTACATAAAAGCTGGGTGCCCTTGAGTTTGTTGTATAGTTCCTCATCTGTAAAATGGGCACAATGACATGTTAATTATTGTGAAAATTGAAATGGGAGCTATTATTGCTATTATGCATATAGCAATACAAAGTAAGCATGGAAGGATGTATTGTATGCCTGTGTGGTGGAAACCCATGGGTGGGCTGTAAATCCCCATATCCAGAAAATCCTGGCTTAATTCTCTATAAAATTGTCCTGTTTACTCCTCACTTTCCATTTTCTGCTCATTTCCTATTGAATTGGGCCTATTGAGGAGATCTGTTTTTCCTTCAGGTTTTGCACTGTTTCCTTGAGAGTTACAACTATTGACAAAATCCTGTGGTGCTATTCTTACTTTGTCATGTTTCGTCATTCTATATGGCTCAGAGTGGATGAGCTGACTTGTGTTAACTGAGGGCTAGCATGGAAGTTTCAGATCACTGCAGCTTTCTCAGCAAATTAGTTGCAACCAGAAAAGCTGAGATTATGATGGAAATCAATCACAACCTCATTTAGGGCAACCAGATATATCACAACATTTGAAACATTGATTTAAGCAACAAGCTTTCTTTGGAAATAAGACAAATCCTTAAAACTCTTGACAGGGTTTGTTTTCATCTTGAAAAGGAAGTGGGTTGCTCTGTTAATGACCAATCAGCCCATTTATTTTCTTGGATAGGAAAAATAAATTATAAGAAAATCTGTTCATTTTCATTCATTGCAGCAAATTAATCTCTTCATTTCTTAACTAAGGAAAAAAATCACAATAATAATTCAATGCAATGAAAATCCAGAAAAGTATTTATATTTGACTTTGGGATTTATTTTTCATCTTACATTTTAATATGTGCCTGAAGTTCTGTCTGAAATTTCACTCTTTACACAATAAAGAAGCCACTCCTCCTCCCGTAAAGCTGAAGAACAGGAGAGGGTAAGAAGCTGTTCAACTTTTCTTTCAGCCTCGGTCCAGATGCTCCCTGGCCTCTC
The DNA here is from genome assembly GCF_016509475.1 of Prionailurus bengalensis. Lineage (NCBI taxonomy): Eukaryota > Metazoa > Chordata > Mammalia > Carnivora > Felidae > Prionailurus > Prionailurus bengalensis. Next base: position 28,164,859 of record NC_057349.1, on the reverse strand, counting down.
AGCCAACTCTGAAATAGGCAACATTTTCTTTCAGACCTAAACTAGCCAAGCAGAACTGCCTGTTCTCCCTCTCCTCTCTCTCAAACATCCCGCCTCTGCTTCAGAAGGAAGAAGGAAGAATAAACAGACTGTGAGATGCAAACAAAGGACTAATGTAAACAAATGATGCTATAACTAAAAACTGAAAACCAAGATTCGCTCCAGGTATTTTGTGATCGATGTAGTAGATGTGGCACAGGACTATTTGCTATTAGAAACATGCATTTCATTTTCTGACCACTCCATTACTATTTGAGGATCCCTACGGGGCATTTTAGTACTCCACGAAAGCTTTAACGAGCTCCAACACGTGTATAATAAACGTAAGCTCTGACATTCAATTTTGACTCAGCTTTTAAAATGGCATTAAATGTAAAAATGCAATTTCTTTTCCATTTCAGTTTTTAGCATTTTATTTGTAAGTTTTACCACAAAAATGAGGTTTTCTTAGATCATAGAATCTAGAAATTAAAATGCAGTTTGAAAGACTTTTGTGGGTAACATTTCTAAAGTATTTTTCTTATTATTCACATTCTATTTTTCATTCATATACTTATACTTTTTTGTACTTCTCCTTTTTACTTAGACTTTTTAATAGAAATAATTTATTCAATGTTTTTCATCAGGATTTATTTTAGAGTATCTCAAGAACCTAGCATCCAGGTATATGCTGCTTGAAAAAAAGTAATTTTCTTTTAAAATTGTATTTATAAACTATTTTGATACTTTTAACAAAGTTTAAATGAGTTAATTATATCATTTTCATACATGTACATAAATACATACATACATATAATTCTTTGTCATATATGTAGAAAGCATTTAGTGTTCAAAGCCAGCTTAATTTAGTAAATTGCACCTGTGATCTGGAATGTGTAACAAAAATGCTCTGATAAGTTTCTAGCTTTAATCCAATCACTGGATCTTTTTCACAAATTCATAGTGAATTTGGTTAGATGCCCACTTAATGCTGAAAGTTGGGACATGTTTTTTGTGATAGTGACTTCATTTTTATTCCTTGACTTGGCTAGCTCTGTTGAATAGGGGGAGAGAGAGCACTGTGGCGGGGTGGTGGTGGTGGTAGGCTGAGATGACCTTGACAGTCTAGCGAGTTTAGAAGACTGCGTATCTAATTTTAGGAGACAGTGGTTAAGTCTTCTGGAGGAGGACATCTTAATGGGAACAACTGCACCAAACTCAACACACACCATCCCTGAGGAGGTTTCTTTCTCCAAGATCCTTCCTATCTTCCTTCCTTCCCACATTATTTATCTGTTAAGGGGGAAGCAGTGAGGAAAAGTTTCTTATTTTTCTCTAGCTGAGCATTTCCCAGTGAACCCTAGATATTGTTCAGCCCCAATCCCCAATTCCCAATCCTTTGGTAGTAAAGGTAGTAAAGAGTAAGAGAATAAAATGTTAAATATATTGTATATATATAAAGGTGACAAAGGTCACCTACAATTAAATAAATGTGAAAAAAACTTTGAAGGTAATAATTTTGTCAGGAAATAAAAAAATAAGTTTCTTAATAGGTATAATGGCATAGAGGGCTTTTTATCTAAGTAAGTATTAGATAACTTAAAATGTTCATGGAAAGTTTTTAGGAAATATCAGATTCACACATTTCATCAGTTTACAAAAAAAAATGCAAAGACGTCTATTGTATAAAGTAAGACATTTAATCATAATAACCATGTTAGGAATATCCCCAGTTGCCCCTAGGAACACTGCCTCCCAGACTGGAGATGTGCCTGTTACTGCCATCTGTTTTAAGGTCTCCATTTGGATGCTTCTGATGATGGATTCCTGTCCAAGACTTAGAAGCAGGTAACAAATCCAGACTGATAAGAAATGGAAGCAATAACTATAAAATCTTAGCACAGAAACAAAAGGCTTTCACTGTGTCTGGCAGTCCTCATTACCTTGTCAGGGTCAGGATGTGGCTCCAGGTTTCCTACTGTAATGAAATTATATGGGGCTATCACTGGAGCATATGGCCACCATAGAGGGCAAAGCTGGGATCAGGCATGTAGGTTCTAATCAGGTGTCCTGCCCAAGTCTGTTTCCTATAAATTTGCTTTACCCAAAGCATCTACCTTACTGATCTCTAACATCCTCATTGCCTTAAGAGAAGGCACTTGGAGACTGCTCTTAATTTGCTTTTGTCACCAATGGTCTTTTGTCTTTTTCTCTAACCTCTGCAACATGGGAGCTGAAGAGCAGAGGGATCAGGTTTCAACTGAACATGTGTTTCACTGTATTGAAATGTGCACTGCTTAATAGAGTAAACATCAATATATCTGAGGGCCAGGAGACTGAATTCACTGATCAGTATCAAAGAGTGCTGGAGCTGTAAACAGTAATTGGCTATTTTCCAAGGAAAGGTAGAACTCCTTTAAGACAAGTTCTTCTATTCTCAAGGAAGATTAGAAATCATCATCTAGTATCACCAGGCCAAGAGAATAAATCATTTTATAATTTTTTATTTCTTTTCTTTTGATAGGAAAGAGGAGTTGAGCTAGCTTCTTATAAAATGTGAAACAAACTTAGAAAATGCCTTGTGGCCATTTTAAGGTTCTCTTTGATTTTTTGACAAAGTAAAGGTAAAAGATCCTATAGTACAAAAATAAAGGTCACCTACAATTAAATAAAGGGTATCAGAAACCCCGTGAGAAATGAGGAATGATAATATTCTTGAAATATATGAGAAATTAAGGCTGTTTTATTAAAAAATCAAGAACTTGGATCAAGCTTGCAGGCAATGCTATATAATAAAGAGGGAAAGGAAAATGTACCCAGCATTATTTTTTTCTGTTAAAATGTGTAAATTTTACCATTCGAAAGAGGTAGCTGCAGTAGTGAATACAAAAGCATACTTTATACATGGCAATAATGATCAATGTAAACATGTTCCCCTCATCCAGTTTTTCTTTACTCATAAGTACTGTTGATAATCCTGAAAATAAGATATTCTCCTTTGTAATGATGGATGAAGACCAACTGCCCTTTCCCTTCCTTCTCCCTTCTAACAGATGATGAGATCCCTATGTTCAAAGCCCTGTGATGCATTTCCTGTGACTGATCATGCTTTGTTAACCTTCGGGAACCAAAACTTTTTATCTAAATGCAGGTTTAATGCAACATTCCTTTCTTCATTGTACTCTGCATAAGTATAAAATGTCCCAAAAGACATAATTTGTTCTCCATATCTTCCTTATACATTTCCTTTTAAAATATTTTATTAAAAAATTAAATACAGTAACCCAGTTTGCATTCTTTAACTCAAAAGGTTTATTTATTTACACATAACTGATTAAAAAAATTCTTTGCCCTATGTGGCACATGGATATGTTTTGAAATTCCAGAAAATGGAATAAAGTACTTTCTGTAAACTTACCCAGCACATATAAATGATAGCAAATTAACTGAAAGTCTAATAAAATACACTCATTCATCTGTCCCAAATTAGTTTTTTAATGTTATTTCTTCTTCTTTTTTTAAATCAGGAGAGAAATTTGGGGTAATGTATATTAAATGAAACATTCACTTCTGAAAATTTCTAAAACTTTCTCTAAGACTAGAGGATAATGGTATAAAAATGGCTGAATGCCTACTAAGACTTTTAAATATGTTTTGAAGCATGAGATGGCATTTTATTGACAATTTAAAAATAATTATAATGTTTATTATGCTGGAACACTAAACCATTTTGTTATGAAGACCATAGAAAAATTTTTATATATTTTACCTACTTTGATTTAAAAAAATGAAAGGAAACTTAATATTGGGGAAAATATTGGGTAAATATTGAAGTTTCAGTTTGAAAGACACTTAAAAATTGAGTAATACTCAAAGAGCAATATGTATGTTAAGTAATTATATTGAAAATAATTTTTGCATGGTTCTAAGCCTTAGAGAAACTTTATTGTTATTTATACATGTGTTGAATTTTTATATTTATTTTTTCCATTTTTATTAGTCTACACACATTGCTTTAGCAAAATATTTATCACTTGTATGTTTTATTCTTTTCAGAAGTCTTTCAGCTTTTACGTTTTTGTTAGGATTGAAATGAAATTTTTTAAGATTAAACATTTTCCTTGTGAAAAATAAGTGTTAAGAAGGTAAATATTTTGGACAGCGTTTTGATTAGGCCTAATTCAAAGATTTATAATTTCTAGGAAAAGAATAAGATACACTCAGCAAACAAATTAAAATGACATTTTATAACAATAATTATGTGCTCTGTTCAGTATTTTAAGATTTAAGCAAGGAAAAGAGTTCCAAGGGACTGATTTTGAAAATACATTAATACATTCAGCCAGCAGGGGGCACAAAAGAATATGCAATGACTTTGGAATACTTTCTTCTATAGAGTTCCAGTATGGCAAAACATTTATCATGCTCCTGATGATAAAACTAAAACCACATTTTCAAAACTGGGAAACATGAAGTTTTAACTAAATTTGCAAAGTCCCCCTTGAAAAAGAGACAAAAAATAGAGATTTGAAGAAATGCCTCTATGGATTTTTTTTTAGGTCTTTAAAAAATGTGTTTAACTAGTTATAAAGGACCACATATTGTTTGATTACATTTACATGAATGTCTCAAATTAAAAAATAGAGAGAGACAGAAAGTAGATGGTTGCTTACTGCTGTGGTGGAAAGGAGGTTTGGGGATGATGGCTCGGGGGAGTAGGGTTTCTTTGGGGTAAAAGAACATTCTAAAATTGTGGTGATGGATTTAGGAGTCTGAATATATTAAACATTGAATTGTACACTTTAAATGAATAAATTATATGGTATAAAAACTATATCAATAAAACTGTTGGCTTTAAAAATATGGTACTTTCAAAATCTTAATGTGGAAAACTAAATTTATTTTCTAATGAGTATTAGTGGGTTTTTGGATAACAAAATATAAGAAGAATTAATGATTTAAATTTCTGTCAGTTATTTCATTTCAAACAAATGTAGATTAATTTATATTATTTCATGTGAACCCAAAATAGTTATCAGGAGTCCTGGGAGAGAATAGGTCTGCCAGGAGAAACTCCCTGGAGAGAGGAGTTTACAAAAGGCTTCAGGTTCCACAAGCTCACAGGTGGCTTTGGGTAATTTGCTTTTCCGTTCTAGATTTATTTTTCTTATTTGTAAAATGACTGGCTGAGTTTTATCCTTCAGGTGTCATTTTAGTTTTCCAAATCACATAGAATCTTCTCAGTCCACTTGCTTATTTGGGACTTAGTGAAAACTTAGAAGCCTTTCTGTTAATTTCCAGCAACCTCTGTATAACATTTACACATTATTTGAGTGTGGGTGGAGAAACAATTTTATTGTCTAACATTTGCTAAGCCTGCTTTGGAAGCAGATGTTTGAACCTTGCTAAATTACTTGGATTTGGACATCTGAATAAAACATTACTTATATTTTAAAGCTTTAATAAAATTAGCTTTTTATTAAAAATACTTAATTAAAATTATAAGAATTTCCAAAACTGGAATTTTATGTGTAATAAATGATAGAGCAGGCAGTCAGATTCATATATGTATTTAATAAATTATAGTCTAATTATGCCCCTTGACTTTTAACTTAGCAGTTTTAAATGTAGAGAAGTGGTGATATGTATTTTTTCAGACATAGGAACATTTTCAGAGAAATGTGTTTTGAATCATAGAAAGAAAAATTCCAAACTGATTAACTTTACGCTCTTCACTTCTTTATGATGATAGACCTCTTGTGGTTCACACTTGAATTCTCTCATTTCATTAAATCTTTATACAGCAAGTATTTGTAACATACTAGCTTTTTATTTTTGTTTTTTATTTTTTCCTCTTCAGGATAGCACTTTAAAGATATCAAAATGGAAAGCTGTCTGTCTGACTTTCTCAAATATAGACAATCTTATAGTATTGTCTAGCTCTCACAACATACTGAGATAAGATAAGGTAGGTGAAGTATGTCCTGACATTTTTTACTTTGACAGTTTTAACTGAGCTCCTCAAATCCTTTCTTTCATTGTCTTCTTACCACCAGCGTCCAGTATGCAAAAAGAAAGTTGAAAACCACCAAAAACATCAAAGTAGAAAAGCTGCAAAGCCTCGAGGAAATGGCCTTCCTTGATCATGTGTTGGTTTGCTTTTCTTTAGTTCATAGGATCTGAGACTAGTGGCCATGTCTGTGTCATCTCTCTTGAGGCTTATTTCTTTGCTGTTAAACATTTCAGCTCTTTAAACATAGAGCATCTCTCATTTATAGGGAGAATCTAGAATTTTAGAATTGGCAAAGTACTTTGAAGCTATCTGGGTCAATTTCTCATCCATCAAGTAAGACAAATGCTACTTGTTATGTTGAGCACTGGGTGTTACATGTAAGTGACGAATCACTAAATTCTACTCCTGAAACCAATGTTACACTGTATGTTAACTAACTAGAATTTAAATAAAATTTGAAAATTTTGAAAAACTTGAAAAAAAATAAGACAAGTGCTTTTATTAAATTTTTCTGCATTAAGGATATGGTATTTTTTTCCAGGAACAAGTGGCCACTACACCGCTTTAGAGCAATGAACTGCTTTTGTGTTATCATAGCTAGACCTGTCTCATAACACAGGTGTGATTCTATAGCTGTCCAGTCTGCCTAACCAGTGCTCAGGCCATTTAACTCCCCTGCTGAAGTGTCCCACCATTTTAGAGCCCTGCTGAAGTGTCCCACTATTTTAAGTCCAGTTTCATTCATATGTTGTCTTAGACTGGAGACCCTGGATGCCTGTCCAGGTACAAAACTGTGCTCATCTGAGCAGTGATCTTATATTTACATATAGTACTTATAGTATAATATAAAGAGTAATAAGGCCACCAACCCTATATCTTCTTACTGTAGGATTATGAGCACAGATACATTAGGCACTTGCTGAAGGCAATTCCAGTATATTTTATCAGGAATAATTGATTTAAGAAGTTTCTTTTTTACAATCAAAAAGCAATCATTAAGCAGTTAAAGGATCTATGATACCTTATGGTTAAAAAACAGAGTATTGCTTAGATTTGAATTCTCTGGTTCCTTATAATTTATACAGTAAGGAGCTTTGGAATTATATTGTATCTGAATCATCAGAGATGGAAAAATAACAATTTAAAGTGGTGTATAATTAAATATTTATATAAAAATCATCTTACTGATCTAATGCAGAGATGGTGACTGTATCCTTTTCTCTTTCTATTCTGCCTTCCAGGTTTTTAAAGTGAATGAAAGCTAAATCATAGAATGAATGAATCAATGAGGGAATAAATGAGTGAAAAAGTACTTTGTGTACATACATATATATGAGCAGACAGACATAAACACTTTGCCTTCCTGATACCCATGCAATATGAGTTATAGGGGTTACATTTTCCTGACTGCATTAGACAGAGAAGCTCAACACATGGAACCTAATGTTAAAAAGTGACAGGAAAAACAAAGTGATTAAGGCATTAGTCTAAGCATTTCAGCATTTAAGTTTATATATTCAGATTTCAGTGTAAGCTGCTGGATGTTAGAGCTTCATTTTTTTTACTACTATTTATTTACATGTTTTAACTGACATAGATAGAACCTATGCTCAGAGAGAACAAAAATAATGAACACCTGACTTTAAAATCAGGATTAGAAGAATCTTTGAGAAGTAGAAGTAGTGTAATTAGGTAAATGTTTTTTGTTGTTGTTTTACTATTTTTAGGACATGAAATTTTTTTTTTAATATATGAAATTTATTGTCAAATTGGTTTCCATACAACACCCAGTGCTCATCCCAAAAGATGCCCTCTTCAATGCTCATCACCTACCCTCCCCTCCCTCCCACCCCCCATCAACCCTCAGTTTGCAGAACATGAAATTTTATTATATATTTCTTTACAATATCCTTTTTCCCAGTTTTATTGAAAAAATAATTAGCATACATCATTGTATAAGATTAAGGCATACAGCATGATGGTTTGATTTACATATATTGTGAAATGATTACAATAGGTTCAGCTAACATGCATCTTTTCATATAGATATAAAAAGAAAAGAAAGAAGAAGAGAATAAAGAGGAACACATTTCTTATTGCAAAGAGAACTCTTAACTTTCCTGCATATCACACAGCAGTGTGAGCTATAGTCATCATGTTGAACATCACATCACTAGTACTTATCAACTAGAAGTTTGTACCTTTTGACAACCTTTTTCCAATTCCCCCATCCCATCCCCTGCCTCTGGGAACCACAAATCTAATTTCATTTTCTATCTATGTTTTTATTTTATTCCACATATAAGTGAGATCATGCAGTATTTGTCTGACTTATTTCATTTAGCATAGTGCCTTTAAAGTCCACCCCTGTTGTCAAAATGGCTGAATAATATTCCATTGTGTATGTATACACACACACACACACACACACACACACATGCATCTATACCATAACTTCTTTATCCATTCATCCATCAGTGGACACTTACTATGTTTTGACAATCGTGCTACTGTGGACATGGGGGTACAGATATCTCCTCAAGTCAGTGATTTTGTTATCTTTAGAGTTATTCCCAGAAGTGAAATTGCTGGATAATATGGTAGCTCTGTTTTTAATTTTTTGAAGACTCACCACTATGTTTCCCATAGTGGATGTACCAATTTACAGTACCACCAATGGTGCACAAGGGCTTCCTTTTTTCCATATCCAGGCGAGAATTTTTGATGTTGGCCATTTTAAAAGGCATGAGGTGATATCTCATAGTGATTTTAATTTGCATTTCCCTAATGGTTAGTGATGTTGAGCATCTTTCCATGTACCTATTGGCCTTTTGTGTACCTTCTTTGAGGAAATGTCTATTCGGGTCCTTTACCCAATTTTATTAAATTTAAATTTTAGTTAACATACCTTTGCCCACTTTTTAATTAGGTTATTTGTCTTTTTGCTATTGAGTTGTAGAAGTTCTTTATATGTTTTGGATATTAACCCTCTATCAGATATATGGTTTGCAAATATTTATTCTCATTCCATTGGTCATCTTTTCATAGTTGTTGATGGTGTCTTTTGCTGTGTAGAAGTTTGTGGTTTGATATAGTCCCCACTTGTTTTTGTTTGTTGTTGCATGTGTAGGTGTCATATCCAAAAACTAATTTCCTAGATCCATGTCAAGAGGATTTCTTCCTATGTTTTCTTCTGGGAGTTTCATGGCTTCAAGCCTCACATTGAAGTCTTTAATTCATTTCAAGTTAATTTTTGTGAATGGTGTAAAATATGGGTTCAGTTTCATTCTTTTGCATGTGAATATCTGATTACTTCTGCATCATTTATTGAAGAAACAGTCTTTTCTCCACTGAATGTTCTTGGCTTCCTTGCTGAGTACTAGTTGACTGTTTATACATGGGTTTATTTCCAAGCTCTTGATTCTAGTCTGTTGCTCTATTTGTCTGTTTTCATGTTTTGATACTGTTTCAATGACTGTCATTTTATAGTCTAGCTTGAAATCAGAAAGTGTGATAACTCCTGCTTTGTTTTCCTTTCTCAGGATTTCCTTAACTATTTCTTTGACTATTTCCTTGAATTTTTTGGTTACATATAAATATTAAGAATATTTTTTCTATTTCTGAAGAAAATGCAATGGAATCTTGACAAGGACTGCACTGATTCTATAGATGGCTTTTAGTATTTTAACAATATTAATTCTTCCAATTCATGAACACAGGCTACCTTTCCATTTATTTGTGTCTTCTTCAATTTCTTTCATCAATGTCTTATACTTTTCAGCATAGATATCTTTCCTTAAATTTATTTTTCTGTATTTTTTTTGATGCTGTTGAAAATGGCATTTATTTCTTTTCAGAAATGTCATTATTAGTGTATAGAAACACTACTGATTTTTGTGTGTTTTGTGTCCTGTGACTTTACTGAATTCATTGATTTTATGTAATATTTTTTTTGTTTGAGTCTTAAGGATTTTCTATTTATAAAATCATGTCATCTGCAAATTATTTTGCCTGATTGCTCCACCTAGGACTTCTAATACTATGTTGAATATAAGTGATGAGAGTGGGCACCACTATTTTGTTCCTGATCTTAGAGGAAAACCTAACCTTTCACTATTAAGTATGATATTAGCTATGGGAGTGTCATAGGTAGTCTTTATTATGTTGAGATATGTTCCTTCTGTGCTTAATGTGTTAAGAGTTTTTATAATGAATGGATGCTGAAGTTTGTCAGATGCTTTTTCTGCATCTATTGATATGATCATATGATTATTTTCTTTCATTCTATTAATGTGATATATCATATTGATTGACTTGCATATGTCAAACCAGTTTTTCATCCCAGGAGTAAATCCAATTTGATCATTTTGAATAGTTTTTTCAATGTGCTGCTGAAATCAGTTTTCTAGTATTTTACTGAGAATGTTTGCATCTATACTCATAAGAGACATTGGCTTGTAGTTTTTTCTAGTGGTTTCCTTTTCTGGTTTTGGTATCCAGATAATTCTGACTTCATAAAATGAATTTGGGACTGTTCTCTTCAATTTTTTAGAAGAGTTTGAGAAAGATTGGTGTTAATTCTTTGTTTCTTTCTTTTTAAATATAATTTATTGTCAAACTAGCTTACATACAACACCTAGTGCTCATCCCAACACGTGTCTTCCTCAATGCCCATCACCCATTTTCCCCTCTCCCTGCCCCCCCATTCACCCTCAGTTTGTTCTCTTTATTTAAGAGTTTCTTATGGTTTCCCTCCCTCCCTCTCTGTAACTATTTTTTCCCCTTCCCTTACCCCATGGTTTTCTGTTAAGTTTCTCAAGATCCACATATGAGTGAAAACATATGATATCTGTCCCTCTCTGGCTGACTTATTTCACTCAGCATAATACCTTCCAGTTCCATCCATGTTGCTGCAAATGGCATGATTTCTTTCTTCCTCATTGCTAAGTAGTATTCCATTGTATATATAAATCACATCTTCTTTATCTTGGTATTAATTCTTTAAATGTTTGGTAAAATTCATCAGTGAAGCCATTTGGTCCTGGATTTTTCTGTCTTGGGAGATTTTTGACTACTGATTCAGTCACCTTACTGGCAATTAGTCTATTCAGATATATATATTTTTTATCTCTTCCTGATTCAGTCTTGGTAAGTTGTATGTTTCTAATAATTTTTCCATTTTTTCTAGACTTTCCAGTTTGATGGCAAAGAGTTATTTATGGTTGCTTCTTATGATTCTTTGAATTTCTGTGATGTTAGTTACAATTTCTCCTTTTTCACTTATAATTTTGTTGATCTGAATCCTTTCTCTTTTGTCCTTGGCTATTTAGGTAAGAGTTTGTCAATTTTACTTATTTTTTCAAAGAACAAACTCTTAGTTTAGTTATTCCTTTCTATGGTTTTTCAGTTCTCTATTTCATTTATTATTTTTTCTTTTTTAAGTAGGATTCACACCCAGCAGGGCTTGAACTCATAACCCTGAGATCAAGACCTGAACTGAGATCAAGAGTCTGACACTTAACTGACTACCACCTAGAAGCCCCTCATTTATTTCTGCTTTAGTCTTAATTATTTCCTTTCTTCTGTTAACTTTGGGCTCAGTTTGTTCTTCTTTTTCTAGTTCATTAGGGCACTGAGTTAGATTGTTTATTTGGGATCTTACTGTAGGCATTTTAGTGTTATGAACTTCCATCTTAGAACTGCTTTTGCTGCATCCCATAAGTTCTGATATATTGTTTTCTATTTTTGTTTGTCTCAAGAAACTTTTATTTTCCCTTTAATTTTCCCTTTGATTCTTGATTGTTTAGGAAAGTGATTTTTAATTTTCATGAGTTTGTGAATTTTCCAGGTTTCCTTGTTATTGATTTCTAGCGTGGCCAGAGAAGATGCTTGGTATGATTTAAATCCTTTTGAATTTGCTAAGACTTGTTATGTAGTCTAGCATATGGTCTATTCTAGAAAATGTTCCATGTGCACTTGAGAAGAATGTTTATTCTTTTGTGATTAGACATAATGTTTTATATATGTCTATTAGTACCATTTGGTCTATAGTGTTATTCATATATGCTGTTTCCTTATTTATTCTTGATCTGGATGATCAATTCCTTGTATAGAGTGGGATATTAAGGTCTCCAATAATTTTTGTATTACTGGTTTTCTTCCTGTTAGCTCTATTAGTTACTTCACAAATTAAGTACTCTCATGTTAGGCACATAAATATCTACAATTGTTATATCTTCTTGATATATTGACCCCTTTATTATATAATGACTTTGCTTCTTTTTATAATTTTTAGTTTAAAGTCTATTTTTCTTGATATAAATATAGTGAATCATGATTTTTTGTTGTTATTATTTGCTTGAAATGTCTTTTTCACTCTCCTCTTATGTATGTCTTTAAAGCAAAAATGAGTCTTCTGTAAGCAGCATGTTTTTGGACCTTGTTTTTTCATAATTTAATTAATTAATTTTTATCCATTCAGGCATCCATCCTATGTCTTTTGATTGGTACATTTAAATCACGTATGTTTAAAGTAATTATTGATAGGTAAGGACTTACTATAGACATTTTGTTAATTATTTTCTGGTTGTTTTGTAGATGCATTGCTCTTTGTTTCTTATCCTGCTGGGGTTTTTTGGTGTGTTTTGATATAAGCATGCTTTGACTTCTTTATTGTGTTCTTTTGTGCAATTACTACTAGGCTTTTCCCTATTTTAAAATTTATTTATTTTTAAATTTATATCCAAGTTAGTTAGCATATAGTGCAGCGATGATATCATGAATAGATTCCAGTGATTCATCCCCTATGTATAACACCCAAGCTCATCACAAGTGTCTTCCTAAATGCCCGTTACCCATTTAGCCCATCCCCCACCCACAGCCCCCACAGCAACACTCTGTTTGTTCTCTACATTTAAAAGTCTCTTATGTTTTGTCCTCCTCCATGTTTTATATTATTTTTGCTTTCCTTCCCTTATTCTCATCTGTTTTGTATCTTAAATACCTCATATGAATGAAGTCATATGATACTTGTCTTTCTCTGACTAATTTCACTTAGCATAATACCCTCTAGTTCCCTCCACATAGTCACAAATGGCAAGATTTCATTCTTTTTGATTGCTGAGTAATACTCCATTGTATATACATACAACTTCTTTTTTTTTTTCAGGTTTTTATTTTATTTTATTTTTTCTGAAATTTATTGACAAATTGGTTTCCATACAACACCCAGTGCTCATCCCAAAAGGTGCCCTCCTCAATACCCATCACCCACTCTCTCCTCCCTCCCACCCCCCATCAACCCTCAGTTTGTTCTCAGTTTTTAACAGTCTGTTGTGCTTTGGCTGTCTCCCATTCTAACCTCTTTTTTTTTTTTTCCTTCCCCTCCCCCATGGGTTCCTGTTAAGTTTCTCAGGATCCACATAAGAGTGAAACCATATGGTATCTGTCTTTCTCTGTATGGCTTATTTCACTTAGCATCACACTCTCCAGTTCCATCCACGTTGCTACAAAAGGCCATATTTCATTTTTTCTCATTGCCACGTAATATTCCATTGTGTATATAAACCACAATTTCTTTATCCATTCATCAGTTGATGGACATTTAGGCTCTTTCCATAATTTGGCTATTGTTGAGAGTGCTGCTATGAACATTGGTGTACAAGTGGCCCTATGCATCAGTGCTCCTGTATCCCTTGGATAAATTCCTAGCAGTGCTATTGCTGGGTCATAGGGTAGGTCTATTTTTAATTTTCTGAGGAACCTCCACACTGCTTTCCAGAGCGGCTGCACCAATTTGCATTCCCACCAACAGTGCAAGAGGGTTCCCGTTTCTCCACATCCTCTCCAGCATCTATAGTCTCCGGATTTGTTCATTTTGGCCACTCTGACTGGCGTGAGGTGATACCTGAGTGTGGTTTTGATTTGTATTTCCCTGATAAGGAGCGACGCTGAACATCTTTTCATGTGCCTGTTGACCATCCGGATGTCTTCTTTAGAGAAGTGTCTATTCATGTTTTCTGCCCATTTCTTCACTGGGTTATTTGTTTTTCGGGTGTGGAGTTTGGTGAGCTCTTTATAGATTTTGGATACTAGCCCTTTGTCCGATATGTCATTTGCGAATATCTTTTCCCATTCCGTTGGTTGCCTTTTAGTTTTGTTGGTTGTTTCCTTTGCTGTGCAGAAGCTTTTTATCTTCATGAAGTACCAATAGTTCATTTTGCTTTTAATTCCCTTGCCTTTGGGGATGTGTCGAGTAAGAGATTGCTACGGCTGAGGTCAGAGAGGTCTTTTCCTGCTTTCTCCTCTAAGGTTTTGATGGTTTCCTGTCTCACATTTAGGTCCTTTATCCATTTTGAGTTTATTTTTGTGAATGGTGTGAGAAAGTGGTCTAGTTTCAACCTTCTGCATGTTGCTGTCCAGTTCTCCCAGCACCATTTGTTATAGAGGCTGTCTTTTTTCCATTGGATGTTCTTTCCTGCTTTGTCAAAGATGAGTTGGCCATACGTTTGTGGGTCTAGTTCTGGGGTTTCTATTCTATTCCATTGGTCTATGTGTCTGTTTTGGTGCCAATACCATGCTGTCTTGATGATGACAGCTTTGTAGTAGAGGCTAAAGTCTGGGATTGTGATGCCTCCTGCTTTGGTCTTCTTCTTCAAAATTCCTTTGGCTATTCGGGGCCTTTTGTGGTTCCATATGAATTTTAGGATTGCTTGTTCTAGTTTCGAGAAGAATGCTGGTGCAATTTTGATTGGGATTGCATTGAATGTGTAGATAGCTTTGGGTAGTATTGACATTTTGACAATATTTATTTTTCCAATCCATGAGCAGGGAATGTCTTTCCATTTCTTTAAATCTTCTTCAATTTCCTTCATAAGCTTTCTATAGTTTTCAGCATACAGATCCTTTACATCTTTGGTTAGATTTATTCCTAGGTATTTTATGCTTCTTGGTGCCATTGTGAATGGGATCAGTTTCTTTATTTGTCTTTCTGTTGCTTCATTGTTAGTGTATAAGAATGCAACTGATTTCTGTACATTGATTTTGTATCCTGCAACTTTGCTGAATTCCTGTATCAGTTCTAGCAGACTTTTGGTGGAGTCTATCGGATTTTCCATGTATAATATCATGTCATCTGCACAAAGCGAAAGCTTGACTTCATCTTTGCCAATTTGGATGCCTTTGATTTCCTTTTGTTGTCTGATTGCTGATGCTAGAACTTCCAGCACTATGTTAAACAGCAGCGGTGAGAGTGGGCATCCTTGTCGTGTTCCTGATCTCAGGGAAAAAGCTCTCAGTTTTTCCCCGTTGAGGATGATGTTAGCTGTGGGCTTTTCATAAATGGCTTTTATGATCTTTAAGTATGTTCCTTCTATCCCGACTTTCTCAAGGGTTTTTATTAAGAAAGGGTGCTGGATTTTGTCAAAGGCCTTTTCTGCATCGATTGACAGGATCATATGGTTCTTCTCTCTTTTTTTGTTAATGTGATGTATCACGTTGATTGATTTGCGAATGTTGAACCAGCCCTGCATCCCAGGAATGAATCCCACTTGATCATGGTGAATAATTCTTTTTATATGCCGTTGAATTCGATTTGCTAGTATCTTATTGAGAGTTTTTGCATCCATCTTCATCAGGGATATTGGCCTGTAGTTTTCTTTTTTTACTGGGTCTCTGTCTGGTTTAGGAATCAAAGTAATACTGGCTTCATAGAATGAGTCTGGAAGTTTTCCTTCCCTTTCTATTTCTTGGAATAGCTTGAGAAGGATAGGTATTATCTCTGCTTTAAACGTCTGGTAGAACTCCCCTGGGAAGCCATCTGGTCCTGGACTCTTATTTGTTGGGAGATTTTTGATAACCGATTCAATTTCTTCGCTGGTTATGGGTCTGTTCAAGCTTTCTATTTCCTCCTGATTGAGTTTTGGAAGAGTGTGGGTGTTCAGGAATTTGTCCATTTCTTCCAGGTTGTCCAATTTGTTGGCATATAATTTTTCATAGTATTCCCTGATAACTGTTTGTATCTCTGAGGGATTGGTTGTAATCATTCCATTTTCATTCATGATTTTATCTATTTGGGTCATCTCCCTTTTCTTTTTGAGAAGCCTGGCTAGAGGTTTGTCAATTTTGTTTATTTTTTCAAAAAACCAACTCTTGGTTTCGTTGATCTGCTCTACAGTTTTTTTAGTTTCTATATTGTTTATTTCTGCTCTGATCTTTATTATTTCTCTTCTTCTGCTGGGCTTAGGCTGCCTTTGCTGTTCTGCTTCTAGTTCCTTTAGGTGTGCTGTTAGATTTTGTATTTGGGATTTTTCTTGTTTCTTGAGATAGGCCTGGATTGCAATGTATTTTCCTCTCAGGACTGCCTTTGCTGCGTCCCAAAGCGTTTGGATTGTTGTATTTTCAATTTCGTTTGTTTCCATATATTTTTTAATTTCTTCTCTAATTGCCTGGTTGACCCACTCATTCGTTAGTAGGGTGTTCTTTAACCTCCATGCTTTTGGAGGTTTTCCAGACTTTTTTCTGTGGTTGATTTCAAGCTTCATAGCATTGTGGTCTGAAAGTAAGCATGGTATAATTTCAATTCTTGTAAACTTATGAAGGGCTGTTTTGTGACCCAGTATATGATCTATCTTGGAGAATGTTCCATGTGCACTCGAGAAGAAAGTATATTCTGTTGCTTTGGGATGCAGAGTTCTAAATATCTGTCAAGTCCATCTGATCCAATGTCTCATCAGGGCCCTTGCTTCTTTATTGACCGTGTGTCTAGATGATCTATCCATTTCTGTAAGTGGTGTATTAAAGTCCCCTGCAATTACCACATTCTTATCAATAAGGTTGCTTATGTTTATGAGTAATTGTTTTATATATTTGGGGGCTCCGGTATTCCGCGCATCGACATTTATAATTGTTAGCTCTTCCTGATGGATAGACCCTGTAATTATTATATAATGTCCTTCTTCATCTCTTGTTACAGCCTTTAATTTAAAGTCTAGTTTGTCTGATATAAGTATGGCTACTCCAGCTTTCTTTTGGCTTCCAGTCGCATGATAAATAGTTCTCCATCCCCTCACTCTCAATCTAAAGGTGTCCTCAGGTCTAAAATGAGTCTCTTGTAGACAGCAAATAGATGGGTCTTGTTTTTTTATCCATTCTGATACCCTATGTCTTTTGGTTGGCGCATTTAATCCATTTACGTTCAGTGTTATTATAGAAAGATACGGGTTTAGAGTCATTGTGATGTCTGTATGTTTTATGCTTATAGTGATGTCTCTGGGACTTTGTCTCACAGGGTCCCCCTTAGGATCTCTTGTAGGGCTGGTTTAGTGGTGACAAATTCCTTCAGTTTTTGTTTGTTTGGGAAGACCTTTATCTCTCCTTCTATTCTAAATGACAGACTTGCTGGATAAAGGATTCTTGGCTGCATATTTTTTCTGTCTAGCACCCTGAAAATCTCGTGCCAATTCTTTCTGGCCTGCCAAGTTTCAAAAGAGAGATCAGTCACAAGTCTTATAGGTCTCCCTTTATATGTGAGGGCACGTTTACCCCTTGCTGCTTTCAGAATTTTCTCTTTATCCTTGTATTTTGCCAGTTTCACTCTGATATGTCGTGGAGAAGATCGATTCAAGTTACGTCTGAAGGGAGTTCTCTGTGCCTCTTGGATTTCAATGCCTTTTTCCTTCCCCAGTTCAGGGAAGTTCTCAGCTATTATTTCTTCAAGTACCCCTTCAGCACCTTTCCCTCTCTCTTCTTCCTCTGGGATACCAATTATGCGTATATTATTTCTTTTTAGTGTATCACTTAATTCTCTAATTTTCCCCTCATACTCCTGGATTTTTTTATCTCTCTTTTTCTCAGCTTCCTCTTTTTCCATAACTTTATCTTCTAGTTCACCTATTCTCTCCTCTGCCTCTTCAAGCCGAGCTGTGGTGGTTTCCATTTTGTTATGCATTTTGTTTAAAGCGTTTTTCAGCTCCTCGTGACTGTTCCTTAGTCCCTTGATCTCTGTAGCAAGAGATTCTCTGCTGTCCTTTATACTGTTTTCAAGCCCAGCGATTAATTTTATGACTATTATTCTAAATTCACTTTCTGTTATATTATTTAAATCCTTTTTGATCAGCTCATTAGCTGTTGTTATTTCCTGGAGATTCTTCTGAGGGGAATTCTTCCGCTTGGTCATTTTGGATAGTCCCTGGCGTGGTGAGGACCTGCAGGGCACTTCCCCTGTGCTGTGGTGTATACCTGGAGTTGGTGGGCGGGGCCGCAGTCAGACCTGATGTCTGCCCCCAGCCCACCGCTGGGGCCACAGTCAGACTGGTGTGTGCCTTCTCTTCCCCTCTCCTAGGGGTGGGATTCACTGTGGGGTGGTGTGGCTCGTCTGGGCTACTTGCACCCTGCCAGGCTTGTGATGCTGGGGATCTGGTGTATTAGCTGGGGTGGGTAGGCAAGGTGCTCGGGGGCAGGAGGGACAGGCTTAGATCGCTCCTCCTTAGGTGATCCACTTCAGGAGGGGCCCTGTGGCAGCGGGAGGGAGTCAGATCCGCTGCCGGAGGTTTGGCTCCGCCGAAGAGCAGAGTTGGGTGTTTGCGTGGAGCGAGCAAGTTCCCTGGCAGGAACCGGTTCCCTTTGGGATTTCGGCTGGGGGATGGGCGGGGGAAATGGCGCTGGCGAGCGCCTTTGTTCCCCACCAAACTGAGCTCTGTTGTCGGGGGGCTCAGCAGCTCTCCCTCCCTTTGTCCTCCAGCCTTCCTGCTTTCCGAGCAGAGCTGTTAATTTATGACCTCCCAGACGCTAAGTCGTGCTTGCTGTCAGAACACAGTCTGCCCGGCCCCTCCGCTTTTGCAAGCCAGACTCGGGGGCTCTGCTTGGCCGGCGAGCCGCCCCTCCGCCCCGGCTCCCTCCTGCCAGTCCTTGGAGCGCGCACCGCCTCGCCGCCCTTCCTACCCTCTTCCGTGGGCCTCTCGTCTGCGTTTGGCTCCGGCGACTCTGTTCTGCTAATCCTCTGGCGGTTTTCTGGGTTATTTAGGCAGGTGTAGATGGAATCTAAGTGATCAGCAGGACGTGCGGTGAGCCCAGCATCCTCCTAAGCCGCCATCTTGCCGCAATTCCCTACATACAACTTCTTTATCCATTCATCCATAGATGGACATTTGGGCTCTTTCCATACTTTGCCTATTGAGAGGAATATGATAGTGCTGCTATAAATGTTGGGGTGCATGTGTCCCTTCAAAACAACACTCCTATATTCCTTGGATAAATGCCTAGTAGTGCAATTGCTGGGTGTAGGGTAGTTCTATTTTTAATTTTTTAAGAAACCGCCATACTGTTTTCCAAGTGGCTGCACGAGTTTGCATTCCCACCAGCAGTGCAAAAGACATCCTGTTTCTCCACATCCTTGCCAACATCTGTTGTTGCCTGAGTTGTTAATGTTAGCCATTCTGACTAGTCTGAGGTGATATCTCATTGTGGTTTTGATATGTATTTCACTGATAATGAGTGATGTTAAGCATGTTTTCATGTGTCTGTTAGCCATCTGGATGTTTTCTTCAGAGAAGTGTCTATTCATGTCTTTTGCCCATTTCTTCACTGGATTATTTGTTTTTTGTGTGTTGAGTTGGATAAGTTCTTTATAGATTTTGGACATTAACCCTTTACATAATATGTCATTTGCAAATATCTTCTCCCACTCCATCAGTTGCCTTTTAGTTTTTCAGATTGTTCCTTCGCTGTGCAGAGACTTTTTATTTTGATGAGGTCCCAATAGTTCATTTTTGCTTTTGTTTCCCTTGCTTCGAGAGACATGTTGAGTAAGAAGTTGCTGTGGCTGAGGTCAAAGAGGTTTTTGCCTGCTTTCTCCTCAAGGATTTTGATGGCTTCCTGTCTTACATTTAGGTCTTTCATCCATTTTGAGTTTATTTTTGTGTATGGTGTAAGAAAGTGGTCCAGGTTCATTCTTCTGCATGCCGCTGTCCAGTTTTCCTACCAGCATTTGCTGAAGAGACTTTTTTCATTGGATATTCTTTCCTGCTTTGTCAAAATTATTTGGCCATACATTTGTGGGTCTATTTCTGGGTTCTCTATTCTGTTCCATTGATCTGAGTGTCTGTTTTTATGCCAGTACCATACTTTCTTGATGATTACAGCTTTGTAATACAGCCTGAAAGCTGGGATCGTGATGCCTGCAGCTTCTGTTTTCTTTTTTTGGATTGCTTTAGCTATTCGGGCTCTTTTCTGGTTGCATGCAAGTTTTAGGATGGCTTATTCTAGCTCTGTGAAGAATACTGGTGTTACTTTGATAGGGATTGAATTGAATATGTAGATTGCTTTGGGTGGTGTCAACGTTTTAATATTTGTTCTTCCAATCCAGGAACATGGTATGTTTTTACTTTTGTTTTGGTCTTCTTCAATTTCTTTAATACGATTTCTACAGTTTTCAGTGTACAGATTTTTCACCTCTTTGGTTGGGTTTATTCCTAGGTATTTTATGATTTTTGCTGCAACTGTAAGTGGGATCAATTTCTTTATTTCTCTTTCTGTTGCTTTGTTATTGGTGTATAGAAATGTAATTGATTTCTGTGCATTGATTTTATGGTCTGCGACTTTGCTGAATTGATGGATCAGTTCTAGCAGCTTTTTGGTGGAATCTTTTAGGTTTCCCATATAGAGTATCATATCATCTTTGAAGAGAACTTTGACTTCCTCTTGCTGGTTTGGATGCCTTTTATTCCCTTGTGTTGTATGATAGTTGAGGTAAGACTTCCAATACCGTGTTGAATAACAGTGGCAAGAGTGGACGGCTCTGTCATGTTCCTTACCTTAGGGGGAAAGCTCTAAGTTTTTCCCCATTAAAGATGATATTAGCAGTGGGTCTTTCATATATGGCTTTTATGATCTTGAAGTATGATCCTTTTATCCCTACTTTCTTGAGGGTTTTTATCAGGAAAGGATGCTATATTTTGTCACATGCTTTCTCTGCATCTATTGAGAGGAATATGCGGTTCTTGTCCTTTTTTTATTCATGTGATGTCTCAGTCACATTGATTGTTTTGCAGATATTGAACCAGCCCTGCATCCCAGGTATAAATCCCACTTGGTCGTGGTGAATAATTCTTTTAATGTATTGTTGGATCTGGTTGGCTAGTATCTTGTTGAGGATTTTTGCATCCATGCTCATCAGGGGAATTTGTCTGTAATTCTCCTTTTTTGTAGGGTCTTTTTTCTGGTTTGGAATCAAAGTAATGCTGGCTTCATAGAATGAGTTTCAGTTTTCATTCCATTTCTGTTTTTTGGAACAGCCTCGAAAGAATAAGTGTTAACTCTTGTTTAAATGTTTTGTAGAGTTCCCCTGGAAAGCCATCCACCCCTCAACTCTTGATTTTTTGGGAGATTTTTGATTACTAATTCGATTTCCTTACTGGTTATGGGTCTGTTCAAATTTTTCATTTCTTCCTGTTTCAGTTTTGGTAGTGAATATGTTTCTAGGAATTTGTCCATTTCTTCCAGATTGCCCATTTTATTGGCATATAATTGCTCATAATATTCTATTATTATTGTTTTCATTTCTGCTATGTTGGTTGTGATCTCTCCTCTTTCATTCTTGATTTTATTTATTTGGGTCCTTTCCTTTCTCATTTTGATCCAACTGGCAAGGGGTTTATCAATTTTTCAGTTTTGTTAATTCTTTCAAAGAACCAGCTCTTGGTTTCATTGATCTTTTCTACTTTTTTTTTTGTTTTGATAGCATTAATTTCTGCTCTAATCTTTATTATTTCCTGTCCTCTGCTGGTTTGGGGTTTTATTTGCTGTTCTTTTTCCAACTCCTTAAAGTGTAAGGTTAGGTTGTGTATCTGAGATCTTTCTTCCTTCTTTAGGAAGGCCTGGATTGCTACATACTTCCCTCTTATGACTGCCTTTGCTGCATCCCAGAGGTTTTGGGCTGTGGTATTATCATTTTCATTGGCTTCCATGTACTTTTTAATTTCCTCTTTACCTTCTTGGTTAACCCATTCATTCTTTAGTAGGATGTTTTTTAGTCTCCAAGTATTTGATATCTTTCCAACTTTTTTCTTGTGCTTGATTTGACTTCCATAACGTTGTGGTTTAAAAATATGCATGGTATGATTTCAGTCTTTTTGTACTTGTTGAAGGCTGATTTGTGTCCCAGTATCTGTTCTTTTCTGAAGAATGTTTCATGTGCACTGGAGAAGATGCTTTAGGATGAAATGTTCTGTATATATCTGTTAAGTCCATTTGGTCCAGTGTGTCATTCAAAACCATTGTTTCCTTGTTGATTTTCTGTTTAGATGATCTGTGCATTGCTGTAAGTGGGGTGTTGAAGTCCCTACTATTATGGCATTCCTATCAATGAGTTTCTTTGTGATTAATTGATTTATATATTTTGGTCGTTTCACATTTGGAGCATAAATGTTTACAATTGTTAGATCTTCTTGGATCTTCTTGGATAGACCCCTTAGTTATGATAGAATGCCCTTCTTCATCTCTTGTTGTAGTCTTTATTTTAAAATCTAGATTGTCTGATAGAAGTATCAGCCAGTATCTGGCTTTCTTTTGATGACTATTAGCATGATAGATGGTTCTCCATCCCCTTACTTTCAATCTGAAGGTGACTTTAGGTCTAAAATGGATCTCTTGTAAACAGCATATAGATGGATCTTGTTTTCTTATCCATTCTGTTACCTTATGTCTTTTGATTGGAGCATTTAGTCCATTGATATATAGAGTGACTACTGAAAGATATGAATGTATTGCCATTATGTTGCTTGTAGAGTTGGAGTTTCTGGTGGTGTACTTTGGTCCTTTCTAGATTTTGTTGCTTTTGGTCTTTTTTTTTTTTTTTTGTCTTTTCTCCCCTCAGATAGTCCCCCTTAAAATTTCTTGCAAGGCTGGTTTAGTGGTCATGAACTCTTAGTTTTTGTTTGTCTGGGAAATTTTTATCTCTCCTATTTTGAATGACAGCCTTGCTGGATAAAGAATTCTTGGCTGCATATTTTTTTTTGATTCAACACATTGAATATATCCTGCCACTCCTTTCTGGCCTGACAAGTTTCTGTGGATAGGTCTGCTGCAAACTTGATCTGTCTTCCCTTGTAGGTTAGGGCCTTTTTTTCCTTGTTGCTTTCATGGTTCTTTCCCTGACTTAGTATTTTCTGAATTTGACCATGATATGCCTTGTTTTGGTCAATTTTTGTTGAATCTAACAGGAGTCCTCTGTGCTTCCTGGATTTTGATGTCTGTGTCTTTCACCAGGTTAAGAAAGTTTTCTGCTATGATTTGCTCACAATAAACTTTCTATCCCTTTTCTCTGTCTTCATCTTCTGGGACTCCTATGATTCTGATATTATTCCTTTTTAACGAGTCAATAAGTTCTCTAATTCTTATATAGTGCTCTTTTGCCTCAGTTTCCCTCTTTTATTTGCTTCATTATTCTCCATAGGTTTGTCCTCTATATCACTGATTTACTGCTCTGCTTCACCCATCCTTGCCTCTGTGACATTCATTTGAGATTGCAGCTCCGTTATAGCATTTTTTATTTCATCCTGATAAAAGAAGTTTTACTTCTTTTATCTCTGCAGAAAAGGATTCTAATCTATTTTCAACCCCAGCTAGTATTCTTATTATCATAATTCTAATTTCTGGTTCAGACATGTTGCTTGTATCTGTGTTGATTAGGTCCCTAGCTGTCATTGCTTCCTGTTCTTTCTTTTACAGTGAATTCCTTTGTTTCATCATTTTGAAGGAAGAAAAGGAATTAATAAAGTAAAAAAAAAATTAAAAAATTTAAAACAACACAAAAAATCAAATAAGGGAAGCTAGATCTTAGGTGTGTTTTGGTTTGATTGTTGAAAGAAGCTTGATAGAATAGAGAAAAAAAGGGAAAGAGAAAAAAAGGGAAAACATGAAATTTGAAAAAATGAATAGAATAAATTAGAATAAAATGAAATGATGGAAGTAAAATAGAATTTTAAAAACTTACAAAAAAGTGAAAAATATAGTAGAAAAAATTAAGGAAAAATCTTTTTTATAAAAATGGAAAATAAAAACAAATTTTTTCTCTTTCTGTATTTACAAATAAGAAAGAAAAAGGAAAAAAAATACTGACTAGATGGACCAGCAAACAGAATGAAATACGATTGAAATTACATCCAGTTTCCCCTAGAAGTCAAACTATGAACCACTTTATAATCTGTAAACTAAGCAGGCAGAGAGACTTATAGTGTTCCTCAAGAGCATGATTGGCCCAGTTGGGCAGGACTTAGTGTAATGGCTCCATCCTTCAGGAGATGGCATTGCTTAGCTTACTGGGGTGGATTGTTGTGGCGTGTGTAGGCTTGTATGCACATGTGATGCGTGGGAGGGGTGAAAATGGTGTCACCCAGCTACCCAGTCTCTAGTATCAGAATTCTGTGCTCTCCCCAACCTGCAATCAAGCACTGCCCCCTTTGTCTCTGACTTCTGTCACTCCCTGCTTCTACAGTATCCATGACCAAGTTGTCAGGCTGCCAAGCAGCACCTCTTTCCTGAGTTTTATCTCAAATGAGGCTGTGTTTCCCACCCCCCCCCCCCCACTTCTGAGGGACTGTGGCTTTGATTTGCTCTAACCCTCCATGGTGGAGGGTCTCATTGAACAATGGCTGGGTGCCAGCTTGCCCCCAGGAATATTCAAGCAACTGTTCTGCTGCCAATGTCCAGAGACTGCAGCTGGATGCCAGCCTGCCCCAGAAAAAGTTCACAGGATCATATAGTAGCAGCATTTCAGGGATTGTGGTAACTCATAAGACACATCTGGCACCAAGCTTCACTCTTAACATTCTTGTTCCAACACCAGTGAGTGTGGCTGATCTCCAGGGTCCACTGGAACCATTGTCTGCTAAGTTCTGTGGTTCAAGCTGTGCAGATTGTTGTGTTAATTCTCAACTCAGTTTTCTAGGTGTGCAAGATGGTTTGGTGTTGATCTGGCTGTATTTCAAGGACAAGAGATGCAAAAAAAAACCTTTCATGCTGTTCCACCATCTTGACCCTTTGTACAATATTTTCTAAGATGGTTACCATGAGGTTTACACAAAATATCTTAAACTTATAACACCCTATTTTATTTTATTTATTTGTATATTTAACGTTTTTTAAATATTTTATTTTTTAAGTTATTTCCACACCCAATGCGGGGCTCACACTCACAACCCTGAGATCAAGAGGTACACTCTATACTGACTGAGCCAGCCAGCTGGCTCTTTAACACCCTATTATAAGGTGATAACAACTTAACTTTAATAAAATTTGTTTGCTTTATACTTTTACTTCTTTCCTTCATGTTTTAGGTCATTACTATTATATTTTACACTTTCTTAAGTGTAACTAATAGGAGATTATTTTGCTTGTAGTTATTTTTGCTATATGTGATTTTTTAAACTTTTAAACTACCATTGTAAATCTATTACTACATATTGAGCATTACCCAATGATATTTATGCTACATTTTTGTGTTCTTATGATGTTAATTAGGTGCTCTTTTACTTCCATTCATAGATCTCTTTTTAGTATTTCTTGTAAGCCAAGTCTAATAGTAATGAACTCTCAGTTTTGTTTGTTCAGAAAACTCTTTATTTCATTTCTGAACAAATTAAGGAGGCTTCATTTCTGAAGGAGAGCTTCACTATATGTATAATTCTTAGTTGATAGTTACTCTTTTTCAATATTTTGAGTATATCATCCCATTATCTCCTGGACTGGAAAGTTTCTATTGAGAAATCTAGCAGTAATGGGGATTTTGTATGTAACTTCTCTCTTTTGCTGCTTTTAAAATTCTTTCTTTGTCCTTGACTTTTGACATTTAATTATAATATGTCTCATGATAGCTTTATTCAGATTCAACATACTTAGGGTCCTTTGGGACTCATGGATCTAGATGTCCATTTCTTTTTCCAGGTTTGGAAAATTTTTAGCCATATTGCTTTAAATATACTTTCTGTGTTCTTTCTCTTTTCCTTCTGGGATTCCCATAGAGCAAATATGCTTTGCTTTCATTGTGTTCCATAATCCATCTAGGTTTTCTTCATTCTTTTTTCTTTTCACTCCTCTGACTGGGTAATTTCCAGTGTCCTATTTTCCAGGTCCCTGATTCTTTCTCTTACATGGTCAAGTCTACTTTTAAAACTCTCTATTGAATTCTTCAGTTCAATTATAAATTTAATTGTTTAATTAAACATCATTTAATTAATTAATTAAACTCTAAGATTTCTGGGTTTTTTTGTGATTGCTATTGCCTTGTCAAATTTCTCATTTTGCTCATGTATTGCTTTCTTATTTTTGTTTATTTGCCCCTCTGTTTTCTTGTAGGACACTAAAGTTCCTTAAGAGGATTTTTCTGAATTTTTTTGTTTGATAGTTCATAGTTCTCCATTTCTTTAGAGTCAGTTATTGGAGCATTATTAGTTTCCTTTCATGGTGTCAAATTTACCTGATGTTTTGTGATCATTGATTTCTTATGCTAGTATCTGCACATTTGAGTAACAGGGTTCTCTCTTCCAGACTTATAGGTGTGTGTTTATAGAGATAGACTGTCACTAGTTACCTCAGTTTGGATTTTTGGATGTGTTTGCTAGTAATGTCTTTGGGCAGGTGGGGCCTGCTATGATGAGGTAACTATTCAAACTCTTAGGAAAGGGGTGATGGGGGGTATGCCATTGTCTAAGAGCAGCTGGATAGGACTGCTGGCCTGGTAGGATGGACACCACAGTTGCCTGAATTCTCTGTTCAGGTTTACTTGAGGGTTGGGACTGGGAACCATATTTGGTAGTAGCTGAAGCTATGAATTAGCATTCCTGGTATGACAGGGCAGCAGACTATGACCTAGAGCCTGTACAACACATTGTTTGGGGGTCCAAATCAGGCCTGAGTATGCACTGAATTCCCTAGTCAGTTAAAAAAAAGTCTTCAACCATTATTGCTTTAAATATATTTTTAAATATATGGTGTCACCAGCTTTTCATGCAGATGGGGGAAACCAAAATCTGTACTCTCTTTTCAAGTTCCACTGTACACACTGAATGTCTGTGCAGCTTCCTATTTGCTCTGGTTAGGTTCCCTGGTTAGACAGACTGAAGGTTGTGTTCAGAGATGAGCTATGAATTAGATTTCCTCCTCTAATGCAGTGGGAGAAGCAGTTCTAAAGCTGGGAAAGCTCTTTTGTTGTCTTAACTCAAGTTGATTTGCACTCCAAATTCCTTGGCTGAATAAGCCAACTGGCTTTGTTCTGCAAACTATTGGTTCTGCCCTTCTCTTGGCTCCAGCTCCACTGGGCTGCACAGCTTTCAGTAGTTTTTGACAGCCCTTATGGTCAGATGGGACCAGAAGACACTCTCTACCACGGGTGGGGCTATGTCCCCGCTTCCCTGCTTAGGTGCAAGAGAGACAGGTCACACCAGACTACTCTCAATTTCCCAAACAGAATATCCAGTTTGAAGGGGTTAGGAGCTATTCTCATCTTTGAGAATTAATCCCACTGCTTGTGTATAACATGGAAAGACTCCACTTGCTACAGGCTTTGCTCTGGAGTGATCAGCTCTGCTACCCACTTTTCAGCACAATCACCACTGGGCTGCTCAGCTACTACTAAGAGTTGTCACTAGGTCTTCTGGTCAGATGGGATTGGCTGGGCTGTGACTCAGAATTTTGTCTGGGTGTGGGCAAACCATGCTCTAGGTCTGGAAGAACTCATTTGAGGACATAAACCAGGCTTATCTGCACTCTACTGAGTTCCATGGTCCGAATGCATCTCCGACTTTTTTCTGGAGATAAGAAAAACCTATAGTTGGCGTTACTATTTAGGCACTGCAGATATGAATTTGGTCTACCAAGATCCATGTGCTGGTTGTTGCAGAGCCCTCCTCCCTTCTCTGTAACAGATTCCCAGTGATTGGGCCATCTAGATTCCCCTGCAATCCCCATGATGCAAGATCAGAGTAGGACTTCCCATAAAGTTACACAATGCTAGAACAGGAGCTGACACTGGTTGTCTCCCCTGGGTTCTCTTTTCCCACTGGGGGATCTGGAGGTTCAGGGGGGCCTCCTTGTGTTGCTACACTGCCCTGGGGAAGGGGGAGTGTGGTCAATGTGTCACCATTTCTTTTACCCTTCTAATGCAGTCTGTCTTGGTCTCTGATTTGCAGGAAGGTACTTCAGCCTCACTCCCATGTTCTAGGATTTTCTCAGTGGTATCTTGTTCTTAAATAGATGTTAGTTCTTCTTATGAGGGAGAGCAAAGTCAGGAATAACCTATGTCACCATCTTGATGATGTCACTATGTGAACTAATTTTACATAAATATTTGTAGTAGCTTTTAAAGTTAACACTAAAATAAATCCATGAAAGAGAATGACAGAAGTAAATTTTCCTTTGTATATTATACAGTAAATTTATGTTATACATTGCAGAACAATGGTAACTTTTAACAATATATAACCATTCATAATGTTCCCATTCAACATCTGCATTCAACCAGTGTAGTAAAATCTGTCATATTTTATTTATCAATTCTATATCACACAGTTTGCTATAATTTAACCCAATTTAAGAAATTATATTTTTCATATCAATAAATATGTAAAATTTTCCCTCTGGGAAAAGACAACTAAATTTTTTAGAGTTCCAGATGTCCAGTTTTAAACCATGCTGTCTGGTATTTGAAGTTTTATACCGTAAACAAATTGAGAAAACTGTGCATATAGTTATGGCAAATACATTCTAATTAAATCATCTTCATCATTACATGACATAACTAGCTCTGCTCATTCTCTTGAAGTTGAAGTTCTCAGGCAACTGGCCCCAGGGCACCGAGTCAAGTCCTCCTGGCACCTGTCCACACTGGTATAACCTGAATTTAAGTTTACACTGCCTTCCCTGCCAGAAAACAGGCAACTTCATGAAAGAGCAGTGTGTTCTCATTATAAAATTGTGATTCATTGGAGAAAGTTTTCATTTTTCTAGTATATAGCAATATTGTTTTGTGGGCAAAGAATGCCTGATAGCTTTCTTTAGAAAAAAATACTGATTGCAATACAACAAATCTTTCTTTTCTGCCAGAGTTTAAAATGTTTTCTTTAATTTAAAAAATATTAATGTTCTTTTTAGTATTTTCTTGTAAAAGTAAAATGTCTGGCAGTGCTTAGTTAAATTAAATATACACTTACTCATTTACACAGAAATTCTGCTCCTGGGCTTATACACCAAAGAGATCACACCTAGCTTCATGAGGCATTATTGAGGAGACAGGGAGTTAGGGCAGCCTGGATGTTCATTCTTGGGAGGGTGAACTGATTAAGCACAGGAAGTCATGCCATGGAGCAATTAGAAGCAATAAAGCTGCATACAACCTGCAATTTGGGTAATAGTAAAACTATAGTGCTAGATTAAAACATGAGGGTCAGAACAGATAACAATATCATTTATATAAATGAAGATATATTAGTACAAAACACACAAAGAACAATGCATATTAAAGGCATGAATATGGCTGCCCATAGGGAAAGGCAAAGGGGATGAATAGGGAGAAAAGGGGGAAACTCATAATATGCCACAAAATGAGAGACAAGCCTTGAAGGATCAATGATAATAGCATGCTATAAATGGAGAGCACTTGATGCTCTGAACCTTAGGTTAAAAAAAATGCAACAAAACATAAATGCGTAAAACGTAAAGCTAAATGTAAACCTGTCTTGTTAACCCTGGCCCAATTCCAGTTTCTAGAGGTAGCAATTGTGAGCAGTTTGAAACAGTTTGTTCTAGCCTCATTTCTGTGCATATATACAATCTAATTTTGTTTTTACAAAAATGGGATCATGCTATGCTTACTGTTCTAAACTTTGCTTTCTCTCTCTCACACACTATTACACTCTCTCACACACAGTTACACTATATATAATTGTTCTGTGCCTACAGGTATGGATTGGTTTCCTTCCCCCTCCTTTTCTTCCATCCTGCTCCACCTTCCTTCTTTTTTTTGATTTAACTTTTTTATTTTTTAAAATTTACATCCAAATTAGTTAGTATACAGTGAAGCAATGATTTCAGTAGATTACTTAATGCCCCTTACCCATTTAGCCCATTCCCCCTCCCACAACCCCTCCAGCAACCCTCAGTTTGTTCTCCATATTTATGAGTCTCTTCTGCTTTGTCCCCCTCCCTGTTTTTATATTATTTTTGTTTCCCTTCCCTTATGTTCATCTGTTTTGTCTCTTGAAGTCCTCATATGAGTGAAGTCATATGATTTTTGTCTTTCTCTGACTGACCAACTTCACTTAGCATAATACCCTCCAGTTCCATCCACGTGGTTGCAAATGACAAGATTTCATTCTTTTTGATTGCTGACTAATACTCCATTGTATATATATACCACATTTTCTTTTTCCATTCATCCATCGCTGGACATTTGGGCTCTTTCCATACTTTGGCTATTGTTGATAGTGCTGCTATAAACATGGCGGTTCATGTGTCCCTTCAAAACAGCATACCTGTATCCCTTGGATAAATGCCTAGTAGTGCAATTGCTGGGTCGTAGGGTAGTTCTATTTTTAGTTTTTCGAGGAACCTCCATACTGTTTTCCAGAGTGGCTGCACCAGCTTGCATTCCCACCAACAATGCTAAAGAGATCCTCTTTCTCCACATCTTCACCAACACCTGTTGTTATCTGAGTGGATAATGTTAGCCATTCTGAAAGGTTTAAGGTGGTATCTCATTGTGGTTTTGATTTGTATTTTCCTGATGATGAGTGATGGTGAGCATTTTTTCATGTGTCAGTTGGCCATCTGGATGTCTTCTTGGGAGAAGTGTCTATTCATGTCTTTTGCCCATTTCTTCACTGGATTATTTGGTTTTTGGGTGTTGAGTTGGATAAGTTCTTTGTAGATTTTGGATACTAACCCTTTATCTGATATGTCATTTGCAAATATCTTCTCCCATTCTGTTGGTTGCCTTTTAGTTTTGCTGATTGTTCCTTCTCTGTGCAGAAGCTTTTTACTTTGATGAGGTCCCAGTAGTTCATTTTTGCTTTTGTTTCCCTTGCTTCAGGAGACGTGTTGAGTAAGAAATTGCTGTGGGTAAGATCAAAGAGGTTTTTGCCTGCTTTCTCCTCATAGATTTTGATGGCTTCCTGTCTTACATTGAGGTCTTTCATCCGTTTTGAGTTTATTTTGTGTATGGTGTAAGAAAGTGGTCCAGGTTCATTCTTCTGCATGTTGCTGTCCAGTTTTCCCAGCACCAGTTGCTGAAGATACTCTTTATTCCGTTGGATATTCTTTCCTGCTTTGTCAAAGATTAGTTGGCCATACGTTTGTGGGTCCATTTCTGGGTTCTGTATTCTGTTCCATTGATCTGAGTGTCTGTTCTTGGGCCAGTACCATACTGTCTTGATGATTACAGCTTTGTAGTATAGCTTGAAGTCTGGGATTGTGATGCCTCCAGCTTTGGTTTTCTCTTTCCAGATCACTTTGGCTATTCAGAGCTTTTCTGGTTTCATACAAATTTTAGGATTATTTGTTCTATCTCTGTGAAGAATGCTGGTGTTACTTTAATAGGGATCGCGTTGAATATGTAGATTGCTTTGGGTAGTATCGACATTTTAACAATATTTGTTGTTCCTATCCAGGAGCATGGAATCTTTTACGTTTCTTTGTGTCTTCTTCAATTTGTTTCATAAGCTTTCTATAGTTTTCAGTGTATAGATTTTTCACCTCTTTGGTTAGATTTATTCCTAGGTATTTTATGGTTTTTGGTGCAACTGTAAATGGGATCGATTCCTTGATTTCTCTGTCGCTTCGTTGGTGTATAGTAATGCAACTGATTTCTGTGCATTGATTTTAAATCCTGCAATTTTGGGGCGCCTGGGTGGCGCAGTCGGTTAAGCGTCCGACTTCAGCCAGGTCACGATCTCGCGGTCCGTGAGTTCGAGCCCCGCGCCGGGCTCTGGGCTGATGGCTCAGAGCCTGGAGCCTGTTTCCGATTCTGTGTCTCCCTCTCTCTCTGCCCCTCCCCCGTTCATGCTCTGTCTCTCTCTGTCCCAAAAATAAATAAACGTTAAAAAAAAATTAAAAAAATAAAAATAAAAATAAAAATAAATCCTGCAACTTTGCGGAATTCATGAATCAATTCCAGCAGTTTTTTGGTGGAATCTTTTGGGTTTTACATATAGAGTATCTTGTCATCTGCGAAGAGTGAAAGTTTGACCTCCTCCTGGCTGTTTTGGATACCTTTTATTTCTTTGTGTTGTCTGATTGCAGAGGACAAAAGACTTCCAATACTATGTTGAGTAACAGTGGTGAGAGTGGACATCCCTGTCTTGTTCCTGACCTTAGGGGGAACGCTCTCAGGTTTTCCCATATGGAGGATGATATTAGCATTGGGTCGCTTGTATATGGCTTTTATGATCTCGAGGTATGATCCTTCTATCCCTGTTTCTTGAGGGTTTTTATCAAGAAAGAATGCTGTATTTTGTCAAATGCTTTCTCTGCATCTATTGAGAGGATCATATGGTTCTTGTCCTCTTTTGTTGATGTGATGAATCATGTTAATTGTTTTGTGGATATTGAACCAGCCCTGCATCTCAGGTATAAATCCCACTTGGTCATGGTGAATAATTTTTTTAATGTATTGTTGGACCCGGTTGGCTAATATCCTGTTGAGGATTTTTGCATCTGTGTTCATCAGGGAAATTGGTCTATAGTTCTCCTTTTTAGTGTGGTCTCAGTCTGGTTTTGGAATCAGGGTAATGCTGGCTTCATAGAATTTGGAAGTTTTCCTTCCATTTCTATTTTTTGGAACAGCTTCAAGAAAATACGTGTTAACTCTTCCTTAAATGTTTGGTAGATTCCCCCTGGAGAGCCACCTGACCCTGGACTCTTGTTTTTTGGCAGATTTTTTATTACTAATTCAATTTCCTTACTGGTTATGAATCTGTTCAAATTTTCTATTTCTTCCTGTTTCAGTTTTGGTAGTGAATATGTTTCTAGGAATTTGTCCATTTTTTCCAGATTGCCCATTTTGTTGGCATATAATTGCTCATAATATTCTTTTATTATTGTTGTTATTTCTGCTGTGTTGGTTGTGATTTCTCCTCTTTCATTCTTGATTTTACTTATTTGGCTCCTTTAATTTTTTCATTTTGATCAAACTGGCTAGTAGTTTATCAATTTTGTTAATTCTTTCAAAGAACCAGCTTCTGGTTTCATTGATCTGTTCTACTGTTTTTTGGTTTCAATAGCATTGGTTTCTGCTCTAATGTTTATTTTTTCCTGTCTTTGCTGGTTTCGGGTTGTATTTGCTGTTCTTTTTCCAGCTCCTTAAGGCATTAGGTTAGGTTGTGTATCTGAGATCTTTCTTCCTTCTTTAGGAAGGCCTGTATTGCTATATACTTTCCTCTTATGACCACCTTTGCTGCATCCCAGAGGTTTTGAATTGTGGTGTTATCATTTTCATTGGCTTCTGTATACTTTTTAATTTCCTCCTTAGCTTCTTGGTTGGCGCATTCATTCTTTAGTAGGATGTTCTTTGGTGTCCAAGTATTTGTTACCTTTCCAAATTTTTTGTGGTTGATTTTGAGTTTCTTAGTGTTGTGGTCTGAAATTATGCACAGTATGATCTCGATTTTTTGTACTTCCTGAGGTCTGATTTGTGTTCCAGTATGTGGTCTATTCTGGAGAATGTTCCACGTGCACTGGAGAAGAATGTGTATTCTGCTGCTTTAGGATGAAATGTGCTGAATATATCTGTTAAGTCCATCTGGTCAGTGTGTCGTTCAAAGCCATTGTTTCCTTGTTGGTTTTTTGATAAGATGATCTGTCCATTGCTGTGAGTAGGGTGTTGAAGTCTCCTAGTATTATGGTATTACTATCGATGAGTTTCTTGATGTTTGTGATTAATTGATTTATATATTTGGGTGCTGCCACATTTGGTGCATAACTGTTTACAATTGTTAGGTCTTCTTGGTCTATAGACCCCTTGTTTATGGTATAATGCCTTCTTCATCTCTTGATACCGTCTTTATTTTAAAGTCTAGATTGTCTGATATAAGTATGGCTACTCTGGCTTTCTTTTGTTGACCATTAGCGTGATAGATGATTCTCTATCTCCTTATTTTCAATCTGTAGGTATCTTTAGGTCTAAAGTGGGTCTCTTGTAAGAGCATATAGATGGGTCTTATTTCCTTATCTATTCTGTTACCCTATGTCTTTTGATTGGAGCATTGAGTCCATTGACCTTTAGAGTGAGGTGAGTACTGAACGATATGAATTTATTGCCATTTTGATGCTTGTGGATTTGGAGTTTCTGATGGTGTTCTCTGGTTCTTTCTCATCTTTTATTGTTTTTGGTATATATATATATATATATATACACCATCTTTTCATCTTTTCTCCACTCAGAAAGTCCCCCTTAATATTTCTTGCAGGGCTGGTTTAGTGGTCACAAACTCCTTTAATTTTTGTTTCTCTGGGAAACTTTTTATCTCTCCTTCTATTTTGAATGACAGCCTTTCTGTATAAAGAATTCTTGGCTGCATATTTTTCTGATTCAGCACACTGAATATATCCTGCCACTCTTTTCTGGGTGCCAGGTTTCTGTGGATAGGCCTGCTGCAAACTTGATCTGTCTTCCTCTGTAGGTTAGGGACTTTTTTTCCCTTGCTGCTTTCATGATTGTCTCCTTGCCTGAGTATTTTGTGAATTTGGCTATGATATGCCTGTTGATGGTCAGTTTTTGTTGAATCTAATGGGGTTCCTCTGTGCTCCCTGGATTTTGATGTCTTTGTCTTTCCCCAGGTTAGGAAAGTTTTCTGCTATGATTTGGTCACATAACCCTTTTTCTCCTATTTCTCTCTTCATCTTCTGGGACCCCTATGATTCTGATGTTGTTCCTTTTTAATGAGTCACTGATTTCTCTAATTCTTAAATTTTGCTCTTTTGCCTTCATCTCCTTCTTTTTCTCTGCTTCGTTATTCTCTGTACGTTTGTCCTCTATATCATTGAGTCTCTGTTCTGTCTCGTCCATCCTTGCTGCAGCTGCATCCATCCATGATTGCAGCTCAGTTATAACATTTTTAATTCCATTCTGGCTATTTTTTATTTCTTTTATCTCTGCAGAAAGGGATTCTATTTCTAGAATCCAGCTAGTATTCTTATTATTGTGATCTAAATTCTGGTTCAGACATCTTGCTTGTGTCTGTGTTGGTTAAATCCCTGGTTGTCGTTTCTTTGTCCTCTTTCTTTTGGGGTGAATTCCTTCGTTTTGTCATTTTGAATGCAGAAAAGGAATTAATGAAGTAGAAAAAAATGAAATTAAAAAACTTAAAATTACAATAATATTCAAATTAAAATTTAAAAACACACCTACACAAAAATCGAATAGATGATGCTAGATCCTAGGTGTGTTTTGGTCTGGGTGTAGAAAGTGGTTTGACAGATTAGAGAAACAAACAAAAAAAGGGGGAGGGGGGAGGAAAAAAAAGGAAATCATTTGAGGATTTGAAAAAATGAATAAACTAAAAGTAGACTAAAATACACAAAAGTAGAGAATATAGTAGAAAAAATTATTGAAAAATATTTTTGACAAAAATTAAAAAGAAATATGAATTTTTTCACTTTCTGTATTTATGAAAAAAGAAAAGAGAAGAAAAAGAGAAAAAAGATAAAAAAGGAAGACAAAAAAAGAAATCGTTTGAAAATTTGAAAACGTGAATACACTGTAGTAGACTGAAATAAAATGATGGGAGTAAGATAGAATTTGAAAATATTAGATAAAAGCAAAAAATACAGTAATAAAAATTAAATAAAAATATTTTTAAGAGGTTGAAAGTAAAAATGAAGTTTTTCTCTTTCTGCATTCAAGAAAAAGAAAACAAATGAAAAAGAGAAAAGTAGAAAAGAATGAAAAAAAGGGAAATTTTTTGAAAATTTGAAAAGGTGAGCACACTGAAGTAGACTAAAATAAAATGATGGAAGTAAAGTAGAATTTGAAAAAAAATTACACAAAAGTAAAAAATATAATAATAAAAATTAAAGACAGATATTTTTAATAAAAATTGAAAATAAAAATGAGTTTTTTCTCTTTCTGCTGAAATCTATGGTTCAGATTATGCAGATTGTTTTGTTAATCTTCCACTCGTTTTCTAGGTGTGTAGGATGATTTAGTGTTGGTCTGGCTGTATTTCATGGACTCGAGACACACAAAAAACTTCCATGATGTTCCATCATCTTGGCTCCTCCCTCCCCCTTCCTTCTTTATTTCCTTTCGGACTCTGTTTTTTGGTAACAGGGACCCACTTTATAATATGTACATATAATATGTACATTAGTCTAGCCTAATGTACTTCTCATGTTTGCTATTTTCAGGGTCCAATTTTTGTTAGTAGCATTATTATTTTTACAATGTCAATGTTTGTAACACTTATGTTTGTTTCCGTAACTATAATTAATACAGTTACTCAGCCTTAGTCCTATAGCTTTGTTGATTCAGTATATACTTTTCATTGTTTCCTAGTAGTGTTTCCCTTAACATCGTCTGGCTTTTAATGTTGAAATGTTGATATAGAAAAGGCTGAGTCAGCCTGAGTGTTAGCCTGAGTTTTCTTACTTTCATATGAATTATTTTTGCCTAATTTGTCATAGATTCTTTCTTTTCCCTTGGAGATAGGTAATTTCACCAGAAAATGTCTAAGTCAGCCTTTGCTTCTTTTGTTTTATGCATGGTTGATGAAAGGAGCTCAGCTCATCATGATGCCAGGACAGATAGGATGTGCCAGAATAATATAGAGTCTGACTCGGTGTCTTGAAGTTAAGGCCTCAACAGATCACAGTGTTGGTAGGTTACTGTTTGTCTACTCAAAAGCAAGTCCTGTTTTTATTTCTTTTTTTAAAAAATTATTTTTGTATCTTGAGAGAGAAAGAGATAGAGTGTAAGCAGAGTAAGGGCAGAGAGAGAGCGAGAGCAAGAGTGAGTGAGAGAGAGAGAGAGAGAGAGAGAATCCTAAGCACAGAGTCTGACATGGGGCTTGAACTCATGAACTGAGATCATGACTTGAACCAGTATCAAGAGTCAGCTACTTAACCCACTCTTAACCCCGGTGCCCCCTGTTTTTATTTGTTAACAGAAGACAAATTTTATGTAGATGGCAGTATGCCTAGTACTAAGGGATAGTTATGATTGCTCTCTTCTGGCAAGTTTCTCTTTCCAGTCAGTGATAGGTATTCACATACTCCTGCTTCTGAGACTTAAAGAGAAGTCAGTTAGAAGAAAAAGTTTCCTCCTTGTTACAAAGCTACATGAGGATAAAGCCATTGACCCCTTCTGACTTTGTCTACTTTGAGCACTCCATGGTAATTTTGGCTTTGCCATCATCCATGTATCAAACTTTTTTCATGGATTCAAGATGACTACCAGCAACAACTGGGGCAAAAGATTTTTTGTTCATATGAACAAATAAGAGGTACTTCTTTCTGTTTCCCAGAAACTCCCAAACAAACTTTTCCTTACACTCACTGGCCCAAATGGAAATAGAGGGTCAGCATTACTGCAATTGGGTTTTACTACGTGGGGTAGAAAAGATGTTGAGAAATCAACCACATTGTCCACTCAACACCAACTGTTGAAGACTTTAAAAGGGGGAGGCTTGCTGTAGGAAAGACTAGAGAGATACATTTTGTTTCTCTCCTAATCAGAGAAAAACTGGAGAACAAGAGATTGAATTCTTTGGTGATTTTTAGGAGAGCACAAAACCTCACATGGAAAGTTTTCTGGAAGAAACTGACAAAATCAGAGTCAGACAGATTCTTCCCCACAGATACTTAAATTTTTATTTAATTTACATATTACATATTTTAATATGTTTAAAAGTTATACATTATGTCTTTTTATTTTTAGTGATTACCCATAGGTTTATTATTTTTTTTTATTTTAATTCAAGTTAGTTAACATACAGTCTTGGCTTCAGGAGTAGAACCTAAAATTATCCATAGATTTAAAAACAGGATACAAAGTGGAACCACAAAAGACCCCAAATAGCCAAAGTGATATTGCAGAAGAATACCAAAACGAGAGGCATCACAATCCCAGACCTAAGTCTCTGCTACAAAGCTGTAATCATCAAGACAGTTTGGTATTGGCACAAAAACAGACACATAAATGAATGCAATAGAATAGAGACCCCAGAGTTGCACCCACAAATGTATGGCCAACTAATATTTGACAAAGCAGGAAAGAGTATCCAATGGAAAAAAGACAGTCTCTTTAGCAAATGGTGCTGGGAGAATTAGATAGCAACATTCAGAAGAGTGAAACTAGGCCACTTTCTTACACCTTACATAAAAATAAACTCAGAATGGATGAAAAACCTAAATGTGAGACAGGCAGCCATCAAAACCCTAGAGGAGAAAGCAGGAAACAACCTCTTTGACCTCAGCTGCAGCAATTTCTTGGTCACATCTCCAAAGGCAAGGGAATTAAAAGCAAAAATGAACTACTGGGACCTCATCAGGATAAAAAGCTTCTGCACTGCAAAGGAAACAATCAACAAAACTAAAAGGCAATGGGAAAAGATATTTGCAAATGATAAGATTAGTATCCAACATTTATAAAGAACTTACCAAACTCAATACCTGAAAAACAAGTAATCCAGTGAAGAAATGGACAGAAGACATGAATAGACATTTTTCCAAAGAAGACATCCAGATGGCCAACAGACATATGAAAAAATGCTCAACATCGCTCATCATCAGGGAAATGCAAATCAAAACCACATTGAGATACCAACCTCACACCAGTCAGAGTGGCTAAAATGAACAAGTCAAGAACGGAAGTTGAGAGAAAAAAGAACCCTCTTGCACTGTTGGTGGAATGCAAACTGGTGCAGCTGCTCTGGAAAACAGTGTGGAGGTTCCTCAAAAAAATTAAAAATAGAACTAACCTACAACCCAGCAATAGCACTACTAGGAATTTATCCAAAGAATACAGGAGTGCTGATGCATAGGAGCACATGTACCCCAATGTTTATTGCAGAACTTTCAATAACCAAATTATGGAAAGAGCCTAAATGTCCATCAACTGATAAATGAATAAAGAAGACGTGGTTTATATATACAATGGAATACTACTTGGCAATGAGAAAGAAAGAAATCATGCCATTTGCAGCAACGTGGATGGAACTGGAAGGTATGCTGAGTGAAATAAGTCAGTCAGAGAAGGACAGATATCATACGTTTTCACTCATATGTGGATCTTGAGAAAATTAACAGAAGACTGTGAGGTAAGGGAAGGGGAAGAAATAGTTACAGAGAGGGAGGGAGGGAAGCCATAAGAGACTCTTAAATACATAGAAAAAACTGACGGTGAATGGGGGGGGGGGTCAGGGAGAGGGATAAATGGGTGATGGGCATTGAGGACACTTGTTGGGATGAGCACTGGGTGTTGAATGTAAGCGATGAACCACGGGAATCTACCCCAAAAACCAAGAGCGCACTTTACACACCGTATGTTAGCCAATTTGACAATAAATTATATTTAAAAAAACAGGATACAAAGAAAGAGGATAAAAAAGGATACAAATTAACTTTCAGATTTTGTTGAAAAATATACATTGAAGACTATTAAATTAAAAGTGCATTGGTAACCTGTGCCCTAAACTTCTGAGTGTCCCTTAGCATTGCCTCCTGAAGGATCTTTGGATCACCCTTAATCCAGCAACTAGAGGGATAATGCCTATCTCAGCAAGGTACCTTTTCCAAACTAAAACAAATGTCCATTATATTCATTCGTTCTTGAGTCACACCAAGTTTAATCTAATTAAATTGTCATTCCTATACATTGATATCTTATTGTTGTTGTTGCTAATGAAGATGGGAGTTCTTTTAAAATTTTTGGTTGATGTGTAGAAATATCATTGCTTTTTGTATATAAATCTCAGAGCCAGAAACCCTCCTAATATTCTCTTATGCACTTGTAGCTTTTCTATGCAGTTAATCTTATCATATGCAAATAATAGTTTTATTTTCTCCATTCCAGTGGTACAATAACATGTATTGTTAACAAATATTTATTCTTTTCTACTAGGTGGACCATGAATATGCTGACACCATCTTTAAGGAGGCACTCTGAAATTGCTTGCATTTTTGGACTAAGCCTGTTGAGCTTTCCCTCCTCTTGAGAGAACTACAAGTCCTCACTAGTGCACATCCTATAACCTATGACCCAGAGTGAGGACACATATGGTGCAAGAATGCTGAACCTAACTTTTAGCCTGGAGTCAACCTCAAATGAGGCCAGGTGACTACAGCTAATTTGGCTGCATTTTATTTGCTTATGTTTTATTCAGAAATTTTGCATCTAGGCTTATGCATGACATTGAGTTGTTTTCTTTATTGTATTTTCTTACCTGATTTTGTTATCAAGTTTAAAATATCTTGGAATGAGTTTGAAAAAGTTTCCTCTTTTGTCCTAAAAGATTTGAAATATTTGTTGTGTTATAAGAACATGACTGCAAAAATATCTGGGCCTCATGTTCTCTGTGTGGAATACTTTGAGATTTCATTGTTCTCTGTGTGGAATACTTTGAGATTTTATTTCATTGTTATAGGATAATCAATGTTTTAATTTCTCCCTAAGTCATTTTTTGTCATTTTCCTCTGAGAAATAAATGTACATTTCAATGTGTTGACATAAAGTTGTCAAGAGTATTCTTTGACTAGTTTCTAAAATTTCTGTTGTATCTCTGTTAATATAGAAATTAAATACATATGAAGAACAGGTTGGGGCCCTGAATTCTCAGGATCAATCTGTTTGGACAATCTGTACCCAAATGCAATGGTGAAACTGTCAATGTTCCTTGCTACCTGACTACGGGGCATTTTGTTTCCTAGTCCATATTTTTGCCAAGTGTTTCTTGGTTCTCACCACTGGTAAGCAAGCAAGATAAATTTCTTTTGGTTCTTCAAAAAAAAGTAAAAGCAAGAAAATAACAAATATCCATGTTTTTAACATCTTACCATAATTGCTTCCAGCCTTTGCTTTGATTATTATTTTAAGGGCAAATATCTATTGTTCTTTTGAAGTAATTTGTGTTTGTTATAAATAATTTAAATGCTTAAGTAATGTTCACATATAATTATTAAAAATTCACCACAATTTTACCCTCCAGAAATATATACCATTAACATTTGATGGACTTCATTCTACACATAGTTCCTCACATATGCATACAGATGGTCCCTGACTTAGGATGGTTTGACTCATGATATTTTGACTTTATGATGATGAGAAAGTGATGCCCATTCAGTAAAAATGACAAGATGGTACTTTGAATTTTTAATTTTGATCTTTTCTGGGTCTAGCAATATGCAGTATGTTACCCTCTTATTATGCTGGGCACTAACAGTGAGACACAGCTCCTAGTTGACCACACCATCATGAGGATAAACAACCCTTACTGATGACCATTCTGTACTTATATAAACATCCTGTTTTTTACTTTCAGTAAAGTATTTAATAAATTACTTGAGATATTTAATACTTTATTATAAAGTAGGCTTTGTATTAGATGATTTTGCTCAACTACAAGCTAATGTAAGTGTCCTGAGCACATTTAAGGTAGATTAGGCTAAGCTATGACATTCAGTAGGTTAGGTGTGTTAAATGCATGTTTGACTTACTTTATTTTCAGATTACAATAAATTTATTGGGATATAATCCCATCACAAGTGGAAGAGAATCTATATATAGAAAGACAAGTAAATGAAAATAAATTTAGGAAAATGGGCCCATTGTATAGATGCTGTTGTTAATTTTTTAAATGCTCCAAGTTTAATATTACTTGAATGTATCAGAAAGAAAAGAAATTGAAGTAAAACTGAAGAAACTATTGAACTCCAAATTAAAAAAAAACCTGTCAAATTCCAATACTTTCATAAGTTATTTTCTCCTAGACGATTCCTCTAAATTAAAAAGAGAGACAGTAATAGGAGCACCTGGGTCGCTCAGTATGTTAAGCATCCAACTTTGGCTCAGGTCAGGATCTTGTAGTTCGTGGGTTTAAACCCTGCATCAGGTTCTGCACTAACAGTGGGGAGCCTGCTTGGGACTCTCTCTTTCTACCTCTCTCTCTCTATCTGTCCCTCCATCATTTACATGCTCTCTCTCAAAATAAATAAATAAACTGTTTAAAAAGACAATACTAAATATGGAAATCATTGTGCCTTTTAAATGATATGAATAAATTTTAGATAGTATTGACATCTTCTTGTGAAAAATGAAGAGGGCCCCTCCTTTCACCTTCTTTTTTTTTAAATTTTTTTTTCAACGTTTTTTATTTATTTTTGGGACAGAGAGAGACAGAGCATGAGCGGGGGAGGGGCAGAGAGAGAGAGGGAGACACAGAATCGGAAACAGGCTCCAGGCTCCGAGCCATCAGCCCAGAGCCTGATGCGGGGCTCGAACTCACAGACCGCGAGATCGTGACCTGGCTGAAGTCGGGCGCTTAACCGACTTCGCCACCCAGGCGCCCCTCCTTTCACCTTCTAATTTCTGGTGTAGTATTTTTACATTGCCTCAATTTATAATGTGCATCTTCCACTTTGCAACAAAAATGTCTATGGTTATTTAACATTATTTACATATTTAAATGAGCTTAATACTTACCATATGTCCTTTAAGTATTGCTATTCTGATACTGAGGTATTTATTTGAATTCAACTTTTAAAAATTTTTTTTAACGTTTATTTATTTTTGAGACAGAGAGAGACAGAGCATGAACAGGGGAGGGGCAGAGAGAGAGGGAGACACAGAATCTGAAACAGGCTCCAGGCTTTGAGCTGTCAGCACAAAGCCCGACGCGGGGCTCGAACTCACGGACCGTGAGATCATGACCTGAGCCGAAGTCGGATGCTTAACCGACCAAGCCACCCAGGCTCCCCTGAATTCATCTGTTTTAGAGGCTGGGGAACCTGGAATTATTGATAGTAGTTTTGTTATCTGTGAGATGTGCTTGTAGGAACTGTAGCCCTTAAAGTATTTTATATTTTTGTGTTTACATTATTTTAAGCTTTGTCTTTTTATCACAATTTCCCTTAGGTCTCTGTATGGCATTTCAATATATGTTGACATTTAATGCTGTTATAGAAAACACTGAAGACTAATTTTTTTCCCTTAAAATTGATTTGCTTTTTTTTTGCATGAAGTAATGGTTTCTTTCTTTATCCTTGAATTAAAATAGACTACTAATATGTGTTGCTCTCACTTTTGCATAAATTTTCATAACCTAAAAATTAAAACAAATATTATCTATATAATTTGCTCCTTCTGATTGAATCTCTACTTCCAATTGGCTTTACTACCAGTTATCTGTATGTTTGATCATCTGTCTTCTATATCTGTTCACTTTGCTCCAGTTCTCTTAACTTTGCCATATCCATTGGGATTATTTTGAACATTTCCTCTATGTATGAAATTCAGCTTTCAGTGATGTCTGATTTATAAACTGATATTGCACATTTTCATTATGCAGTAATTTCTTTTGGCTTTCATTGTGTTAATTAGATCTGAAATTCATTTATTAAATAAACGTTTGTTTACTGAGTGCCAGATACAGTGCAGTTTATTCAATTTTATTATTCAATTTTTACACTTTTATTGAGTTGATTACCTGGTTACCTTGCATTATATAATGCAATTACAGAGAATTTTCATGTGTGTGTGTGTGTATGTGTGTGTGTGTGTGTGTGTTTGGGATGTTTATATTTTGATTGGTAGTTTTTCTTTTTTTAAATAAATTTATTTCTTCTGTTATATATTTATGTAGTTGCCATAATATTTGGTAACTCTGTCCTGACATTCCTTTCACTCTTTTATAAAGAGGGTAACTTTTGTTCTTTTTCCACAAAGTTACTATAAGCAGCAAAGAGCTTGTAAATTTTTAACATTTCTTTATCATGAGTAACTCAGTGAAAACAGTTGGAGGAGGGGAAGAATGCTGCTTAAGAGGTAGATATCTTTACTAGAAAATGTAGAGCCTAGTCTTCTT
This sequence comes from Prionailurus bengalensis, assembly GCF_016509475.1. NCBI lineage: Eukaryota > Metazoa > Chordata > Mammalia > Carnivora > Felidae > Prionailurus > Prionailurus bengalensis. The sequence goes on along the minus strand of NC_057349.1, from coordinate 28,120,765 downwards.
CTGAGGCATTGTTAAATATATACACTATGGTTTAACCCATACCCAATTTAAACAGCTTTTTAAAAAGTTTATTTATTTATTTATTTATTTATTTTGAGACAGAGAGAGAGAGGGAGAGAGAGAGAGCTGCGAGGAAGGAGCAGAGAGAGGGAGACAGAATCCCAAACAGGCTCCATGCTGTTGGCACAGAGCCAGAGGCAGGGCTCGAACTCATCAACCGTGAGGTCATCACCTGAGCCCAAATCAAGAGTAACACAATCATCTGAACCATCCAGGCACCCCTAACCCATACCCAATTTAAAACAACACTGTACTGTGTTAAAAACACTTAACACAAGACATACCCTTTTAACAAATCTTTACATGTACAGTACATTATTGTTGACTATAGGTACAAAGTTGTACAGCAGATCTCTAGAGTTTATTCATCTGGCTTAACTGAAATTTTATGCACATTAATTTGTAACTCCTGATTTTCCTCTTTATCAGCCCCTGGAACCACTATAATATGATTCTATGAATTTGAATGTTGTGTATCTTTCATACACATGAATTATCCAGTATTTGTCTTTTGTAAATGGTTTATTTCACTTAGAATAATGTTTTCAAGTTCATCCATGTTGTAGCATATTCGGAATTTCCTTCCTTTTTTAAGTCTCAGTAGTATTGCATTGTGTGTATAAACCACATTTTCTTTAACCATTCATCTGCCAATGTACATTTAGGTTGTTTTTACATCTTGGCTATTGTGAGTAATGCTGCAATGAACATGGGAGTGCTAATATGACGTCAAGATCCTGATTTTGCTCCAGGGATGCAAGGATGATTCAATATTTACAAATCATGTGATACACCACATCAGCAAAACAAAGGATGAAATCATGTGATCATCTCAATAGATGCAGAAAGAGGATTAGACAAAATTCAACACCTATGTATGATAAAAACTCTCAACAAAGTAGATGTAGAGTAAACATAGCTTAACATAATAAAGGCCATATATGAAAAACCCACAGCTAATATCATACTCAGTGGTGAAAAATTGGGAGTATTTCCTCTAAGATTAGGATCAAAATACTCTCACTACTTTTACTCAACATAGTACTGGAAGTCCTAGCCACGACAATCAGACAAGGAAAAGAAGTAAAATGCATCCAAATTAGTAAAGTAGAAGTTAAATTGTCACTATTTGCATATGCTATGATAGTATACATAAAAAAACCCTAAAGACTCCACCAGAAAATCATTAGAATAATAACTGAATTCAGTAAAGTTGCAGGATACAAAATTAATATGCAGAAATCTGTTGTGTTTATATGCTAATGATGTATTAACAGAAAGAGAAATTAAGAACACAACTCCATTTACTGGGGCACCTGGGTGGCTCAGTTGGTTAAGCATCCAACTTCGGCTCAGGTCATGATGTCAGCGCTTGTGAGTTCAAGCCCCACGTCAGGCTCTGTGCTGACAGCTCAGAGCCTGGAACCTGCTTTGGATTCTGTGTCTCCCTCTCTTGCTGCCCCCCTTCCCCCACTCATGCTCTGTCTCTCTCTCAAAAATGAATACATGTTAAAAACATATACATATAAAAAAAACACAACTCCATGTACAATTGCACAAAAAAGAACAAAATCTCTAGCAATAAACCTAAGCAAAGAGGTGAAATACCTATACTCCAAAAACTATAAAACATTGATTAAAGAAATTGAAGACAACACTAACAAATGGGAAGATATTGAATGATCTTGAATTGGAAGAATTAATATTGTTAAAATGTCCATACTACCAAAAGCAGTCTACAGATTCAATGCAATCCCTATAAAAACACCAACAGCATTTTGCACAGAAATATATTCTGAATAGCCAAAGCTATCCTGAAAGCAACAACAGCAACAACAACCACAAAAACCAAAGCTACATATATCACATTCCCAGATTTCAAAATATATTAAAAAGGTCTAATAATCAAAACAATATGGTGCTGGCACAAAAATAAATACTTATATCTATGGAACAGAATAGAGTCCAAGATAAAACAACACTTATATAATCAATTAACCTATGACAAAGGAGGAAGGGCATACAAGGGGAAAAGAGAGTGTCTTCAATAAATGGTGCTGGGAAAACTGGACAGATACATGTGAAAGAATGAAACTGGACCACTATCTTACACCATACACAAAAATAAAGTAAAAATGGGTTAAAGACCTATCTGAGACCTGAAACCATAAAACTTCTAGAATAAAACAAAGGCAATAATCTCTTTGACATTGACCTTAGCAACATCTTTCTAGATCTGTCTCCTCAGGAAAGGGAAAAAAATAAACCCTGAGACTGAATCAAAATAAAAAAGCTTTTTGCCAGCAGACACACAAAAATATGGTCAACATCACTTATCATCAGGGACATTAAAATCAAAACCACAATGGGATATCACCTCACACCTGTCAGATTGGCTAAAATAAAAAGGGCAAGAAATAACAGGTGTTGGTGAGGATGTGGAGAAAAAGGAACCCTCCTGTACTATTGGTGGGAATGTAAATTGAAGTCACTGTGGAAAACAGTATGGAAGTTTCTCAAAAATGTAAAAATAGAATTACCATAATCCACTAATTCCACTGCTGGGTATTTACCCAAAGAAAATGAAAACACTTATATGAAAATATACATGCTCCCCTATGTTTATTGAGGCATTATTTATAATAGTCAAGATATGGAAGCTACCCAAGTGTCCATAATGAATGGACAAACAAGAAGATATGGTATACACACACACACACACACCATGGAATATTAGTCAGTCATAAAAAAGAACGAGATCTTGCCAGTTGTGACAACAGGATGGACCTAAATGTTAAGTGAAATAAGCCAGACAAAGACAAGTACTATTTAATTTCATTTATATGTGGAATCTAAAAAAAAAAAAACCACAACAAAAAAATGTAGCAACAAAAAGCAGATAAAAACACATGAATACAGAGAACAAACCAATGGTAGCAAGATGGGTGGGGTGGGGGGATGGACAAAATGGGTGAGGGGGTGTGGGAAATACAGGCTTCCAGTTATGGAATAAGTCTGAGGATCAAGGGTACAGAATAGGAAATATAGTCAATGTTATTGTATTAGCATTGTATGGTGACAGAAGGTAACTATACTGTGGTAAGCATAGCATAACATTATAGACTTGTCAAATCACTATATTGTACACTTGTAACTAATGTAATATCATGTGTCAGTATGCTGTAATAAACAAATGTGTATTTCTATTGTTTTGAATAAATGTCTAAAAGTGGGATTACTGGATGATATAGTAATACTATTTTTAACTTTTGAGGAGCCCCCATAATATGTTCCACAATGATTGCCTCATTTAGCATTCTTACCAGCAAAGTGCAAAAATTCCAATTCCTCTGCATGCTGACCAACGATTCCTTTTTTTTTTTTAAATAGCCATCATGTCAGTTGTGAGATGATCTTTCCTTCTTGTTTTGATTTGCATTTCTCTGATGATTGATGACATTGAGCATTTTTTTCACATGCTTGTCCATTTGCATGCTTTCTTTGGAGAAATGTTTATTCAAGTCCTTTGCCCATTTTAAAAATCAGTTTCTTTAGTTATTGAGTTACATATTTCTCATATATTTTGGAGGTAAACTCCTTATCAGATACATGTCAGGAAAATATTTTCTCCCACTCTGGAGGTTGTATTTTTACTCTGTTGATTGTTTCCTATACCATCCAGAGGCTTTTTAGTTTGATGTAGTCCCATTTGTGTATTTTTGTTTTTATTGCCTGTGATTTTATGTCATATCCAAGAAATGATTAAGACAAATGTCATGAAGATTTTTCACTGTTTTCTTCTAGGAGCATCAAAATTTAAAGGTATTTAATCCATTTTCAGTTTATTTTTGTGTATTATGTAAAATAAGAGTCCAATTTTATTCTTTTGACTGAGGATACTCTTTTTTCAGCACCATTTATTGAGAAACAATCCTTTCTTCCTTGAGTATTTTTGGCAGCTTTGTTGAAGATCAGTTGACCTGTATGGACTTATTTTTGGCTTCTCTATTCTGCTCCATTGGTCTATATATGTGTTTTATGCCAGTATCATACTGTTTCTTAAAAATCATTATTCTATATTATTATACTTTATTTATTTATATTTTTATTTTTTAAATAATTTATTGTCAAGTTAGCTAACATACAGTATACAGGATGCTCTTGGTTTTGAGGGTAGATTCCCATAATTAATTGCTTACATACAGCACCCAGTGCTCATCCCAACAAGTGCTCTCCTAGAACCATACTGTTTTGATTACTGTAGCTTTATAATGTATTTTGAAATCAGGAAGTGTGATGCCCTCTGCTTTGTTCTTGTTTCTTCAGATTGATTTGGCTATTCATGATTGTTTCTTCTTTCAAATGAATTCTTATTTTTTGCTATTTCTTTAAAATATGTCTTTGGGATTTTGATAATAATTGCATTGAATCTGTAGATTGCTTTGGGTAGTATGGACATTTTAACAATACTGAGTCTTTCAGTCCATCAACACAAGATATGTTTCCATTTGTTTGTGTCTTCTTTAAATTTTTCATCAATCTTTTGTGTTTTTCAGCACACAAGTCTTTTACCTCCTTATTCCTACATCCTTACATCAGGGATATTGGACTGTAGTTTTCTTTTTTGTGTGACATTTTGTCTGACTTTGGTATCAGGGTAATTCTTGCCCCAGTTTTACTTAACTCCTGATTCTGAGGCAGTATTGAAAATTCTAAAAAATTATTATTTTTTTAATTCTTTAAAATTCTTTCCTTTTTTTAAAAATTTAAATCCAAGTTAGTTAACATATGGTGTAATAATGATTTCAGGAATAAAATTTAGCAATTCATCACTTACTTATAGCACCCAATGCTCATCCCAACAAGTATCCTCCTTAAGGCCCCTTGCCCATTTAGCCCATTCTCCCACCCAACACCCCTTCAGCAACCCTCAGTTTGTTCTGTGTACTTAAGAGTCTCCTCTTATGGTTTGTCTCCTTTTCTGTTTTTATATTATATTTGCTTCATTTCCCTTATGTTAATCTGTTTTGTATCTTAAATTCCACATATTAGTGAAATCATATGATATTTGTCTTTCTCTGACTGACTTGTTTCACTTAGCAAAATACACACAAGTTCCACCCATGCTGTTGCAAATGGCAAGATTTCATTCTTTTTGATTGCTGAGTAATATTCCAGTGTGTGTGTGTGTGTGTGTGTGTGTGTGTACCCCACATCTTCTTTATCCATTCATCAGTTGATGGACATTTGGGCTCTTTCCATACTTTGGCTATTGTCAGTAGTGCTGCTATAAACATTGGATGCATTTGCCCCTTTGAAATAGCACTCCTGTATCTTTTGGATAAATACCTAGTAGTGCCATTGCTGAGTCATAGGGTAGTTCTATTTTTAATATTTTGAGGAAGCTCCATACTGTTTTCCATATGGCTTTACCAATTTGCATTCCTACCAGCAGTGCAAAAATGTTCCTCTTTCTCCACATCCTTGCCAACATCTGTTGTTGCCTGATTTGTTAATTTTAGCCATTCTGACAGGTGTGAGGTGATATCTCATTGTGGTTTTGATTTCCCTGTATTTCCCTGATGATGAGTGATGCTGAGCATTTTTGCATGTGTCTGTTAGCCATCTAGATGTCTTCTCTGGAAGTTTCTATTCATGTCTTTTGCCCATTTCTTTACTGGGTTATTTGTTTTTTGGGTGTTGAGTTTGATAAATTCTTTGTAGATTTTGGATACTAGCCCTTTATCTGACATGTCATTTGCAAATATCTTCTCCCATTCTGTCTATTGCCTTTTAGTTTTGTTAATTGTTTCCTTTGCCATGCAGAAGGTTTTTATATTGATGAGGTCCCAGTAGTTCATTTTTGCTTTTGTTTCCCTTGCCTCCAGAGACATTTCAAGTAAGAACTTGCTGCAACCGAGGTCAAAATGTTTGTTGCCTGTTTCCTCCTTGAGGATTTTGATGGCTTCCTGTCTTACATTTAGGTCTTTCATCCATTTTGAGTTTATTTTTGTGTATGGTGCAAGAAAGTGGTCTGGGTTCATTCTTCTGCATGTTGCTTTCCAGTTTTCCCAACACCATTTGTGAAGAAACTATCTCTTTTCCATTGGATATTCTTTCCTGCTTTGTCAAAGATTAGTTGGCCATACGTTTGTGGGTCCATTTCTGGGTTCTCTATTCTGTTCCATTGATCTATGTGTTTGTTTTTGTGCCAGTACCATACTGTCTTGATGATTACAGCTTTGTAATGCAGCTTGAAGCCTGCATTACATTTTGTGATGTCTCCAGCTTTGGTTTTCTTTTTCAGGATTGCTTTTGCTATTCAGCCTTTTTTCCAGTTCCATGCAAATTTTAGTATTGCTTGTTCTAGCTCTGTGAAGAATGCTGGTGTTATTTTGATTGGGATTGCATTGTATATGTATATTGCTTTGGGTAGTATTGACATTTTAACAATATTTTTTCTTTCAATCCATGAGCATGGGCTGTTTTTACATTTTTGGTGTGTGTTTTCTTCAATTTCTTTCATAAGCTTTCCATAGTTTTCAGTGTGTAGATTTTTCACCTCTTCATTTAGGTTTATTCCTAGGTATTTTATGATTTGTTGGTGGGGGCAATTGTAAATGGGATTGATTTCTTGATTTCTCTTTCTGTCGTTTCATTGTTGGTGCACAGAAATGCAACTGATTTCTGTACAATGATTTTATATCCTATGACTTTGCTGAATTTGTGGGCCAGGTCTAGTAGTTTTTGGTGGAGTATTTTGGGTTTTCCACATGTAGTATCATGTCATGTACAAAGAGTGAAAGTTTGCCTTCCTCCTTGCTGAATTTGATGCCTCTTCTTTCCTCCTTCCTTCCTTCCTTCCTTCCTCTTTCTTTCTTTCTTTCTTTCTTTCTTTCTTTCTTTCTCTGATTTCTGAGGCTAGAACTTACAATACTATGTTGAACAACATTGGTGAGAGTGGTCATCCCTTTCTTGTTCTTGGCTTTAGGGGGAAAGCTCTCAGTTTTTCCCATTGAGGCTGACATAAGCTGTGAATTTTTCATATATGGCCTTTATGATTTTGAGGTATGTTCCTTCTATGCTTACTTTCTTGAGGGTTTTTATAAAGAAAGGATGCTGTATTTTGTCACATGCTTTCTCTGCATCTATTGAGAGTATCGTGTGGTTATTACCCTTTATTTTTTTAACGTGATGTATCACATTAGATTGATTTGTGAATACTGAACCAGCCCTACATCCCAGGAATAAATCCCATATGATCGTAGTGAATAATTCGTTTAATGTATTGTTGCATCCAGTTTGTTAGTATCTTGTTGAGAATTTTTGCAGCCCTGTTATTCAGGGAAATTGGTCTGTAGTTCTCCTTTTTTGTGAGGTCTTTGTCTAGATTTGGATACAAGGTAATGCAGGCCTCGTAGAATGAGTTTGGAAGTTTTCCTTCCATTTCTATTTCTTGGAACATCCTCAAAAGAATAGGTGCTAACTCTTCTTTAAATGTTTGGTAGTATTCCCCTGGAAAGCCATCCAGCCCTGGACTCTTGTTTGTTGGGAGATTTTTGATTACTGATTCAATTTCTTTACTGGTTATGGGTCTGTTCAAATTTTCTATTTCTTCCTGTTTTGATTTTGGTAGTTTATATGTTCCTAGGAATTTGTCCATTTCTTCCATATTGCACAATTTGTGGGCATATAACTGCTCATGATATTCTATTATTACTGTTTATATTTCTGCAGTGTTGGTTGTGATCTCTCCTCTTTCATTCTTGATGTTATTTATTTGGGTCCTTTATTTATTTATGTATTTATTTATTTATTTATTATCAATCTGGCTAGGGTTATTCCATTTTGTTAATCCTTCAAAGAACCAGCTCCTGGTTTCATTGTTCTGTTCTGGTTTTTTTGTTGTTGTTGTTGTTGTTGTTTTGGTTTTTGTTTGTTTGTTTTTGATTTTGATATCATTGATTTCTGCTCCAGTTTTATTATTTTCCTTCTTCTGTTGGTTTTGGGCTTTATTTGCTGTTCTTTTTCCAGATATTTTAGGTGTAAGGTTATGTTGTATATTTGAGACCTTTCTTCCTTCTTAAGGAAGGCCTGGATTGCTGTATACTTCCCTCTTATGATTGTCTTTACTGCATTCCAGAGGTTTTGGGCTGTCATGTGTTCATATTCTTTGGCTTCCATATACTTTTTAATTTCCTCTTTAATTTCTTGGTTAACCCATTCATTCTTTAGTAATGTGTTCTTTTTTTAAAAAAAATTCTTAAATGATTATTTATTTTTGAAGTAGAGAGACAGAATGTGAGTGGGGAAGGGGCAGAGAGAGGGAGAAACAACTTGAAGCAGTCTCCAGGCTCTGAGCTGTGAGCACAGAGCCCGATGAAGGACTTGATCTCACAAACCATGAGATCATGACTTGACTGAAGTCCAAATGGTTAACGACTGAGCCACCCAGGTGCCCCAGTTGAGTGTTCTTTAACCTCCAAGTACTCATGGTCTTTCCAAAATTTTTTTTTTGTGGTTGGTTTCGAGTTTCATAGCATGTTTTGAAAATATGCAAGGTATTTTTTCCCATCTTTTTGTACTTGTCAAGGACTGATTTGTGTCCTGGTATGTGATCTATTCTGGAGAATGTTACATGTGCACTAGAGAAGAATGTGTATTCTGCTAAAGTAGGAGGAAATGTTCTGAATAGATCTGTTAAGTTCATCCAGTCTAATGTGTCATTCAAAGCCATTGTTTCTTTGTTGATTTTTTCCTTAGATGAATTGTCTTTGCTGTAAATGGGGTGCTGAAGTCCCCTACTATTATGGTACTATTTTCAATGGGTTTCTTTGTGATTAATCGATTTATATATTTGAGTTCTTTCATGTTGGGGACCTAAATTATTACAATTGTTAGTTCTTTTTGGTGGATAGCCCCCTTAATTATGATAGAATGCCCTTCTTCATCTCTTGTTACAGTCTTTTATTTTAAAATCTAGTTTGCCTATTATAAGTATGGCTACTCCAGCTTTCTTTTGATGACCATTAGTGTGATAGGTGGTTCTCCATCACCTTACTTTCAATCTGAAGGTGACTTCAGGTCTAAAATAGGTGTCTTTAAGAAGCATTTGATGGGTTTGTGTTCTTATCCATTCTGATACCTTATGTCTTTTGATTGGAGCATTTAGTCCATTGGCATTTAGAGTGAGTACCGAAAGGTATGAATATAATGGCATTGTGTTGCTTGTAGAGTTGGTGTTGTTCTCTGGTCCTTTCTAGTCTTTGTTGCTTTTGGTCTTCTTTGTTGTGTTTTAAGAAGCCCTTAAATTTCTTGCAGGGCTTGTTTAGTGGTCATGAACTTGTTTAGTTTTTGTTTGTCTGGGAAACTCTTTATCTCTCCTATTTTGAATGGCAGCCTTGCTGGATAAAGAATTCTTGGCTTCACATTTTTTTCTGTTTCAGCACTTTGAATATATCCTGTCACTCCTTTCTTGCCTGCCAAGTTTCTGTGGAGAGATCTGCCGAAACCTGATCTGTCTTCCCTTATAGGTTGAGGACTTTTTTTTTTTCCTTTGCTGCTTTCAGGATTCATTCCTTGTCTATATATTTTGTGAATTTGACTATGATATGGCTTGGTGGTGGTCTGTTTTTGTTGCATCTAATTGGAGTTGTCTGTGCCTCTTGGATTTTGATGTCTGTGTCCTTCCCCAGATTAGTAAGGTTTTCTGCTGTAATATGCTCACATAAACCTTCTGCTCCCTTTTCTCTCTTTTCATCTTCTTGGACTCCTATGATTCAGATGTTATTCCTTTTAAAAAAGTCACTGAGTTCTCTATATCTTGTATTGTGCTCTTTTGCCTTTGTTTCCCTCTTTTTTTCTGCTTCATTTTTCTCCATAATTTTTTGTCTTTTATATCGCTGATTCACTGCTCTGCTTCATCCATCTTTGCCGTCCTGGCATTCATTTGAGATTTCATCTCAATTATAGCATTTTTAATTTCACCCTGACTAGATTTTACTTCTTTTATCTCCACAGAAAGGAGTCTATAATTTTTTTTCAACCGCAGCTAGTATTCTTATTATTGTGGTTCTAAATTCTAGTTCTTACATCCTGCTTATATCTGTTGATTAAATCCCTGGCTGTCATTTCTTCCTCTTCTTTCTTTTTGGGTAAATTTCTTTGTTTTGTCATTTTGGAGGAAGAAAACAATTAATAAGATAGAAAATTAAAATTAACAAATTAAACACAAAACAAAAAATCAACTAAAGGGAGGTAGGTCCTAGGTGTGCTTTGGTTTGCTTGTTGAAAAAAGCTTGATAGGATAGAGAAACAAGGGAAAGAAAAGGAAAAAAAGTAAGAAAAAAATTAACAATTAGAAAAATTGTATAATGAAATAGAATAAAATTAAATAAAGAAATTAAATAGAATAAAAATTAAAATATAAACTAAAAAATAAAAATAAATAAAAAATAAAAAGTAGGGGCGCCTGGGTGGCTCAGTCGGTTAAGCGACCGACTTTGGCTCAGGTCATGATCTCACAGCCCGTGAGTTTGAGCCCCGCGTCAGGCTCTATGCTGACAGCTCAGAGCCTGGAGCCTGCTTCAGATTCTGTGTCTCCCTCTCTCTCTCTGCCCCTCCCCTGTTCATAATCTGTCTCTCTCTGTCTCAAAAATAAATAAAAACATTAAAAAAATTTTAATAAAAAAAATAAAATAAAATAAAAAGTAAAAGTGAAAATAAAAATAAAATTTCTCTTTCTTTATTGAAGAAAATAAAATAAAGGAAAAGAAGAAAATATTTAAACAAAAACAGAAGGAAAAAAAGGAATAAGTGAACCATAAAACAGAATGAAACCCAAATTAAGTTATATCCAGTTTCCCCTTAGAACTGAAACTATGACGCACTCTATTGTCTATACACTAGACAGGTAGAGGGACTCGTGATGGTCTAGGGAATGTCCTTGGAGGGCCAAGCTGAGAGGGGCTTAGTGTAATAGCTTTCATTCTCCACTAGGGCGTGCTGCTTAGCTTACTGGGGTGGATCAGTGTGGCATGCATGTGCATCATGCTCAGGAGAGGTGGAAATGGCTTAACCCAGATCCTTAGTCTCTGGCACAGGAACTTCTCTCTCTCACTGACCCATGATCAAGCACCCCTCCTTTGTCTCAGGCTCCACTCCCTGCCTCTATCCTGGCTGTGTCCAAGCCACCTTCTTGGGAGCCAGCACCTCCCTCCATGTTTTATCTCAGATGGGGTTGTTTCAAAACCCTACACTTCAGGGACCCCTGCAGCTTGAACCTGCACCAACTCTCTGGGAAAGAGTCTTTCTGAGCAATGGCCAGGGGCTGGCTTGCCCCGCAAAATGTTCATGCCGTTGCACAGTGGCAGAGGTTCAGCGATTATGGCAAATCATAACACACAGCCAGCACCAGGTTTCACTGAATTCTGGCATCTTTTCTCTAATACCAGTAAATGTGGCTACTGTCCAGGATCTACTGGGACCTTTGCTTGTGGGGAAGCTGTATGGCCTCTACCAAATGCCCTCCAAGCAGGGGAACTGCTTCTACCTGTGTGGCACATGGACCCCTCAGATCTTTATATCCTTCTGCCTGCCCCTGGGGATTTGCCTTACTTCCTTATTGGAGCACAGTGAGGCACTGGGCTCCAGAACCTCAGACTCTGCTCCATTGTTTATAGAATCCTGTTAGTATTGAAAACCTCTCCTTTCTTCCCATAAGTGGTTTTGGGGAACAGATTTGTTGTTCAGTCCCCTGTGATTGTTCTCACTCTCTCTTTCTTTCCAGATACTTTTGGGGGAGTATTGCTCTTGCACTTCCCTGATGCACCACACTCTCCTCCTTTCTCTATCCTCTTTCCATAAAAAGAGCTCCCTACCCTCTGCAGCTTTTCTCTCCCCCATTCCACCTCTCCACACCATATACCTTCTCAGTTCTGTGGCTCAATTTATGCATATTGTGTTAATCCTTAGATCAGTTTCCTAGGTGTGCAAAATGGTTTGGTGCTGATCTAGCTGTGTTTCAGGGATGAGACAAGCTCAGGGACTCCATGTGGCTCTGCAATCTTGATCACTTGCAGTTCTAAAATTCGGAGTCTGAGGACATGGTGAACCAGTTAAGCTTGACTGTGTAGTGCAACAAAGACCGGGTAAAAGAGAGAGAGAAAGCATAGGATGGAACCAGGTCTTTGACTGTGCAGGGCATGCAGGACTCAGCCCTTATGGATATCAGCTGTGGGATCTGAAATGGTGCCTTGGGTGAGCTGTTCTGCAGTAAAGAAGGGAAAGAATTTTTGTTTTGGCTACTTACCTGAAAGGGTTTTGCTGCTTCTCTAAAAAAATTATTGACTCATCCATATAGCTTCTTATGAGGAGAGATGAAAGAGGTAAGATTAGGATTCATTGTGAACTTTGATGCTTTTTTTCCAGAAATGTATGTTTCTTTGATTGGTTGCCCAGTTTTGAAATGTATAGAATTAAGCTATTTTGTGGGTGAATTTTTACTGTGGTAATAGCACATAACACTTGCCCCTTTAAAAATTTAAATGTACAGTACAGTATTGTTAACTATAAGCTCAAAGGTTGACAGCCAATCTATACAAAGTGTTCATCTTGTATAACTGAAACATTATAACTGTTGAATAGCAACGCCCATTGCCCTCTTCCCTAATCCCTGGAAACCACCATTCTGAATTTTGCTTCTACTAGATTGAATATTTTAGACACCTCATGTACATGGAATCATCCAGCATTTATTCTTATGTAACTTGGTTACTTCCCTTAGCATAATGTCCTTAAAGTTCATCCATGTTGTTGTATATGGTTAAATTTCCTTCTTTTTCTTCTTTATCTTGTTGTCACCATATGAATATTTTTTTAAGTTTTTATTTTGATTCCAACTAGTTAACATACAGTGTGATACTAGTTTCAGGTGTACAATATAATAATTTAACACTTCCATACATTGCCTGGTACTCATCATGACAAATGCATTCCTTAACCTCCATCACCTATTTAACCCACCCTCCCCCAAACACACATCCCCTCTCGTAATCATCATTTTGTTTGTCTAGCATTAAGAATCGGTTTCTTGGTTTGAATCTCTCTCTCTCTTTTTTCCCTTTGCTTGTTTGCTTTGTTTTTTAAATTCCACATATGAGTGAAATCATATGTATTTGTCTTTTTCTAACTGACTTATTTTATTTAGCATAATAGTCTCTAGCTCTATCCATGTCATTACAAATGGCAAGGTTTTATTCTTTGTATCACTGAGTAATATTCCATTGTGTGATATCTATCCATATCTATCTCTATCTCTATCTCTATCTATATCATCTATATCTATATCATGTATCTAATCTATATCTATATATCTATATATATCTATCTCACATCTTCTTTATCCATTCATCAATCAATGGACATGGGCTGTTTCTCATAGCTTGGCTATTATGGATAATGATGCTATAAATATGAGGGTACATGTATCTTTGAATTAGTGTTTTTTCATTCTTTGGGTAAATTCTTAATAGTGCAATTGCTGATTGTAGAGTATTTCTGTTTTTAGCTTTCTGAGGAATATCCATGCTGTTTTCCAGAGTGGCTGCACCAGTTTTCATTCCCACCAACAGTATAACATTCCTTTTCTCCACATTCTTGCTAACACCTATTGTTTCTGGTGTTGTTGATTTTAGCCATTCTGACTGGTATGTAGGGATACTGCATTGTAGTTTTGATTTGTATGTTCTTGATTATCACTGATGTTGAGCATCTTTTCATGTGTCTGTTGCCCATCTGCACGTCTTTGGGAAAATGTCTATTAATGTCTTCTGCCCATTTCTTAATTAGATTATTCCTTTTGTGGGTGTTGAGTTTTATAAGTTCTTTATACAGTTTGGGTACTAATCCATTACCAGATATGTCATTTGCAAATATCTTCTACCATTCCATTGGTTGCCCTTAAAATATATATATATACTTTATTGTCAAGTTGGCTAACATACAGTGTATACAGTGTGCTCTTGGTTTTGGGGGTAGATTCCCATGACTCATCACTTACATAACACCCAGTGGTCATCCCAACAAGTGTCCTCCCCAATGCCCATCATCCATTTCCCCCTCTCCCTGCCCCCCCATCAACCCTCACTTTGGTCCCTGTATTTGAGTCTCTTATGGTTTGCCTCCCTCTCTCTCTGTTTGTAATTATTTTTACCCTTCCCTTTCCCCATGGTCTTCTGTTAAGTTTCTCAAGTTCCAAATATGAGTGAAGATATATGATATCTGTCTTTCTCTAACTGACTTATTTCAATTAACATAATTCCTATTCCCATTCCATCTGTTGTCTTTTAGTTTTCTGGGTTGCTTTTGCCACCATGCAGAAACTTTTTTTTTTATAAAGTCCTAGTAGTTTATGTTTGCTTTTGTTTCCCTTGCCTCAGGAGACATATATAGAAATAAGTTGCTACTGCCAATGTCAAAGAAGTTACTGCCTGTGTTCTCCTCTGGGATTTTTATGGTTTCATGTCTCATATTTAGGTCTTTAATCCATTTTGGATTTATTTTTGTGTTTGGTGTAAGAAAGTGGTCCAGTTTCATTCTTTTGCATGTTGCCGTCCAGTTTTCCCAACACTATTTTTTAAGAGACTGTCTTTTTCCATTGACTACTCTTTTTTGTTTTGTCAAAGATTTGGCCACATAGTTGTGTGTTCATTTCAGGGTTTTCTATTCTGTTCCATTGATCTATGTGTCTATTTTTGTGCCATTACCATACTTTTTTGATCACTACACCTTTGTAATATAGCTTGAAGTCTGGAATTATGCCTCCACAATTTTCAAGGTTGCTTTGGCTATTCAGGGCCTTTGTGGTTCCATACAAATGTTTGTTCAAGCTGTGTGAAAAATGCATTAGTATTTCGATAGGGATTGCATTAAATGTGTAGATTGCTTTGGGTAGGATAAACATTTTAACAATACTTGTTCTCCCAATCCATGAGCATGGAATGTCTTCTCATTTCTTTGTGTCATCTTCAATTTCTTTCATTAATGTTTTGTAGTTTTCAGAGAATAGATCTTTCACCTCCACAGTTAGGTTTATTCCTAGGATCCTATTGTTTTCCTGCAACTGGGAATGGGATTGATTTCTTAATCTCTCTTCCTGCTGCTTCATTATTGGTGTATAGAAGTGCAATGGATTTCTGCGTGTTGATTTTGTGTCTTGCAAATTTACTGTATTTGTTTCTCAGTTTAGCAGTTTTTTTGGTGGAGTCTTTTGGGTTTTCTATATAGAGTATCATGTCGTCTGCAAATAGTGAAAGTTTTACTTCTTCCTTTTCATTTGGATGCTCTTTATTTCTTTTCATTTTCTGATTGCTGTGGCTAGAACTTCTAGTACTATGACAAATACCAGTGTGATAGTGAACATCCCTGTCTTGTTCCTGACTGTATAGGGAACGCTCTCAGTTTTTCCCCATTGAGGATAATATTAGCTGTGGATTTTTCACATGTGGCCTTTATTATTTTGAGGCAAATTCATTCTAAACCTACTTAGTTGAGGGGTTTTTTTTGTGCATCTATTAAAATGATCATATGGTTCTTGTCCTTTCTTTTATTAATGTGGTGTATCACATTGATTGATTTGGGAATATTGAACCACCCTTGCAACCCAGGAATAAATAAATCCCACTTGATCATGGTGCATGATTCTTTTAATGTACTGTTGAGTTTGGTTTGCTAGTATTGTACTGAGAATTTTTGCATTCATGGTCATCAGGGATATTGGCCTGTAGTTCTCTTTTTTAGTGGAGTCTTTATCTGGTTTTTGTTTCAGAGTAATGCTGACCTCATAGAATGAATTTAGAAGTTTTCCTTTCTTTTCTACTTTTTGGAATAGTTTGAGAAGAATGCATATTAGCTATTCTTTAAATTTGGTTTGGTAGAGAGCGAATTGGGGCGCCTGGGTGGCTCAGTTGTTAAGCATCTGACTTCAACTCAGGTCATGATCTCACAGTTTTTGAGTTCAAGTTCTACATTGAGTGAGCTCAAGCCCCACTTTGGGTGAGCATGAGCCCTGCTTCCAGTAAAACACAAGCCCCAGAGAGCCGCACTTCTCTCTCTCTCTCTGACCCTCATGGGATTCTCTCTCTCTCTCTCTCTCTCTCTCTCTCTCTGCCCCTCACTCACTTGTGTCCTCTCTCTGTCTCTCAAAAAAAATTGGGGTGCCTGGATGGCTCAGTCGGTTGAGTGTTTGACTTTGGCCCAGGTCATAATTACATGGTTCATGGATTTGAGCCCTGCGTTGGGCTCTGTGCTGACAGCTGAGCCTGGAGCCTGCTTTGGATTCTGTGTCTTGCTCTCTTGCTACCTCTGACCCCCTCACACTCTATCTCTCTGTCTCTCAAAAATAAATAGAATAAAATAGGTGTTAGCTGGTCTTTAAATCTTTTGTAGAATTCACCTGTAAAACCATCTGGCTGTTGTGTGTTTTTGTTTGTATTTTTTTTTTTGTTTTTGTTTTTGATTACTGCTTCAATTTCTTTCCTGGTTATGTCTGTTCAAGTTTTCTGTTTATCGTGGTTCAGTTTGGTAGTTACATGTTGCTAGGAATTTATTCATTTCTTCTATTTTTTCCAGGTTGTTGACATAAAGTTTTTCATAATATTATCTTATAATATTATGTTTGTATTTCTGTGGTGTGTTGTCATTTCTCCTCTCTCACTTGTGATATTATTTATTTGGTTTCTTTCTCTTTTCTTTTTCATTAGTCTGCCTGGAGGTTTATCAATGCTATTAATTTTTGGCAAAGAATGAGCTCCTGGTTTAATTGATCTTATTTATTGTGTTTTGATTACTATGTCATTTTTTCCCTGTTCTCTTCATGATTTTCTTTCTTCAGTTGGCTTTAGGCTTCATTTTTTGTTCTTTTTCTCACTCTTTTATCTGTAAATTTAGGTTGTTTATTTTAGATTTTTCATTCTTAGTGCAGTAGGCCTGTATTGCTATATACTTCCCTCTTAAGACTGCTTTTGCTGCATCCAAACAGTTTTGGACCATTGTGTTTTCATTTTCATTTGTTTCCATGCATTTTTAAATTTGTTCTTTGGTTTCCTGGTTGATCCGTTTATTGTTTGGTGGCATGTTGTTTAATTTCTATGTATTTGTTGTCTTTCCAAATTTTTATGGTGGTTAATTTCTTGTTTCACAGAATTGTGGTCAGAAAAGATGCACAGTATGAATTCAAAATTTTGTATTTGTTGAGGCCTGTTTTGTGACCTAATATGCGATCTGTTCTGGAGAATGTCCTATGTGCACTTGGAAAGAATGTATATTCTGCTGTTTTATCATGGAATATTCTGAATATAACTGTTAAGTCTATGTAGTCCAGTGTTTCACTCAAAACCATTGTTTCCTTATTTATTTTCCATTTAGATGATCTGTCCAATAAAATAAGTGTGTGTTAAAGTCCCCTGCTATTACTGTTTGTCATCAATGAGTTCCTTTATGTTTGTTATTAATTGTTTTATATATTTGGATCTTTCTATGTTGGGGGTATAAATATTTAAAATTGTTATATTTTCTTGTTTGATTTGTCCCCCTTTTGATTATATAATGTCCTTCTTTGTTTCTTTTTATAGTCTTTGTTTCAAAATCTAGTTTGTCTGATGTCCCCTTTATGATTATATAATGTCCTTCTTTGTTTCTTTTCATGGTCTTTTTTAAAAGTCTAGTTTGTCTGATGGAAGCATTGCTATTCTGGTTTTCTTATGACATCCTTTTGTCTGATAAATGTTTCTCCACCCTCTAACTTTCAATCTGCAGGTGTTTTAAGTCTAAAATGTGTTTCTTGTATTCAGTATATAGAGGGGCCTTTATTTCTTTTCAATCCATTTGACACCTATGTCTTTTGATAAAACCATTTATTCCATTTACATTCCAGGTAATTATTGATAGATATGTATTTATTGCCATTTATTTGTTGTTGTTGCTAGTGATTTTCTCTGATCCTTTCTTTTCTTGTCATTTTAGGTCTCTCTTTTCTACTTGAGTCCCCTTTAAAATTTCTTGCAGGGCTGGTTTTGTGGTTATGAAATCTTTTAGTTTTTGTTTGGGAAACTCTGTCTTTCCTTCTAATCTGACTGATAATCGTGCTTTGTAGAGTATTCTTGGTGCAGATTTTTCTCTCTTGGCACTTTGAGTATATTATGCCACTTCCTTCTGCCTTGGGATATTTCTGTTGAGAAATCTCCAGCTAGCCTTATCAGTTTTCCAATGTAAGTTAAGGACTTCTCTTGTCCTGTTGCCTTTAAGATTTTTCTTCTTTATCACTATCTTTTGCAAATTTAGCTATAACATGTCTTGGTTTTGGCTTGCTTTTGTTGATGTTGATGGGATTTCTCTGTGCCTTCTGGATCTGGATGTCTGTTTTCTTCCCAAGATTAGATAAGTTTTCTGCTATTATTTCTTTTTTTCTTTAATATATAATTTATTGTCAAATTGGTTTCCATACAACACCCAGTGCTCATCCCAACAGGTGTCCTCTTCAATGTCCATCACCCACTTTCCCCTCCTTCCAACCCTCCATCAACCCTCAGCTTATTCTCAGTTTTTAAGAGTCTCTTATGGTTTGCCTCCCTCCCTCTCTAACATTTTTCCCCCTTCTCCTCTCCCATGGTCTTCTGTTAAGTTTCTCAGGTTCCACATAACAGTGAAAACATATGGTATCTGTCTTTCTTTGTATGACTTATTTCACTTAGCATAACACTGTCGAGTTCCATCCACGTTGCTACAAAAGGCCATATTTCATTATTTCTCATTGCCAAGTAGCATTATTTCTTATAATAAATTTTCTTTTCCACTTTTCTCTCTTCTTCTGGGACTCCTATAATACTAATGTTATTACATTTGATAAAGTCACCGAGTTCCTTAAATCTACTCTCATGTTGCATAACTCTTCTTTCTCTTCAGGAGATGTGGTGTAAGCAAGGATTTGTGCCCATCTTCTGGGGAACAGACCCACCGTGCTGGGAATGAGGCAAGGTTGACTGAGAAGGGAAGTCCTGTCAGCACAGGGGGTGGGACTTGGTGTAAGAAAGTTAGGCAGCCAGTTTGGTGCTGTGCTTCTTCCTGCAGATGGCTCTGTGTTTATGCTGAGGGGCAGAGGAGAGAGATGGCACCAGACAGCTCCTTTGTGTACCACATTCTCTTTATGTATTTATTTGTACATGGACATTAAGTTGCAGGTGAATTTTTGTGTAAGCCCAAGATTTGGGAGATTTTGCAATATAATTTCAATTCACTAAGTTAGAAGTTAGAAATAAGCTGTCCACCAATGCCATGTATGGAGTTATAGTAGCCATGGTTAGTGGACAGAGATATTCAGATTTGTATTCACAGAGAGGCAGCACATTATGGGATTTTAGCTTCTTGCAGGCACCCAAATTTTGAATTTTATTTCGGTTTGGGACATGCTGTTTTGACTCTTGTTTGAGCAAATGTTAAAACCCAATTCCTATCATCTCCAGGAGCACTTCATCTTCACATCCTACTTACTACTATGTGTTTCTGCTTCCATTAAGACTTTACTTCATACTTTAGAGATTGGCTCTAAATAATTTATATTCTACTGGCATTTTTATCTGTTCAGAGAGTAAAAGAGGGATATCCATATGTGCTCTACCTGCCATCATGACCCTAATGACAAACTTCATAAATATAAAGTATCTGGAGCCATAAGACAATAGTTGAACAGAACCAGGGCTTAAAAATAATAGGTAGTAATTTACATATATGTTATATATATATATATATATATATATATATATATATATATACTTTTAGACTGCATGCATAAAATAAAACTTAGAGAATAAAGAAAATGTATAGATGAAAACCTGTGAGTGAAAAAGTGAAAAACTGAATCTCAAGTCTGGCACTGTCATTAAAGCCAGAACAGACCCAGAATAATAATGAGAAAACAAGTCAAAAAGAAGTGCTTTCTAGGTCAAAGGGAAAAACATTAAGCATCCCAAGAATAGTGTATTTGCATCATCAGAGCACAACGCATCTCAGAGAAGTTATTCCACTTCTTAGTGAAACCACCTAAGGTTTTGCAAAAAGCCAGATGTTCTTTATGGAAATATTTGCCTACTATAATTGGGACTTTTGGAATCATTACTGATAAGTGTTGGAAAAAATGATACCTAAATGTGGTAAATAAACATCACACCATACCCTTCTTTGCAAAAATACTTTTGTGATTTGGGATGAGACTTTAAAAGGACATT
Organism: Prionailurus bengalensis; assembly: GCF_016509475.1. NCBI lineage: Eukaryota > Metazoa > Chordata > Mammalia > Carnivora > Felidae > Prionailurus > Prionailurus bengalensis. Next base: position 28,100,426 of record NC_057349.1, on the reverse strand, counting down.
CATAAGCATTTCACAATTTTTAAAAGGACATCTGCATATTATTCCAGTTTTAAATTTTTATGAGCTTTTACAGCTTTGATTTGGCTATTGTTTGAGAGTTGGGAATATGCATAAGAAAATTAGTGACTAATACCTAAAAATCCTTTTCATCTCTACAGAATAAAGTTATGAAGGAGGCAGCGCACAGAGTTATATACATTGGATATTGTATTTTTAATTCATGCAAGCAAATTTATTTACAATTTTAGTTTAAAATGACATACACAGACTCAGAGGTTAATGTAATAGTCAAATGATTATTCTAATGTAATTAACTCACTTTACAGCTGATAAACAGAGACCCTGGAGGGACTACATGATTTCTTTTTTTTTCCTCTTTTTTTAATTTTATTTATTTATTTATTTTTTTTTTTAATTTTTTTTTTCAACGTTTATTTATTTTTGGGACAGAGAGAGACAGAGCATGAACGGGGGAGGGGCAGAGAGAGAGGGAGACACAGAATCAGAAACAGGCTCCAGGGTCCGAGCCATCAGCCCAGAGCCTGACGCGGGGCTCGAACTCACGGACCGCGAGATCGTGACCTGGCTGAAGTCGGACGCTTAACCGACTGCGCCACCCAGGCGCCCCTTTCCTCTTTTTTTAAAATGTTTATTTATTTTTGACAGAGACAGAGACAGAATGTGAGTGGGTTAGGGGCAGAGAGAGAGGGAGACACAGAAGCAGAAGCAGGCTCCAGGCTCTGAGCTGTCAGCACAGAGCCTGACGCGGGGCTCGAACTCACGAGCTCTGAGATCATGACCTGAGCTGAAGTTGGACGCTCAACTGAATGAGCCACCCAGGCGCCCTAGGGACTACATGATTTCTATAAGGTTATGTAGTCAGTGAAAACATCATAACTAGAAACCAAGTTTTCTGTTTACAAACAACCTTATTCATATCTTTACATTAATTTATTTTCTCTAGTTTTATCCTTTATCTCTTTTTTCCAGTTTTATCCTTTATCTCATCATTAATTTATCTGACTCTAGGAGTAGTGGACATTACTTTAAAAAAATTATGTATGTCAGAGAGTTGTTTGGTTAAGAGTCAATGTTCTTCTCTTTGCAGCATTTGAAGATGCTGTCCTTCCTTCCTTAGCTCCTTTTGCTTTTAGATTCTGTGGGGTATATTTTCTTGATTCTTCTTCGTGACCACTCCTCATAGTGTAACTAGTGCCTCTTTCTAAGATGTTCTGACATACAGTCATCTTGTAAGCTTGTGTCTTTAACTGGATTCTCTTTCTGTAACCAAACTTCCCCTTTGGGATATACCCATTTCTGCCTCCTAATTATTATTTCTCTGCATTAACTCAAAGATCTTCATGTCTAGTACCAATATTTGCTAAGCCATAACACTGCTGTATTGAAACTTGCCAACACTGCAATCTCAGTGTTTCCACAACTGATTTCATCTTCCTTCAGGACAACTTCCTTCTTCTGTACTCAAGTCTTGATTAATGCTACCACCAGCAAACCTTTTCAGCTTTTTCAATTTATCCCCTCTTCCTTTGCAAAACTAACCAATGCTTGATCTACATCAACTTTACTTTTTTTGAAAACATTTTTTAAGTTTATTTATTTATTCATAATAAATGAGACAGTAAGAGAGAACAAGCAGGGAGGGGCAGAGAGAGAGAGGGAGAGAGAGAATCCCAAGTAGGGTGCATGCTACCAGCACAGAGTTGGATGCAGGGCTCAAATTCACAAACCGCGAGATCATGACTAGAGCCTAAACCAAGAATCAGACGCTTAACCAACTGAGCCACCAGGCACCCCTCAACTTTACTTCTTAAACACACCTTATATTATATTTTTTTATCTGTACTATTATTACCTTAGTTTTGGTAGTTAATGTCTCAGCCTGACATTTATTAGGCTTCATATATCACAGTATTCAGTCTTTCCTTTCCCATCCATATCCTTTAGGTTACCAACATTCTTTCTTTGTTTCTTTGTTTGTTTGATTCTTTCTATCTTTCTTTCTTTCTATTTATTCACCTTTACTTTATTTTTTTTTTATTTTTTAAAATTTACATCCAAATTAGTTAGCATGTAGTGAAACAATGATTTCAGGAGTAGATTCCTTAATGCCCTTACCCATTTAGCCCATCCCCCCTCCCACAACCCCTCCTGTAACCCTCATTTTGTTATCTATATTTATGAGTCTCTTCTGTTTTGTCCCCCTCCCTGTTTTTATATTTTGTTTCCTTTCCCCTATGTTCATCTGTTTTGTTTCTTAAAGTCCTCATATGAGCGAAGTCATATGATTTTTGTCTTTCTCTGACTAACTTCACTTAGCATAATACCTTCCAGTTCCATCCACCTGGTTGTAAATGGCAAGATTTCATTTTTTTTTGATTGCTGATTAATATTCCATTGTATATATATACCACATTTTCTTTATCCATTGATCCATCGATGGACATCGGGCTCTTTCCATACTTTGGCTATTGTTGATAGTGCTGCTAAAAACATGGGGGTGCATGTGTCCCTTCAAAACAGCACACCTGTATCCCTTGGATAAATGCCTAGTATTGCAATTGCTGGGTCATAGAGTAGTTCTATTTTTCAATTTTTCAGAAACCGCCATATTGTTTTCCAGAGTGTCTGAACCTGCTTGCATTGCCAGCAACAATGCAAAAGAGATCCTGTTTCTCTGCATCCTTGCCAACATCTGTTGTTATCTGAGTTGTTAATGTTAGCCATTCTGACAGGTGTAAGGTGGTATCTCATTGTGGTTTTGATTTGTATTTCCCTGATGATGAGTGATGGTGAGCATTTTTTGATGTGTCAGCTGGCCATCTGGATGTCTTCTTGGGAAGTGTCTATTCATGTCTTTTGCCCATTTCTTCACTGGATTATTTGTTGTTTGGGTGTTGAGCTGGATAAGTTCTTTATAGACTTTGGATAAACCCTTTATCTGATATGTTATTTGCAAATATCTTCTCCCATTCTGTCAGTTGCCTTTTAGTTTTGCTGATTGTTTCCTTCTCTGTGGGGAAGGTTTTTATTTTGATGCGGTCCCAGTAGTTCATTTTTGCTTTTGTTTCCCTTGCCTCTGGAGACGTGTTGAGTAAGAAATTGCTGTGGGCAAGATCAAAGAGGTTTTTGCCTGCTTTCTCCTCGTAGATTTTGATGGCTTCCTGATTACATTTAGGTCTTTCATCCAGTTTGAGTTTATTTTGTGTATGGTGTAGGGAAGTGGTCCAGGTTCATACTTCTGCATGTCACTGTCGTTTTCCCAGCACCACTTGCTGAAGAGATTGTCTTTATTCCGTTGGATATTCTTCCCTGCTTTGTCAAAGATTAGTTGGCCATATGTTTGTGGGTCCATTTCTGGGTTCTCTTTTCTATTCCATTGATCTGTCTGTTCTTGTGCCAGTACAACACTGTCTTTACGATTACAGCTTTGTAGTATAGTTTGAAGTCTGGGATTGTGATGCCTCCAGCTTTGGTTTTCTCTTTCAATATCACTTTGGCTATTCAGAGATTTTCTGGTTTCATACAAATTTTAGGATTATTTGTTCTAGCTCTGTGAAGAATGCTGGTGTTACTTTGATAGGGATCGCGTTGAATATGTAGATTGCTTTGGGTAGTATCGACATTTTAACAATATTTGTTGTTCCTATCCAGGAGCATGGAATCTTTTTCATGCTTCTTCAATTTGTTTCATAAGCTTTCTATAGTTTTCAGTGTATAGATTTTTCACCTCTTTGGTTAGATTTATTCCTAGGTATTTTATGGTTTTTGGTGCAACTGTGAATGGGATCGATTCCTTGATTTCTCTTTCTGTTGCTTCATTGTTGGTGTATAGGAATGCAACTGATTTCTGTGCATTGATTTTATATCCTGCAACTTTGCTGAATTCACGAATCAATTCCAGCAGTTTTTTTGGTGGAATCTTTTGGGTTTTATATATAGAGTATCTTGTCATCTGCGAAGAGTGAAAGTTTGACCTCCTCTTGGCTGTTTTGGATACCTTTTATTTCTTTGTGTTGTCTGATTGCAGAGGACAAAAGACTTCCAATACTATGTTGAGTAACAGTGGTGAGAGTGGACATCCCTGTCTTGTTCCTGACCTTAGGGGGAACGCTCTCAGGTTTTCCCCATTGAGGATGATATTAGCACTGGGTTGTTCATATATGGCTTTTATGATCTCGAGGTATGATCCTTCTATCCCTACTTTCTTGAGGGTTTTTATCAAGAAAGGATGCTTTATTTTGTCAAATGCTTTCTCTGCATCTATTGAGAGGATCATATGGTTCTTGTCCTTTCTTTTGTTGATGTGATGAATCCCATTAATTGTTTTGCGGAAATTGAACCAACCCCGCATCCCAGGTATAAATCCCACTTGGTGGTGGTGAATAATTTTTGTAATGTATTGTTGGACCCGGTTGGCTAATATCTTGTTGAGGTTTTTTGCATCTGTGTTCATCAGGGAAATTGGTCTATAGTTCTCCTTTTTAGTGTGGTCTCTGTCTGGTTTTGGAATCAAGGTAATGCTGGCTTCATAGAAAGAGTTTGAAAGTTTTCCTTCCATTTCTATTTTTTGGAACAGCTTCAAGAGAATAGGTGTTAACTCTTCCTTAAATGTTTGGTAGAATTCCCCCGGAGAGCCACCTGGCCTTGGACTCTTGTTTTTTTTTTTTTTTTTGCAGATTTTTGGTTACTAATTCGATTTCTTTACTGGTTATGAATCTGTTCAAATTTTCTATTTCTTCCTGTTTCAGTTTTGGTAGTGAATATGTTTCTAGGAATTTGTCCATTTCTTCCAGATTGCCCATTTTCTTGGCATATAATTGCTGATAATATTCTCTTATTACTGTTTTTATTTCTGCTGTGTTGGTTGTGATTTCTCCTCTTTCATTCTTGATTTTACTTATTTGGCTCCTTTAATTTTTCATTTTGATCAAACTGGCTAGTAGTTTATCAATTTTGTTAATTCTTTCAAAGAACCAGATTCTGGTTTCATTGATCTGTTCTACTGGTTTTTTTGTTTGTTTGTTTGTTTGTTTCTTTTTGGTTTTTGGTTTCAATAGCACTGATTTCTGCTCTAATCTTTATTCTTTCCTGTCTTCTGCTGGTTTCAGGTTTTATTTGCTGTTCTTTTTCCAGCTCCTTAAGGCATTAGGTGTGGTTGTGTACCTGAGATCTTTCCTCCTTCTTTAGGAAGCCCTGGATTGCTATATACTTTCCTCTTATGACCGCCTTTGCTGCGTCCCCGAGGTTTTGGATTGTGGTCTTAACATTTTCATTCACTTCCATATACTTGTTAATTTCCTCTTTAACTGCTTGGTTAGCCCATTCATTCTTTAGTAGGATGTTCTTCAGTCTCCAAGTATTTGTTACCTTTCCAATTTTTTTCTTGTGGTTGATTTCAAGTATCATAGTGTTGTGGTCTGAAAATATGCACAGTATGATCCCGGTCTTTTTGTACTTAGGGCTGATTTGTTTCCCAGTATATGGTCTATTCTGGAGAGCATTCCATGTGCACTGGAGAAGAAATGTATATTCTGCTTCTTTAGGATGAAGTTACGTCCATCTGGTCCAGTGTGTCATTCAGAGCCATTGTTTTCTCGTTGATTTTTTTATTAGATGATCTGTCTATTGCTGTGAGTGGGGTGTTGAAATCTCTGACTATTATGGTATTACTCTTGATGAGTTTCTTGATATTTGTAATTAATTGATTTATATATTTGGGTGCTCTCACATTTGGCATGTAAATGTTTACAATTTTTAGGTCTTCTTGGTGGATAGACCCCTTGATTATGATATAATGCCCTTCTTCATCTCTTGATACAGTCTTTATTTTAAAGTCTAGATTGTGTGATATAAGTATGGCTACTCCAGCTTTCTTTTTTGACCATTAACATGATAGATGGTTCTTCCTCCCCTTATTTTCAATCTGAAGGTGTCTTTAGGTCTAAAGTGGGTCTCTTGTAAACAGAATATAGATGGCTCTTGTTTTCCAATCCATTCTGTTACCCTATGTCTTTTGATTGGAGCATTGAGTCCATTGACGTTTAGAGTGCTGAAAGATATGAATTTATTGCCGTTATAATGCTTGTAGAGTTAGAGTTTCTGGTGGTGTTCTCTGGTCCTTTCTCATCTTTTGTTGCTTTTGGTATTTATTTATTTATTTATTTATTTAAATATTTTCATCTTTTTCTCCCCTCATAAAGTTCCCCTTAAAATTTCTTGCAAGACTGGTTTAGTGGTCACAAACTCCTTTAATTTTTGTTTCTCTGAGGAACTTTTAATCTCTCCTTCTATTTTGAATGACAGTCTTGCTGGATAAAGAATTGTTGGGTGCTTATTTTTCTGATCCAGCACACTGAATATATCCTGCCACTCCTTTCTGGTCTGTCAAGTTTCTGTGGATAGGTATTCGGCAAACCTGATCTGTCTTCCCTTGTAGGTTAGGGACTTTTTTTCCTTGCTGCTTTCCTGATTCTCTCCTTTCCTGAGTATTTTATGAATTTGACTGATATGCCTTGTTGATGGTCGGTTTTTGTTGAATCTAATGGAAGTCCTATATGCTTCCTGGATTTTGATGTCTGTGTCTTTCCCCAGGTTAGGAAAATTTTCTGCTATGATTTGCTCACATGACCCTTCTACCCTTATTTCTCTCTCTTCATCTTCTGGGACCCCTATGATTCTGATGTTCCTTTTTAATGAGTCACTGATTTCTCTAATTCTTAAATCATGCTCTTTTGCCTTAATCTCCCTCTTTTTTTTCTGCTTCATTATTCTGTATAAGTTTGTCTTCTATATCGCTTATTCTCTGTTCTGTGTCATCCATCCTTGCCGTGGCTGCATCCATCTGTGATTGCAGCTCAGTTATAACATTTTTCATTTCATTCTGGCTTTTTTTTACTTCTTTTAACTCTGCAGAAAGGGATTCTAATCTATTTTTGACTCCAGCTAGTATCCTTATTATCGTGATTCTAAATTCTGGCTCAGACGTCTTGCTTGCATCTGTGTTGGTTAAATTCCTGCTGTCGTTTCCTCGTGCTCTTTCTTTTGGGGTGAGTTCCTTCATTTTGTCATTTTGATAGGAGAAAAGGTATTAATGAGGTAGAAAAATTGAAATAAAAAAATTAAAATTTAAAAAGTATTAAAATTAAAAACTAAAAACACACGCACACACACAAATTGAATAGATGATGATAGATCCTAGGTGTGTTTCATTGAAGTAGACTAAAATGAGGTGATGGGGCAAATAGATTTTGAAAAAATATACACAAAAGTAAAGAATATAGTAAAAAAATTAAAGAAAAATATTTTTATTTTTTTTTTAATTTTTTAATTTTTATTTTTTTTATCATGGTGGGAATAGTTATGAATTTATTTAAGTATCAGGGAGAAAAATAATACAGTATAATTTGAACTTGTTTAAAATAATTTGGAATATTAATACATACATTTATTATATGAAAACAATGTTATGAAAACTAACATGGCTAATTCACAGCAGACATTGATCTTGGTGCGTATTTACTTTTATAGAGTAATCTTTCCTAACCTCTTTTTGTCTTTTTGCTGTCAGTTACCATCAATCAGTTAACCCTTTTAAAGCAAACTGCGAGAGAATTCTTAGGTCACCTTTATTTTGTGTTTTTCAAAAGAAGTATATAAAAAGGACATGTGCTTCTGTTGAATGACTGAGTGTCCTGTATATTAAATATATCTTTTAAATATGCCATACACTTTCATTGGCCTTGCATATTGTTATTCTTATTTTATTAGAAAGCTGACATTAGTGCCTCAGGGACTGAACTTGTCATAAACATTTTTTTCTGAAATTATAAAAAGTAAATCTGAGTGCCTGGAAATGAACACTCACCTTGATTAAAATAAGAAAATACAACCATATTTCATTTTCAATCTTTCTTTACTAGAAGAATGGTTTTTATTTAGTGATTTTATTTTTTTTCTTTTTTTTAGAAAAATATATTTAATAAAAATTAAAAATAAATGCGAAAATTTTCTTTTTCCTTATTCAAGAAAAAAGAAAAGAAACAAAAAAGAGAAAAAGATAAAGAAAGAAAAAAGGAAATCGTTTGAAAATTTGCAAAAGTGAATACACTGTAGTAGACTAAAATAAAATGATGAAAGTAAAATAGAATTTGAAAAAAATTACATAAAAGAAAAAATATATGAAACAATTAAATGAAGATATTTTCAATAGAAATTGAAAGTAAAAATGAAGTTTTTCTCTTTCTGTCTTCAATGAAAAGAAAAGAAACAAAAAAGAGAAAAAAGAAAAATAAAGAAAAATTGTTTGAAAATTTGAAAAGGTGCATACAATTAAGTAGACTGAAATAAAATTATGGAAGTAAAATAGAATTTGAAAGAATTTATACAAAAGTAAAAAGATAGTTATGAAAATTAAAGAAAAATACTTTTAATAAAAGTTGAAAATAAAAATGATTTTTTCTCTTTCTGTATTCAAGAAAAAGAAGTGTAAAAGAGGAAAAGAACAAAAAAAGAAAATTGAATAGATGAACCTGCTAACAGATTGATGTAGGACTGAAATTACTTTGTTTTCCTCTAGAAGTCAGTCTATGTAGTGCTTTATAGTCCATCAATTAAGCTGGTGGCGAGACTTGTGTTCTTGGAGAGCAAATTTGGCCCAGTTGGGGCAGGCTTGTAACAGCTCTGCTCTCCACTAGATAGCGGTGCTATCCTACTGGGGTGGGTTGTTGCGGTGCTCATAGGTGCGTATGCACATGTGTGGAAGCGGTGAAAATGGCTCCACCCAGCTACCCAGTCTGTTCTCCTGAATCAGCAATCCCGCACCCATCTTCTGTCTTCAGCTGTGGGCCACTCCATGCTTTTTCACTCTCTGTGACCAGGCCGCAAGCAGTACCTCTCTCCCAAGTTTTGTCTCAGTTGTGGCTGTTTTCTCCAGCACCTTCTGAAGGACTGTGGCTTTGACATGCTCCACCCTTCTACAGGAGAGTCTCACCAAGCAATGACTGAATGAGCAATGGCCAAATATTGCCTGAACCCAGGAACACGTGCTGGACCCTGCTGCTGCTGGTGCCCCAAGACTGTGGCCAGGTGCCAGCCCACCCCAGAAAAAGTTTGTGAGACACTGTAGCAGCAGCATTTCAGGGATTATGGAAAAGCACAACACGCATCTGGCACCAGGCTTCACCCTTAGCGACCTTGTTCCAGCACCAGTGAATGTGGCTGTTTTCTGAGGTCTGCTGCGACCAGGTGGCTTCAACAGTCTCTACCAAATGTCCTTCCAGCAGTGGAACTGCTTTTCCTCATGTGGCCCAAGAACCTCCCAGACCCCAGTCTGTTCCTGGCGATTCTCCCATCCCACCAGAGCACCACCAGGTATCGAGCTGCAGAGCTGTAGCCTTTGTGCTCCCCTTATTTACAATCTTAATGGAATTTAAACCTGCTCCTTTCTCCTTTCTCCCTTCTCCCTTTTGAGATTTGTCCCTGCAGCTGTTTCCAATTTTCCACTTTCTCTCCAGCTACTTTTGAGGAGGGGTACTTTTCCCGTATTCCCCCCCCCCCTTCCCCAGTCTCCATCCTGTGCCCTCAAAAGCGGTTCCCTACCCTCTGTGGCTTCTCGCTACCCAAATTCACCTCTCTGCATTATGTACCTGCTGAATTCTGTATTTCAGGTTGTGCAGTTAGTTTTCTAGGTATGTAGGATGGTTTAATATTGGTCTGGCTGTATTTCATGGATGCGAGACACACAAAAAACTTCATGTTGTTCTGCCATCTTGGGTCTTCCCCACCAACATTCTTTCTGCAATGCAGGTTGAATTATTTTTCTTGCTCAAAATATTTTAATTTTACAGTTAACCTTTGAATGACAGATTTAAACTGTGTGGGTGTACTTATACATTTTTTTTGGATACATACAGTACAGTACTATAAATGTATTTTCTCTTCCTTATGATTTTCTTTTCTTTTAATTTTTAAAATGTTTATTTATTTAATTTTTTTGAGAGAGAGAGAGAGGGAAACAGAGCATGAGTGGGGGAGGGGCAGAGAGAGAGAGGGAGACAGAGAATCCAAAGCAGGCTCCAGGCTCTGAGCTGTCAGCACAGAGCCAGACATAGGGCTCGAACTCCCAGAATGTGAGACCATAACCTGAGCCAAAGTCGGAAACTTATGTGACTGAGCCACCCAGGTACTCCACTTCCTTACTATTTTCTTAATAACATTTTCTTTTTTCAGTTACCTTATTGTGAGAATACAGTATATAATAGATATACAAAATATGTACTTACTGTTTATGTTATCAGTAAGGGTTTTTAGTCAACTTTATAGTCAAGCCTATTAATACTTAAGTTTTTGGGAAGTCAAAAGACATATATGGATTTTGGATTGCACAAGGGTTCAGTGCCTCAACCCCTACATAATTCAAAGGCCAATTGTATTACATTGTCTACAAAGAGAAGAACTAACAATTAATATGAATTTCTAACCTCCGTATGATCAGACCACAACCTATAATTCCAACCTAATCTCCATTACTCACACATTCTACAACCACTGGACACTAGTACTAAATATTTCTTTCCTTTATTCCTTTGTTAATTTGCGCAATAAACATATATCAATTTCTTATTTTGTCTGTAATAATTTGGTGGCGCTATGAATAAAACATTATGCTTTCCTAAATATTCCAAATTTTCTCTGAATGTATGTCACTTTAATAACCATGAGTAAATAATTAAAAACCTACATATAATAGAGAAAACAAGAAAACAGATGATTAAGATAAAGTACAGGTGTTAGGATACTTAAAAGTTAGGTGTTAGGACAGAGTGAAGCATCGCACACTGGAGATGCTTATAGGTAGGCAGCCAAATGCAGACAAATAATCAGGCAAATGGTGATAGGTCAATATAGACTTCCAGAAAGAGATAGTACCTGATCATCCTCAAATGACACACAGAGACATGACAAATGATGAAGAAACAGTCCTGAGAATGAGAGAGGGCCCAGCACATACAGCAGGATAAAGACTTCTTATATTGTAAGAAAAAGAGAGGAGGAAAGGATAAACATCATATCAGTTAGTAAAGCTCTCAGCTCAATTAAGATAAGCTTAACTAACAAAGTTTAAACAGTAATTATATTTAGTTGTGTTATATTGAAATTTCTAAGTGTAGATGGTTCAAAGGTTGGAACAAGGAATTCAACACTCCTGTCTTTCGAAACTGCCATCCTTATTGTGTGGGCTTCTCATCTTTAGCTTCATTGTCTTGTGTATTCATCTCTTTTAATTTATTCTTCAGCTACAAAATCCAAATTTAAACAACAGATGTGTATTTCTTATGCTATAGTGCCTTTGTGTTTTCATTCCAAGATATAAATTTGAGCAATAGCCTTCATGTAGAACATACTATTCTCATGAGAGAAGAAAAAAGATTCAGAGTTGAATCATAGAATGGCTCTTAAATCCCACATTAGATATGGTGTATGCCATGTTCCATTATCCAAAACAAGTCACGTGGCCACATCTGAGCATTAATAGTGGCTACATGTCACTGAAAGTTCTGTGGCAATCAATAGTAATATGTCATTCTCTAATAGGAAGACACAAATAATTGAGTACATTAGTATAACCCACCACACCTTTTAGGATTGAACAATATTACCTTTCATAAGAGGGATGAGATTGAAATAAGGGGCAAAATTTCTCCCTATACTTCTGCATAGAAAGGAGCAATATGTGTATGCAATGCATGAATGAACAGTGTCATAGTTTGATGCTATTCTCATTAGTAAATCAGACTCTTAAATACAGAGACAAATTGGTAGTTGCCAAAGGGGATGTGGGAGGAGGGATGGGTGAAATAAAGTGGATTAAGAGGTACAAACTTCCAGTTACAAAATAGTCAAGGAGATTAAAAAGTACAGCATAGGGAATATAGTCAATAATATTGTAATAACACTGTATGATGACAGATGGTGCCTATATTTATGGTGAACATTTAGTAATATATAGAATTGTTGAATCAATATGTTGTACAGCTGAAGCTAATATACCATTGTATATTATACTTCATTAAAAAACAAACACAAACCAAATGTTTCTCAAAAAAGGTGTCAAGGAATACAATGTGATTTCAATACAACAAATTTCTAAGAAAATACAATAAACAAAGAAAGAGGTACTATTTATTGCCTAAATTCCTTAGCTTATTTGTGCCAATTCCCAGAGCACAACAATAATTGCATTCTTTCAGGGCCTGCTCAATTTCTAGTGTGACTTTTCCCTCTGCAGTCAGTCATTGCTGAGTTGTCTGGAAAAATACAATTCATTAGGCTCTCTTTAAAATATTGGGCACTGACTTCCAAATTTGTCATGTCAGTGTGTGTTAGAGAATATAAACAGCTAAAATTCATTTCCATTGAGTATAATTTTTAAACATTAATCTGTACAGTAAAATCTACTGAACAAGTTTAGTGTCAATTGGTAAATACTCTCTTTGGTAGCCAAGATGTTCATCAATACCTCTGTGGCTTTAAAGTTTTAGAGTAAAGACAGGCCTAATTTGTGAATCTTTTCCTATACAATCTGAAGATATCAGATTGTATTGTGTTACGTCCCCTAAATATTCTACAACTTCTTCAGTCAAATCATACTAACAACTTATTGATATTCTAAATAAGCCCAAATTCTTAAATTGGAGGAAGTATACATTAGAGAAACTTCATGAAGACTTTATAATGTTCCATATAGGAATGTTTTGTTGGGAGACATCTCATTGTTATTTTGGAAAACAATCATCATGAGATTTTAATAACAGCATAGGCAGAATATCTTAGAATTGTTAACATGAATGTTAGCTATAAAACCATCTTGAAGCCTGTCATGGATGTTGAATCTGAAAAGATGTGAAGGTATATAATATGTATACTGGGCTGGGCTATTGGACACTATTTCATGTCGGCCTTTAATTGAGAAAGGAAACACTTGTTTTACTCTATGGTTGGCATGAGAGCATATGTTTGCTCAGATGCTGATAAAGGATATATGGGGCTAGGGCAAAGTTCAAGCCCTTTAATAGAGAAGGGACTGAGATACCCACATGATGAGATACATAAAAAAATGCACAAAAATTTGATTTTAGGGGATGAATTTCAAAACACCTATTAATGGGATTTGAAATAAACTACATAAAAACAACAGTTTGTATTGAAATCTTTTCCTCTTCAGAGTGTGTGGTAACTTAGACAAAATCTAACATTGAAATGCAGAGAATTAAGATATTTCAGTTCATACTTGATCAGTTCTCTAGGCTACACATTAAGAGAGCTCTGCTACTTCTTAGCATATGAGCCAGAATAGTTTTTTCTCTGGTAACTAATGCCAAGAGGTTCAACCAAAGCATATTAGTAATATTTTTTTAAAAGATTGTTGTGAAGTGCCTCCAAATGGGAAAGATTTAAAATCTTATAACTAAACCCAGGTGTACATTTATAGAACCAATTTTTTTTATTACAATGAAGTGAAATAAAAATAACTGAAACTCATAGTTGCCCATAAAATCCCTAATTTTAGTTTCTAAATAATTGTCTTGCTTTCCACTATTTTGAAAGATATATTGAATATCAATGAACTAGAATTTGATGGGTTTTATATATTTTATTTGACCTTGCATGCCTTCTATTTATAACCCGTGATGAAATCACCAAATTTCAGGAGTTTGAAGGAGGAGGCCCCTTGATAATTCAGAAGACACTACTAAAGTATGTATCTACTGGTCTATCCACCAATCTATTCTCTACTCTTTTATCTCTCTTTATTTATGGAGGCACCGAACTTACAGAATAGACCTCAAAATTCTGTCAAAGTCTGTCTTCAGCTTTGGTTTGAGTCTCAGCTTTTAGAAGACCAAATAGAAAATGCCTATTTATTGTCATTTCTGACATTCCTGACTTGTTTGATTAATGATATTGTTATTAATCATCATACTTAGTAGGCTTGATAATATCTATATCACAAATGAGGCATTCATGTTTATTGCTTTTTTTAATATATATATTTTTATATTTTAAGTAGACTCCATGTCCCTCTCATGACCCTGAGATCGAGAGTTGCATGCTCCACCAACTAAGCCAGACAAGCTCTCCTCATGTTTTTTGTTAATATCTGAATGTTCACTTTCAGATAAAGTGTCATTCAAAGATGTAAGTTGGAGTAAAACCATATCTTTATGTGTTTTATAAGTTGAAATTATAATGGCCAGCTGAAGTATAAATGCATATTTATAATTGCACAAGTAAAATGCTTTAATAATTAATGATTATTGTATAGAGGCCACTGGCCTTTCATGCAAGCAATATTCTTTGGTCCGGTTTCTATCAATATGAAAATAGTCATTTTATGCTTGCATCTTTCTGTCAGTTGGTTCTGAATCTTCATATATGTTAAAATTTTTGATTAAAAACTTATAGGGTAGATGAGATGTACTTCTTGGCCCCTAAACATCTAAACTCAATGAACTGTTTAAAATAAATTTCTGGGGGGGGGTACGTTGATGGGTTACGTTGGTTATTCTCCTTCTATCATGGGATTTATATCCATAAAATAAACTGTCATTCACCTGAGTTATTTAAGCAGGTTTCTGTTGCTTGCACCTAAACTTGACACACTAGGCTAAGTACCTTTTATTTTACAAAGCAACTATAGTTTTTCAAGAACTCTATATAAATATGTTTGACTCATTGGTAATGAGAAATGTGATTTCTAATGAAATGAAAAGAACACTAAAAGCTGAAAGAGTGTAGTAACTTTTCTAGGGTTACATAAAGGATCCTAGAAAAAAAGCTGAAAAGGGGCTCTGAAAAAGAGATATGTTTTGACATCTATCACTGGCTGTGTGTGAGTTCACAGATGAATATTTTCCTCTTCTCAATGTGGAATCCCGAGTACCATGACTGCACTTGGACTATCTGCAGGGTGCTATGGCCATGCACCTAACTCAAAGCTGGTGACCCTCAGTGCTTAAGGATTATAAGAATAAGTTTTAGCAGGAGACTTTTAAGCATAATGCCTTAATTTCTTTCACTTGGCTTAAAAATTTTGTTTTTGTAGTTATTTACAATTTTATTACTATCTATTACCATATAACAAATTGACAAAACCTTTTTAGTTTAAAACAATGTATGTGTATTATCTCACACTGTTTCTTTTTTTTGTTTATTTATTTTTGAGGGAGAGAGAGAGAGAGACCGTGAGTGGGTGGGGGAGAGGCAGAGGGAGAGGGAGAGGGGCAGAGAGAGAGGAAGACCCAGAATCAAAAGCAGGTTGGAGGTTCTGAGCTGTTAGCTCAAAGCCCAACGCGGGGCTCAAACCCACCAACTGGGAGATCATGACCTGAGCTGAAGTCAGACGCTCAACCAACTGAGCAACCCAGATGCCCCTATCTCACACAGTTTCTGAGGGTCAGGAATTCAGGAGTGAATTAAGCAATGGTTCTGTCTCAGGGTTTCTCATAAGGTTGCAGTCAAGATGTTGACTGAGGAAGAAGTTCTCTGAATGCTTCACTGGGACTTCAGGACTCACTTCCAATGTGGTTCATCCACATGCCTTGCAAGTTAGAGTTGGTTGTTGGCAGGTGGCCTTAGTTCTTCCCCACATGGACCTTTCTCCATAGGGCTATTTGAGTGTCTTCATAACATGGGGAGCAGGTTTACTCCAGAGTGAGTGATCCAAGAGAGGGCAAGTTGGAAACTACAACATTGTGACCTAACCTTGCGTAAAAATCTTAAACTATTTATATAATAGCAATACTTTCAGGAATTTAAAAACTTAAATAGGAGCTTTAACGTTAATTTTATTACTCCAGATGTCTTTATTTCAAATGGTGAAGAACTGGAAAGTTCTAAAATTAAGTTTTATTTGTTGGACCAATCTAGGATTTCTACTTCAAAGTATCATAAGATAATGTAGTTATTCCTATAGCCAGCCAGTCTTGTAAAGGCAAATGCTGAGAGGTGGTGATTTTTTCTTGACTTGGTTATAACTATTAACATTTTGGGAAGGGCCAGAAATAACACCTTTTACCACCCCCCCCCTCCACTTCTGTGTTTGGAACCAAGTGAGAGATAAGGTACAGGATATTTTCAGGTAATAGAGTGCCAGATATATTGCTGAAGGAGCAGACTGGAGGCAGAGCTTTAGATTTATGGCCAAATGGGCTTGATTATAAATGTACCTACTCACTTCAGGCACAGCTGGACAGCTATAGGCCCCTTCAATGTACCACATGGACAAGACTCCCATCAAGTGCAGGCAGAAGGACTTGAAAGACGTAAGGGACAGCTGCGCAGAGCTGGCTCAATTCTTTCTCCCAACCTCACTAATCTGATAATTCAGCTTCTCCCTCAAGGATAGGAGTGAGTGAGGGCTGGGTCAGAGAGAACCTATGTTGATCAGGTGCTACTTCTGGGGAAAAGAAAGGTATTTCAAAGAATCTATACTAATGATAGCAGGTCATCATTAATCCTTCAATTGGTTAGTGAACCATGACTGTGGGGTTAGTACAGATCTAAATACTACAGATAACAAAGGTAACAGAAAGCATTCTGGCCTGTAAAAAGTATCTGGTCAGACAGATAATATACATACATGAAAATTTACATATCTGGATATGTTGTTACTGTTAACAAAATCAGCAGTTACAAGCTGTAAGTTTTGTAGTATAGAAGAAATGAATACTACATACCTCAGGAGGTCTTTTCACATAAACATTTTTTCCTGCCCGATTAAGTGTGAAAACTGTGGTAAAAAGAGGTCTGTTCTTCATAAGTGATGGTCAACAATGCTCTATATTGTCTGTCTTTTGATTCTGATGATTTGATATATGGGGCCTCACTGAGGGACTGCCCTTCCTAGGGTTAGCTAATTCTTAGAGATAGTACACAACTCTCTAGGGAGTATGCCTTTCACATGAAAAACAACCGATCAAGAGCCTGCCATATACCCACTGTGCCCCACTGCTCACTGATTCACCCTAGAAAAGCCTAAGCCTATGCACCCTGCCTGGTATGTTCTTTCCCTGTGGAAACCCCAGTAAAGGCTCTTGCCCATGTATCCCTTTTTCTCCTCCTGTCTCCTGACCAATCCTGGTGATTGGTCCTACATGGCATGGCATGCCTTCTACTCTTAGAAACTGTGAGTAATAAACTGTCTCTTCAGTGGCCATTATCTCTTGATCTTTGGCCTCACTGTATCTAAATAATAATACTGACATTTAAAAACACACCCTTCTCCTCCTGCCTTAGAACACAGTTTGTAAGTATGAGGATTAAAGTTTAAATGTATTTTTGTTACTAGCAAGATTTCTGGTGTACTGAAAGTGAGGGTTGGGGTATTCTGAAGTATTCTAGATAGACTTAATATTCATATGTAACCTACCTTTCTTTCAAAGACTTTCCTGTTTGACATCTTCTTCTTAAATATACCCACTGTTTGTTTTTTCATTATTTTTTTATTCTGAGACAAATGTAAATTCACATGGAGTTGTATTGTAAGAAACAATGCAGATGGATCCCATGTGCTAATCACCAAAATTCTCCCAATGGTGACATTTTGAAAAATTACAGCACAATATCATAGCCAGGAAATTGACACTGGTACAATCCACAAATCTTACTCAGATTTCACTGTTTTACCTGCACTGTTTTTTGTGTGTGCATTTTAGTTCCATCATGCGTGTAGATTTCTGTGACCAGAACCACTATCAGGATACAGAGTGGATAGCAGTTTTATCATAATGATCCTTTGTGCTGCCATTTTAGAGCCACAACTGACTTCCACCACATTCTCTTCCCTATCTCTTGGCAACCACTGACCTGTTCTCCATCTCTATAATTTTGTTATTTCAAGATGTTATATAAATGGACTAATACTACAGTATTTGACCTTTTGAGGGTTTTTTTTATTCAACATATTTCGCTTGAGATCCATCCAAACTGTTTTGTATACAAATATTTTGTTCCTTTTTATTGCTGAATAGGATTCCATGGTATGGATGTACCATACCATGACAATCATACAACCACTGAAGGACATCTGAGTTGTTTCCAGTTTTTTTTTAAACATACATTTGGCATCTATATCAGTCAATGACCCACATTTGTTGCCTCAAACTTGCCACTATTGCAGTTTTATTCTTATTCATGTTTTCCACGTCTGCTATAACATTCCTCTGTTTCTATAAGAATCTTTGGTCACTTTAAAGGAAGACAGTTTTTCTATAATCAGAGGACAAATTCTTCTTTAACCTCAAAATAATTATTTTCTTTGTGCTTCATTCTTTGGGATAATTATTCACTTTCTCTTTGTTTCATTTCCCCTTCCCCATATGAAGCTATGAAGTGTTTCTATCTCTAATGTTTAAAATGTTAATGTGATCACTTTTGTTTACACAGTCTGAGAAGAAAAAGATTATATAAATTATTTAGATATACAGGTGTGAGTTAGCTCCCTCCTCCAAGTAGAAGGTAAGTTATAGGAAATCAAAAATAGCTCCCTCTGCTGCCTGCCACCATTTCTGGGCCAGGCTCTTTTCCTGATAGTATTTAATTCCCAGAATTCTGTCTTTCCAGGGGTCTGGTGCTTAGACTTTGTTCAGGCACAAACCACTTAGAGTTGGCAGACATTCTAGATTATTAATTATCAACTAACTACCCAAGAAAGAATGAGCTGAACCTGCATAGGATTGGACTTGTAACTCAATTAAGATATTAATTAGACTTGACCAAGTTCAGGCAGAGGCCACACACATTCTCTCTTCAGGCTAAAAGTTTGCTTTTATTGTAGACTCAGCGCTTAATATGTCTTATTTATAGGAGTGCCTGGCTCAGTTGGTTGAGTGTCTAACTTTTGATTTCAGTTCAAGTTCATGGGATTTATTTAGCTGTGTCAGTCTCTGTGCTGACAGTGTAAAGCCCTGCTTGGGATTCTCTCTCTCTCTTTGTCACTACCCATCTCTCTCTCTCAAACCAAATAAATAAACATTAAAAAATATATGTTTCATTTATATTCAGCCAAGTGCCAAAAAGGAATACGTGTGCATTTAGAGCCATCACGCTAGAAATCTTGGAAATTCAGGCTCAGAATTCCAACTAGGCCTACCTCCGAATGAGGACAGAATGTTCCAGGTTGAAATATTTCTGTCTGAACATCCTGGTTCCATTAGCCATAGCTTGGGGGGAAATTGAAGACTTTCTCCTGAGTTTGTGGCCTCTGTTGCCCAGCATGAGCACCCTGGGGGTGTGAGTTATACTAGGAATTTGATTTCTAAATTTTCCACAGTGATTTTGATGATTAGACAGGTTTGGAGAAACTGTACTAGGTGAAATTGCAGGAAATACTCTTCTAAGTCTTTGTTTACTCCTAGATACAGGAAAACAACACAGAATTTGGGATATAATTGACTTGAGGAGCTTGATAGCAAAGCTGAAGATCTGGAAATTTCTGAAGCTGGATGTCTCAGAAGGAAGCTTGGTGACACTGCTGATGGACCCATGCTGGATCACCTGACTCTGAGGCAGAACGAGCATGAACTTGGTAACTGCTTAGCCTCTGTCATCCTCTGTGGGGGAAGTTAGAATGGATGTTCTCTTAGGTCACTTCTAGATCTATAGTCTGTTTGGGACCAAGCTTCCTTGTATAGATCAATAGGACCCAAAGTAAGGATAGTTTGGCTCTGGGACCCTGGGGGGCTAAGTAGAGGAAAGAAAACAGGCTGATGTCAGGATTCTCTCTCTCTCGTTCTATCCCTCCCCCCTCCAAGAGATAAAAATAAAAAGCAATAACTCATATATTGATTAAGAAAAAAGAGAGTTGCCATCTCTCTATCTTTATAATCCTCAACTACAACCGTATGGTGACTGCCATCAGAGAAAGCATGGCAACAGTTATCCCGTGTTCTCTATAAAAATAATGCAAATGTGCACATAGCAGAAAGGGTATATTTAACTAAGGAACAGAAAATCTTGCAAGCTAGATTTCTGAAGAGCTAATATTATGTTCTGTACTAAGCTAGTACATACCTCAGAACATCAAATATGAAAAAACGTACTGAAGCTTAGAGTAGTATTATGCATTAAACAAAATAAAAGTTCTGAATAACCAACTTGTTTGCCTTTTTTTGGTACCTACTATAAGGGAGACACTTTGCTGAAAATCAAAACAAGCTTTCACAGGGGCGCCTGGGTGGCGCAGTCGGTTGAGCGTCCGACTTCAGCCAGGTCACGATCTCGCGCTCTGTGAGTTCGAGCCCCGCATCAGGCTCTGGGCTAATGGCTCAGAGCGTGGAGCCTGTTTCCGATTCTGTGTCTCCCTCTCTCTCTGCCCCTCCCCCGTTCATGCTCTGTCTCTCTCTATCCCAAAAATAAATAAATGTTGAAAAAAAATTTTTTAAAATAAAAAAAATAAAAAAAAAACAAGCTTTCACAATAATTGCTATAGAACATTAACATGGATTTGAATGACATTAGTAGAGCTCTGATTTCTAGAAAGTCAAAAACAGGAAAAACTATTTTATTACAAAAAGGAAAAGTTTTTTGTGGCACCTCCGTGGCTCAGTAGGTTGAGAATCTGACTTTGGCTCAGGTCATGATCTCGTGGTTCATGAGTTTGAGCCCTGCGTTGGGCTCTGTGCTGACAGCTCAGAGCCTGGAGTCTTCTTCAGGTTCTGTGTTTCCCTCTCTCTCTGTCCTTCCCCCACTAATACTCTGTCTTTCTCTCTCTCAAAAATAAATTTTAAAAAAACATTAAAAAAAGAGAAAAGTTTTATGAACATTGAAAGGGAAGTAATGCTAATTACTTTAGGGCTTTATATTTTCAAAGTCAATTTACTATTTGGCATATATACCATACACCTTGGTTTGTTCCTCAAAATTACAAGGCAAATAAATTTAAAAATAAAAATTTTTACGTCATTATCTATCTGCTAATTTAATATGATTTTGATGTTTCCTTGCTTTTTAACAAAGTAAAGGTTCAAATCTTTACATTTTCTGCAATATCTGAAAAATCACCTTTCCATCAGTATGAAGTTGTAAGAGGTGGCTTATTACAGTCAAACCTTGTGTGAGTATCACTTGCATTTCCAGTTTGGAATTCCATAAGTGCTCAATATATATTTCTGAGTAGATAAATAAATGAATAGGGTTGGCATTTGTAATAAAAATGCTATTTTGTATTTATCTTGTTTTAGAATAGAATTACCTACTACTAATATAGATTACATTATATATACAATAACAGAAAGAAGTATGTAATTATTCCAAGTATCCCACCATATTCTCCTGACAAGTGCAAGCTAATGTATGTATGATCAGTTAAAGTACCAATATGTTCTAATCATCCTTAACTCACTGTTTTAGGCTTTACTTGTCAAATTCCACAGCTGTGATACGTGAGAACTGCGATACAGTATCATAGTTCCCTTTTTGAATTAAACTGATCCAGCATGCAGGAAATACAATGTTTTGTTTTTGTCAATTTTTATCTTTCAATTATTTTACCAGAGCCCTTTCTCCCATTCCTAGAATATTTCCCAGTGGGAAGCTGGACACTTAGGATGATGCAGTAGGGCTATGTCCTATAGGACATTAATAACTGTTCCTGCCAACAAACCATATCCTCCTCAATAATGCCAGTTGACAGTTTTGTTTTGTTTTTTTTGAAAATCTCTCTCTCTCTCTCTGTGTCTCCATTCCTCCATATCTATCTATCATCTATCTATCTATCTATCATTTACCCATATCTATAATCTATTTATGTTAGAAAAACTCTACACATGCATAGAATTATTTCTTACAAATATATGATAGTCTTCTTTCCAGAAGCCAGAAAGAGTACATGCTCTGCTTTATTGCACTGTTGAAAACAAGCACTGATCAACTAGCTGTGGCTTATAAGCTAAATCTTACAAGCCATTGGCAACAAATAAGAAGGCCATAAATGAAGGAGTTGGGTCTGTATCTCCCACTCTCTCCCTGACTGCTTGTGGTTTTGTAGTGAATTGCTGTGTCCTTTACTTATGATCCTAGCTCCTGGAAGAAGTCTTCTCACCTATGGTCACAGCTTTCCTGAGATTTTGGAAGTCCTGATCTTAATCCTTTTCTCTCATGGCCTAGGGTGCTAACATTTCCCATGCTGTTGCTAGTCCCTGGGTGCTTCATCATCTTTGGTTGTTGTTGTTGCTTTTTAATTCTGCCAGTACTTTTAAAATAGTGTCTTTACTAAATTATCTTCAGTTATACCTATTGAGTGTACCTTATTATTTTGAAAGGCTTGACTGACAGAGTAATGGTTTCAGACTCAAGAAATAGTCCCTCAAAATTGGGTTACTTGTAAATGTCCATCCACTGATGAATGGATAAAGAAATTGTGGTTTATATACACAATGGAATATTACATGGCAATGAGAAAAAATGAAATATGGCCTTTTGTAGCAACGTGGATGGAACTGGAGAGTGTGATGCTAAGTGAAATAAGCCATACAGAGAAAGACAGATACCATATGGTCTCACTCTTATGTGGATCCTGAGAAACTTAACAGGAACCCATGGGGGAGGGGAAGGAAAAAAAAAAAAAAGAGGTTAGAATGGGAGAGAGCCAAAGCATAAGAGAGTGTTAAAAACTGAGAACAAACTGAGGGTTGATGGGGGGTGGGAGGGAGGAGAGGGTGGGTGATGGGTATTGAGGAGGGCACCTTTTGGGATGAGCACTGGGTGTTGTATGGAAACCAATTTGTCAATAAATTTCAGAAAAAAAAAATAAATAAATAAAATCAGATATGTAATTTTTAAATAAAAAAAAAAACAAAAAAAAAACAAAATTGGGTTACTTGTATACTTTATGAGCACTCCTATAATCTCTTTGGGGAGGATAAGATATTAATAATTTGTGGAATGTTGTAGCACCATAATTTCTCAAATCATCACTCTTGGTAATATTGAATAAAGTTCAGGTACAGAGCAGAACACTGGATATCAAACTGCTGTTGCTTTTAGTGGTTATAATGACAACAATGAGTGGAAATACTGTAGGTGGGACTAGGCAACTACTTCACAGAACATATATAAGTAAAACTGAAGTCTTACATTTCCAGCCCAAGTGACTGATAGAGAATAGGAAGGTGTGTATGGTGGCTTTGAAGAATTCCTTAATTCATGTGCTTGCAAGGCAGACTTGGGTGAGTTTCAAGATGAAGGCTTACTTATAAAGGTTGAAGGATTCCAGTATCAATTCAATGCTTAACCTAATGGGTGTCTTATTCTAAGATAAAAACATTGCTAAATGTGAGTGTGATTCTGAGATATAGAATGAAAATCTTTGGGCTTGAATTGATTAGGTTGAGAAATTTGACAGGCACATGTCCCTAAACCTTCTTTGATGGTAGAAGTAAACTTCTCTACCATCTGAGGGAACTAGACTTACCTTGCATAAAAAGAAACAACAAATCTTTAATGACTTCACTTGGGGCAGTTGCCTAAAAAGGAGGTTCTGGTTATCCTCAGGATCCACCTCCACCTCCCCTCATTCCTCCAAGCACCAGGAGCACAGGCAGAGTCCAAAGGTGTTGAGGGATCTTGCCAACTAGTATCCTCAGGGATGCAAGTAGTGCACATGCAAAAGAATTCTCAATGTGTAAGAATAAAGAAGACAAAATATGAGATAGGAATGGATAAAGTTTATCTGCATGAGAGCATTTACTTGAGATTTTAGAGGTAATGTGTTGACCTAAACACCTAGGAGTAGTATTTACTTCTACTGGGTTAGATCACTGAAACCTGGACTGCATGGTGTCTATCTAAATGAGAATGAAATGTTAGAACTTCGTTACCATGCTGTAGAGAAAGAATACAAGGCTAAGGGAGATGGGAATGTTGGAATGCTTCTATCATTGCAAACAGTTCAGCTAGCCCCAAACATAACCCCTGGGAGGATCCCTGAGGTTACAAAACATTAAGAAATGCACTGGGGGACTTATGGTTAAATGAAGACAGTGGCAGGTACATAGGTGCCCAAAATCTTTGGGATACAGCTGAAGTGGTAATATGAGGGAAATATATAGCAATACAGGCCTACTGCAAGAAGCAAGAAAAATCTAAAATAAACAACCTAACTTTACAGCTAAAGGAGCTAGAAAAAGAACAAATGAAGCCTAAAGCAAACAAAAGAAAGGAAATAATAAAGATTAGAGTAGAAATATATGATCTAGAAACTAAACAAACAAACAAACAAAAAAACAACAAAAACCCAACAGAACAGATCAATGAAACCAGGAATTGGTTCTTTGAAGAAATTGATAAAATTGATAAAACTCCAGCCAGAAAAGAGAAAGGAGCCAAATAGAGAAAATCACAAATTAGAGAAGAGAAATAACAACCAACACCACAGAAATACAACAATAAAAGAATATTATGGGGGCGCCTGAGTGTCTCAGTCAGTTAAGCGTCTGACTCTGGCTCAGGTCATGATCTTGTGGGGATATGAGCCCCACGTCAGGCTCCATGGTGACAGCTCAGAGCCTGGACCATGCTTTGTGGATTCTGTCTCCCTCTCTCTGCCCTTCCACCACTCATTCTCTCTCTCTATCAAAAATAAATAAAACATTAAAAAAAATAAAAGAATATTATGAAAAACTATGGGTCAACAAATTGGACAAGTTGGAAGAAATGAAACAATTCCTAGAAATATATAAACTACAAAAACTGAAACAGGAAGTAATCTTGAATAGACCAATAACCAGCAAAGAAATTGAATCAGGAACCAAAAATCTCCCCAAAAACAAAAGGCCAAGGCCGGATCGCTTCACATGGGAAGTCTACCAAACATTTTATTTTATTTTATTTTATTATTTTGTTATTTTATTTATTTTTTAATAAATGTTTAATGTTTATTTTTGAGAGACAAAGACATAGAGTGTGAGCAGGGCAGAGGTAGCAAGAGAGCAAGACACAGAATCCAAAGCAGGCTCCAGGCTCAGCTGTCAGCACAGAGCCCAACGCAGGGCTCAAATCCATGAACCATGTAATTATGACCTGGGCCAAAGTCAAACACTCAACCGACTGAGCCATCCAGGCACCCCAATTTTTTTTGAGAGACAGAGAGAGGACACAAGTGAGTGAGGGGCAGAGAGAGAGAGAGAGAGAGAGAGAGAATCCCATGAGGGTCAGAGAGAGAGAGAGAAGTGCGGCTCTCTGGGGCTTGTGTTTTACTGGAAGCAGGGCTCATGCTCACCCAAAGTGGGGCTTGAGCTCACTCAATGTAGAACTTGAACTCAAAAACTGTGAGATCATGACCTGAGTTGAAGTCAGATGCTTAACAACTGAGCCACCCAGGCGCCCCAATTCGCTCTCTACCAAACCAAATTTAAAGAATAGCTAATATGCATTCTTCTCAAACTATTCCAAAAAGTAGAAAAGAAAGGAAAACTTCTAAATTCATTCTATGAGGTCAGCATTACTCTGAAACAAAAACCAGATAAAGACTCCACTAAAAAAGAGAACTACAGGCCAATATCCCTGATGACCATGAATGCAAAAATTCTCAGTACAATACTAGCAAACCAAACTCAACAGTACATTAAAAGAATCATGCACCATGATCAAGTGGGATTTATTTATTCCTGGGTTGCAAGGGTGGTTCAATATTCCCAAATCAATCAATGTGATACACCACATTAATAAAAGAAAGGACAAGAACCATATGATCATTTTAATAGATGCACAAAAAAAACCCCTCAACTAAGTAGGTTTAGAATGAATTTGCCTCAAAATAATAAAGGCCACATGTGAAAAATCCACAGCTAATATTATCCTCAATGGGGAAAAACTGAGAGCGTTCCCTATACAGTCAGGAACAAGACAGGGATGTTCACTATCACACTGGTATTTGTCATAGTACTAGAAGTTCTAGCCACAGCAATCAGAAAATGAAAAGAAATAAAGAGCATCCAAATGAAAAGGAAGAAGTAAAACTTTCACTATTTGCAGACGACATGATACTCTATATAGAAAACCCAAAAGACTCCACCAAAAAAACTGCTAAACTGAGAAACAAATACAGTAAATTTGCAAGACACAAAATCAACACGCAGAAATCCATTGCACTTCTATACACCAATAATGAAGCAGCAGGAAGAGAGATTAAGAAATCAATCCCATTCCCAGTTGCAGGAAAACAATAGGATCCTAGGAATAAACCTAACTGTGGAGGTGAAAGATCTATTCTCTGAAAACTACAAAACATTAATGAAAGAAATTGAAGATGACACAAAGAAATGAGAAGACATTCCATGCTCATGGATTGGGAGAACAAGTATTGTTAAAATGTTTATCCTACCCAAAGCAATCTACACATTTAATGCAATCCCTATCGAAATACTAATGCATTTTTCACACAGCTTGAACAAACATTTGTATGGAACCACAAAGGCCCTGAATAGCCAAAGCAACCTTGAAAATTGTGGAGGCATAATTCCAGACTTCAAGCTATATTACAAAGGTGTAGTGATCAAAAAAGTATGGTAATGGCACAAAAATAGACACATAGATCAATGGAACAGAATAGAAAACCCTGAAATGAACACACAACTATGTGGCCAAATCTTTGACAAAACAAAAAAGAGTAGTCAATGGAAAAAGACAGTCTCTTAAAAAATAGTGTTGGGAAAACTGGACAGCAACATGCAAAAGAATGAAACTGGACCACTTTCTTACACCAAACACAAAAATAAATCCAAAATGGATTAAAGACCTAAATATGAGACATGAAACCATAAAAATCCCAGAGGAGAACACAGGCAGTAACTTCTTTGACATTGGCAGTAGCAACTTATTTCTATATATGTCTCCTGAGGCAAGGGAAACAAAAGCAAACATAAACTACTAGGACTTCATAAAAAAAAAAAGTTTCTGCATGGTGACAAATACCCACAAATGTCACCCATGGTGACAAAAACCCACAAAACTAAAAGACAACCTAAAGAATTGGAGAAGATATTTGCAAATCACACATCTGGTAAAGGGTTAATATCCAAAGTATACACAGAACTTGTAAAACTCAATACTCAAAAAAGGAACAATCCAATTCAGAAATGGACAGAAGACATGAATAGACATTTTCCCAAAGACTGCAGATGGGCCTCAGACACCCGAAAAGATGCTCAACATCACTGATAATCAAGAAAATACAAGTCAAAACTACAATGAAATTTCAGCCCACACCATTCAGAATGGCTAAAATCAACAACACCAGGAACAACAGGTGTTAGGAAGAATGTGGAGAATGGGAAACCCTTTTACAGTGTTGATGGGAATGCAAAATGGTTCAGCCACCCTCGAAAGCAGTTTGGAGGTCCCTCCAAAAGTTTAAAATAGACCTACCCTATGATATAGCAATTGCACTACTAGGTATTCATCAAAACATACAAAAATATCAATTAAAATATGCATGCACCCTGATGTTTTTAACATTATTATCTACAATAGCCAAACTATGGAAACAGCTACATGGATGGAGCTAGAGCATATTATGCTAAGTGAAATAAGTCAGTCAGAGAAGGACAAATGCTGTATGATTTCACTCATATGTAGAATATAAGAAACAAAACAAATGAGCAAAAGGGAAAAAAAAAGAGAGAGAGGCAAACCAGAAAACAGACTCTTAATACAGAACAAACTGAGGGTGAGTGGAGGAGATAGGGGCATGGATTAAATAAGTAGTGGGGATTAAGGAGTACATTTGTGATGAGCACTGGATGTTGTACGGAAGTGTTAAATTATTATACTGTGCATGTGAAACTAATATTTTACTGTATTTTAACTAATTCGAATTAACATAAATTAAAATTAAAATAAATTGAAAAAACTAAAAAAAAAGGCATCCCTGAGGAATCAGAGGCATTGGATTTAGTAAACAAAGATTTATTTATTTATTTATTTATTTACATATAATTGACACACACTATTATATTAGTTTCAGGTGTATGAAATAATGATTTGATATGTGTACATACCGTGTAATGAAAACCACAATAATTCTAGTTAACATCCATCACCACATATAATTAATTACAAATTTGTGTTTCTTGTGATATGAACTTTTAAGATCTACTTTCCCAGCAACTTTCAATTATATAATACAGTATTATTAACTATAGTCACCATGAGGTACATTATATCCCATGATTTATTTATTTTATAATTCAACTATGGTATACTGTGACTACCTTCATCCATTTTGCCCAACCTCCAACCATCAATCTGTTTCTGTATCATGAGTTCAGTTTTTAACATTAGGTTCCACATACAAATGAGATCATATGGACTGTTTTTCTCTGACTTATTTCATTTAGTATAACACACTTAGTGTCCATCCATGTTGTTGCAAATGGCAAGATTTCTTTTTTATGGCTGGATAATATTCCACTCGGAGTGTGTGTGTGTGTGTGTGTGTGTGTGTATCACATTGTTTTTATTCATTTATCAATGGGCACTTAGTTTATTTCTATGTAAGTAATGCTGTGATAAACATGGGCATGCAGATATCTTTTTGAGTTAGTGTTGTTGTTTTCTTCAGATAAATACTTGGAATGGCTGGGTCAAATGATGGTTTTGTTTTTATATATTTATATTTTTGAGGAATTTCCATACTGTTTTTCATAGTGGTTGCACCAACTTATATTCCCAAATATGCATCAGAGTTCTCTTTTCTCCATATTCTCTCCAACACTTATTATCTCTTGTCCTCTTAATGATAGCCATTGTAACAAATGTGAAGTGATATCTCATTTTGGTTTTAATAGTATTTCTCAGATGTGTGATGATGTTGAGCACCTTTCGACAAAGACTTTAAATCTACTTTCTTCAATATGTATAATCAGCTAAGGAAAGTCACAGGCAAAGAACAAGAGAAACCAGGAAAACAATGTCTCAACAAGAATATAAAGAAATAGAAATAATCAAAGGAATTAAATAGAACTTATAGGACTGATAAGTACAGTTACTGAAATGAAAAATTTACTAGAGTGGTATAAAAGCAGATTTGACAGGCAAAAGTGTCAATGAATTTGATGATAGGTCAAATGAAATTATCTAGCCTGAGGAGCAAAAAGAAAAATAATGAAGAAAAATGAAGATAGCTTAAGGACACAAAAAATACCAACATACACAAAATGGGAGTTCCAGAAGTTGATAGATACAGAGACAGAAAGAATATTTGAAGAAAGAATGGTTGAAAACTTACCAATTTCATAAAATACATGAAACTTCTGAGAAGTTTGAAAGCATCAAATTGATTAAAGATATCTGCACTGAGAGCCATTACAATTAGACAAAAGCCTAACATAAAAAGAGAATCTTGAAAACAGTAAGAGAACTGACTCATTATGTACAAGAGATAATTAATCAGATTAGCAGCTGATTCTTCAGTACAAATCATGAAGAACAGAATGCAGCAAGAGGCCATATTTAATGTGCTAGAAGAAAAAAAAAGTTCAGCCAAGAATTCTATATTCAGCAAAACTATGCTTTATGAGGAGGAGACCTGGGGAAGATGGTGGCGTAGGAGGACGTTGGGCTCACGGCGTCCAACTGATCATTTAGATTCCACCTACACCTGCCATAATAACCCAGAAAACCGCCAGAAGACTAGCAGAACGGAGTCTCCGGAGCCAAGCGCAGATGAGAGGACCATGGAAGAGGGTAGGAAGGGGGGAGAGGCACGGACTGGCGGAAGGGATCTGGGGCCGAGGGGCAGCCCACTGGCAAAGCAGAGCCCCTGAGTCTGGCTTGCAAAAGTGGAGGTGCCAGACAGAGTGTGTTCTGACAGCAAGCGGGACATAACATTTGAAAGGTCATAAGCTAACAGGTCTGCTTAGAGAAAGGGAGGGCTGGAAGACAATGGGAGGGAGAATTGTTGAGCCCCGAGCAACAAAGCTCAGCTTGGCCGGGAAGAAAGGTGCTCACCAGCGCCATCTCCCTCGCCCACACCCCAGCCAAAATCCCAAAGGGAACCAGTTCCTGCCAGGGAACTTGCTTGCACCGCGCCAACACCCAACGCTGTGCTTCTGTGGATCCATCCCTCTGGCGGGTCTGACTCCCTCCTGGTGCCGAAGGGCCCCTCCTGAAGCCGAACTCCAAAGGAAAAGCGAGCTGAGCCTGCCCCTCCCGCCCCTGTGCACCTTGCCAATCAACCCCAGCTAATACGCCAGATCCCCAACACCACAAGCCTGGCAGTGTGCAAGTAGTCCAGATGGGCCGCGCCACCCCACAGTGAATCCTGCCCCTAGGAGAGGGAAAGAGAAGGCACACACCAGTCTGACTGTGGCCCCAGCAGTGTGCTGGGGGCAGACATCAGGTCTGACTGCGGCCCCGCCCACCAATGCAAGTTATTCAAGACAGACAGGGGAAGTGCCCTACAGTTCCACACCTCGCCAGGGACTATCCAATATGACGAAATGGAAGAATTCCTCTCAAAATAACCTCCAGAAAATAACGACAGCTAATGAACTGATCAAAAACTATTTAAACAATATAACAGAAAGTGAATTTAGAATTATAGTCATAAAATTAATCGCTGGGCTTGAAAACAGTATAGAGACAGCAGAGAATCTATTGCTACAGAGATCAAGGGACTAAGAAACAGCCAGGAGGAGCTAAAAATGCTATTAATGAGCTGCAAAATAAATTGGAGACAACCATGGCTCGGATTGAAGAGGCAGAGGAAAGAATAGGTGAACTAGAAGATAAAATTATGGAAAAAGAAGAAGCTGAGAAAAAGACAAAAATCCAGGAGTATGAGGGGAAAATTAGAGAACTAAGTGATGCACTAAAGAGAAATAATCCACGCATAATTGGTATTCCAGAGGAGGAAGAGAGAGGGAAAGGTACTGAAGGTGTACTTGAAGAAATAATAGCTGAGAACTTCCCTGATCTGGGGAAGGAAAAAGGCATTGAAATCCAAGAGGCACAGAGAACTCCCTTCAGACTTAACTTGAATCGATCTTCTGCACGACATATCATAGTGAAACTGGCAAAACACAAGGATAAAGAGAAAATTCTGAAAGCAGCTAGGGATAAACGTGCTCTAACATATAAAGGGAGACCTATAACACTCGTGACCGATCTCTCTACTGAAACTTGGCAGGCCAG
Organism: Prionailurus bengalensis; assembly: GCF_016509475.1. Classification (NCBI taxonomy): domain Eukaryota; kingdom Metazoa; phylum Chordata; class Mammalia; order Carnivora; family Felidae; genus Prionailurus; species Prionailurus bengalensis. Next base: position 28,069,214 of record NC_057349.1, on the reverse strand, counting down.
AAAGGAATGGCAGGAGATCTTCAATGTGATGAACAGGAAAAATATGCAGATGAGAATCCTTCATCCACCAAGTTTGTCATTTAGAATAGAAGGGAGAGATAAAGGTTTTCCCAAACAAACAAAAACTGAAGGAATTAGTCACCACTAAACCAGCCCTACAAGAGATCCTAAGGGGGATCCTGTGAGACAAAGTACCAGAGACATCGCTACAAGCATGAAACCTATGGACATCACAATGACTCTAAACCCATATCTTTCTATAATAACACTGAATGTAAATGGACTAAATGCACCAGCCAAAGACATAGGGTATCAGAATGGATAAAAAAACAAGACCCATCTATTTGCTGTCTACAAGAGACTCATTTTAGACCTGAGGACAGTTTGAGATTGAGAGGATGGAGAACTATTTATCATGCCAGTGGAAGTCAAAAGAAAGCTGGAGTAGCCATACTTATATCAGACAAACTAGACTTTAAATTGAAGGCTGTAACAAGAGATGAAGAAGGACATTATTTAATAATTACAGGGTCTATCCATCAGGAAGAGCTAACAATTACAAATATCTATGTGCCGAATACAGGAGCTCCCAAATATATAAAACAATTACGCACAAACATAAGCAACCTTACTGATAAGAATGTGGTAATTGCAGGGGACTTTAACACCCCACTTACAGAAATGGATAGATCATCTAGACACATGGTCAATAAAGAAACAAGGGCCCTGAATGATACATTGGATCAGATGGACTTGACAGATATATTTAGAACTCTGCATCCCAAAGCAACAGAATAGACTTTCTTCTCAAGTGCACATGGAACATTCTCCAAGATAGATCACATACTGGGTCAGAAAACAGCCCTTCATAAGTATACAAGAATTGAAATTATACCATGCATACTTTCAGACCACAATGCTACGAAGCTTGAAATCAACCACAGGAAAAAGTCTGGAAAACCTCCAAAAGCATGGAGGTTAAAGAACACCCTACTAAAGAATGAGTGGGTCAACCAGGCAATTAGAGAAGAAATTAAAAAATATATGGAAACAAACGAAAATGAAAATACAACAATCCAAATGCTTTGGGATGCAGTGAAGGCAGTCCTGAGAGGAAAATACATTGCAATCCAGGCCTATCTCAAGGAACAAGGAAAATCCCAAATACAAAATCTAACATCACACCTAAAGGAAATAGAAGCAGAACAGCAAAGACAGCCTAAACCCAGCAGAAGAAGAGAAATAATAAATATCAGAGCAGAAATAAACAATATAGAATCTAAAAAAAAAACTGTAGAACAGATAAATGAAACAAAGAGTTGGTTTTTTGAAAAAATAAACAAAATTGATAAACCTCTAGCCAGGCTTCTCAAAAAGAAAAGGGAGATGACCCAAATAGATAAAATCATGAATGAAAATGGAATGATTACAACCAATCCCTCAGAGATACAAACAATTATCAGGGAATACTATGAAAAATTATATGCCAACAAACTGGACAACCTGGAAAAATGGACAAAGTTCCTAAACACCCACACGCTTCCAAAACTCAATCAGGAGGAAATAGAAAGCTTGAACAGACCCATAACCAGCGAAGAAATTGCATCAGTCATCAAAAATCTCCCAACAAATAAGAGTCCAGGACCAGATGGCTTCCCAGGGGAATTCTACCAGACGTTTAAAGCAGAGATAATACCTATCCTTCTCAAGCTATTCCAAAAAATAGAAAGGGAAGGAAAACTTACAAACTCATTCTATGAAGCCAGCATTACTTTGATTCCTATATCAGACAGAGACCCAGTAAAAAAAGAGAACTACAGGCCAATATCCCTGATGAATATGGATGCAAAAATTCTCATTAAGATAGTAGCAAATCAAATTCAACAGCATATAAAAAGAATTATTCACCATGATCAAGTGGGATTCATTCCTGGAATGCAGGGCTGGTTCAACATTCGCAAATCAATCAACGTGATACATTACATTAATAAAAGAAAAGATAAGAACCATATGATCCTGTCAATAGATGCAGAAAAAGCATTTGACAAAATCCAGCACCCTTTCTTAATAAAAACCCTCAAGAAAGTCGGGATAGAAGGAACATACTTAAACATCATAAAAGCCATTTATGAAAAGCCCACAGACCAAAGTAATTTTGAAGAAGACCAAAGCAGGAAGCATCACAATCCCAGATGTTAGCCTCTACTACAAAGCTGTCATCATCAAGACAGCATGGTATTGGCACAAAAACAGACACATAGACTAATGGAATAGAATAGAAACCCCAGAACTAGACCCACAAACGTATGGCCAACTCATCTTTGACAAAGCAGGAAAGAACATCCAATGGAAAAAAGACAGTCTCTTTAACAAACGGTGCTGGGAGAACTGCACAGCAACATGTAGAAGATTGAAACTAGACCACTTTCTCACACCATTCACAAAAATAAACTCAAAATGGATAAAGGACCTGAATGTGAGACAGGAAACCATCAAAACCCTAGAGGAGAAAGCAGGGAAAAACCTCTCTGACCTCAGCCACAGAAATTTCTTACTTGACACATCCCCAAAGGCAAGGGAATTAAAAGCAAAAATGAACTACTGGGACCTTATGAAGATAAAAAGCTTCTGCACAGAAAAGGAAACAACCAACAAAACTAAAAGGCAACCAACAGAATGGGAAAAGATATTTGCAAATGACATATCGGACAAAGGGCTAGTATCCAAAATCTATAAAGAGCTCACCAAACTCCACACCTGAAAATCAAATAACCCAGTGAAGAAATGGGCAGAAGACATGAATAGACACTTGTCTAAAGAAGACATCCAGGGGCGCCTGGGTGGCGCAGTCGGTTAAGCGTCCGACTTCAGCCAGGTCACGATCTCGCGGTCCGTGATTTCGAGCCCCGCGTCAGGCTCCGGGCTGATGGCTCGGAGTGTGGAGCCTGTTTCTGATTCTGTGTCTCCCTCTCTCTCTGCCCCTCCCCCATTCATGCTCTGTCTCTCTCTGTCCCAAAAATAAATAAAAAACGTTGAAAAAAAAATTAAAAAAAAAAAGACATCCAGATGTCCAACAGGCACATGAAAAGATGCTCAGCGTCAGTCCTCATCAGGGAAATACAAATCAAAACCACACTCAGATACCACCTCACGCCAGTCAGAGTGGCCAAAATGAACAAATCAACAAATCAGGAGACTATAGATGCTGGAGAGGGTGTGAAGAAATGGGAACACTCTTGCACTGTTGGTGGGAATGCAAAATGGTGCAGCCACTCTGGAAAACAGTGTTGGGGTTTCTCAAAAAATTAAAAATAGATCTACCCTATGACCCAGCAATAGCACTGCTAGGAATTTACCCAAGGGATACAGGAGTACTGATGCATAGGGCCACTTGTACCCCAATGTTTATAGCAGCACTCTCAACAATAGCCAAATTATAGAAAGAGCCTAAATGTCCATCAACTGATGAATGGATAAAGAAATTGTGGTTTATATACACAATGGAGTACTACATGGCAATGAGAAAGAATGAAATATGGCCCTTTGTTGCAACGTGGATGGAACTGGAGAGTGTTATGCTAAGTGAAGCCATACAGAGAAAGACAGATACCATATGTTTTCACTCTTATGTGGATCCTGAGAAACTTAACAGAAACCCATGGGGGAGGGGAAGGAAAAAAAAAGAGGTTAGAGTGGGAGATAGGCAAACCATAAGAGACTCTTAAGAACTGAGAACAAGCTGAGGGTTGATAGGTGGTGGGAGGGAGGGGAGGGTGGGTGATGGGTATTGAGGAGGGCACCTTTTGGGATGAGCACTGGGTGTTGTATGGAAACTAATTTGACAATAAATTTCATATATTGAAAAAAAAAACTATGCTTTATGAAAGAAGGAGAAATCAAACCATCCCAAGGTAAAGAAAAGTGAGTGTTCCTAGTATACAGGAAATGCTAAAGGGAATCCTTCAGGTGGAAATGCAAGGACACTACACAACAGCTTGAAGCCAAAGGAAGAAAAAAAAATTGGCAAAAATAACTGCATAGGTAAATGTACAAGTCAGTATTATTGCATTTTTGGGTTTTAACTCCTATTTTTTTCTCCTATATGATTTAAAAGACAAATGTGTGAAACTATTATTATGTATATATTTTAATGGGCATACAATGTGTAAGATGTAATCTGTGACAATAGCAGTGTGAAAGAACAGGGACAGAGCTGTATAGAAGCAGTTTTGTGTGCTCTTGAGAGAAGGTTAATAGTAATTGAAACTATGTTGTTTTAAGATGTTAATTGTAATCCCCAAGGTAACTACTAAGAAAATGATTTAATAATGTAGTTTTTGTAAATAAAATTTTATAAGCAAGACAAAAGTAAAACACTATACAAGTAAATGGAGCTATTTTTTTTTAAGTGTGAAAAGTCACAGTCAGCCTACTTTGGCATCTCCTAATTTGCAATGCAGGTTTAGAGATCATTTAAATGAAATTACATATGCAAACATATATGAAAGTATTTTTCTTAATTGTAAAGCATTATAAAGTATTTGTTAAAATATTGTTAAAGTTAAAATTAATTAAAATAAAAGTTAATTAAAAAATTAAAATTGTTAGATCTATTTCTAGACAAAAAAAATGTTTAGTAAAATTAAATAATAGTCATGAAAAAAATTTACTAAAAAGGAAATAAGAAAGGACTCAAAGTAATGCACTACAAAATTAATTAAATATAAAAAAGGCAGTAAGGGAGTAACTGGAGGACAAAAAATTATGACATACAGAAAACAAATAGTAAAATGGAAGAAGCGAAAGATAGGTCAGTGAACCTTGTTCTCCTTATCATTAAGAAAGGGACACAATGCTGAATGGGCCTCTCTGAATTTTATAGACAACATAAATGACATTTGAGTATGCTGCTCTGTAAACCTGCTGAGTGGAGCTCATCATAAGAAAAGATTCTGTATGACTCTAGCTTCTATACAAGCTGTCCTCATTCTTAAGTCTATAAGCCTGTAAATACAATGTTACTCTGTGACAGACAGGGATGCTGAAGGAAGCCCTGGAAAACAATAGGAGGATCACAGAGCAAATGCCTAAGGTCTTAGAGTATGTCCTCTTCTGGATAAAGTTATTTTCTATTTGAAAAGCAGCAACTGACTACTGGTTCTTTGTGGACACCAAACACTTAACCATTAGAGACCAAATGACAATGTGATAGACCCAAGATGTCCATTGTAAACTAGGTATTATATTACTAATTGAATCATAAAGTTGAGCTGCACAGTATACATTCAATTATTAAATGAATTGGTATGTATGAGACTGGATCTAAGCAGGTCCAAAAGGCACTGGTAAGAGGTAAACATGGATAGATATACAGATACCCATGATACTTTCTCCTAGTGCCTCACCATCTCTCCTGCAGGCTTCAGTAGGAGTTCCCCATATAAAATTAATTAAATGGGAAAAAAGCAGAGGCCTGGTTAATGAATGCATCATGTAAAAAAAAAAGTACACATGTCAGCATGCAACAGGGTCTTGGCATGAAGTAGATACTCTGTAAGTAGTATGTGTTTATAAGTGGGTAAGCAGAGTTAAGGGAAAAAAGGACTAGTTAGCAACCCCTAACAACCATGAGAAACTGATAACATTCTAGGCTTGAAAAGGGAAGGGAAGGAATGGATATGTGAGTCTGAAGAGACTTGAAGCTGACAGAGAAGGCAGCCCCCCAAAAATACGTTCATTTGGAAGAATCCACTGCCATGCTGTAACCCTGGAGAGAGAAGATTCAGAGAATAAATGCCTTGACCTCTTTCATCTTACAAACCCAAATTCTCTTTTGATGCCTTTAATAAGGAAATTGAGGGATTTAGTGCTAATCTAGAAAAAAGATATGACCATGAGGGGGTGTAACACTCAACAAGCTTTATTTGGTGGCTCATGGGCAGGTTGCATGAGAGGGAAAGTCCCTTACAGCAGGAATCTGTCCAAAGGCTCAATGAGAAGGGGTCGCCATCCAGGAGAGTAGGGTAAAGGATATCTGGGGAGAGGGAGCTCACATTTCCAGAGGATATTGCTCAGGAGCTTGATGGGGAGTATCTGGGTTAAAAAGCTCTGAAAGGCCCTAGCATCATGGTGGTCTTTTAAGCACAGGGCTCTATCTTATCAATGGTCAACAGATGTGGGGTGAGGTTTCCTCCGTGATTCAAAACAGGGAGACCATAAATAGATACAAATGTGCTTGTTTGGGTATTTTTAAAACAACTGGATTTACAAAAATTGGAATTTGACACCTGTGGGCTTTTGAGCTAATGGAACTCAGCCTGCAGTGAAGAAATAAACAACCTAGGAACAATACACAGAGGCCATCTTTTACTATTTAGATAATAGCTTCAAATTGGTCAAGTTTAATTGAAAGCTGGAGATCCAGGAAGCCTATTTAATGCATTTTTAGAAGTCTGGCCCCTTGAATATGGAATAAAGTAGACAGAAGATCTGGAGAGGTAAAGAACAGATAGCAGAGGTGTTCAGGATCAGCACAGCACCAGCCAGGAGTAGTAATAGCAACTATATCATAATCCTACTCCAGTGGTTGTGAAAATATGTTGCAAATTTAACTGGTTTAAATTTTGAGTGATACCTCTGGTTTTCTATTTACTCAAGTACAGATTTATGTATAGTGGATTGACTGGCTGGTGAGAAATGTGCAAAGAACAAGGTGATAATATTAGGACAAGTAGGTATGGGGAAGAGATATGGGACACTCTTCTCAGATATTTGTGTCTTAAACTGCTTCTATCTTTTTACTTTATCACTGTAGTATAAGACTTTCTCCTCAAATACTGAAGTGGAAGAAGAGATTCATGGAGGATTTCACACTGACAATTCAATGCACACATCACTTCCACTCTCATTTCATTGACCTGAACTAGTCACATGTTCCTGCCTGTGAGTGGGAAACTATAATCCAGGGGAACTGAATATCAGTGAGCCCAATAAAGCTCTTCTACATGCTCACATAAACTATTTTAGTTCAGCACTATGATGATAATTTCTCAAAAACGGTTATGAAGTATTTAAAAGTATGGGTTCCAGAACCATATTATATGAATTTAACTCAAGTTTTGTTACTTTCTAGTTCTGTGCTTTGAGTAAGTTATTGTCTTTGAGATTCAGTTATTTCACTAATAAAACTGGGCTAATAAAACTTACCTCATAAAATTGATGTGAGGATTATGTCAATGAACATATTCAGAGTACTTAGCACAACACCAACTACCTAGTAAATTTTCAATACCTGTTCATATTATTTATGAACTGATTTTTCTGAGTGGACACTTATTGGAAGATGATGGAGAGTTGAAATAGAATTTGCAAATTTATTGTCATTTGAATAGGTGCTGTTTTATTTTTATATACTTAGTGAAAATTTTGTAAGTGGTATCATTCCAATATATTTAATCATGAAGGATTTATCCCTGTGTTTTAGTTTGATGCATTCACCACAATTACAGGCATACCTCAACCACATTGCTGGTTTAGTTCCAGACCATCACAATAAAAAGCCAATATCAGAATAAAATGAGTCAGATATTTTTTTTCATTTCCCAGTGCATATAAAAGCTATGTTTACACTGTACTGTAGTCTACTAAGTGTGAAATAGCCTGATGTCTAAAAAACAATGTAAATACCTTATTAAAAATACTTCATTGCTAAAAAATGCTAACCATCATCTGAGATTTCAAGAAAGTCATAATCAATTCTCTTTCTTTCTTTTTTTCTCTTGCTTCCTTCCTTCCTTCCTTCCTTCCTTCCTTCCCAGGGAAGACTGCCTTAAGCAAAGTAACAACTATGATGTACCTGTTTAGTACAAGAAGCAATGACACTGGACTGATTTGAGGGCCTTTGTTTCTCATAGAATTCCAGAAAAACTGATCTTCATACTTCTCATTAATTTAAAATAGCTTAAAATTCACTGATTTGTCTTCAAGATGATGTTTTCATTGGGATTTACATCTCCCATCCCTCTGAAGACTATTATTGAAAGACATTGGTGTTCTGGGTGTCTGAATAAGACACTTTTCAAAGGGGCTGAACTTTATTCCTTATCGTCATATAAAACAGAAATAATTTCCATGTGTTAATTAACTCAAGATCCTTAGGTATAACGTTTCATTTGAAGGATTTTACAGGGATATTTACACATGGTGAATGTTCCAGTGGCTCTTCTTGCCTAACTCTAGGGCTTTATAGTTCCTTTTGGTTATGCATGTTACTAAATTTACAAAAAATTTTATCTGTTGCAAAATCCCAAGATCATTCTCACCCAGAGGATATCTTTAGATCAGTAAACACTTGAATATGACTACTGCTAAGCAAAACTTCAAAAGAAAATAATTTGTTGTACTTGCCTTTTTAAAATTTTTTGGTCTAGATCCAACTGAGGAAATTTATGTGTAGCTTGCATGTTGGTTCTGTGTGCATGCATCCTGGAAGTTTGAGGACATGCACCATTCCTTAATGATGTATGTATTCAGAATTTAAGGAAACTTGCACCACTAAAGAAAATTGCAAGGTCAAAGAATTTTCATTACATAACATTGTAAATATAAATAAAATCCACAAAAAGATGTGGGTAGTGCAGATAAAACATAAAAAGAGGAAAATAAGTGACTGCCAAATATTTGCATCAAATTAAGACACATAGCAGTATTTAGAAAATTTACTAGATAAAAAAACAAGTCCATTTTCCTGGGAAGATTCTGGAAAAGTTATTTGAAGGTAAAACAAGATTATTAGAGAAAAGAGAAGAGACACACATGCAGGAGATACCAAGAGGAGCCCATGGTCATCACTGAGACTACTAGACATGAGCAGAAGCATTTCAAAAGCTCTAATCTTAGAGATTCTGTTGACTACATTTAGAAATCTGAGCTCAGTTATTATCTGACCAGTTTATAAATCTGAAAATAGCAATATTTTTATTTTTCTCTAAACATCAAGCTTTATTACTGTAGCTTAATTTCAAAGATCCTTTGCAGTTGGGTGAAACAAAACAAAAAGCCATAGATTTTTTAGCTGATTTAATGAACACTCTTAATACTCCTCAGATGCTGGTTTTGCACTAATTTTCACAGTACTGTTAATGAAGACAGACAAGTTTGAGAGATTCTGCCTTGTATTCCAGCACAGGCTGACCTGAACCACTCTGGGCAATGACTCATTTGTTTTTTCTTTTCAAACATTAAATTATGTTGTGAATCTTGCCTATGTCTAATGCCTCTACCAACTTTTTGTATGTGCATTCATAAATTGGTTGCTAAAAATATATGACCTGAACGTTTAGATGCTTTTTGTGACATGAAAGAATTCTACAACTTTGAGTTGTTTCTAGCTGTACCTCTCCATATGAGCAAAGTGTTCCACAGTTACCTATTTTGTGAAAGGGAGAAGTATTTTTATTCTGACAATATGAATTGACCAAAAATGTGTTGGTTGGGCTCAGTGTGGGAAGGGGAAGGTTTTCATGTGGAGACATATCTAATTTTAAAACATTCATTAGGAAGTTTTGTGAACTTTTCCTGGATTGCCAAAATTGTTAATAATATTGTTAATTCATATTAACTCATCCAACAACTTACTTTCTTCCTTTCCATTTGTTCTGTCCCTTCTTCCCTCCCTGACTTCACACATTGGTTCTTTATTTGTGCCAGGTACTTTCTGACAGGCTCTGGGAAGACACAAAGTGGAAAAACTGTCCTTGACCTTAAAGTGCAATGGGAATAGAGAAATATGCATCCTAACACAACACAGGCTATGGTAGAATCTTCACAGGATGCTTTTGGAGCTAGGTAGGAGAGGAGGAGCAACTACATCGTATGGCAAAAGTTCAGGAAACTTTTCATGTGTTTGTTGGTTATCTGTATGACTTCTTTGGAAGTCTTTGGGAGACTTCTTTGGGAAAATGTCTATTCATGTCTTCTTCCCATTTTTAATTGGATTATTCATTTTGGAGTGTTGAGGTTTATAAGTTCTTTATATATTTTTGATACTAACCCTTTATCAGATATGTCATTTGCAAATATCTTCTCCCATTCTGTAGGTTGCTTTTTACTTTTGTTGACTGCTTCCTTTGCTGTGAAGAAGCTTTTTATCTGATGAAGTCCCAGTAGTTTATTTTTGCTTTTGTTTCTTTTGCCCTAAGATCAACAACACAAGAAACAACAGGTGTTGGTGAGAATTTGGAGAAAAGGGACCTCTCTTGCACTGTTGGTGGGAATGCAAACTGGTATAGCCACTCTTGAAAACAGTATCTGTGTTCCTCAAAAAGTTAAAAATTGAACTACCCTATAATCCAGCAATTGCACTAATAGATATTTATACAAAGAATACAAAAATAGTAATTCAAATGGAAACATGCACCCAGATGTTTATAGCAGTATTATCTACAATAGTCAAAATATAGAAACAGCCTGCGTCCATTGAGAGATGAAAGGATAAAGAAGATGTGGTATATATGTATATATACATTGGAGTATATTCAGCAATAAAAGGGAATGAAATCTTCCCATTTGCAATGGCATGGATGGAGTTAGAGAATATAATGTCAAGTGAAATAAGTCAGTTAGAGAAAGACAATACCACAGTATTTCACTTACATGTGGAATTTAAGAAATAAAACAAATGAGCAAAAGGAAAAAAAGAGAGAGGCAAAACAAGAAACATACTCTTAACTATAGAGAACAAATTGGTGGTTACCCGAGGGGAGGTGTGTGGGGATGGGTTATATAGGTGATGGGGATTAAGGAATGCATTTAGTGTGATGAGCAGTGGGTGTTGTATGGAAGTATTGAATCACTATATTGTACACGTGCAAACCAATATTATACAGTATGTTAACTAACTGGAATTTAAATAAAAACTTTTTAAAAAGGTTCAGGAAAACTTCATGGAGAGAGTGACATGTAAGTTGCATTTTAAATGTCATAGTGGTTCTGTGACGAGGGTAAGAAAGAACACCTCTGGCCAAGAGAAGAGCCTGGAGTATGAAACAGGAGGCTGAAGAAGACAAGAGGTTACAACTAGTGAAGAGCTGGTTGGGCTATTTTGCCTGTGGAGACTTGACTGAATAAGCATTCATCTACTGTTGCTTGGGACTTGGGGTTCAATTGTTAGGTGGTGGCACATGCTACTTAGATAACAAAACTATTTCCAGAGTCTTCTCTCTGTCTTGTACCATCACTGCCCTATTTCCATAAGAATTTCTGGGGCAGAAACAACAGTATCTTTCTGTTGCAAGGATCTTTTACCCAGGCTCCTTGGTTATCACACTGGGATTAGATCTGCTGGTTTTACTGCAGTAGTTAAGTAAATATGAAAGTGAGGAAATTAGAGCAATATGATTTATAACAACAAATTGGAATGACTTTGATTTTTTCCTTATACAGACTTAGAATATGATCTGTGAGATTCTATGTATTTTTATGCACCCTTTTGGTCAGTATCATTCCTTGATTAGTTCATGATATACATAGCATAATATATATTAATATAATATAAATATATAAATATATACTATAAATATATTACATAATATATAATATAAATATAAATCAATATAATAATAAATTAATATTAAAATAATGTATATGATACAATCTACATATATTAATATAAGTATGTATATTATATAATATAAATATATAATATATTAATATAATTAAGTAATATATACATTTTATATCATATGACTAATTATATATATAAAGAAGCTACTTTGGGATCCTTTAGCATAGTTTCCCAAACTACCACAATAATTATGAGGGCTGGAAATTCCCTGGAAATTCTGATTAATGAATCAGAGTCTGTCTGAAAGAAGGCCATGGATACTTGTTAAGTAATAAGTGCGCCAAGCATTACTTATGTTCAGGCTAATTTGGGAAACACAGAGCACTTAATATATTACTGGATATTAGGCAGTAAACAAATATTTCTATCTGTACCGTACAAGGTAAACATAACAATGATGGTGAAGATGATGATGATGATAATGATGATGATGATGTACATTTTATGAATTAGTGAAAGATGAAAGAGAATCACTTGCCTAAAAGCACATCATTAGCATAGAATGATCTAGCTTTGAATCCAAAGCTTCTGTGTTCCATTACATTATAGATTGAATTACAGATATTAAAATGATAAGACCTGATTATGATATAGGCTAGGACTTGAGAATTAACTTTTCTCTTAAAATAATGCTTATTTATTTATTTTGATAGAGAGAGACAGGAAGAGGGAGGTGCAGAGAGAGAATCCCAAGCAGGTCTGTGCTAACAGCACAGAACCCAACGCAGGGCTCCATCTCAAGAAACATCATACACTGAGCCAAAATCAAGAGTTGGTGCTTAGCTGACTGAGCCACCCAGGCACCCCAGGAATTAACTTTCCTTTATTGGATTTCAATTTTTTTTAAGTTGCACTACTTCAGATGTGCATAGTTTTAAGGTAGTGACTGAAAAAATTTGAGAGCAAATCAAGCTAAGTAAACTGAATCTGGTGGAATTTGACTTTATGAATCCAGAGATAGCTGATTCAGTTAAAATAGTTTTCAATCCAAAGAAGGGTATATGTTGTTTAAAAATATTAAAAAAAAATAAGTTACATAAATGTGCTTGTCTTTTTTCAAAATAAAGCAAACCAAACATAAATGAATAAAATAAATCAATACACAGAAGTATACCAGAGAATTATTTATGTCAACCAAATTAGTTCCTGTTTGTAAATCTAATATTTATGAAGTAATTCTAAATAGTTTTTTTAGCCCACCTTAATGTGTGATAATCTTATTAGAGCTAGATTGAAATTTACCTCTGAATTGCTTACTAGAAAACTATTTGCTTAGCAGATTGGTAACATAAAAAGTTTTGAGGAAAAAATACATTTTCCCCCAACTATACAAATATAATTAATTACAAATTACTCAGCACAGACCTTGTAGAATCTGTACACAGTAACTGAATGCTAATATACTCAATTTTGTTAAAATAATGTTTATAGTAAAAAAGTAATTTTTTAACATTCTACATTACATTCTATGATACATTCACTTTAATTCACTGTTTCTCTTTGATTAGTTTAACATATAACAATTTTACTAAGCTCTATGACAAAAGATTGCTTCCTATTTATACACTATGTTTCAGTCATATATGAAGCAGCATTGGATTTTCTAGATTAATTAAATAAAAATGTAATTATAATATTAATAGTGGTAGCTATGAAATTATGTATTTAAATAAATGCATTTATTTGTTCAATAGCAATTACCTACTAAGGTCTTTGCTAAGTCATTGGAATACAGAGATGCACAAGTCACTGATCTTGCCTTTAGGAGCTTGGCCTCTTATGGGAGAGGCAGACAAGTTGCCCACAATCACTATACAGTGTGGCAACCTCCATTAGGGATATGCACAGGGTGCTCCCAGATAACTACCTCAGGTTGGAAGGGCTGGGAAAAGCTTTCCATAGAAAGATGTTTTAAAGACATGTGATATGACCCAGGTGGAAAGTTTGAACCCAAGGGAGAAGGTAAAAGGCTGGGATGGTGGGAAAGACTGAAGTTCAAGATTTGGCATGGCAGCCTACCCCCCTACCACATGACGTGTTTTACTCTAATTTCTCTTCGTAGTCATTATTGTTGATGTGTAACCCAACTTTCATTTTCTCTTGTGGAAACTTCTGTTTACATTATGGTAGCATATTGGTTTCATAATACTTGGAAATCTCTAGGATTGTTTGAACATCATTGTTCTGGATTCTAATATTGATAAAGCACAATGATATATTCTAATTAATTGCTCTTGGGAGTTACTACTACTAATGGAACTCTCCATTTATTGCAAATCTCTCAAAGTCAGAACTCCAATTTTTAGTGTTTGTTCTCCCAATGTTTTGTGTGCTTTAAATATAGAATACCTTTGGTTACTTTGGACTATTTTCTGTGACAGTTTAACACTGTGAGAAATGAATTTTGGACCACTGATAATATTCCTTGGTAAAGTAGTCATAAGAATTAAATTCTAGTTGAATAGTTCTACTGCAAATCAGTTCAATTTTGAAAAATATGACCTAGTTTCATTGATTTCTAGGAAAATTGGTGCAAGGTATCCCATGTAGAGTTGTAGTTTGTTGTGGAGCTGCCTTTTACAAGTGGAGTTAAGTGAAAGCTCCTTTCTCTTGTCATCCTTACAATCTTTAGATGCAAAGGTCGGCTTTACATTCATGAACATATGTTGAATCATAGATTAAGCCCCTCAACTAACTTTTTTTTCACTGCCCCTGACCCCCAAACCATGCAGGAAATCCCTTTGTAAGCAAATTCCCATTCTCAGCCTCCTGGCTGTTTAGTCTATACCGGGTTAAGCATGGGCTTACTTATTCCTTTGATTGGCAAGCCTAGTACTAGTAAAAACAAATGTATGGAGCAATTCTCACCAGAAGTTCCCTGCCCTCCATCCTCCTGATCTGCAAACTCTTGCAGCTTTATTTGGACTGAAACTTGACAAGAGCTTCACTAGACAGGAAACATACCCCTCCTCTTGAAAATGCCACTGACAGGAGAACATAGTTTCTCACATATGCAGTTTCCATGCTGTAGGGACCAGAGATATCCCACAGCTTGGGAATTTTAACTACCGTCACAAAAAGAAATATCTTAAACTATTTATTTTTACTGAAGGTGAAGTTAATTGTTCAATTAAAAACTTCGGTTCCAATGGCACATGGACTTGGTGAGTAAGATGGGCAGAAACATTAAGCAACTTATGACACTCATGATGTACAAGAAAGAAAATAAGAAAAAGATGTGAAGATTATGAAAATTAAGAAAAAAGGTGAATTTCACGTCTAAAAAAGCACAAGAGACCAAAGAAAAAAATAGATAAATTAAACTTCATCAAAATCAAAATTTTGTGCTTGCAAAGGACACCAGGATGAAAGGGAACAGACAATCCACAAAATGGGACAAAATATTTTCAAATCATATATGTGATAAGAGACATATATCTAAAATGTATAAAGATATCATACAGTTCAATGTTAAAAAGATAACCCAATTAAAAATGTCTGAATATGAACATTGGGGTACAAGTGCCCCTATGCATCAGTACTCCTGTATCCCTTGGATAAATTCCTAGCAGTGCTATTGCTGGGTCATAGGGTAGGTCTATTTTTAATTTTCTGAGGAACCTCCACACTGCTTTCCAGAGCGGCTGCACCAATTTGCATTCCCACCAACAGTGCAAGAGCCTAAATGTCCATCAATTGATGAATGGATAAAGAAATTGTGGTTTATATACACAATGGAATACTATGTGGCAATGAGAAAAAATGAAATATGGCCTTTTGTAGCAACGTGGATGGAGCTGGAGAGTGTGATGCTAAGTGAAATAAGCCATACAGAGAAAGACAGATACCATATGGTTTCACTCTTATGTGGATCCTGAGAAACTTAACAGGAACCCATGGGGGAGGGGAAGGAAAAAAAAAAGAGGTTAGAGTGGGAGAGAGCCAAAGCATAAGAGACTGTTAAAAACTGAGAACAAACTGAGGGTTGATGGGGGTGGGAGGGCGGGGAGGGTGGGTGATGGGTATTGAGGAGGGCACCTTTTGGGATGAGCACTGGGTGTTGTATGGAAACCAATTTGTCAATAAATTTCGTATATATATATATATATATATAATGTCTGAGTAGACAGTTCTTCAAGAATGATATAAAAATATCCAATAAGCACACGAAAAGGTAATGATGTTCAACATCATAATAAATGATCACAATAATAAGGGTGAAAAATTCTCCTCTTAGGTTGGTAGATACATAAGAGATTTGAAAACAGGCCCACACAAACACTTGTACATGAGTGTTCATAGTAACTTTTTTCATAATGGCTAAAGAGTGGAAACAACCCAAATGTCCATCACTGATGAATAGATAAATAAAATGTGATATATTCATACACTAAAATATTCAGCCATAAGAAAGGGATAAAGTACTAATATATGCTACAACACGGTTCTACCTTAAATATATATGCTAAGTGAAAGAAGTCAGCCACAATGGTTCCTGGGTGGCTCAATCAGTTAAGCATCTGACTTTGGCTCAGCTCATGATCTCATGGTTCCTGAGTTTGAGGCCTGCGTCAGGCTTTGTGTTGACAGCCAACAGCCGAAAGCCTGGAGCCTACTTTGGATTCTGTGTCTCCCTCTCTCTCTGCCTTCTCCTGCTCATGTTCTGTCTCTCTTTCTCTCTCAAAATAAACATTTTAAAAAATATTTCAAAAAAGAAGAAAGAAGTCACAAAAGGTCACATACTGGGTGACTCCAGCTATAAGAACCATCCAGAATAGAAATCCATAAAACTAGAAAGAAGGTGAGTGATTTTCAGAGGATTAAGGGAGGGGGAAATGAGGAGTGACTACTAATGCATATGGGGTTTCTTTTGGAATGATAAAAATGTTCTGAAATTAGGTGATGGTTGCACAACTTTGTGAATATTCTTAAAACCGCTGAAATTGTAAACTTTATAAGGATAACTTATACTCTGTGAATTATATTTCAATTAAAAAAACCTAAGGGGGGGTGTGCCAAAATAGTGGAGAAGTAGGGGGATCCATACTTCCCACGTGTCTCAAACAAAGAAGTGATGAAGCCAAAGGACTTTGAACCCCAAGAGTCTGGGAGGAAAAGAGACTGAATCTACCAGGAAGAAAATTGGACTTGAGAAATGATAGGTGGGTGATAGCGAAGTGTGGGAGATAAAACGGGCTGAGTAGGCATGGAGGGGAGGGATACCCTTTTGCTAAGAGAGAAAAGGAAGAGAAAGAGTGTTTGGGGAAGTATCTGGGACTGTATCTGGACTAGAGAAAAACCTCAGACTGGGACTGAGAGGGATCTTATCTCTCTAACTTCAGGCTTCCTTCGGACTGGGGCTGGTTCCCTGTTTGTACACCTGAGGAGGAGGAAAGCCAACCCTGGGTTCCATGGTGGATCAGGGGTGCAGTTCGCAGTAGGAGTAAGTGGTCCCCTCCCTGGAGGGTGAGGTCAGTGGTGTAGTCCTCAGCAGGAAAAGGAGGTCCTACCTGAAGTGTGGTAGCACAGACAAAGCCAGCCGGGACCATATATCCAGCCACACAGAGAGGCGCTTCCCCAGTTCCAGAGCACACAGAGCAGGTCTTTCAATCCTAGCCAAGTGCCAGGCCAGGAGAGTTGGTGAGGTGAGATGGACCACTCTGTCTTCGCCTGTGGCTAGTGAAGATGACTTGAATGGAGTCTACCAGGTCGTGGAGAAGAGACTGGGGGATTGCCATTTCCTCCTCCCTCCCCACCACCAAGGTAGGGCCTCAGGGATCAGTCCCAGGGCCCATAGTGGATGTGGGATCAGCCTACAACAAACCACTCCCCTCCGTATGGGGTAACTGCATTTTTGCTGGAGCCAGATAGATGCTGTGCAACCAGAAGGCTCCTTCACTCAGACCAGTGATGCTGCATAATCTGGATTAATTCCAGGACAATTCTTGTTATTTAGATATATTCTCCCTTCCTATCTCTTCCCTCCTCTAGTCTGGTTACTCTGTTGGTTTCTTTAAGCAGACATATTTAATCCATTCCCTTGATACATATTCTATATCTCCCTCTGTACTTTACTCTTTCTCTCTGGAATAATCAAGCCATATAGTGTCTCTGTCTGGGTAACTTTATCTCCCCTCCCCCCCCTTTCTTTATTTTCCTTTCTCTTTCTCTGGATTAAGCCATTTAGTCTCTCTGCTCAGTCAATGTTTATTTTCTCTTTGCCTCCACCCCTGTCATTTCTCTCTTTGTATGCGCTCTTCCATCACCACTGCCTCCACCCTGTTCTTTACCTGTAGGTGGTGTTTCTGTTTTTTTCTTTTTTGTTTTGTTTTGTTTTTTTTTGTTGTTGTTGTTTTGTTTTGTTTTGCTTTTGGGCTATTAGTGTGTGTGTGTGTGTGTGTGTGTGTGTGTGTTTATTTATTTTATTGTATGTGTGTTTGCACACCTTGTGGAGGGTCCATAACATCACTACAGGTAGAGAAATAAAATGACTAAAGTCACAACAACACAGAGCAAGTAACACTCTCCAAAAAACACCTCCTGAAGGGCCAAGCCCTGGACAGTGTATGACTCCTGTGTAATAAATCGGTGCTCACAGCTGCAGAGCAAAAAACAAGATTTTAAAACTCATAAGAGACAGAAAACTATTCAAAATGGTGAAACGGAAGAATTCCCCTCAAAAGACATTCCAGGAAGAAGTGACAGATAAATAATTGCTCAAACCAGATATAAGCAATAAACTGAACAAGAATTTAGAAAAACAGTCATAAGATTAATTTCTGGGCTTGAAAAAGGCATAGAAGACATCAGAGAATCTATTACTGCAGATAAAGGAACTAAAAAATAGTCATGAAAATTTTTAAAAAAAGCTATAAAAAAGGTGCAAAATAACATGGAGGTGGCCACAGCACAGATTGAAGAGGCAGAGGGGAGAAGAAGTAAATTAGATGACAAAATTATGGAAAAAGAGGAAGCTGACAAAAAGAGATAAAAAAATATAGGATCAAGAGGCAAGGATTAGAGAACTAAGTGATGGAATCAAATGGAACAATATTCGTATCATAGGAATTCCAGAAGAAGAGGGAGAGAAAGGGGCAAAAGGTGTACCTGAACAAATCATAGCTGAGAACTTCCCCGATCTGAGGAAAGAAACAGGCACTGAAATCCAAGAGACACAGAGAACTCCCTTTAGATGTAACTTGAATGGATTTTCTGCATGAAATATCATAGTAAAACTGGCAAAATACAAAGATAAAAAGAGAATTCTGAAATCAGCTAGGGATAAATGGTCCATAACACACAAAGGTAGAAGCATAAGGGTAGTAGCAGACCTATCTGCTGAAACTTGGCAGGCCAGAAAGGAATGGCAGGAAATCTTCAGTGTGATGAAAGGGAAAAACATGCAGCCAAGAATCCTTTATCCAGCAAGCCTGTCATTCAGAATAGAAGGAGAGATAAAGGTTTTCCCAAACAAACAAGAACTGAAGGAATTCATCACCACTAAACTAGCCCTAAAGAGATGCTAAAGAGGATTCTGTGAGTGAAATGTTGCAAGGATCACAAAGTACCAGAGATGTCATTACAAGCATGAAACCTACAGATAACACAATGACTCTAAACCCATATCTTTCAATAATAACACTGAATGTAATTGGACTAAATGCACAAACCAAAAGACATATGGATTAATGGAATGGATTAAAAAAACAAGACCCATCTATTCGCTGCCTACAAGAGACTCATTTCAGACCTGAGGACACTTTCAGACTGAAAGTGAGGGTATGGAGTACTATCTATCATGCCACTGGAAATCAAAATAAATCTGGAATAGCCATACTTATATTAAATTAAAGGCTGTAACAGATATGAAGAAGGACATTATATAATAATTACAGGGTCTATCCATCAGGAGTAGCTAACAGTTATAAATATCTACACACCAAATTCAGGAGTACACAAATATTTAAAACAATTAATCACAAACATATGCAATCTTATTGATAAGAATGTGGTAATTGCAGGGGACTTTAACACTCCACTTACAGAAATGGATAGATCATCTAGACACAGATAAAGAAACAGTGGCCCTGAAAGATGCATTGGATCAGATGGACTTGACAGATATATATAGAACCCTGCATCCTAAAGCAACAGAATATACTTTCTTCCCAAGTGCACATGCAACAATTCTCCAAGATCACATACTGGGTCATGAAACAGCCCTCAATAAATATAAAAGAATTGAGATCATACCATGCACCCTTTCAGATCACAATGCTATGAAATTTGAAATCAACTACAGGAAAAAGTCTGGAAAACCTCCAAAATCCTGGAGGTTACAGAACATCCTACTAAAGAATGAATGGGTCAACCAGGAAATTAGAGAAGAAATCAAAAGATATATGGAAGCAAATGAAAAAGAAAATACAACAATCCAAACCCTTTGGGATGCAGCAAAGGCAGTCCTAAGAGGAAAATACATTGCAATCCAGGCCTATCTCAAGAAACAAGAAAATCCCAAATATGAAATCTAACAGCACGCCTAATGGAACCAAAAACAGAACAGCAAAGACACTCCAAACCCAGCAGAAGAAGAGAAATAATAAAGATCAGAGCAGAGGGGTGCCTGAGTGGCTCAGTCGGTTAAGCGTCTGACTTTGGCTCAGGTTATGATCTCACGGTTTGTGAGTTCGAGCACCGCGTCAGACTCTGGGCTGACAGCTCAGAGCCTGGAGCCTGCATCAGATTCTATGTCTCCCTCCGTCTGCCCCTCTACTGCTTGCACTCTGTCTCTTGCATTGTCTCAAAAATGAATAAACATTAAAAAAAAAGATCAGAGCAGAAATAAACAATATTGAATCCAAAATAACAGTAGAACAGAACAATGAAACCAAGAGTTGGTTTTTTGAAAAAATAAACAAAATTGATAAACCTCTAGCCAGGCTTCTCAAAAAGAAAAGAGAGAGGACCCAAATAGATAAAATCATGAATGAAAATGGAAGTATTACAACCAATCCCTCAGAAATACAAGCAATTATCAGGGAATACTATGAAAAATTATATGCCAAAAAAATGGACAACCTGGAAGAAATGGAAAAATTCCGAAACACCCACACACTTCCAAAACTCAAACAGGAAGAAATAGAAAATTTGAACAGACCCATAACTAGTGAAGATATTACATCAGTCATCAAAAATCTCCCAACAAATAAGAGTCCTGGACCAGATGGCTTCCTGGGGGAATTCTACCAGACATTTAAAGCAGAGTTAATACCTATCCTTCTCAATCTGTTCCAAAAAATAGAAAGGGAAGGAAAACTTCCAAACTCATTCTATGACACCAGCAATCTTTGATTCCCAAACCAGAGAGAGACCTAGCATAAAAAGAGAACTACAGGCCAATATCCCTGATGAATCTGGATGCAAAAATTCTCTTAAGATAGTAGCAAATCGAATTCAACAGCATATATAAAGAATTATTCACCATGATCAAGTGGGATTCATTCCTGGGATGCAGGGCTGGTTCAACATTTGCAAATCAATCAATGTGATACATCACATTAATAAAAGAAAAGATAAGAACCATATGATCCTGTCAATTGATGCAGCAAAAGCATTTGACAAAATTCAGCATCGTTTCTTAATAAAAAACCCCGAGAAAGTCGAGATAGAAGGAACATACCTAAATATAATAAAATCCATTTGTGAAAAGCCCACGGCTAATATCATCCTCAATGGGGAAAAACTGAGAGCTTTCCCCTGACATCAGGAACACGACAGGGATGCCCACTCTCACCGCTGTTGTTTAACATAGTGTTGAAAGTGCTAGCATCAGCAATCAGACAACAAAAGGAAATCAAAGGCATCAAAATTGGCAAAGATGAAGTCAACCTTTCACTTTTTGCAGATGACATGATACTACACATGGAAAACCCAATAGACCCACCAAAAGTCTGCTAGAACTGATACATGAATTTAGCAGAGTTGCAGGATACAAAATTAATGTACAGAAATCAGTTGCATCCTTATACACTAATAATGAAGCAACAGAAAGGCAAATAAAGAAACTGATCCCATTCACAACTGCACCAAGAAGCATAAAATACCTAGGAATAAACCTAACCAAAGATGTAAAAGATCTGTTATGCTGAAAAGTATAGAAAGCTTGTGAAGGAAATTGAAGAAGATATAAAGAAATGGAAAAACATTCTGTGCTCATGGATTGGAAGAATAAATATTGTCAAAATGTCAATACTACCCAAAGCAATCTACATTCAATGCAATTTCAATCAAAATTGCACTGGCATTCTTCTCGAAGCTAGAACAAGCAATCCTAAAATTTGTATGGAACCACAAAAGATCCTGAATAGCCAAAGTAATATTGAAAAAGAAAACCAAAGCAGCAGACATCACAATTCCAGACATGAGCCTCTACTACAAAGCTGTAATCATTAAGACAGTATGGTATTTGCACAAAAACAGACACATAGGCCAATGGAATAGAATAGAGTCCCCAGAATTGGACCCACAAATGTATGGCCAACTAATCTTTGACAAATCAGGAAAGAACATCCAATGGAAAAATGGATGAAGAACCTGAATGTGAGACAGGAAACCATCAAAACCCTAGAGGAGAAAGCAGGAAAAAACCTCTCTGACCTCTGCCGCAGCAATTTCTTACTTGACACATCTCCAAAGGCAAGGGAATGAAAAGCAAAAATGAACAGTTGGGACCTCATGAAGATGAAAAGCTTCTGCATTGCAAAGGAAACAATCAACAAAACTGAAAGGCAGCTGATGGAATGGGAAAAGATATTTGCAAATGACATATCGGAAAAAGGGCTAGTATCTAAAATCTATAAAGAACTCACCAAACTTCACACCTGAAAAACAAATAATCCAGTGAAGAAATGGGCAGAAGACATGAATAGACACTTTTCCAAAGAAGACATCCAGGTGGCCAACAGACACATGAAAAGGTGCTCAATGTCACTCATCATCAGGAAAATACAAATCAAAACTACAATGAGATATCACCTCACACGGGTCAGAGAGGCTAAAATGAACAATCAGGAGACTATAGATGCTGTTGAGGATGTGGAGAAACAGGAACCCTCTTGCACTGCTGGTGGGAATGCAAACTGGTGCAGTTACTCTGGAAAACAGGGTGGAGGTCCCTCAAAAAATTAAAAATAGAACTACCCTATGACCCAGCAATAGCACTGCTAGGAATCTACCCAAAGGAGAAAGGAGTGCTGATGCATAGGGGCACTTATACCGCAATGTTTATTGCAGCACTTTCAACAATAGCCAAATTATTGAAAGAGCCTAAATGTCCATCAACAGACGAATGGATAAAGAAGATGTGGTTTATATATAAAATGGAATACCACGTGGCAATGAGAACGAATGAAATCATGCCATTTGCAGCAACGTGGATGGAACTGGAGGGTATTATGTTAGGTGAAATAAATCAATCAGTGAAAGACAGAAACCATATGTTTTCACTCATATGTGGATCTTGAGAAAGTTAACAGAAGACCATGGGG
Source organism: Prionailurus bengalensis (assembly GCF_016509475.1). Classification (NCBI taxonomy): domain Eukaryota; kingdom Metazoa; phylum Chordata; class Mammalia; order Carnivora; family Felidae; genus Prionailurus; species Prionailurus bengalensis. The sequence continues at coordinate 28,046,042 of NC_057349.1, read as the reverse complement.
GAGGGGAAGGGAAAAAAAAGTTACAGAGAGGGAGGGAGGCAAACCATAAGCATCTCTTAAGGACTGAGAACAAATAAGGGGTAGATGGGGGAGGTGGATATGGGAAAGTGGGTGATGGGCAGGGAAGAAGGCACTTGTTGGGATGAGTACTGGGTGTTGTATGGAAACCAATTTGACAAAATATTATATAAAAAATAAATAGGGGCGCCTGGGTGGCGCAGTCGGTTAAGCGTCCGACTTCAGCCAGGTCACGATCTCGCGGTCCGTGAGTTCGAGCCCCGCATCAGGCTCTGGGCTGATGGCTCAGAGCCTGGAGCCTGTTTCCGATTCTGTGTCTCCCTCTCTCTCTGCCCCTCCCCCGTTCATGCTCTGTCTCTCTCTGTCCCAAAAATAAATAAAAACATTGAAAAAAAATTAAAAAAAATAAATAAATAAAAAATAAAAAATAAATAAAAAACTATATGAAGGGAATAAAAATTGAACAATACCCTCTTGAGCCACAGATTCAGAGAAAATATTTGCACAAGACCTATCTGATGAAAAATTGTTATCCAACATATACAAAGAATTCCTAAAACTCAATAATAACAAAAAATCTAACAACTAGATATTTTAAATGACCAAAAGATCAGAATAGACACCTCACCAAATAAGGTATACAGATGGCAAATAAACACATGAAGAAATGTTTAACATCCTATGTCATTAGGGAGTTGAAAATTAAAAGAACAATAAGGGGCACCTCGGTGGTTCAGTAGGTTAAGAGTTTGTTGGTTTTGGCTCAGGTCATGATCTCACAGTTTGTGGGTGTGAACTCCACATTGGGCTCCTCACTCTCAGTGTGGAACCTGTTTGGGATTCTCTCTCTCTGCCGCTCTCCTGCTTGTGCACGTGCTGTGTGCTCTCTTTCTCTCAAAATATGCAAATAAACTTTAAAAAATTACAACAAGATACCACTACATATGTATTAAAATGGCAAAAATCCAAAACACTGACAGCACCAAATGCTGGGAAGATGTAGAGCGTATAAATTTTTGTTCACTGCTGGCAGGAATGCAAAATTATTCAGTAAAGTAAGTAAATGGTAGTTCCAAATATATTACTTACAGGCTGTTATAACAACATAGCACAGACTAGGTAGCTTAAACAACAGAAATTTATTTTCCTATTTGCGTAGCCTGCAAGTCTTTGATTAAGGTGCCAGGAAGGTTTTCTCGTGAGATCTCTCTCTTTTACAGACTTCTTACTATGTCCTCATATGGTTTTTATCTCTGTGCACTGCTTGAAGACAGAGGGAGAGCTCTGATAGTCTCTTCCTCTTCCTTTTTTTTTAAGTTTTTTTTTTAAATGTTTATTTTATTGTGAGAGGGTGAGAGAGAGAGAGCGCGTGAGCACACGAGTGGGGGAGGGGCAAAGAGAGGCTCCAGGCTTTGAGCTGTCAGCACAGAGCCTGATGAATGGCTCCAATTCACAAACTGTGAGATCATGACCTGAGCTGAAGTCAGATGCTTAACCAACTGAGCCACCCAGGTGCCCCTCTCTTCCTCTTATAAGAACATTGGTACCATTGGGTTAGGGCCTCACCTTTATGATCTCATTAAACCTTGCTTACCTTCCTAAAGGTGTTATCTTCAAGTATAGTTATATTGGGTATTAGAGTCTCAACATATGAATTTGGGGGGGACAAAATTCAGTCCACAGCACCATATGTTCTTTGGTATTTACCCAAATAAGATAAAGACTTAGGTATAGCATTATTCATAATTGCCAAAACTTGAAAGCAACCAAGATGCCCTTCAATAAATGGATGATAAAGACGGTAATTTTCTGAAGAACATAATGGTTTGATTATTTTTGTTCTTAGACAAGTGGCTAAGCAATCTGATATGTGCTATCTCTTCACTTAGCATTTTTCTGACTAAGAAATAAGGCAAGAAGATTAGGGGCACCTGGATGTCTTAGTCTATTAAGTATCTGACTCTTGGTTTTGGCTCAGCTTATGATCTCACGGTTGTGAGATTGAGCTCTACATGAGGGCTCACAATTATTAATTATAGCCATTATGCTGTACATTACATCCCCAGAACTTATTTACCTTATAACCAGGAGTTTTTACCTTTTGACCATGTTTATCCCATTCTCTTTACTTCCCATCCATGGCAGCCACAAATCTGTTCTCTATTTCTGTGGGTGTGGTTTTTTTTAGATTCCACATGTAAGTGATATCATATAATATTTTTCTTTCTTTGTCTGACTTATTTCACTTAGCATGATGCCCTCAAAGTCCATTCATGTTGCCACAAATGGTAGAATTCCTTCTTTTTTAATGCTGAATAATATTCCTTTGCATCTATATACCATACCTTCTTTATTCATCTGTTGATGGACACTTAGGTTGTTTCCATGTCTTGGCTATTGTAAATAATGCTGCAATGAATATAGAGGTACAGAAACCTCTTTGGGATAGTGATTTTATTTCCATTGGGTATATACCCAGATGTGCAATTGCTGGATCATATGTAGTTCTATTTTTAATTTTTTGAGAAATCTCCATACTAGTTTCCATAGTAGCTGCACCAGTTTACATTCTCACCAATAGTGCACCAGAGTTCCCCTTTCTGCACATTTCTGACAACACTTGTTGTATCTTGTCTTTTTAATGATAGCCATTGTAAGAAGAGTAAACTGTCTCACTGTGGTTTTTGATTTGCAGTTCCCTAATAATTAGTGATGTTGAGTCCCTTTTCATATACCTGTTGGCCATTTGAATACCTTCTTTGGAAAAATATCTATTAAGGTGCTTTGCCTACTTTTTAATTGGATTATTATTATTAATTATTATTATTATTATTTTGCTATTGGGTTGTATGAATTCCTTACATATTTTTAATATTAATAAGCCTGTTGTGTGCTTTGTAAATATTATCCCGTTCCAAGGGTTGCATTTTCATTTTGTTGATCATTTCCTGTGCAAAAGCTTTTTAATTTGATGTAGACCCACTTATTTATTTTTTATTATGTTGCTTGTGTTTTAGGTGTTGTATCCAAAAAGTTATTGCCAAGACCCTTACTGACATGCTTTTCCTTATATATTCTTCTAAGCATTTTGTGGTTTTAGTCTTACATTGAAGTTTTTAATCCGCTTTGATTAAATTTTTATGAGTAGTATAAGATAGGAGTCTAGTTTGTTTTTTGTTTTGCTTTTGCACATGAATATCCAATTTTCCTAGCAAAATTTATTGGAGAGATTATTTTTTCTCCATCAGATACTCTTGGCTCTCTTGGCACATATTAGTTGACCAGGTTTATTTCTTGGCTCTTGATTCTGTTTCATTGGTCTATGTATCTGTTTTATTTGCCAGTGGCATACTGTTTTGATTGCTACAATATTTTTGTAATATATTTTGTAATCGAGAAGTGTGATGTTTCCTGCTTTGTTCTTCTTTCTCAGGATTTCTTTGGTTATTCAGGGTCTTTTGTGGTTACATATGAATTTTAGGATTGTTTTTCTCTTTCTGTAAAAAAATGTCATTAGAATCTTGATAGGTATTGCATGGAATCTATAGATGGCTTTGGATACTATGTGCATTTTAACAATATTAATTTATCCAATCCATGAACATGGTATATTTTTCCATTCATTTGAGTCACCTTCAATTTCTTTCATCAATGTACTATAGTTTTCAGTATAGACATCTTTCATCTCCTTTGTTAAAGTTATTCCTAGATATTTTGTTGATTTTGATGTTATTGAAAATGGGACGTTTTTCTTTATTCCTTTTTCAGATAATTCACTCTTGGTGTGTAAAAATGTTACTGATATTTGTATGTTGATTTTTATCCCACAACTTTACTAAATTTGATCAGATTGAAGTTTTTTGGTAGAGTCTTTATGATTTTTTCCTATATAAAATCAGGTCACCTGCAATAGAGACAATTTTGCTTGTTCATTTCCAATTCTGATACTTTTCATTTATTTTTCTTGCCTGGTTACTCTGTCTAGGACTTCCACTACTGTTGAATGGGAGTGGTGAGAGTGGGAAGCCCTGTATTGCTCCTGATTTTACAGGAAAACCTTAGAGTCTTTCTATGATATTACTTGTGGGTTTGTCATATATGGTCTTTATTATGTAAGGAAAATATTTCTCTTTTAAATATACCAGTATAAAACAACAAATATGTGTTATCTCCCATTTCTGTGGGTCGAGAGATTGAGAATATTTTAGCTGGATGGTTCTGGTTCAAGTCTTTTAGGAGGTTGCAGTCAAACTACCAGCCAGGACTGCAATCTCCTTTAAAGGCTAGGCTGGGCTTCTGGGTTCAATTATGTTCTCACTGGCAAGCCTGTATTTCTTGCTGGCTGTTTGATGGAGATTTAAATTCCTCATCATGTAGGCCTCTCTATAGGCTTCTAGGACTGTCCTCTCAACATGTCAGCTGGATTCCACCAGAATGAGAGAGGTGATAGAGAAAAAAGAAGGAGAATCTCATACAGAAATCATAGTGTATTTGTATAACATAATCTCAGGAGTGACATAGCATCATTTAGCTGTATATTGGTTGCACAGTTCACTTTTAGTACATTGTGAAGGGAAACCACGCCAGGAGATAAGGATCATGGGAGGTGTCTTATACACTGCCTACTATATTGGTGTTTGAGATCTTTAACACAAGAGACAAACTTTCAAAAATTGTGATTTTTACTACTTGAATCATCTTCTCATCTAATAACTTGTGGCAACATGCTATTCCTGTGTAAAAACTTGGACAAAATGATCCCTATGTTTCCCCCCAGTTCAGACTATGGTTCTGTAGCACTTTTGTGCCTACCTTAAAATGACTGGATGCTTTCCTAGTAGAGGAAAGAGAGGTATGAAGAACTGCTACCCTAATGGGTGTTCATATTTACTCAAAGAATCAAAAAGAGATAAACATGAAGCTAGGGGGGCAGCTGAGGTGAGAGATTGAGAAACTTGATAATGTTTTCAGATGGAATGTTGAAATGAACATCTGCAGAGATAACAGGCAACACACCTACTAGCCAAGGGTGCAGGGAAAATGGATCCAGGACTGCATTGAAGAGTGGGTGAGGCTGGGAGTCTTAAGAATAACCCCATGAGGGGTGACTTTGTGGCTCAGTCAGTTAAGCATCTGACTTTGGCTCTGGTCATAATCTCGTGGTCCAAGAGTTCCAGCCTTGCGTTGGGCTCTGTGCTGACAGCTCAGAGCCTGGAGCCTTCTTCGTATTCTGTGTCCCCCCCTCTCTCTGCCCCTTCTCTGCTCATGCTCTGTCTCTGTCTCTCTCTCTTTCTAAATAATAAACATTTGAAAAATTTAAATAAAAATATAAAATAAAGAATAACCCCATGAAGATAGGTGTGTCAAGCTTGTCTTACTGCATCTGGGAATTTGGTTATATACATGTCCATTCTACTGCTGAAAGCATTACATATTCCTAAATATATAGATCAACTATTGGATATTGACATAGAACATATTATACTCCATATGGAATTTCTTTCCACTTTTATACATGTGGTTGTTGTTACTTTCTATCTGGTCAGACCTTTGTTGAAGAAATCTTCTAGGGGAAGTGATTCTCCAAAGGGTTTAATATCCTATATATGGATATGCATTTTCAGTGGCTAATCCCAGATGTTATTTCCCACTACTGGATGAATTAAACATTTTTAATTTTAGAAAATAGAGTAAGGGAGTAAAAAACAAGTCATTATGAAGTTCCATTGCATAAGGTCAGGAAGGAGTAAATAAATGCAAGAATATTTCAACATTGTATCCTCCATTCAAAAATGGACATAAGTGTTTATCACAGGCATTTTTCTCCCCAGCTCTAATTCCAGTCTCATTATGGTTTTGGGAAGTCACACGCAAAACTGGGCAAGAACCTGGTTCACCGGTTGAAGTGACTCTGCCCCACCTAATCTTAAATAATGAAGCATGTGTGGTTCTTATGCACTGTGCTGTTTTGCAGCACAATTTCACTTTGTAGTCTGATTATCAGCCACTAGTATGTGGCATCCACTATCACTACTTTTTCCAGAATACACAATAGTTTTGTTTCTCAATCTCTTCCCATTGTGAAAACTGCTCCAAGTTTTTGTGCTGCCCACTGCATGGTGCCCATCAGCATCAACATTCCTTGTAGACCATGCTATGGAGACAGTGAACGGGCACATTTCAGAATGTTTTGCTAAGTGCCCCCACCTCCCAAAATCCACAAAAGGAAATCAAGTTATAGTACAACAATAAGATGTGTAGAAACTTTATGGCTAAGTTTTCATGCTGACAAAATACTCTATATATCCATTCCATTAGTATAAGTTTAGTAAAAGGTATTAATTTATAGTCTCAAGTACTTTGAAATCCATTTCATGCAAATATGGGGATACTGATGAAAGTGGAAATTAAATATCATATTCTTATGAAATGATGAACCTAACATCTGGCTCCTTAATAATGGACAAAGAGTGACTAACACTGAGAATCCTTTTAGATTTATATTTAGACTTTTTTCGTAGTTTAAATGTGCATATAAAATTTATAAATAAGGAAACATATTTAAAACGTTAAGCACGAATGGAATTCAACCATTTAGGAGTATGCTGTATATATTTCTGAATTTTCTCAGCGCTTAAGTTCAGAATGGATCTGTATTATATTCTGGGTCCTTGAGCTTTACTGATTATAAACAGATTCCCTCTGTTATTATCCTGTTTAAATGGCTGATGCCATCATGCTTCCCTGAAAGACAAAGAGGAAAAGAAAAAAAAAACCTCTTCTATGTATTTTCAGATCTCTGGGCATTTTTTGTGTCATAGGTTGAAATTTAAACATAATTCTGCCAAGAGAAAAGAAACATTAATTTTATTCTAAATTTATCATTATATGACATGTGGACTATTCTTTTCTCCATTGTTGGCACTCAGGTCCACAGGAGCAAGGCAAGATATTTGGCTGACTTCCTCAGAGCACTGTTCAAGCAGAGATGAGAGACAGCCAGGTACGTGAGTCAGTGGCAGCTCTTCTTTGCTGATCAAGTGAGGTTGACATTGCTATAAAAATGGAAAAGCAGATTTTGGACAAACCTGGGCCTCTCTTGTGCTCTTATTATTTTGCTTTGGCAACTCACAGGTCTAGTTCTTAAAGAAGCAGATGGTTTTTTAAGACTTAAAGGGAAAAAAGGGTATCAGATTCCATGCTTGTGATTGTCACAAGTGCACTTGCCAAGAAGGGAACTCTGCATTGAACATCCAGAAGGGCAAAGGATACATTCAGAGGTGCTAAAGAGCACTTGCAGAATATCTTTTAAATAAAAAATGAATTATTTTTTAGGGCTGGTCAAAACTTCCTCAGTCCTTGTTCATTTTGATCTTTAGCCATAAGAATGCAATTTTGTCGGGAAAGAAGATGCCATTCCTATGGTTTTCTACCTAGGAAGTCCTATTGTATTGGGGACCTCATGACTCTCCAACTATCCTGTATGTGCTTTGAGGACTGGGAAGGTTTATCTCTTCACTGCGTGGATTCCCACATCATCCCATCATTGGCCTTGAGCATAGTGGACACTTAAAGATATGTCTGAACTCCCTTAATTCCACAAGGATATACCAGATTTAAAGCATTTTGATTCCCCACTGGCCTTTTCTTTGGTGTTATTTTTCAAGAGAAGAGGTAAATTATATTAGCACAAGAAGGATAAATTTAAATAGATGAACACTGCAGAAGCTGACAGACTAAAGGGTTGCAGGGGATTTAGGATGAGGGAAACTGGCAAACTAAGTGTATCTAAGCTGCAGGCAATAAAGGCAGTGCTAGAGTGGCTTCTGTCCTTTGCATGTAAAATTGCATTTTTATCTCCCATGTACTATCTTTGTACTATCTTCGAACGTTTGGTATTTCAGTGGTGGTATGGACTTAACTGTGCCCTCCCAAATTTCATATAGTAAAGTCATAACCCTCAGTACCTCAGAATGTGACTGTATTTGGAAATAGGACCTTTAAAGAGGTGAAAAGTTTTAAAGGAGGCCATTAGAGTGGGCCCCAATACAACCTAACTAGTGTCCTTTTAAGAAGAGATGATTAGAAAATACAAAGAGACACCAGGGAAGTGTGTGCACAGGAGAAGATGGCCATCTACAAGCCAAGGAGAGAGGCCTGAGAATAAATCAACTCTTCCAGCACCTTGATCTTGAACTCGTAGCCTCCAGAGCTATGAGAAAATAAATTCATGTTAAGTCACCCAGTCTGTATTATCTTGTTATGACAGCATGAACAGACTAATACAGATGACTTTTTCCATTCTTGTGGTATTTGTAAAAATGGTAAGAAATTATTTCCCTCCATGTAGCAATATTCCTTTGTATTATGACTTTGCAGCTTGGGAGGTGAAGATTGTTGCCTATGGTTTGACTTTGTTGACTTGCTCTAGCCAATAAAATGTGCCAGAAATTACTTTGTGCCAATTTCAAGGCTGGACTTTAAGAGGTTTTGCATGCTTCCTTGGGGCCCACTTAGGGCCCCTGTGGAGAATTGCAGACTAACTTGCCCATAGCCATGCTTAATTCTTCAACTGTATACCTCCAAGTAAGGAAGACACAGAAGAGAAGAAACAAAGTTGAAAAGTGAATTAATTATGTCTGCTTAATATTGAATTATTTTTCTAATAATTTGACCAACATGCATAAAAGAAGTTTTGGCCTTTGCTTCTCCACCACCCCCCTCCCTCCCGCTCCAGCCCCCTGACCACTGCTCCTGGAAAACCAAGCATATCCAATGACTGTTAGTCTGAAAACATTCTGTATTGGGGGCTGGGGACCACCATCCATCCCTATCTTTTGGTGGCTGCACTGAAGATGCTACAGGAGGATAGGAGTCATTTTTATATTTTCCTTAAATTAATTTCATAATTTGTCCTTGTGACTTTCCCACTTTCAGAATGTTACACTGGCTACTATCCAATGAGAAAAAGAGAGCTCCATTTTAAATAGAAAATGGACAGTTTGGCACATCTTGGTTCTCACCTTCTCATTGAGAGTGTCTGCTTTCTGATTTTGATGCCAAATTGTATGCCTGTCTGGGAAGGAGATTTATAAAATAGGGCAGTTAGAGAAACACAGCAGGTTCTGTATCTGTCAGGAGGACATGTTGAGGCTATTCTGACAGAGGGAAGTTTGGACTTAAGGCTAGCTTCAGCTCTGCCCTTGTCGGCTGAGTTCCCTCCTAGAATGTGGAGGTCCACATGGCTTTGCTCTTCTCCATTGTTTGGGAAGGCATTTTCTAGCATGTGCTCTTTGAAGGATAAAAAAGGTGAGCCACGTGTAGATCATTTGTGGCAAATGTGGCATATGGGCTCCTTGCCAGGTGCAATCACTGGTTTTAACTGCTGTAGATCTATCATCTGTAAGGCATCTTGTACATTTTCTGAGACAGAGCAGTAAAGGAATCTGCCCCAGATCATTAAAGTCCTGTGTGTGGGAGGTCTGTGTGGGGGGAGGGGCTGCTGAATGTTTCACATGACCATTCCAGACCTAAGCCCCTTGGAAAAACTTTGTGGCACTAGATTGAGGGAGTTTAGCAAGTCTAAACAGTTTCTGATGATCTATATATATATATTTTTAAACTAAAACTAAACTGTATCTACAAAAGAACAGATTAGTGTACACACACACACACACACACACATACACCATCCCACCACTCCCCTAACCCCCTGCTCAAATAAAAACATTTCAAACGTTTTGGATCTGATTTCTTATTTCCTGTGAGCAGTTGTTGGCATTATTTTATGTGGAGAGGTTTGGTTGTAAGATGAGCAAATGCCCGTGAGCTCTATCCGTTGTTGTAAATTAGGCCAATAAGCAGTGATACTCTTTAGGCTGATGCCAGTTTTCTTTCTAAGAGCATAATCCTGTAATGCAGAACAGAAAGTTTTTGCTTCTTTGAATTAAAGCCTTAATACTTTGCTTGATTTTTGTTTGAGATTTTTTCTTCCTTGAGTAGAGACAATTTAATCTCAAAATTTCAAGTAACCTCAAACTTTTCTACTCTATTTTAAAGTGTATTTCATTTTAAAATCATCCAGGAGAAAAGTGGGAAAAGTTATGTCCTTGGGCATGTTAATGCTCTCCTTACCACGGTAGAGACTGCTAAGCTTGATAGAGACTACCATGATCAGACTGATAGAGATAGAGATTGCCAAAAGATCAAAACTTGTATCTGTCAAGCTGGTTTCACAGCAAAGAGTAAAGGTACTTGCATGACATTTTGTAGTCTGCATCTCACTTCCACTTAAATTATCTCCCAATAGGCCCATAAGATCTGTTTGCAGCAGGTATGACTACTACTCTGTGAACATTTCCATCCTACGAAATGGCCCAGTCCAGGTTTTCTTAAAATCAGTCCCTCTTCTATCGTATTTTTTTTTTTTTTTACATTATGGTGATTTTGTATATGTATTCACTGTGAAAGGAATCCCCCCCATCTAATTAATTAACACATCCATCACCTCACATATTTATCTGGCTTTTTATTTTGATGAGAACACTAAAATTCTACTCTTTTAGCAAATTTCAGTTATACAACACAGTGTTATCAGCCATAGTCACCAGACCTCAATAATCTTATAGCTAAAAGATACCCTTTTACAATTCTGTTTCTGTTTTCCTCCAACCCCCCTCTCCCCAGCCTCTGGCAACCACTTTCCTACTCTGTTTCTATGAGATTAATTTAAACACTTTTTTAAAGATACTAGATATGAGTGATACCACACGAAATTTGCCTTTCTCTGTCTTATTTCACTTAGCACAACACCCTCAAGTTCTATATTGCTGCAAATAGAGAATTGTCTTCCTTCTCATAGCTGAATAACATTTCACTGTATATATCATTTCTTTATCCATTCATCTGTTGAAGAATATCTAGGTTGTTTCTGTATCTTGTCTATTGTGAATAATGTTGCAATGAACATGGGAATGCACATATCTCTCCATTACCTCTTTTCATTTGCCTTGAATATATACCCAGAAGTGAGATTGCTGATTCACTTGGTAGTCTTATTTTTAATTTTTTGAGGAAACTCCATATGGTTTTCCATAATGGCTATACTGATTTACGTTCCCACCAACAGAACACAAGAGTTCTCTTTTGTCCACATCCTTGCCAAAACTTATCTCTTGTCTTTTTGATAATAGTCATTCTAACAGATCTGAAGTGATATCTCATTGTGGTTTTAACTTGCATTTCCTTAATGATTAATGATATTGACCACCTTCTCATGTATCTGTTGACCATTTATATGTCATCTTTGGAATAATGTTTTTTTAGTTCTTCTATCCATTTTTAAAATCTGATTATTTTATGCTATTGAGTTATTGAGTTCTTTATATATTCAGATATTTTCAAATATTTTATCCCATTCTGTAGTTGTCTTTTCATATTATCAATGATTTCCTTTGCCATGCAGAACCTTTTCAGTTTGATGTAGTACCCATTATTTTTGCTTTTGTACCCTTAATCCAAAAAATTATCACCAAGATTGATGTCAAGGAGCTTACCAGCTATGCTTTCTTCTAGGAGTTTTATGGTTTCAGGTCTTACATTAAAGTCTTAAATACCCTTTGGGTTTTATTTTTGCATATGGTATAAGATAGTGTTCTGGCTTCATTATTTTGCATATGGCTGGCTGTCCAAGTTTTCTAACACCATTTGTTGTAAAGACTGTCCTTTCCCCACTGTATATTTTTGACTCCTTTGTTGTAAGGCAATTGATCATATATGCATGGGTTTATTTCTGGGGTTTCTATTCTTTTACTGATCTATATGTCTTTTTTTATGCCGATACTATACTGTTTCAAAAACTACAGTGTTTACAAAATGGCCACTCCATTTCTTTAAATCAGTTCTTTTCCATCATATTTGATTTTACCCTGTTTCCTATCCTATGGTGTGAGTGAGCATTGTTTCTCTGTTGTTACTCAATTATTCTCTCCTGGACACAAGAGATGGTCTTGGGATTCCCAGGTACTCACGTGACCAAGTTTTTGGGGAATTTTCTCCAGCTTTTGGCCTCCATAGTTGCTGCTGAAATACCCACTGCCCCCATCTGTCTGGTCCCTTGTAAGCCTATGGTTCTTTTGCCTCTTTGCTATGTGTGAGCTCAGGAATCCTTCCTCAATAACCCTAATGTTGGAATCCTGACTCCCTAGGTGCACCACCTGGAATGTTTCTTTGAGGCCTTGCTACCTTCCAGGGCCCACTGTTGCAGGCCCAGGGCTTGCAGTTTTACTGCCCTGCCCTTTATCTGCCCACTTTTGCCCTCTGTTTCTGCCTCTTTCCAACTCTGTAATATTATCTCTAAAAGATGAGACCTTTCAACTGCTTCTCAGCTGTTTGGCTAAGATCAAGTGTAAAAAGATTAGACTTTGGGGAGATAGGAGTACCTGGGTGGCTCAGTCAGTTAAGCGTCCAACTTTTGATTTCGGCTCAGGTCATGATCTCATGGGTTGTGAGATCAAGCCTTGTGTCAGGCTCAGTGCTGACAGTGTGGAACCTTCCTGGGATTCTCTCTCTCTGCCCTCCCTGCTCAAAATAAGTAAATAAACATTAAAAAAAAAAAAGACTTGGGAGGTAAAGAACCAAGAAGGGAAGAATTTACAGTCAAAAAGAGATTGCACACAAAATACTCATCACATTAATAAACCATTTAACTTGTTTTTGGATGAGGAAAGTAAGGTGCAAAAAAGGTATATAATGATACATAGAAAACCACACAGCAAATGAATCACAGGTTTGGGTATGAATGGAGCCTTTTTAATGCAGATCATTGCTCTTTACAGACAGGAAAACTGAACCAGGGGCCTTTCAGTTTCTGAATCCAAAGAATTTTACAGGATGGAATGCAAGTTAAAGTCTACCCTATGGAACAGAAACAGGACTTATTTTCTTTCCGTGGTTTTCTTTTCTTTCTTTAGCTTTCCTTTCCTTTCTTTCTTTAGCTTTATTCATCAGCCAAGCATTTTCATAACCTAGTCCCAAGGCTGTAGGAGTCTGATTGCTGGTGTCAGGAGCCAATGACAGAACCTCCTGTCTCAGTACTTACTACTTACTTATGATACCAGTCAGACAGGCATCCAGGGCATCTGTCAACAACATGTGGTAGGTTTCAACCATAGCCTTGCCTGTTGAGTAGCAGATGTCTATTTTTCTAATCTCTTTAGAAAACATAAAGTGTTGTAGTAAATATCAGTGCTCAAAGACTGAAAACTGAAGATTTAGGTGGCCACTTGAGTCAGAAACTCTAAAAATCATTCAGCTGCAGGAAAGCATGGGTTTAAAAATTGGAAGCTTGCTAGCCTTCTGGAAAAAGCAAATCAAGTTATTGAGTTGTAGCTTTTTAAAAATTATTATTAAAAAAAAGGGAGAAGAGCACCTGGGTGGCTCAGTTGGTTAAACGTCCTACTTTGGCTCAGGTCATGATTTCACAGTTCATGAGTTCGAGCCCTGCATCAGGCTCTGTGCTGACAGAGCCTGGAGCCTGCTTAGGATTCTGTGTCTCCCTCTCTCTCTGCCCCTCCCCTGTTCAAGCTCTGTCTCTCTCTCCTTCAAAAATAAATAAACATAAAAATAAAGAGGGAGAGAGAGATTGTTTATTTCCACAAGTGAAAATGCTGGCAGGAGCCTTATAGAAAAAAATGATAATATTGCAAGAAAATGCATAGCTCCTGCTTAAGGCATTCTAGTGTTTTTAGATCAGTCACTTTAAAATGTGGCTGGATATTTAGGCTTATTGCACCATTGCTGCAATTTTTCTTTAGGTTGATCTCCTCAGATGAAATAAATTAAAATATAGTAATTGTGTTAGCAAAGCTCAAACCTCAAAAAGTATGCTAGGAGGTCAGATGATGAAGACTATGAAATGTACATGTGAGAATACCAGCTCAATGGGAAGTCCAACATCGCTACCATTCATTCATTCATTCATTCATTCATCCAGCCAGCCATCTATCCATTCATTCACTTAACTAATAGTTACTCCATATCTGCTTTGTGCCCGGCACTGGTTTAAGAGCTTGCGTAACAGAACTGAATAACATAGGCAGACTTCTCTGCTTGGAGCTTCTTCTCATTGAGACTGATGCAAATGGGAACTGTTTTCTACATGGTGGGCATTTGCCAGATCTCTGCACTTTCCCCGAGGTGTCAGTGTCTGAAAAGCTCATGTGTCAGGAAGCCATGTCCTGGAAACACAGCAGGAAATTACAGTTTTCATCACTGGGTCAATTGATGGTTAAACTTTTCTTTTTTCTCAGAAGCAAGAATATTAAAGGAATGAACAGAAACAATGGCATCCCCTAAACTGCAAAAAGAACACATATTTGCATTGTATTTTGCAAATTATAACATTCTCACTAAGGAAATGAGGTAAACTGTAAAGTAAAAATAACAAGCAGTTTTCAGCTTAGACTCAACTCTCAAGAACTATTTTCCTCCTAGAGCACATGTTTCAGGAGGGCCTGGGTTTCTAACTCCTCTACGTGAATTACCTCATGGTGTCTATTTCATAGCCTCTCTTATCAGAAGTTCACTTGTTTTCTCTGTTGTCTGCACTTTTTGCCAACATTATATCGCCTAATCTGGGTAAAGTAATTTATGCCAGTATAAATGCCAATCATGTGTAGCCTGTTTCAATATTTTTCTAGATGGATTATGTCTCCATGAATCCCTCCTCAAATCTATCAGCTGAGACTGATTTATCTTTATTTTTGTCGTATCACACCTTTTGGCAATACATAGCTCATTGCCTGGCATATAATTGATGATCAATTAATTATTTGTGAACAAGTGAATGAATATATATATCTATATACATATATATAGATATATCAATTTCTTCAAAAAAATTTTTTTCATAATTTTTTAAATGTTTATTTATTTTTAAAGGAGAGAGAGACAGAGAGTGAGCAGGGGAGGGGCAGAGAGAGAGGGAGACACAGAATCTGAAGCAGGGTCCAGACTCTGAACTGTCAGCACAGCTGATGCGGGGCTCAAACTCACAAAATTAGACACAACCGACTGAGCCACCCAAGCACCCCAACAATAATTTCTTGATATTTAAAAGACCTAAAAGATCTTTCTCTTCTATTTTTCAGACATTCTTCTGATGAATAAATAACCAGAATGATGTTTATCCTGTACTTCCTTATCTTTTTCTTCACTAGGTTGTCATTTGAACGTTCTTTGAATTCATTTGCATTATATTGCAGCTACATTGCATTCCTGGTTAATTGCAGTACAAACACTCTTTGGTCTACAATAGATCTGCTCTCTGGAAAAATTGTCAAAATATCAAAAGTGAAGGAGAAACATTTTTTGTTTCAGTGGAAAAGTCTGCATTGTTGCAAATCCTGTGTGTTGCTGAGAGGTCAGGTCAGTAAAATGCTCTCAGGAGGGCAGTTTTTAAGAGGTAACCACTCAGAGACTTGCTGCAGATGGAGAAGGCAGCTGAGTGCAGTAGATAAACCCCATGCTGGAGAAGGTCTTGGGGCTCTAGTCCTAATTCTGTCTTAGCTTGTGGCCTTGGGCTACATTTCCTTCCCAAGGCTACAGTTTCTTAATTTTGAAAGTGAGAGGATGGGGCTTCCATAGGATCTCAACTGGCATTTGTTGCTTGATTGCTTTATAGTTTGGTGATAACAGCTCATTTTGTAGGGGTTGGACCTTCTGTGGGCCACAGTCCTTCAGAATAAAAGGCATGCTGCAGGGCACTGTGTGGGAAGCCTCAAAATTTCCATGAAAGACTGAAAACTAAAGATGTAGGTGGCCACTTGAGTCAGAAAGTCTAAAAGTCTTTCAGCTGCAGGAAAGCATGGGGTTGAAAACTGGAGGCTTTCAGAAAGCCATGTCTTTCTCTTTCAGCTTCTTCTCCTCTCCATCTCTATATGACCCAAACACAAACTTCTTGCCATTCCCTGTAGTCCTGTGATGTTTCACTCCTCTGTGCCTTTGCCCTTTGCTCATGCTGCACATTTTCCCAGCTCACCTCCATATTCCTTTTTTTGACTGACTCTTGTTTATCCTTCCAGAGTGGTTTAAGCCTTCTGTGCCCCAAGGCTCTGCTCTGCCTTTCTGCATTTCTTTCCCTGTGTTTCCAAAGCTGGGTCTTCATGACTCTGTCATTATCTTTATTACATTACATAGAAATATTTGGTTCTTGACCAGACCATGAACTTTTTGTGGGTAAGGGTGGTGTCATGGTCAGCATTGTAGCCCCAGCACTTAGTATAGAGTATATGATCAAAGAATATCAGTTGAATGGAATTTCAGAGAAATAAAGGGGGGCAGTTGCCCCTTGAATGGCAGCTGCTATTATACAGACACTCTACAGTCTAATTGGTAAAATAGGATGGATGTCTATTTCTCTCTTCTGTAAAAGCTTGGATAGGATATGGAGGGCTGGTCTTGCAGTTACATAATCACTGGGGTTTCAGGCATCTATCCTATTGTTCTACCATTCTTAATGTATAGTTTCCATGTGGGAATATAAGATGATGTTATACCTCCTACTAGGGTGTCTCATTCTAGTAGATATGGAGCAAGAGAAAAGGATAAGGGGGAGTGTGTCCCTTGTCTATAAGGATATAGTTTGGCTCTTGTATCACTTTCCCTCACATCCACCTGACCAGAGCACATCATGTGGCTGTATCTAGCAATATGGGGGATTTGGATAAATAGTCTTTTAGATAGATGGCCATGTGCCCAAACACAAATTCTATTACTTTATAAGGAGGGGAGAATGGATACAGAAAGACAACCAGAAAGTCCTACTAAGTAAAAGCTAAGTTTCATTGTATGCAAGGTACTGTAACATGGTACCTCTTGGAGGCCTGGCAGAGGCCACTTCTAGATGCTAGTGTGATGGAAAAAAAATGTAATTAACCATAATGCCTCTTAGAGTATTGCACTTGTTTGGAGGAAATATTTCAGCAAGTTGACGGTAAGACCCCTAAGGACATGCTCAAGGAGAAAAGATAGTCTCTAAATTGTCTTCTAAGGGTGGGGATGGGCGATGAAAGGGAAACCTGATTTGTTGAGTACTTAAATAAATTTTAGTATACATGTTTGGGGATAGAAACTAGGGCAGATGAATTGTTGTGCATAAAATGGAAAATAAGTGACTGGAGTGGTCAGTTCTGGGGTAGAAGAAGGGGAGAGAAGAACCACCGTGATGTTGGCATGGGCAATTTGTAGGTATTGGGTTTTGAGTGGAGCATGCAAACTTTCTTTCTTTGACCTCACTATGAAATTTTAGGCAAGTTATGCATTATTCATAATACTTCTGAGTAAGCGGGTCCTTTGGAAAGCCTCAAGACTCTCTTGTCTATGTCCAGATTGGCTTTGGGGTAAAAGCAGAGCTAGCTCATGGGGATGCAAGAACTGGAGGATAGTTTTGGGGATGCATCACCGATGTCACTGAATGTTACTGATATGTCATGAACAAAAGGTTGCTACAGGATTCCTTTGGTTTTCTGAAGTCTCTCTGCTGGCTTGTCTTCACCCATTTTGCTTGGTTTAAGACCTAACCCATGAGATTGTTTATGGTTTAGACAATACATGATGGACAGTTATCATATGAGCAATCCCTAGAGTCTCTTCCACACAACACAAATGATCTAAGATGGGTATTCCACCATAACAGGTTCTGTGGGGAAAACAAATTTGGGGAACATGGAGTTGAATTAAATGAACAAGTTCAATGCTGTAGGATTAGTGGAAGCCTTTAATAGAATTTTATAATAATGTGCCTTTATAATGTGCCTTTATAATAAAGTGCCACTCAGAATATGTGTTGTTTTATAAACATTTTAACCACAGAGTCTGGGATCTGTGGGATTTGTGTGTGTATGTGTGTGCATGTGTGAAAGAAAACTAGAGAGGAAGAGAGAGAGAATCACATATTCAAATTTACAGCTGGTGTTCTATGGAACACACTTTGGAGAAATGGACAACAGGACCAATGAGAAAACCCCAGGGAATACTAAGCTAGTTCTGTCATCCAGAACTAAGCACATTCTAATGCAGCCTTTGGGATCCCAGTGTCCACATGGACTTGAGGAGGACATGAGGTTTGGAAAACACAGTAAAAGCAAACTGAGAACATCTGTGACTGGGAGCACCCCCAACAGAACACCTGACACTCCCTTCCCTAGAAGGTCTACCAGGTTTGCACACCTTCCTTCAGCTACTTTCTACTGCCCCATGGGACACCTCTGTTCTGCCTGTTCTTGGCCTACACTTGGTCTGTATTTCTGTTGTTCCTCTTGCATGAATCTGGTCACACTGAACACTATGCAGACGAGTCCCACACCAGCCTCCTAATCCTTTCCCATTATGTTTGCCTCCCTCAGAATTGTCACAGTCTCTTTAGGTTCTCTGGCTCAATAGTCTAGGGATGGACTCAATGAGCAGCCACTTTCTGATTGATTGGAGCAGGACTTGTTCTCCAAGAGACTGGATGGAAGGCAATCCCTGCAGCCACCTTGATGGAGGCAAACCCTGAGGCCACCCCTGAGCTCTAAGAGGCTCAGAGCCCTGAATACCACTGCTCAGGGCTGAAGAGAAGAAACGTAAGACAAAGAAAGTCTCCAAGGGGAGCAGAGAGAACCCACATGTAGAACACGTTGCTTTCGGTGTCATACTGTTTTTGTATCTGGAAACAGAACTTCTGACAATGCAGTGCATAGTTGCAAAGCAGCCATTTTATTAAAAGGGGGTGTTAATGACAGACTAACATGCCATGCTTCTTGGATAAGGGACAGCTGGCAATGACACTTGATTAATTCTGGTTACAGATTAAATCTCATTACACTAAATAACTTGGTAGTACACTCTTCTATTATCACAAAACTTTGCTTCAGGTCATTGTCTATTTATTCAAAGGGTTATTTAAATGAATTGGAATATTCCAGTAACATGCAATAATTTGGATGATCCCTGGATATGTTAAAGTAGGATTTTGCCAATGGAATCAGAACACAGTGGTTGTGAACTGCAAATATCTTTCAAAAGTGTCTTTTACAGGTAGTTTATTTAAAGGAGAATGCAAGAGAGAGATTTGTTTTTGTTTTTTTACCTTGAATAGTTAATGTAGTCCCATCCAAGAAGAGAAATAATTGTCCAAAACTAGCTTTATTTTTTCTACTTTAGTAAAGTTCCCCAATGTCATTCTATACCTAGTGGTAATTGATTTGTGTTACTATTTTGGAAATATATATTACTGTACACCTGAGACTAATATAACACTCTATGTTAACTAACTGGAATTAAAATAAAAACTTTAGAAAAATTAAACAACCCAAGACTCAATTAGAGGTCTCTCATTGCAAACAAAATAAGTAAAATAAAAATTTAAATACAAATAATATTAAATACTAATTCATTTTATTTAAATAATATAAATTGACATTTCATCTTACTACTTAAAAGATGATCTATGTATACATTTTAGGACATACACAAATATTTCTAGCCAGAGAGAAGTGTGGTAAAGTGGTGAGAGTAAATTAAATTCAGGGATTATTTAAAAAATAATCCAAATTAGTGAAACTCCATTTTTTTCAGTGGAGCATCCAAAATTATTTCAAGGTAAAATGTAGTGAGGCATTTACTTTTATGGACAAAATTCAGTATCTTCTCCCACTGCATCTTTCCTTCCCCCATTCTCTTGTGAATCTGTAAGATCAACTTATTTAATTCAAGAAATAGAAACCAATAAAATGTTAATTGAGAGGGCATGTAAGTAAAGCTAAGAATCTTTTCAGAGTATTAGAAGTAACCTGGAACACTGTTCAGAGTAAGTGTTCATAGTTCTAACATTTATTTAACTACTATGTTTTCCCAAATTTTTTCTTAGGGAAAGAAAATCCTCAAAAAAAGGTCTTGTCAAGAACATATGAGACTGAGCTGTCTGTAACAACCTAGTTTTTATTTTATTTTCGAAGTCATTCCAGAGCCTAGAAACATTTGTTTTTTGTCCTCTAAGGGAAAACACATCTAATGGGAATATAGCAGGGAAAGCACTTGTGTATTTACTGAATTTCTTTATGGGAGAACATAATCGGTGAAATTTCTTATTTGCACTCTACCTGCTGCTGTTTACAAGAATGTGTGTAGTAGCCAAATGTCAATGGAACATGTTTGAGGGCAGTTGTTCTATATTTTCTCTAGGATTTTACTGCCAGTAGTTCCAACCTTGTTAACCGGTCCTGTTCTAAAACCACATGTTTAGAAAAGAGTGTTAGCTATTTGCCTTGATACTTCAGTGTTTTGGTTCTAATGTACCAGGTTTTGATGAGAATACTACAGACAGTGAAGTGAGTGGAAATCTGGGCTTCTGTTTATCTAACCTTTACTGAGTATTTTCTGTATGCCGGGCACTGTACTAGGTACTGGAGACAGAGAACACCTAAAAAAAGGTGCTGCTAAAGATGCTCACTGTCACATGAAGTCAGAGACTTCAAGGAAACAATCTGTTTCATCCAACAGGATGAAGGATGTGAACCCAGATGATTTTACATCCAGCAGGAGGTGACACATCCCAGCTGAGGCTTGGAGGGTAAATGAAATGGACATGAGGTAGAGACACCTTATATGGAGGTCCTTAGACCCCTGTGGGGGTGTACACCTGCACCACTACCCAAGCACCAGGGGACCTGAACTGTGTTAAGACCAGAATAGCCTTTCATGCAAGGTGACCCTTTGGTCACTCTGAAATCATTAAGGAAAGGGTATGAGGGTGGCCAACTCAAGAATAGCAGTTAATTTTTCAGAAATGCATTCTCACACCCTGCCTTCCCTCATGAAAAGTGTAATCAATTGTCCCTAGGCAATGTTTTCATAGTTAATTTTCAGTTTCCAAAGGCTAATCTCAAGTGGTATTTCTCATATTAACTATAAGTAGAGTAAATCCTGTTTGTTTTGTAATTCCTTCATCTTACCCAAATAAGGACAATAGATAGCATCTCCTTTACAAATTCACACCTTTCTTGAAAGATGTGATAGGTGATTGAAAGGTGATAATATTGAAGAGACCCAGGCTATCAGCTCCTGTTTCAATACTGACATTTGGAATGATAAACTGTAATATAAACAGGTACTTAAGACAAAAGGGTTCAACTGATCAGAACAAACCCTGAGGGCTGAAGCAAGGCTTACCAAACCTACTATACAAAAGACAAAAAATAAGAGCAGCACCAAAAACATAAAAACATAAACACAATTTGAGGAAGTATAATCAAGTGAAACCAAAAAGTAAAGAAGGGTGTGGGCTTTTTCTTTAAAAAGTATTCTTCCATTTTATCTTCTTTTTATAGTTTAGAGTGGAATTAGTCTTTCTTGGCTTGCCTAGGTGATGACTGACCTTAGTCACTCCTAACTTAGCTCCCCATTCCACAGAGCCCTTCAAGACCAGTGAAGTTGGGCTGGCTGGAGAGTTTTCAGTTGGAGTTTGTCAGTATCGGACTAGGTACTTCCTGAAATTATTATAGTTTTCCCCTCAAGAAATCATTTCTTTTGAAAACAACAAATATGGCAGATGTCTTACCCAAACAGGAATAAAGGATAGATTTATTTCTGTGATGTGGTTTTTCCTCCTCCTTTGGTGCCTGAAATAAAAGCAAGTTGCCTAAAGGAAATGTGTCATGAAGGAAGGTAGGGAGCAATAAAGGAGGCTGATATGAGGAGATAAAAGTCTAAACTTGGATTTTGGATTCTCTATCTATCTATTTGAGATTATTTATCTCCATAGACTACAGATAGATAGGTTAATTTGTAATAGCAAATTAACCAGCAAACTATAATTGTATATTTAAATTTAAGAAAAACAGGCAGAAATGCTAACTTTTGAAGCTTGCCCATTATCAAGGAATAGGGTTACAACCATAGAATTTAGAATTGAATAATTCCTTAGAGATGTTACATATTCTGTCTCCACTTGCATTTGATATATTTGGAAATTGACCTCTGCTTACTGCCAAAAATACTTTCCAAAGGTTTTTGGTAATTAAATTACCAAGGTATGTGATACACTGTCAGAAAATTAATAAGTTGTAGCTTTGCTTGTGGTGACAAACATATATTTGCTGAGACAAATTTGTTTGGTAAATGTTTTATACCATAACTATCACTAACAGCAAATGGTTTTTTTTTAATTTTTTTAGAAATGTTTTAAATTTTTTATTTATTTTTGGGGGGGCTAAGTGAAGGAGGGGTAGAGAGAGAGAGAGGGAAAGAGAGAGAGAATCCTAAGCTGGCTCTACACTGTCAGTGTAGAGCCCAGTGTGGGGCTCAAACTCATGAACCATGAGATCATGACCTGAGCAGAAGTTGGACACTTAACTGACTGAGCCACCTGGGCACCCCCTAACAGCAAATATTTTGTGTATACCATTACTCTAACCAAAGCTCAAACTGGGACTTATGAACCATCTCAATGACTGTTATTAGCTAGTAGTGAACTCAGAAATTCAGAGGTTTAGCTGATGTGTTTAGCTAATTGTTTTATGGACTTTGGACCATGCATAGAGTTTTAAGATTTGCTGTTATGAATAACAAATTAAAATGACTTTTGGGGCACCTGGGTGGCTCAGTTGGTTGAGAGTCCAATTTTTGATTTCAGCTCAGGTCATGATTCTGTGGTCAAGGGTTGGAGCCCTGCTTTGGGTTCTGTGCTGAGCCTGGAGTATGCTTGGGATTCTCTCTCTCCCTTGTGTTCTCTCTTTCTAAAATAAAAAAAAAAATGAAAAAAAATTAAAGTGAAAATGACTTTTTAACAAAGAGAAACAAGAATTTTAAGAATCTGACTCTAGTTTCATATTTACTTCAATATCTAGTGACATCAGCCAATCTTGACCTAGACACTAAAATCATAGACTCTTCATAGTTGGCTGTTACTCCAGAGTCCATTTGGCCTAAGCTGTACTTCAACCAGAAATCTTTTACAATATTCCTGTCATTCTAGCCAGCTTCCTCCTGGACACTCTTATTATGGAGGAAGTGCTGACTCTCTCCTACAAGTGAGAAGAAAAGCTAGTAAAAAAAAGGTAAGAGGGGCCAGCCAGATGCCCGAGGCTGGATACTCCCCTTGCATATTTTTGGCTTCTGTAATCTTATTTGCCTCCTGTGTCCACCAACTGCCAAGATAGCACCACTGATAAGGGCTCCCTCCCATTTCTTTTGTCTCTCAACCCCCTACCACCCCAGCCATAAAAGGAGGCTGATGCCAAGATTAGGGGCTCAGCCTTTGGAGATGACTCCCCTGGGCCGGCACCGCTGTGCAATAAGCAGTCTTTTCTGGTTCCCTGAGTGTGTGTGACTTGTCTCTTCTTGGCACTGAGAATTTACTGTAACATTTGGTGCATTGGCCAGGAAACTCAACAGCATGTTGGCCCCTTGAGCCACCATTGTCGGAAGCCAGCAGAGAGGTCACTCTTCCAGCGCCCTGTGATGGAAAGGAAAGCACGTTGCCAGTGATTTCACTGGACCCCCATCCTTGCTGGGCCTGGCAATAGTCAGCCCCCCTGTGCTCGAACAGAGTCCGTGGGGGAATCAGAAAATTCTGCCAGGACAGGACATCGGATCAGGTAAGAGTCCCTGGACCTAGGACTGAGTTCAGGCCCACCGTAGAGGCAAAAGGGGGTTCTGAACACCTCCCGGGTGACAATAGTCACCACATAGGAAGGGAAGTCCTGGGTGGAAGTCTGCAATCTGTCTGAAATGTGTGTGAGGGCCCATGCTCCACCGTCTTGGCTATGAAGCCTGAGTGGGTCCTATCCTGTGATTCTGTGATGACCTCATACAGCTCAAGATAGAATCAGGTCTGCAGAGGTCTGATCCAAGTCAGGAGTTTATACTGACCTGCCAATGCTAAGAGGCATCTAAATCCCCATAAAGGCAGTGGCCAGGTTGTTGAAGCAACCTCTTCCTTAGTGTTTGTCCTGCCACATGGTACATTGGGAAGGATCTATCTAGGATACCAGGATGGGGGGAAATTCCTCAAAACCAACTGTCTTGGAATGTATGATTAAGAATTTTAAAAAGTGATTTTCAGGTGACTATGGGGTCAAAACGACACCCAAAAAGTTACACACCATCTGTAAATTAGAATGGCCCACATTTGGTATAGGCTGGCCCTCTGAGGGCACCCTAGATGTCCCCACAGCCCGGGTTGTTTATAAAGTAATTAGTAGAGACTCTGGCCACCCAGATCAGTTCCCATACATTGATCAATGGCTGGAAATAGCTCAAGTCAAGCCTCCTTGGGTCTGGTCCTGCATTAATATCAAGGGACAATGTAGGGTCTTAGTGGCATGGGCTGAGAAGACTTCACATTTGCCACCCCCATCCCCCAAGAAAATTCAGAAGTCCCTCCATTTCTTCTACCAATGCCCTAAGCACCCCATCAATCGAGGGAGGGGAACCTCATCTGCCTGATAGTCCACCTCCATCAGTCATGCCTCCTCCAGCAGCCAGCCTGCCCTAACCAGGGACACATGAACCATTAAGAAGATGCCTTAGGTCTGAGGCTCAAGGTCCAAGGCCCCCAATGGCAGTGCAGACGCCATTGCGGGAGACTAGGGTCCCCAGAGAATAGGCCCTACAAGAGGGGGGATCGGTTTTCTACTACCAACCATTCTTTCTCCACTCCTGACCTCCTCAACTGGAAACACCACCCTCTGTCCTGAGAAGCCAAAGGTGATGATAGATCTCCTAGAATCCATAATCCAGACTCACCGCCCTGCCTAGGTTGACTGTAACCAGATTCTTCTTACCCTTTCCAACATGGAAGAGTGCCCACGAATTGTCACTGAAATCAGAAAATGGTTCCATACTCAGGCACCAGAGTGCCTGAGTGGAATCTAGAAGTTGAGCCTTGGGTACGGGAGGCTATGCCTGAAGCAGAGCCCTGCTGGGACCCCAACACAGAAGTGGAAAGGGCCAGATTAGAAAGATACCGACTTGCCTTCCTCCAGGGGGTAAAAGCAGGGGCCAAAAAGCCCACCAACATGACAAAGATATCTGAGGTCCTACAAAAGCCAGAAGAGAGTCCAGCTGATTTCTATGAAAGATTATGTGAAGCCTTCAGAGTTTACACTCCATTTGACCCAGAAACCCCCCAAAATAAGTGCATGGTTAATGCTGCCTTTGTGGGAAAGGCCCAAAGTGACATTAGACAGAAGTTACAAAAATTGGAAGGATTTGCTGGAAAAAATGCCACCGAATTATTGGAAATTACAAACAAGGTTTTTGTAAACTGGGATCAAGCTGTTGGAAAGAAGACAGACTGAGGAATGAAACAAAAGGCAGCTCTCCTGGCCGCTGCCTTGGGGCAACCACCTCCTCCAGAGGGGCCCCCATGGAAACCACGAGGGATGCAAGAACAAAAAGGAAGGGCGCCACTGGGATGGGACCAATGTTCCTACCGCAAGGAATTCGGACACTGGAAAAATGAATGCCCCAACTGCCAAAAAGGGAAACCAAAAACCTCTGCTCCACCCAGCCACTACCAACCAGAACCACCTGAGGCTGACCTGATCAGACTGGCAGGAGTGAACTCTGATTAGGAAAGACTGGGCTATATCTAACTAGGCCTCCATGAGCCCATGGCCAAAATGAAGGTGGGGGGGGCAAACAATAGACTCCATTGTTGACACTGGTCGTAGGAGCCACAGGGGCACAAACATGAAGCCATTTTGTGGTCCCCAACAGTGCCTGCTGGGGGTCACCAAGTAGTTTATGAATTCCTGTATCTACCTGACTGCCCGGTCTCACTGCCTCCTAGACAAGTTGAACACAGAAATAGCCTTCTCCTCAGATGGACAGATGCAATCGTGCCTGAACAAAAAGACCCAACCCATGATTTTGTCCTTGATGATTCCATGGGAAGAGAAATGGAGATTATATACTTCCCCTCGCAGTGAGCCAACTGTGGCCCCCAAGCTGAAGCTGAATTCCCTTGAGTTTGGGTGGAAACTCCCTGGTCTGGCAAAAAAACATACCCCCTGATATTAATTGACTTAAAGCCTGGATCCCAACCTGTCAAAAATACACCAATATATGGTCCCACGGGAGGCACGCCTGGGGATTCAGACACACTTGGACAGGCTACTCAAATGAGGACTCCTAAAATGATTCCAGTCCCCATGGAATACTCCCCTGCTGCCCATGAAAAAGCCTGGGACAAATGGTTACTGCCCAGTGCAGGACCTAAGAGCCATTAATGAAGTAGTCATCATGCTGCATTCAGCATTGCCTAACCCAGACACTCAACTAAGACTCACACCCTTGGAAGCAGGATGGTTCACTTGCCTAGATTTAAAAGATTCCTTCATCTGTCTCCAGCTAGTGCCTAATAGCCCACCCCCTTTGCTTTTGAATGGGAAAACCCCATCACAAGGGCAAAGGAACAGTTCACTTGGACTAGACTGCTGCAAGGATTCAAAAATTCACCAACCTTATTCAGTGGGGCCCTGACATCTGATTTACCCAGGTTTCCAGGACAGGGCCTAGGATGTGTCCTCCTCCAATATATGGACGATCTTCTGCTAGCCGGTCCCACATGGACCCAGTGCTGGGAGGGAACTGGGGTCTTACTCAGGCTATAAGCAGAGGCAGGATACCAGGTGTCAAAGAAAAGGATACAGATTTCCCAACAGGAAGTTAAATATTTGGGCTTCAAAATTAACCAAGGCAAATGGATGCTGGGAGCCAAAAGTAAACAGGCAGTCTGCCACTCCAGTTCCCACTACCCATTGGCAGATCTGAAAGTTCTTGGGAGCAGCAGTATTCTGTCGAATATGGATCCCAGGGTTCTTAGAGTTGGCCAGAACTCTATATGAGGCACTAAAGGAGGAAGAGAGAGCACCCCTTTTCTGAAGCCCTAATTAAGAAAAGGCATTCAAAATTATAAAAACAAAACTCATGGAGGTACCAGCCTTGGGACTCCCAGATGTATCATGAGATTTCAACCTGTTCATACATGAGAAGAATGGAGTGGCTCTGGGGGTTCTCACCCAGGAATTTAGACGTTGGCAAAGACCAGTGGCATATTTTTCAAAGCAAATTGACTCAGCTGTGACAGGATGGCCACCCTGCCTGAGGGCACTAGAAGCCACCACACTTTTAATCAAGGAAGCAGACAAACTCATATTGGGACAAAACCTAACATTAAGGTTCCCCATTCTGTAATTACCTTGATGGATGCCTGAGGGCAACACTGGCGAATGCATGCTTGGATGATACAATATCAGGGACTGCTATGTGAGAACCCACGAATAAGATTGGGAGATGTAAAAACTCTAAACTCTGCCACTTTCTTGTCTGCAGTGGTGGGGCCCCCAGAGTATGATTGTATTTGATAAAGTCTATTCTAGCTGACCCAACATATCAGACAGGCCGTTACAAAATCCTGACCTCATCCTGTACACTGATGGCAGCAGCTTCATGAATGAAGGCAAAATATATGCTTGTTAAGTAGTCTCTGATTTTGAGTTCATAGAATCAAAAGCACTTCCACAAGCATTGTCAGCTCAAAGAGCAGAACTGTGGGCCCTAATGAGAGCACTAGAACTCAGTAAAGACAAATGGGCCAACATATACACTGACTCATGCTATGCCTTTGCCACTCTACATGTACATGGTGATCTATACAAGGAGAGAGAGGACTTTTGCCTGCAGGAGGAAGAGAAATAAAAAATCAGGAAAAATCCTAAAACTATTAAGGGCAGTCTAGGAACCGAGGGAGGTAGCAGTCATCCACTGCAAGGGACACCAAAGAGGAAAGGACTCAGCGTCAGAAGTGACGAGCTGATGCCACAGCTAAACAAGCAGCAGGAAAACAAACAACACCCTCAAAAATCATGCTGGCCCCGGAACTGCCAACTTCCCCAAAGTACACAATCCAAGAAACAAAATGGGCACAACAGGAAACAGGAAGTCAGACAAAAGAAGATGGTGGGTACTTCCAGACCAAAGAGTCTATATACTGGAGCAGCTAGCATACCCAGGTAACATGAGCTCACTCACCTAGGAAAAACTGTCCTTGAAACCTTATTAAGCTTTACTATGTGATTGCTCGACTTCTGTCCCTCTGTACCTTGGTCTCTCAATGCTGCCTCCTCTGTGCTCAAAATAACTCCAAACAAGGCCCCACTGGGCCCATGGGAATCCGGTGCTGTGGTCAAGCACCCTTTAAAGATTTAGAGGTAGATTTTACAGAAATAAGCCTCAGTAAAGGATAAAAATATCTTTTGGTTTTCATCTGCACGTTTTCAGGCTGGGTTGAAGCCTATCCCACACACACCGAAAAGGCAAGGGAAGTAACTACGGCCTTTATAAGGGGTGTCATTCCCAGAGTTGGAATGCCATTAACCATAGGCTCAGACAAGACCCCAACTTTTGTGGCTGAAGTGGTGCAACAAGTAGCCAAAGCCCTAGTTATCCAGTGGAACTTACATGCAGCCTACTGGCCTCAGAGTTCAGGGAAAGTAGAACATAAGAACTAGACCCTTTAATCAGCCATGGCAAAACTATTTCAGGAAACTAACTTGCTCTGGCCAGATATACTACCCTTAGTTCTCCGAATACACTGTATACCCCAGGCAAAAATATGATTCTCCCCATTCGAGATCCTATATGGAAGACCCTCTCCACTAGTCAAATTCAAGGGGAACCTGACAGAGCTTTAGAAATACAAAAACAACTACAAGGACTAGGGAAAACTGTATCTGAGATAAATAGATGGGTGACAGGGTACCTATTTCCCTAGAAATAATTGTACACCCCACAAAACTGGGGATCAGGATTGGAGAAAAGATTGGAAAAAGGAACTGCTTAAACCTACCTGGAAGGGACTTAGTTGTGCTAACCACACCCACAGCTCTCAAGGTTGTGGGACTAAACACTTGGATTCACCATTCTCGAGTAAAGGCAGCCCACCTGTCACCTGACAACCACTTGAGATGGAAAGTAACTCCTAACCAGAATAATCCTCTACAGATCACCATTAAGAAGATAACAGATGATAAGCAGCCTGCGGCCAACACCTGAGAACTCTCTGTAACCAGAAGCTTGAGGAAAATCACCAAGCAACTTAAATGAACTATAACAAATTGTTATCTCTCAGATTTCATTGTCATCTCCTACCTATTTCTCTTTTCATACTTGTTGCTATACTCTTTGCTGTAGGGATGGACCTGCTAACTGCTGAAAGGGGAGGACTATATCTCTTCCTATATGAAGAATGCTGCCTCTATGTCAACCAATCAGGGATAGTCTGAGATATGGTCCAGCAGTTAAGGGAGAGAATCAACAAAGGAAGACAGGAACTAGCAGATTCATGGAACTCTTGGAGCAACATATGGAATTGGGCATCTTGGCTCCTCCCTTTAGCTGATCCTCTCCTAATGCTTTTCATAGCCCTCCTGTTTGGTCCTTGTATTCTTAATATGCTAACCAAGTTTGTCTCCTCTTGTCTGGAAGCTATAAAACTCCAGATGATGCTCCAGTTGGACGATTCTAGCTGTGGCTACTCTCCTTTGGATGATAAAGAACCCCAGATGCCTCACCCCTTTCTTCAATGTCCCTGTCCAGCAGGAAGAAACCAGAAAGGTCTTTGCCTCTCTTCCCATGGCAGCAAAGGGTTCCCTGGCCCACAAACTGATTTTCTCTAAGTCTGCTACAGCAGCTTGAGAATCAAGAGGGGGAGGGATGAGAAGAAAAGCTAGTAAAAACAAGATAAAAGGGGCCAGTCAGATGCCTGAGGCTGTATACTCCTCTTGCATACTTTTCGGCTTCTGTAATCTATGTTTGCCTCTTGTGTCCACCAACTGCCCAGATAGCACCACTGATAAGATCCCCCTCTCCTTTTTCTTTTGTCTCTCAACCCCCTACTATCCCAGCCATAAAAGGAGGATAATGCCAAGATTAGGCGCTCAGTCTTTGGAGGTGACTCCCCTGGGCTAGCATGAGTGTGCAATAAACAGTCTTTTCTGATTCCTTGAGTGCATGTGGCTTGTCCCTTCCTGGGAGCCGAGTATTTGCTGTAACACAAGGACTTCTTTTGGGGGCAGATCTTTCTTATTTGAATAAAACCCCACCTCCCTGCTACTTCCTCCACATTCTTTGGCTCTCCAGTAGCCTTTGGATATTTGAAGTCATTGCCCATTGACCCCAGCCTTTCCACGAACCCATTTTTCCCCCTCCAAATTAAATGTGCTTGCTGTGTTCAGCTGTTTATGCTATTGTGTGCTTTCCAGATCCCTTCTTCCTCAGTGTGTCCCAGGGGAGACATCTGGGGGTGATGGCCTCCAGATCTAACCTGGCCCACAAGGAGAAAACCAGAGTCATGCCCTCCCTTATCTCCCAGAATTGAAATCTGCTGTCTGGGCAAAGACTATGACATCCTGAGAAAGGATTGGGATAGAAGGTATGAAAACAAAGACTTGAAATAATTTCACCTTCCAACCTTGAGAAAGACTAGCTATCTTCTCTTCTCTCCTTTGTTTCATTTCATCTTTCACAGAGCCCAGGCTGTGCTGCAGTGCTCTGGGGTACCTTGAACAACAGCAGCAGGCTCCCCTCTCCTCTGTGCTGAAGCTCCAATGACACTTCTTACTTCTGAAAAATTCTATTGTGGAGTCAACAGAACTTTAACAAATAGAATGTTTTTCTTGGTATTTTTGGTTACTTCTACCCTTCCATCACTAGGCACCTTACTCATTCTGCCTTTATTCCCCCAGGAAAAGGAATACACAACAGAACACACATAATAAGCAAATTAAATTAGAGACTTTTGAATTTCAAATGCCTCGACTCTGGCATAAGACTAATTGACAGGTCCCAGGCTGGATTTCTTGAACTTGGGGAGATGGATGACCAGAGGAGAAGTGGGCCTCCATACTGATAGGTCCCTTCACAGGGACTCTATGTTCTGCTCCTTACTCCCTGGGCTGCTGGTGGGGAGGGGGCAGGGGTTGGAGGCATGGTGGTAGAGAGTTACAAAGAAAATTTTGGTAAAAAATCTTAAAATTCTCAGAGTAGAGTGGGAACAGAAGAGAGGTTTACTTGTGCCCAGGAAGGCCTGATGGAGATCCCTATAGATGTGTCCATCCTGGTGTGAGGGAACATTTCCTGGGCAGTTGAGGGTGGCATGGCCTAGAGGGTAGATGTGAGGGGATCATAATTAGGGTATAGTGAGGAGACAGTTGTGACCTGCCTGGATCAGTTACAAGAAAGGTGAGCAGAGTGTCTCAGGATGGACCATGATGCCAAGCATCCCTTGGCAATCTCTCATCTCTCCTGCGGAATTATGGGGAGACCTGAAGTTGGTGCAGTGTGTTCCCGTCTCTCTAGAATGTGGACTTCCAATTGATGTCAGCTCACTTCAGAACACTAAAGTGGTTTATTACACACTTGAGTTAATAAATTGAAAATAATGTCCACTATGTATTTAGTAATAAATAGCCTCTCGTTTTGAGTTAAAATGTTCATTGTAGGTAGGAGAAAGATGAAAAATATTGCCATGCAACTAAACAACACACAGGAAACCCATTTTCCAAATGCCCATGTCCTATATTTCAGCATAAATGCTAACATAATGAAGACTGGAGAAAAAAATATATGAGTTTTTTATTCATCCATCCATTCATTCAACAAATATTTATGGAGCATTTATTATGTCAGAAAATACAGTGACTAATAAAATAGACTAAGTTGTTAAGCAACAACCGCATTGAAATTTCATCTTTCAGTGTATAACCATATCCTCAGGAGAAAACTCCACAGAGACCTCATGGTCAATGATGACAAGGAGAATAGCTTTAAATGTTTCTCTTTGTATTTACCATTGACCTTTCCCTCCAGGTGTGCCCACATCCATCACTCTTAAGGAATGGGGTGGCTCCAAAATCATACTTGATATTCTAAGGGTTATTTGAGATATAATTCATATGCCTTGTTTGTACCTTTTTGAAGTGTACAATTCAGTGGTTTTTAGTATATTCATGGAGTTGTGCAACAATCATCATAATTGATTTTAAAATATATTCACCACTCCCCTCCAAAATAAACCACTGTACCCATTAGCATTCACTGTCATTTTCTCCTATCCACCCATCCCTTGACAACCATGAATCTACTTTCTGTCTCTATAGATTTGCATATTCTGGATATTACATGTGAATGGAATCATATAAGTGGATCTTTGTGACTGGCTTCTTTCACTTAGCATAATATTTTCAAGGTTTATCCATGTTGTAGCATGTATTGCTACTTTATTAATTTTTTATGGCCAAACAATATTACATTGTAATGGATTTACCACATTTTACTTACCCATTTATCAGTTGAGGGACATTTGGATTGTTTCCATTCATTGGCTATTATGAAAAATGTTGCAATGAATGTTTATTTACAAGTTTCTTGGGTGTATACATATGAATTTTGCTGAGTTATATGGTAACTCTATATATAACATTTTGAGGAACTTCTAGACTATTTTTCAAAGTAGTTGCACCATTTTATATTCCCAAGAGCAATCTACAAAGTTTCCAATTTTTTCCACATCCTTGCCAACATTTGTTATTGTCCATCTTTCTGATTATAGTCATCCCATTGGGTGTAAAGTGGTAGCTCATATGATTTTGATTTGGCTAATGATGGTGAACATCTTTTAATATGTTTATTGGCTATTTGAATAAGTTTAAAGAAATGTCTGTTTATATGCTTTGCATATATTTAAGTTGGGTTATATATCTTTTTATTACTAGCATACTTCATTTTATTGTGCTTTACAGATATTACATTTTTTATAACTTAAAGGTTTGTAGCAACTCTGCACTCAACAATTCTATCTGCAGTATTTTTCCCAAAGCATTTGCTCACTTTATGTCCCTGTGTCACATTTGGGTAATTCCTTCAGTATTTTAAACTTTTTCATATCATTATATTTGCTATGGTGATCTGTGATCTGTGATCTTTGATGTTACCATTGTAATTGTTTTGGTGCATCATAAACAGCACTTATATGAGATGGCAAACTTAATAAATACCAATCTTCTGACTACTTTACTGAATGGCTGTTCTCCCATCTCTCTCCCTCTTCTTAGATTTCCTTATTCCTTGAAGCAGAACAACATAGGAATTAGGCCAATTAATAATCCTACAATGGCCTGTAAATGTTCAAGTGTAAGGAACATTTAAATCAAAATCACTTTAAATCAAAAGCTAGAAATGGCTAAACTTAGTGAGGAAGGCATGTCAAAAGCTAAAATAAACTGAGTTAGGTCTCTTTCCCAAAATAGTTAAACAGGTTGTGATGCAAAGGAAAAGTTCTTGAGAGAAATTAAAAGTTCTATTGCAGTGAACACCACTCAAATGATAAGAATTGTGAAACAGTTCTGATTACTGATATGGAGAAAGTTTTAGTGGTCTGGATAGAAGATCAAACAAGCCATAACATTCCCTTGAGCCAAAGTCTAATCCAGAGTAAGGCCATAACTCTCTTCAATTCCATGAAGGCTGAACATGGTGAAGAAATTGCACAAGAAAAGTCTAAAGCTTGCAGAGGTTGGTTCATGAGATTTAAGGAAAGAAGCCATCTCTATAACATAAAAGTGCAAGGTGAAGCTGCAAGTACTGATGTAGAAAGATCTAGCTAAGATAATTAAAGGAAGTGGCTACACTGAACAACAGATTTTGAAAGTAAGTGAGACAGTCTTATATTGGAAGAAGATGCCATCTAAGGACTCTCATAGCTAGAGGGAGAAGCCAATCCCTGCGTTCAAAGCTTCAAAAGACAGGCTGACTTTCTCATTAAGGACTCACACAGTTGGTAACTTGAAGTTGAAGCCAATGCTCATTTGCCATTTCTAAATCCGAGGGCCCTTAAGAATTATGTTAAATCAACTAAGCCTCTGCTCTATAAAAGGAAGAACAAAGGCTGGATGACAGGATGTCTGTTTACAACATGGTTTACTGAATGTTTTAAGTCCACTATTGAGACCTATTACTCTGAAAAAAAAAACAAAAAAAAAAAGATTTCTTTCAAAGTATTACTGCTCATTGACAATGCACCTGGTCACCCAAAAGCTCTGATGAAGATGTACAATGAGATTAACATTGTTTTCATGCCCGCTAACACAACATCCATTTGGTAGCCCATGGATCAAGGTGTCCTTTAATCTTTTAAGTCTTATTATTTAAGAAATACATACTGTGACGCTGTAGCTGCCAAAGATAGTGATTGCTCTGATGGATCTGGGTAAAATAAATTAAAAACCTTCTGGAAAGGATTCACCACCCTAGATGCATTAAGGACATTCATGACTCATGGGAAGAGGTCAAAATATCAACATTAACAAGACTTTGGAACAAGTTGATTCAAAGCTGATTCCCCATGGATGACTTTGAGAGGTTCAAGACTTTGGTAGGGGAGGTAACTGCAGATGTGGTGGAAATAGCAAGATAACTAGAATAAGAAGTGGAGCCTGAAGATGTGACCAAATTTTTGCAATCTCATGATAAAGCTTGGATGGATGAGGAGTTGCTGCTTATGGATGAGCAAAGATGGTTTCTTGAGGTGGCACCTACTCCTGGTGAAGATGCTGTGGAAATTGTTGAAATGACAATGGTTTTAGGATATTACATAAACTTAGTTGATAAAGCAGTGGCAGGATTTTAGAGGATTGACTCCAACTTTGGAAGAAGTTGTACTGTGGGTAAAATGCTATCAAAGGACATCTCATGCTACAGAGAAATCACTTGTGAAATGAGGAATCATTTTATGTGGTAAACTTTATTGTTTTCATAAGAAATTGCCACTGCCACCCCCAACTTTCAGCAACCACTACCTTGATCAGTCAGCAGCCAGCAACATGGAGGCAAGACTCCTCACCAGCAAAAAGATTGCAACCTGCTGAAAGCCCAAATGATGGTTAGCATTTTTAGCAAATAAGTATTTTTAACTAAGGGAAATACATTTTTAAGGCATAATTCCATCTCACATTTAATAGGTTGTAGTATAGTGTAAACATAATGTTTTCATGTACCGAGAAAACAAAAGAAAATTAATTTGAGTTGCTTCATTAGGTTGTTTGCTTTATTGTGGTGGTTTGGAACAGAACCAATTATACCTCCAAGATATGCCTGTATTGAGCTGTGTTTTTCATATATTCTAGGTAAAAGTCCTATAAATTCCTATTAGATATATGATTTGTAAATATTTTCTTTCATTTTGTAGGTATCTTTTGAAACACAAAAGTTTTAAATTTTAATCAAGTCTAATTTATGTGTTGTTTTTCCCTTTGTCACTTCATAGCATAGTTTCTTAATCTTAAAAAAAAATAAACCTTTTGAAGGCCAGTTATCCCTACAGAGATTATAGTAAGATTTTTTAAATGTGGTATTAAAGATGAAAGCACTGTTTAATTTTTTAGCTTAGAGGTAAACGGTTATGGTTACATGGAAAGAGAATGTTTTGCTGCATTAGTGTCACAAAATGCTAGCTCTCTTTCTACTAAATATCAGATACAGCCTCATTGAAGATATGTTTTTTTAAATTTTATTTTTAATTTTTTAAAATTTACATCCAAATTAGCGTATAGTGCAACAGTGATTTCAGGAGTAGATTCCTTAATGCCCCTTACCCATTTAGCCCATTCCCCCTCCCACAAACCCTCCAGCAACCCTCAGTTTGTTCTCCATATTTATGAGTCTCTTCTGTTTTGTCCCCCTCCCTGTTTTCATATTATTTTTTTTTCCTTCACTTATGTTCATCTGTTTTCTCTCTTAAAGTCCTCATATGAATGAAGTCATGATTTTTGTCTTTCTCTGACTAATTTCACTTAGCATAATACCCTCCAGCTCCATCCACGTAGTTGCAAATGGAAAGATTTCATTCTTTTTGATTGCCAAGTAATGCTCCATTGTATATATATACCACATCTTCTGTATCCATTCATTCATCGATGGACATTTGGGCTCTTGCCATACTGTAGCTATTGTTGATAGTGCTGCTATAAACATTGTTGATAGTGCTGCATGTGTCCCTTCAAAACAGCACACTTGTATCTCGTGGATAAATTCCGAGCAGTGCAATTGCTGGGTCGTAGGGTAGTTCTATTTTTAGTTTTTTCAGGAACCTCCATACCGTTTTCCAAAGTAACTGCACCAGCTTACATTGCCAACAGAATGTAAAGGAGATGCTCTTTCTCCACATCCTTGGCAGCATCTGTTGGTGCCTGAGTTGTTAATGTTAGCCATTCTGACAGGTGTAAGGTAATATCTCATTGTGGTTTTGATTTGTATTTCCCTGATGATAAATGATGTTGAGCATTTTTTCATGTGTCAGTTGGCCATCTGGATGTCTTATTTGGAGAAGTGTCTAGTCATGTCTTTTGCCCATTTCTTCACTGGATTATTTTCTTTTTGAGTGTTGGGTTGGATAAGTTGTTAATAGAATTTGGATACTAACCCTTTATCTGATATGTCATTTGCAAATATCTTCTCCCATTCTGTTGGTTGCCTTTTAGTTTTGCTGATTGTTTCCTTCACTGTGCATAAACTTTTTATTTTGATGAGGTCCCAGTAGTTTATTTTTGCTTTTGTTTCCCTTACCTCTGGAGACGTGTTGAGTAAGAAGTTGCTGCAGCCAAGATCTAAGAGGATTTTGCCTGCTTTCTCCTCGAGGATTTTTATGGCTTCCTGTCTTACATTTAGGTCTTTCATCCATTTTGAGTTTATTTTGTGTATGGTGTAAGAAAGTGGTCCGTGTTCATTCTTCTGCATGTTGCTGTCCAGTTTTCCCAGCATCACTTGCTGAAGAGATTGTCTTTATTCCATTGGATATTCTTCCCTGCTTTGCCAAAGATTAGTTGGCCATACATTTGTGGGTCCATTTCTGGGTTCTCTATTCTGTTCCATTGATCTGAGTGTCTGTTCTTGTGCCAGTACCATACTGTCTTGGTGATTACAGCCTTGTAGTACAGCTTGAAGTCTGGGATTGTGATGCCTCCTGCTTTGGTTTTCTTTTTCAAGATTGCTTTGGCTATTCGGGGCTTTTCTGGTTCCAAAGAAATTTTAGGATTATTTGTTCTAGCTCTGTGAAGAATGCTGGTGTTACTTTGATAGGGATTGCGTTGAATATGTAGATTGCTTTGGGTAGTATCGGCATTTTAACAATATTTGTTCTTCCTATCTAGGATCATGGAATCTTTTTCATGCTTCTTCAATTTGTCTCATAAGCTTTCTATACTTTTTAGTGTATAGATTTTTCACCTCTTTGGTTAGATTTATTGCTAGGTATTTTGTGGGTTTTGGTGCAACTGTAAATGGGATCGATTCCTTGATCTCTCTTTCTGTTGCTTCATTGTTGGTGTATAGGAATGCAACTGATTTCTGTGCATTGATTTTATATCCTGCAACTTTGCTGAATTCATGAATCAATTCTAGCAGTTTTTTTGTGGAATCTTTTGGGTTTTACATATAGAGTATCATGTCATCCACAAAGAGTGAAAGTTTGACCTCTTCCTGGTTGATTTGGATGCCTTTTATTTCTTTGTGTTGTCTGATTGCAGAGGACAAAAGACTTCCAATACTATGTTGAGTAACAGTGGCACGAGTGGACATCCCTGTCTTGTTCCTGACCTTAGGGGGAACGCTCTCAGGTTTTCCCCATTGAGGATGATATTAGCGCTGGGTTGTTCATATATGGCTTTTATGATCTCGAGGTATGATCCTTCTATCCCTACTTTCTTGAGGGTTTTTATCAAGAAAGGATGCTTTATTTTGTCAAATGCTTTCTCTGCATCTATTGAGAGGATCATATGGTTCTTGTCCTTTCTTTTGTTGATGTGATGAATCCCATTAATTGTTTTGCGGAAATTGAACCAACCCCGCATCCCAGGTATAAATCTCACTTGGTGGTGGTGAATAATTTTTGTAATGTATTGTTGGACCCGGTTGGCTAATATCTTGTTGAGGTTTTTTGCATCTGTGTTCATCAGGGAAATTGGCCTATAGTTCTCCTTTTTAGTGTGGTCTTTGTCTGGTTTTGGGATCAAAGTAATGCTGGATTCATAGAGTTTGGAAGTTTTCCTTTCATTTCTATTTTTTGGAACAGCTTCAAGAGAATAGGTATTAACTCTTCCTTAAATGTTTGGTAGAATTCCCCCGGAGAGCCACCTGGCCCTGGACTCTTGTGGTTTTTTTTTTTTTTTTTTTTTTGCAAATTTTTGGTTGCTAATTTGATTTCCTTACTGGTTATGAATCTGTTCAAATTTTCTATTTCTTCCTGTTTCAGGTTCTTCTAGGAATTTGTGCATTTCTTCCATATTGCCCATTTTTATTGGCATATAATTGCTCATAATATTTTCTTATTATTGTTTTTATTTCTACTGTGTTGGTTGTGATCTCTCCTCTTTCATTCTTGATTTTATTTATTTGGGTCCTTTCTTTTTTCATTTTGATCAAACTGGCTAGTGGTTTATCAATTTTGTTAATTCTTTCAAAGAACCAGCTTCTGGTTTCATTGATCTGTTCTACTGTTTTATTGGTATTGAAAACATTAATTTCTGCTCTAATCTTTATTGTTTCTTGTATTCTGCTGGTTTTGGGTTTTATTTGCTGTTCTTTTTCCAGCTCTTTAAGGTGTAAGGTTAGGTTGTGTATCTGAGATCTTTCTTCCTTCTTTAGGAAGGCCTGGATTGCTATATACTTTCCTCTTATGACCACCTTTGTTGCGTCCCAGAGGTTTTGAATTGTGGTGTTATAATTTTCACTGACTTCCATATACTTTTTAATTTCCTCTTTAACTGATTGGTTATCCCTTTCATTCCATAGCAGGATGTTCTTCAGTCTCCAAGTATTTGTTACCTTTCCAAATTTTTTTTCTTGTGGTTGATTTCAAGTATCATAGCATTGTGGTCTGAAAATATGCACAGTATGATCTCGATCTTTTGTACTTACTTAGGGCTGATTTGTGTCCCAGTATATGGTCTATTCTGGAGAATGTTCCATGGGCACTGGAGAAAAATGCATATTCTGCTGCTTTACGATGAAATGTTGTGAATATATCTGTTAAGTACATCTGGTCCAATGTG
Source organism: Prionailurus bengalensis (assembly GCF_016509475.1). Lineage (NCBI taxonomy): Eukaryota > Metazoa > Chordata > Mammalia > Carnivora > Felidae > Prionailurus > Prionailurus bengalensis. Next base: position 28,006,875 of record NC_057349.1, on the reverse strand, counting down.
TCATTCAAAGCCATTGTTTCCTTGTTGATTTTTTTGATAAGATGATCTTTCCATTGTTGTGAATGTGGTGTTGAAGTCTCCTACTATTATGGCATTACTATTGATGAGTTTTTTATGTTTGTGATTAATTGATTTATATATTTGGGTTCTCTCACATTTGGCACATAAATGTTTACAATATTAGGTCTTGGTGGATAGACCCCTTGATTATGATATAATACCCTTCTTCATCTCTTGATACGGTCTTTATTTTAAAATCTAGATTGTGTGATATAAATATGGCTACTCCGGCTTTCTTTTGTTGACCATTAGCATGATAGATGGTTCTCCCTCCCCTTATTTTCAATGTGAAGGTGTCTTTAGGTCTGAAGTGGGTCTCTTGTAAACAGCATATAGATGGATCTTGTTTTCTTATTCATTCTGTTACCCTATGTCTTTTGATTGAAGCATTGAGTCCATTGACATTTAGAGTGAGTACTGAAAGATATGAATTTATTGCCATTATGATGTTTGTAGAGTTGGAGTTTCTGGTGGTGTTCTCTGGTCCTTTCTCATCTTTTGTTGCTTTTGGTGTATATATATATATATATGTATATATATATATTTCATCTTTTCTCCCCTCAGAAAGTCCCCCTTAAAATTTCTTGCAGGGTTGGTTGAGTGGTCACAAACTCCTTTAATTTTTGTTTTTCTGGGAAACTCTATCTCTTCTTCTATTTTGAATGACTGTCTTGCTCGGTAAAGAATTCTTGGCTGCATAATTTTCTGATTCAGCACACTGAATATATCCCACCACTCTTTTCTGGCCTGCCAAGTTTTTGTGGATAGGTATGTGGCAAACCTGATCTGTCTTCCCTTGTAGGTTAGGGACTTTTTCCCCTTGCTGCTTTCATGATTCTCTCCTTGCCTGAGTATTTTGTGAATTTCACTATGATATGCCTTGTTGATGATCGTTTTTTGTTGAATTTGATGGGGGTCCTCTGTTCTTCCTGGATTTTGATGTCTGTGTCTTTCCCCAGGTTAGGAAAGTTTTCTGCTATGATTTGTTCACATAATCCTTCTACCCCTATATCTCTCTCTTCACCTTCTGGCACCCCTATGATTCTGATGTTTTTCCTTTTTAATGAGTCACTGATTTCTTTAATTCTTAAATCGTGCTCTTTTGCCTTAATCTCCCTTTGTTTTTCTGCTTAGTTATTCCGTATAAGTTTGTCCTCTATATCACTTATTCTCTGTTCTGCCTTGTCCATCCTTGCCACGGCTGCATCCATCTGTGATTGCAGCTCAGTTATAGCACTTTTCATTTCATTCTGGCTATTTTTTGCTCCTTTTATCTCTGCAGAAAGGGATTATAATCTATTTTTGACTCCAGCTAGTGTTCTTATTATCATGATTCTAAATTCTGGTTCAGACATCTTGCTTGTATCTGTGTTGGTTAAATCCCTGGCTGTTGTTTCCTTGTGCTCTTTCTTTTTGGGTGAATTCCTTCATTTTGTCATTTTGACAGTAGAAAAGGAATTACTGAGGTAGAAAAAAATGAAATTAAAAAAATTAAAATTAAAAAATGTTAAAATTAAAAATTAAACACACACACACACACACACACACACACAAAGTGAATAGGTGATGCTAGATCCTAGGTGTGTTTTGGTGTGTGTTGAAAGTGGTTTGACACATTAGAGAAAAGAAGAGGGAGGGGATAAAAAAAAGGGAAATCCTTTGAGAATTTGAAAAAAATGAATACACTGAAGTAGACTAATGTGAGAAGATGGGAGTAAAATAGAACTTGAGAAAATATACACAAAGGTAAAGATTATGGTAGAAAAAAATTAAAGAAAAATATTTTTAATAAAAAATTAAAAATTAATAAGAATTTTTTCGTTTTCTGTATTTAAGAAGAAAGAAAAGAAATGAAAAAGGGAAAAAAGATAGAAAAAGGAAAAAGAAGAAAAAAAAAGAAATAGTTTGAAAATTTGAAAAAGTGGATACACTGTTGTATACTAAAATAAAATGACAGAAGTAAAATAGAATTTGAAAAAAATTACATAAAAGCAAAAAAATACAGTAATGAAAATTAAGTAAGAATATATTTAATAGAAATTCAAAGTAAAAATGAAGTTTTCTCTTTGTGCATTCAAGAAAAAGAAAAGAAATGAAAAAGAGACAAAAAAAGGAAATTGTTTGAAATTTGGAAAGGTGAATACACTGAAGTAGACTAACATAAAATAATGAAAGTAAAGTAGAATTTGAAAAAAATTTACACAAAAGTAAAAACATATAGTAATAAAAATTAAAGACAGATGTTTTTAATAAAAATTGAAAACAAAAATGATTTTTTTCTCTTTCTGTGTGCAAGAAAAAGAAAAGAATTGTAAAAGAGAAAAAGGAAAATAAAAGAAAGAAAATTGAATAGATGAACCTGCTAACAGATTGAAGTAGGACTTAAATTGCTTCGTTTTCTTCTAGAAGTCAGTCTATGTACCTCTTTATAGTCCATAAATTAAGCCTGCGGTGAGACTTGTGTTCTTGAAGAGGGAAGCTGGACCAGTTGGGCCATGCTTGGTGTAACAGCTCTGCTCTCCACTAGATGGCGCTGCTAGCCTACTGGAGTGGGTTGTTGCAGAGCTCATAGGTGCATATGTGCATGAGCGGGAGTGGTGAAAATGGCGCCACCCAGCTACCCAGTCTGTTCTCCCGGATCAGCAATCGCGCACCTGTCTTCTGTCTTCAGCTGTGGTCCACTCCCCACTTTTTCACTCTCCGTGACCAGGCCCCAGGCAGTACCTCTCTCCCAAGTTTTGCCTCAGTTGCGGCTGTTTTCTCTGGCCCCTTACTTCTGAAGGACTGTGGCTTTGACCCGTTCTTCCCCTCTGTGGGAGGGTCTCATGGAGCAATGGCCTAATGAGCAATGGCTGAATATCGGCTGTACCCAGGAATGCCCACTGAACCCTGTTGTTGCTGGTGCCCCAAGACTGTAGCCAGGTGCCTGCCCACCCCAGAAAAAGTTCGCAAGACAGTGTAGCAGCAGCGTTTCAGGGATCATGGAAAATTGCAACACACATCTGGCATCAGGCTTCACCCTTAACAACCTTGCCCCAGCACCAGCGAATGTGGCCACCTTCTGGGGTCTGCTGAGACCAGGTGGCTTCAACAGTCTCTACCAAATGTCATTCCAGCAGTGGAACCGCTTTTTCCCATGTGGCCTGCAAACCTCCCGGACCCTATGCTGTTCCTGGGGATTAGCCCTTCCCATCAGAGCACTGCCAGGTATTGAGCTGCAGAGTTGCAGCCTTTGTGCTCCCTTTGTTTATAGTCTTAATGGAATTTAAGCCCTCTCCTTTCTCTCATTTTAGTTTAGTCCTTGTGTTTGTTCTAATTTTCCACTTTCTCTCCATCTGCTTTTGGGGAGGGGTGCTTTTCCCATATTCTCCCCCCCTCCCCAGTCTCCATCATCTCTCTACCTGCAAAAGTGGTTCCCTACTCCCCACGGCTTCTTGCTCCCTAAATTCACCTCTCTGTGCCATGTACCTGCTGAATTCTGTGGTTCAGGTTGTGCAGATTGTTGTGTTAATCCTCCAATCAGTTTTCTAGGTGTGTAGGATGGTTTAGTGTTGGTCTTCCTGTATTTCATGGATGTGAGACACCCAAAAAGCTTCCATGCTGTTCCGCCATCCTGGCTCCCCCCGAAGATATGTTTTATAGAAAACTTTATGACAATATATATATGAGCATTCATGTTAGAATATTTCCATCATATTATCATGCAGGAAAATAGTGGCTGTGATATACATTATTGGGCAAGGTTACATTTTCTGTCTGTTAATTTTACCTGATTCTTGGAGAGTGGGGTCAGGGTCCTGTGAATGGGGAAGAAAGCTTTTTGTGTTATTAGGAGGCTATTTGTGAGAAGCATTCAGGAAGTCAGCTTTCCTTTTCTGAATTTACCAACATGAGGTAAAGCAAGCTTTGAAAATCTTTGGAGGAAAAGAAAACCATAAAATCCTGTCAGCTCTGGACAGCCGAGAGCTCTCCTGGCAGAGTAATGGGTCTGCTCTCAAGCAAGGGACTGAGGTTTGTCTGTGGTGTTGTTTCTTTTCTCATTCTGCAAAATCAAAGTTACCAACATTTGGTGGGTTTTGCCATAAATCAAGCTATAGAACAAATTGGGCCAGCTGAATTTTCTAGGTTCACTAGGATCAGAGATCACTTTTTGGACTTGGTTATTGAGATGGAAAAGTGAAAAAAAAAGATAAAATAATGAATGAGTTCAAAATTTTAATGAAACGTTCTGTCCTATCCATTTGTCATGGACTGAATTGTGTCCCTCCAAACTCATGTGTGGAAGTCCTAACCCCAGAACTTCAGAAAGTGACTCTATTTGGAGATCAGGTCTTGAAAGAGGTAATTAAGTGAAAATGAGGTCATTGGGGTGGGCTCTAATCCAACACAATTTATGTTCTTTCAAGAAAGGAAATTAGGACACAGACACACACAGAGGGAAGACCACATGAGGACAAAGGGAGAAGGTCATCTGCAAGTTAGTGAGGAAGGCCTCAGAAGAAACGTCCCTGCCAACACGACGATCTCAGATGCCTAGCCTCCAGAACCGTGAGAAAATAAATTTCTCTTATTTAAGTCACCTAGTCTTTGGTACTTGCTGTGGCAGCACCAGCAAACTAATGCACCATTTATTTTCATCAACTTTTGTGAAAAGAATATATTTTCCTCTTAGAAATGAGGAAAATATATAGTATTGAGAATGAAAATTAGCTTGTATGTGACCACTATTTTTTGCTTCAAGCAAAACTATTTATCTTTCTAGCTAACATTTGTATAGCATTTATAAAAACTTTTAGTTTTATCTTCACAGTTGATCATTTTTAATGTTATTATTATTAGCTATAGTTTGCACAGGAGGAAGCTGAGAAACTTCCCTAAGAAATTCATCCAGTAAATAGTAGAGAAAGGCTTGCACCCAGTTCTTTGGACTTGAACCCCCTTTTCCCTCAGGTCAAAACTGTATTCCTGGAACTTATGGCTTCTTATGTTTCTGGGAAAGGCACTACAAGTTGAAATGATGTAAGTCTAATCTAATTTATATTATATGCATATATATATATACATATATTTTAACATTTATTTATATTATAATGGAAGTTATAATACAGACCAAGTGCTTGATTTTCAAATTATTATAAAAAGAACAAAAATACCATATGTGATCAAGTCTAAGTTATATACCTAGACAGTATACAGTGAAAATAGGAGTATAATATCTTCTCTTATAAAACTTAATTTAATTTTTAATATAATCCCAAGAGAGATCTGTACAGAATGGGATGAAGGGCTAGAGGTTTTGTGGATACAGCTGGAGATTTCTGGTTTCCAGAGGTTTTGCTTGAGGCTGAGGGCTATAATGACCCATGGGAGAGATGCTATAGAGGGTAGGGAAGGTCTCTTGAGTCTCACACTAGGACACTGTGTCTTCTCATCAGGATTCTTCAGAAGGCAGGTGTGATGGCTGGGGTGTCTGTGTGGGTAACATTGTAGTCAGAACTCCATGCGGGAATTTATGGTTGAGCTCTTTTTTGTGGAGGGAAGCCTTATCTGTCCTTTGCTCTCAGAGTTAGCCAAAGGATCAGCAGCAGGCCCAGGCTACTTTGCTATATAAAGCTGTTTCTCACCCGTAGAAAACAAGTGCTCAGCACAAGAAAAAAAAAAAAAAAAAAAAGCAGGGCTCAGGAAGGAGCTTGTGTGCAGCAGGATCCCTCTGCATAAGGATGAAACATTCCAAACCAAACCTCTCTGAAAAACTCACTCCTGCTTTGCAGAGAGGACAGGATAATCAGTGAACTGCTTTCCCTGATGGCCAGGGTCCCACCCAAGGTTGCCCATAGCCGCCCAGTTTCCTGATGATCTAACAACAGTGAGTAGTAGCTTGTTTTCCCTCTTTCAAGTTATCTTGGTCACAATGGATATGAAATTTAGAGCATCTGTGTAGGGAGTCTTTGGCCATCTGTGTCTAGTCCTCATAAAGCAGGAAGCATTATTTTGCTTTGTTTTGTTTTGTTTTGTTTTTGAGAAAGTCCTTGTCCTAATCCTGCAGCTGGAAGGAAGGATGGCTGTTGTTATTTTTAGAGGGTCAATGAGTGTGTAGGTGTATGTGTAGACCATGGCCCAAGTTGGGATCCTCAAATGGCTTCCCATTATGGTGAGCAATTTTTCCGTGGAGTTCCAGCATTCTTCTGGGCCCTGTAATGAGGAATTTAACCTTGATGCCTATTTAGAAATTTAGATGGAACAGTGATTTGTCATGTCACTTTTTTCCTCTGTCCTGTTGAGAAGTTTTGCGATAGTTAAGCTAGAAGAGAAATGTAGAGCTTCGTGACAAGGAGTTCACTCAGTCACAGTCTTCACAATTCTTTTTACTCCACCTTTTTTTTCTTAATGTTTATTTATTCTTAAAAGAGAGACAGAGCATGAGTGAGGAAGGGGAAGAGAGAGAGAGAGAGAGAAACAGAATCCAAAGCAGACTCCAGGCTCCAAGCTATCAGCACAGAGACTGATGCAGGGTTTGATCTCACCAGCCATGAGATCATGACCTGAGCCAAAGTTGGATGCTTAACCAACTGAGCCACCCAGGCGCCCCTCCATCTTAAATAAAAACAAAACCAAAAAAAAACCCAAAATAACAAAAAACCCTCTAAAAAGTGGTACAGACTACTTTAAAGCTATTTTTAATTTTTCTAAATTTTCCCCTCCTCTCCTCTTTCATATCTATCCCTATCTATCATCTATCTATCATCTATCTATCTATCATCTATATCTATCTATTTTCTATTTTTCTATTTGTTTAAATTTGAGAGGAAACCAGAGAGTCATGGATGTCTCACACCCTTACATTTTCAGTGGGGAAATTGGTCTCTTACTTGCTGTGAAAAATCTCACTGCATTGATCTTTTGATAGATATTTGGGCCTGAGACAAGTGGCTCATTTGGGTCTTATTTTCTGTAGACCTGATGGAAAAAGAGTTGTATCCTAAAAAGGAAGAAAGAATATGAGATTGTTCTTTGAGAGCTGTCCTATGATATTGTTGAATTCAACTCCAGGTTCTCTGTGGAAAATGAGACCAGATTACACCTAGTAGGTGAGTACCCATTGTTTTCTCTTCAAAATTTCTCAAAGAAGGTGATCTTATCCAGTGGTGTTGTAGCTTTTTCTTTTCTGAGGTTCAGATTTAGTATGTTTTGCTCTTTGCTTTTTAATGCTGACAAGCCAAGATTAGGTGTTACACTGAATTGAGCTTCTAATAATAATGTTAGCAAACCAGATTGTCAATCCCATTTTACACTTTTTCTCTGATCTAGGTAGGATGTTTCAGGGAGTGAATATTTAGTTAGTCTGAAACTTTAATTAAAGACATGTTTGATCTTTTTTATTTAATAATTTTCCAGTGAAATTGTCTTTTCCCTATACCTTATTGTCAGTGGGTAGGTTGGTACCCTTGACTGTCAGAAATTTTAATAGGCCCACAATCTCTGACTGGATTCTCATGAGAAAAAGTGCAGGAGAGACAGGAAATGGGACCTTGGGAGTCTGTTCTCATGACATGGAATCAGTGGAAACAATGGGATGGGTCCACTCTTTTTCAAATTTTCAGTTAACTTTCTTCTTTGATGATCTTTCTTTCTTCTGACCCTTCCACTCACCCCAATCCTCTCCTAGGGGTGGGAAGCAGGATATTTTCACAAAGCCTTTGTTCCTGTGAGGAGCCCATGATCTTTCTCTAGCCAAACTCTCATTTCCCAATCCAACTAGTCAGGTGCCCTGTGGACTTCTTGCAGGAATATCTCTGGATAGCTGAGGCTTTCCTCCCTGTTATATTAGAAAGGAATGATAAATAATCCTATAAAGTTCTAAGTTGCTGTTAAAAATATGACAACATAGGGGCACCTGGGTGGCTCAGTCAGTTAAGCATCTGACTCCAGCTCAGGTCATGATCTCCTGGTCTGTGAGTCTGAGCCCTGCATCAGACTCTATGCTGACAGCTCGGAGCCTGGAGCCTGCTTTAAGTCCCTCTGTCTCTGCCCCTCCCCCACTCACACACACACTCTCTCTCTCTCTCTCTCTCTCTCTCAAAAATAAATAAACATTAAAAAATTAAAAAAGTATATATCACAACACAGAGGTGCCTGGGTGGTTCAGGTGGTTAAGTATCTGACTCTTGATTTCAGCTCAGGTCATGATCTCATGGTTTGTGAGTTTGAGCCCCATGTTGGGCTCTGTGCTAACAGTGCAGAGCCTGCTTGGGATTCTCTCTCTTTTCCTCTTTCTTTCCCTCCCCTTCTTGCGCTCTCCCTCTCTCAAAAATAAGTAAATAAACTTAAAAGACTGTATAAACATATCACAACATATTAATTATTATTATATCATATAATTAATATAATAATATTAAACACTACTTGAAATATCAATTGTTCTTTTAATGTCAGTGAAGACCTCACCCAAACTGTTAAAGGAAGGTAACACTCTTTCTGGGGGCAAAAGCTTTAATGTGGGCTAACTGTGATCTGGTAGGCTTGGAGGAGATGCTCAGCAGCCAGGAAATTCAGGGTGTGAATGGAAGCTGCACCCACCGGAGAGAGCTGGCTAAGCAGGGAATTCAAGAATGTGGTCATTATTAACTTACATAGTGAGTGGTTTCTATAGCTGATAGGACACTGCAATGAGTCTTTTTATTGCTTTTTTAATCTCCCCAAATCACCTGGTTCCTACAGAGTGACTAGGGCTATTCATTTGTGGTAGCTAGTCATGGTGGACTCAAAGGAGATAGCTTTCTTCATTCAGCATCCTAACTTATAGGCAGTTGTTCTCAGTAACCCAAGCTTCAATTCTTGACCTTCCAAGCACATTTTCACAATGGCTAACACTTCTTAATTTAAACAATACCTTATTAAGGAAACTCCACTTTTCTCCACATCATTCATTTTGAGACCTACTTTGCAACATTATTTCAACATCACCCTTGAAGAAGCAAATGACTCCTCAGCTTCCATGCCTCTTGTCAGGGATAGCTGTTATTTTTTGACTTTATCTGGCTCAGGCCTTAAGTTACAGTGTGTTTGAAAGACCACATTCAGGTGCTATCAACATGCTTTGCTAAACTAATATTGCTATGTAAAAATGCTTCAAATATACAGCTTCTTGCAGCTTAATCTTAATTGGTTTATACATAGTAGTTCAGGATGAAATCAATCACCCTCACTCTTTGATTTAGAATGCAATTTCTGATGCTTGAAAGAAAGATGTTTGCCTTTCCCTACCCTGAGAATAACCTTCTTCTCCAACCAAGTGTCTGTGTAATCAATATCTGATAAGCAGCAAGGAATTTAGAGTGTTCAGAATACAGTTGAAAATTTAAGAATCTACAAAGATAGGTTTGCAAACCACCATTTAACTTGGACTCAGACAAGATGAAGAGAACTGTCCGTATTGTTTATCTTCTCTCCCCTACCTCCTCCTTCCCTATAATTTAATTTCACAAGTCAGTTTTATAGGGGAAGCTGCAAATTATCCTGAGGCCCCACATGTGGGCATTGTGGGCTTCGTATATCTATGATCTTAACATGATGCACAAGAACATGCAACTTGTGCAATTTGGGAAACTCAATAGCAGGTTTTCAGAGAGTTTCCTAACTGTTTCCAGAAGGATATTATCATCTTCAGGTCAATGGAAAAACTAAAGTAAATGGAGGTAAACTTCCCTGCAGCCAAATAAGTTTATTCTCCTGCTCAAATGATCCATGCACACTTTAAAACTGGAAAAGGAAAACCAGTGCATGTCTTAGCACTGCCTACTAATCCCAACTCAGATCTAATCACACTATAAGAATGTGCTTATTGGTATTCATATTCCTTGTTGAACTATATGTTCAAGGAAAAGTTTGCTCAACCAGATAAACGGGTTGGCCATAGAACAAAATACTTAGTCTAGCTAATTGGCTTTAGCTTTATAAATTTATAACTCCTAGATTATTGCTATAGGAATATCACTAATAGTTATGAGTGGCTTATCGCTTGTAAAACCATATCAGTGGAGCTACAGGTGCAGAGCAAGTAAACCTGAGTGCCATTGCCACAGGCACAAGATATGCTTCGAAGAAAACTTTTTGAAACAATGTCCTCTGAAGCAAATTCCATCTCTCCTCTTCCATATTTCTTTAAGCATTTTCCCACCTCAAACTTGAAAAGAGAGAAAAGAAAGGAAATATACCAAAGTATACTGACTACACAGTTATGCAAAAGCAAAAATGTTTTACGTTCCACTAGGAAAAAAACATAAATTAAGAAGCTTTTAGGATAATGGTATTTCATACAGACATTGACTCAATTTTTTTCCCTTAAACTGCAGAGAATCTAAAGACAGGATTTCTCACTTTTCTCAGTTGAACTATTCTACTCACCAAAGCAGATGCCATTACTGACCCAAAACTATTCTTTTAAAAGGAGTGATGTCATGGATGGTGGAGATGGTGGAATCAACAATGGGAGTGTGTCATGTTGCAAAAATGTCTAGGAAAATCTTGAAGTGTCCTTCAGATGCCTACCTTAGCCCTTGGCATGTATTGAAGAAGTTGTCAAAATGGGATCTATTTTGATATCCTGATAAAGTAGGGTTGGGAAAAGCACTTTACTCAAAAGTTCACTTTATGTTATCATGGGATCTTAAACATAGATCAAAATTCAGGCCATGAATGCTTAAAACATTTTGCCCTAAGGAAGTCATCTAGACGTAGGATAACCAACAGTCTGTTTGCCCTGGCCTGAGGGATTTCCAAAGGATGAAGGACTTCCAGTGCTAAAACAGAAAGAGTTCCAGGCAAACTGGAGTGAGTTGGTTATTCTAAAAGGTCACTCATACTACTTACAATAAACTTTTCAGATTATAAAGGAAAGCAGTGAGTTAAAAATTCTCATGGAGAGCTCATAGAAGATAAGAGTATGTCTGTGAGAAAAACTAAGCCAGAGCATGGTCATATCTACATATTTTAAGCAAACATACTTACCTTTTCTTTTTCTTTTTTCTTTCTTTCTTTCTTTCTTTCTTTCTTTCTTTCTTTCTTTTAACACGGCCAGGTGTCTTGCTCAATTCTGGAGTTACAGTAATACACAGAGCAGTTAGGGCCTGGCCATCACTGAGCTCTAGATAGCTGCCATTCACTCCTCTGGGAAAGGATTGTCTTTTGAGCTTTGGTTTTATTTCCACATGTACAATTTTCTTAAACAACTGGTGTTAGCAAAATTATTTACTCATTTTTGTTTGTTTCTTCATTTTTTGGACTGTCTTTATATAGAAGACAGAGTGATTTATTTTGCCAAAGAAAACCAAAAAAGGTATTATCTAGCCTGGCCAGACAATGGATTAATGGCCAGAAGATGTGAGTTCTAGCTCCTTCTGTGAATATTATGGCTCTCTGACTCATTGTCTTATCAGTATTATGGGATAAATGATACATGCCCTTTATTTCCTTGTGATACAGTGGATTTTTTAAAAAAGAAACATTCATGAAAATGCATAATATGCTATATAAGTGTTCTCAAAAATACTGTATATGTGCAGTCATTAAGATTTCATGGAGAAAGTAGTATATAAATTGGATGTTAAAGAATAGGTAAGATTTTATTAAAGATTATTTCTTCTTGTAATAAGAAATTTGGAATCCTTCCTTTAGAAATTACAGAAAGATAAACATGAAATAGTCTTTCCACAAAGCACAACCAGTGTAAAAGCACTTTTCACTAGTCTTACTCTTACTCAGACAGAAAGTCTTGACCGGGATCTTGGTTATTTATCACCTCCATTATGGAGGTAATGGCCGTCCCAGAATGGGCACACTTGGATTGTAACTTCTGCCCTCTGCTGGCCCAACATGCTTTCCTATGCCTCCGTGAGGCCTACTTAATGAATCTGAGCCCTCTAATTCTGGACTGCGAAGGACAGGACAGAGAGATCTGAAACAAGAAAAGCAGAAACAAACGAATTTGTGGGGCTGCTGACTGAAGAGCATGACAACATCTGGTCTTGGGCAGGAACTGCCTCTCTCCAGCCTCTTCAAGATTAATGGGAACAGTGGGCATCAGGCAAGGGCCTGCCTCCAGCTCAGAAGGTTCTGCTCCAACACCATTAATCTTTTCTTTTATGAACATTTGTGGAGTAATTTGCAAAAAAAAAAAGATTCATAAAGAGGTTGTCATCTTTTATTATGGTCTAAACAACTGTTACCTCAAGTTCCAACAGAAGATGGGCTTCCTTCCGTTTCACCAGAGAGTAATTCAGTAATAAACAGTGGTGATTTGATTAAGGTAATTGCTAATAAGACAACCAGAAACAAACAACTACCATGCTCTGAAGCCAAGGACACAGGGTGCCACCTCAAAGAGGCCCAGCTTAGGTGGGCTCACCAATCACTGCCCTGCCCTTGGAAGATAGTCATAATGACCCCCACTCACCATGACTTGTGAGGGAAAGAAGAACTTTAATGTGAGAAAGCCTAAGTCAGACAGTAGGAGAGCAATCAAGTATTGGCTTTCCTTTTTCTTTCCACAGTCCATATTCATAATTATTTCAAATGAGTGCCCTGAATCTCTGAGATTCTCCAATGATATTAGGGTTCACAAATTGTTAACTCACACAATACAGTGAATAAAGTATGAGGATAGATGTATATATTCAGGCATTACTACATACAATACTTTTAGAGATGTGATTCTTCATTAGGTACACAACATGACTAATCACATGTACTACCTTAGCAGAGGGAACCTTCTATATAAATCCACCGTTTTATCAGATTTTTCTTTGTACCTTAATTTCTTTTTTTAAAAATTTTTTTAAACATTTATTTGTTTTTGAGACAGAGAGAGATAGAGCATGAATGGGGGAGGGACAGAGAGAGAGGGAGACACAGAATCGGAAGCAGGCTCCAGGCTCTGAGCCATCAGCCCAGAGCCTGACGCAGGGCTCGAACTCACGGACCGCGAGATCGTGACCTGAGCTGAAGTCGGACGCTCAACCGACTGAGCCACCCAGGCACCCCTGTACTTTAATTTCTATACTGAGACTGTCCTTTCATCTAAAGTTTGCTTGTGGGGGGTGCCTGAGTGGCCAAGTTTGTTGAGTGTCTGACTCTTGATTTTGGCTTAGGGCATGATCCCAGGATTGTTGGATTGAGCCCTGCGTGGGGGTCTGCACTGAGTGTGGAGCTTGCTTAAAATTCTCCCTCTCTCTCTCTCTCTCTCTCTCTCTGTCTCTTTCTCTCTCTGTCTCTTTCTCCTTCAAAATAAAAATAATATTGATGTTTACATTTGGTCAATGGCTTTCTCAGCTTACTCAAAACAACTCTGCCTTTGTTTTCCACTAGTAAATTACTGTATAATTTTCAAGCATTTTGTTTTAGTTTTACAATGAACCAAAAAATTCATACAAATTATGATGAATTTTATTTTTGAGGAAGCAGTCTCAGAGATGTTAGAAGGTTTGCCAAAATTTGAATTTCAAAGATAGAAAGTTGTGCGTAGTTTGGAGCATAGTTCTTATTCCAAATTCTGTCTTTCTCAGCCTCTCACCTGTGCTAAATAGAACTCCATTTAGCATCTCTTTTTCTCCTTTCAGTTATAACATTATTATTGAGATTATTCAAAACAAAACCACCAATACAGATATTCCTAGTTTTTTAATCATTTAAACATGAGCAAATGACTTGGCCATTTTCCTCAATGTCTCCAGTTTTAGTTGAGTAAACAAAAAGTATTTTGCACTGAACACTTGTCACTTTCAAGATATTTGGCTAAGCCCATTATTTACATGATCTCATGTCATTGCACAAGAACCCTGTGATGTAAGTAACTACTCTATAGAAGACAAAGACAAGGATTAGAAGGGTTAAGTACATGTTAACCTACAAGTGTCTGACTCAGAGTCAGTGATAGGTAGTCTTTCAGTGACAGAGGTCATCAGAATTAGACCCAGGCCTAATTCCTAGTCCTATGCTTGTTCAATAGGCTGTAATCAAGATGTTAGCTCTTTCTGGCAAGTCTAAAATTATAGTCCAGAAGATATTTCACACAAGGATGCTCTAGAGCTTCCTCAACCTGCATGAAGGCCTTCTAGCTTCCCCCTCTAGTACAGGTTTCCATAAAAAGCACTTGGGGTGCCTAAGATGAAACACCATTAATGCATGCCTTCATACTTCACTGTGTCACTTATGGCTTTGCCTAATAGCTTTCCTTTCTCTTTGGAGTCATTATTTATTTCTTTTTAACCCAAAATGAAGGAAGGCAACTGGAAGCTTTTATACTGTATGTAACTTGGGAGGAACTTTGCCTGTAAGCAGTGGTCCACTAGGAACTTCAGCAGGCTGTGCTGCTATAAGTTGAGGCAAAGCTTCTACAGTCCAGTTTGATAAAAATGTGCAGAGGTGTTAATGTGACTTGAGATTGGAATGTTTGCAAAGACCCTGTCAGGTTCCATCAGTGGTTCAAACCTTATCTTGTGGGGGAATGCGGTATTAAAGCTTTCAACCAGCAGAGAAACATAATTTAAGCTGTTCTTGATTAAGGTCACTCTGGAGAAGCTTGGAGGGTAGTTACATGAGAAAACTGAAGGCAGCTGGACAACCAAGTGGGTTATTCCAGTATTCAGAGAATTAGGGACACATATCTCAAACTCAGAAAGCAATAATAAGAATGCAAAAAACAGAGTAAAATTCAAACACCACCACAGTGATAAGATGTAGAAGATGAGAAAGAGAGGAGTCAGAGTTGATGGACGTTTCAATCTTGGATAACTTAAAAGAAGGAGAGACCATAAACAGAAAGGGCCAGGAACATATACAGTGACTGGCTTTGGCCATATAAGTTTGGGACACAAGCAAGGAACCCAGATGAAGATGTCCAATAGAAGGTTGAAATGGTCAACTGAGGAGAAAAGTGGTTGGGGTTCAGGTTGGGTAGTAATCTACATAAGGGTGAGCTAAATTTCTAATGGTGAATATAATTGTTTGGGGACAGGATATAGGGGCAAATAATTCCAGATTCCTTTAAAAATCTTAGAGTTTCTCTGAGGTATGGTTCTTCTTTCACGGTGATGGTTAGTTCAGTGCAATGACTTTGTTACAAATAAGAATGTTAAAAAATCATCACTGTCCTTACATTAGCATTTGGGTCACACTTAATATGCACATGGCTTCTGATTAAAGCACATTCTGTATCTGTGAAAGAATAAGAACCCTGCAACACAGTTCCCTTACTACTTATTTTTCATTAAGAAACATTTAGTCTTTAACAGTAAAACAAATAACTATTCCATGCTTTTGAATGTCTGCATGATTGCTTTTACCTCCCCATATTGTTGATCATAAGCCTTACAGAATGGCTTCTTCAAATAAGCAAAAAACACCCAGCTGTTTAACCCTAAATCAAAGCCAAATTCATTTGAAAATGAGAAAAATTATCTTAGAAGCAAAGTTGACAGCCCCTCCCTTCTCAAGATCAAACGAGGTAAAGTGACTTTTAGTATTTTTGGACTCCATACCTTAATCACCCTGAGAATATAAGTAGCTGACGTTAGTCATGTCTAATTAAAATTGTTCTGTGCCATTTAGTTTCTAATGACTGCCACTGCATCGTTTCCCACATAGTGGTTAGTCAATTTGCCTCAATCTATCACCAAGCTTTCTCGATTAGTAGTAGTAATTATAACTACAAAGTCAATAGCAGTATCAAAGCAAGGTTAAGTAAACACCATAAAGTTATTAGGGAAGAAAAAAACTAAAAGCATAGCAATATCCATAGTCATACAGTAGAATCTGGATAGAACATAATCTCTTTAAAAAGATAGGAATTAAAAGTTGGGGAAAATGGAGGCAGATGTGATTGAGAGACTTTGCATAAGATGATGAAGTGGGACTGCCAACAGGCTCCAGACCTTTTGCCTCAAGGACATAAATTCAAAGTCAGCCCCAAAGGGTGGAGGTGGAATATTTTCAGGAGGTTCTGAGTGATGGACCAAGACCAAGGAATGACTCTCTGCACCATTCTCACTGAGCTTTCCTGAAAGCAAGCCTGGTTGGAGAACAGAAACAAAAAGAAATAAAAGTCTAGATTACGAGCAAAAACTCTAATCAGTGTTTTTTGCTAATGAGTTTATGTAAGGAGAGGAAATGAGATTGTGTTGACTTAGCCAACTCCTGCCATTTATTTGTGGGCATTTCTTAACCAAATCAAACTTCAGCCCAGGCCCTAGAAGGGCAAAGAAAAGGTACCATTGTCAGGCCACTCCCTGTTCTATTCTTTCCTGAACTGATAGAGAATTTCCTGCTCTGAAGTTATAAATCTCTTACTCCATGAGAATATTTAAAGTTGCTTAAATAAAGCTTAGTATCAATAAAGGGGCCTTGGACTTGAGCTCCTTCACACTCTCCATAGACTGATTCAGTGCTATTTAGTGACATGTATATGTGTGTTTGTGTTTGTGTGTACACATATACACACATATGAGGACTATATCTATTGGAGATACACACACACACACAGACATACACACACACCATGGACTGAGAAAATTCATCTGAGTGCTGTAGACTAGTATCACATAGTTATCTGAACCTTATTCAATTTTCTATTACATTAGTTCCTTGGGAAGTATTTCTAGGCAGTAAGAAAAAACAATTAGCTTTATGAATTTAAATAAGATTAGCATGGACTAGCCTGGAGAATAAAACAATAACTCCCTCCCCACAAAAATGTTTTCTCTCTTTTTTTTCCTTCTCTGCACTCCTTAACAATGTTATGAATTTATTTCTTGTGTATCCAGTGATGCAGGTAACAGATGGCACATTTCTCTCCCCATCCCCACATTCTATTACCCAGAGGACTAGTCCTGAAGAAACACCAGGACTATTTGCTGAATGAAAAATTTAATACTTCTCTGTACATTATGTGCATTATTCTTCAGGAGTATAGAGAAGGGTCAACTCGTCACCTGTTCATACATGTATCTAGGTTGAGTACATATATATACACATACATAACACACACATGATAAAACGTGTGTACATATGTATACACATACATAACATACACATGATAAAAAACGCAAAACAAAAAACTCATCATTTTGACCATTTTTAAGCATGCAGGTTGATGGCATTAAATGCATTCACAATGCTGTGCAACCATAACTACCATGCATTTCCAGAACTCTTTTTATTTTGTAAAACTGAAGCTCTGTCCCCATTCCCCTCCCCACAACCCATGGCAACCCACATTTCACTTTCTGTCTCTGAATTTGACCACAGACCTCATATAAGTGGAGTCATATAGTATTTGTCCTTTGTGCCTTGCCTATTTCATTCAACATAAGGTCTTCAAGGTTCATCCATGTTGTAGCAAGTGTCAGAATTTCCTTCATTTCTAAGGCTCAGTAATATTCCATTATATGTTTATGTCACATTTTGTTTAGACATTCATCTGTCCACTACCTGCTTTTGTAAATAAAGTTCTTCTGGGCAGTCATGACTGTTGGTTTATACATTGTAACAATGGTTACTCTGGCTAGGCAGAGTTGAGTAATTGTGACAGAACTTTATGAACCACAAAGCCAAAACTATATACTCTCTTGCTTTTTATAGGGAAAAAATGCAGATCCCTGTTATCAAGAACTTTAGAATAAGAAATTGTTTGGTCTGACATAGAGAAAAAAAACATTTTAAAGGCTTCACACAGTCAAAATCTACCTCCTTCAGCAGTGCTCTCTGCATCCACCAAGTGGCCATTCTTTACATTTGACCTGGAGTCTTTCCCTTTCATAATGGAACCCAATGTGACTTCCCAGTTCGGGTATAGGCAGCAAGTGCCTATTTGTAGTAATTTGAGGAGGTCTTTGCAAGCTCTCTCTGACCTCACCCCATCCCCTCTTGCTTTTTTCTTAGCCATATGAGAGTATCTGTGGCTTGCTATACAACCATGCAGAAAACACAGTAACTGGAGTAGAAGGAACCAAAGTGGGTAGAATTGGCTTTGCTCCCCAGGATGTTCCTTCACAGCTGTCCTTGCTCCATGCCTGCCACACATATTCCCCTGCCACCAATGCTCTGAGAAACTGTATCCACAACCATAGGCAGCTGTAAGGTGTGTGGGAGATGAAGGCCTTCTGTCCTCACTGTGCACAGAGCTTCCTGTGTGACAAGCGTGACCCTCCCTGGCTGTGAGTGTGCAGGGAGTCTGTTGGTCTAGGGGGGGAGGCAGTGGCTTGAGAACCAGCTTGCCCCTGTGTTCACACCCCCTTAGAGGGTGAGATCTGTGAAATGGGATCCACAGTTCCAGGCCATTTGTGACAGATATTCCTAAACCTAGGTAGGCTCCTCTTAAGCTGATGAAAGAACCCTAAAAAAGAAGTTCTACTGCAAACTGCTTTAAGGAAAATTTACTTAAAAAGTGCATTTTTAAGGTATAATTCATGAATCAGAAGCTTTGGTGAAATTTCTTGCCAATTCAACCTAAATTTCCTCTATTAGACATTTCTTAAATTAGAAAAGAAACTTTGAACTAAAGTTTGAATTCCAGGTGAACATTGTTTCATGGACACTCTTAATGAAATAGTAAGCTTTGCTTGAGGAGAAAATGCCCTTATGCTGGGACTGGTTAATGGAAACATGCTAACTTTCCTATGAATGACTTTGCTTTTATCATTAATCATTTCTGTGAACAGCTGTTTCCTTAAAGACAAAGGAGTATTCTATAAAATGGCATCAGTTTTCTATCTCCAAGTGAGTTGGCCACTTACACACATTGACCATTCCACAGCCTCAGTCATTGAACCTCTCAGGACCTGAAATAGAGGATCCTTCATTTATAGTCTGCATTTGTTTTTAGGAAGCGTGTTCTCATTGTAGTTTTGCTATGGATGAAATCTGTACAAAGCATATGAAAGCAAAAGCACCAGGCTTCCTGATTCCCTCATCCGGAAGGCATTATGCTTCACTGGGACTCCTGATGGGCTATGTGGGGTCACCCAGGGCACACTCAACAGGCAGCCAAGTCTGGGTGTTGCTGAATCAACGTGCAAAGATGGTGATTCTGCTTCCATAGCTACCAATGTACAGTGGCTGACCAAAAGAGACAGTTAATTCCAGTAAGAATAACCCTACTTCTTCTCTTTTCCACATTTGAAATAAAAACTTCCCATTTCCCACTAGCCAGCAGGCTTCCATAACTAGATTCACCTACTTGAGTGATACATGCATTTTAAACTACTCTCCCTGAGGACTGAGGTGTTGGATGAGTTGTTCACGCTCTCTGAGCTACAGGTGCCATGCCCAGTGATGTGACTGGAAAGTCAGGGTAGGACTTTATTATATGTCTTCACACCTGTGAGTATAGCAAGTGTCTCAGAAACTCCAGGGTTTTATCAAATTCATTAGTTAGACTAGGAGTTGGCAAACTGCCCTTCAGGCCAAATCCATCTTGCTGCTTTGGACTAAACGGGTGATGGGCATTAAGGAGGGCACTTGTTGGGATGAACACTGGGTGTTATATGTAAGTGATGAATCATTGGTTTCTACTCTTGAAACCAGTACTACAGTGAATATTACCTAACTTGAATTTAAAATAATAAATTAAAAATAAAACAAAGGAGCTAAGAAAAAGAAACAGAGAGAGAGAAAAACCAAGAAAGTATTTTTTTAAGTTTATTTATTTATTTTGAGAGAGTGAGAGAGAGAGAGGGAGAGGGGCAGAGAGAGAGGGAGAAAGAGAATCCCAAGCAGGCTCCACACTATCAACGTGGAGTTTGACGTGGGGCTCAATCTCATGAACTGCTAGATCATGACCTGAGCCGAGATCAAGAGTTGGTCACTTGGGGCGCCTGGGTGGCGCAGTCGGTTAAGCGTCCGACTTCAGCCAGGTCACGATCTCGCGGCCCGTGAGTTCGAGCCCCGCGTCAGGCTCTGGGTTGATGGCTCGGAGCCTGGAGCCTACTTCCGATTCTGTGTCTCCCTCTCTCTGCCCCTCCCCCGTTCATGCTCTGTCTCTCTCTGTCCCAAAAATAAATAAACGTTGAAAAAAAAATTAAAAAAAAAAAAAAGAGTTGGTCACTCAACTGAGTGACCCACCCAGGTGCCCCGAGACTCAGCTATAGAGAACACACTGATGGGTTACCAGAGGGGAGAGGGGGAGGGAAATGGGTGAAATAGGTGATGGGGATTAATGAGGTCATTTATGATGAGCACTGGGTGATGTATGGAATTGATGAATCAGTATATAATACATCTGAAACTAATATAACACTGTTTGTTAATTATACTGGAATTAAAATTTTAAAAGTAAATATTTATAGAAA
Organism: Prionailurus bengalensis; assembly: GCF_016509475.1. Classification (NCBI taxonomy): domain Eukaryota; kingdom Metazoa; phylum Chordata; class Mammalia; order Carnivora; family Felidae; genus Prionailurus; species Prionailurus bengalensis. The sequence goes on along the minus strand of NC_057349.1, from coordinate 27,986,476 downwards.
TAGACTCACAATTAAGGAATTTGTTTAGATTTTTCACACAAGAATGATACAAATGCACTAGGTTTCACATTGTCTCATTTTTGGAACCTAGAATAATTGCTTTGAAAATCATTACAAGTCTTCCTAATGAGATTGGCCTAGGGTCATACTGTTTTTAGTGACAGTGGTGAAACCTGCATCAAGGTCTCCTAACTCTAAGTTGAATGCTTTGATAGCAAAATATCTGCAAATCAGGCCTTCATTTCCATGAGCAGTCTTTCCTTTTCCTGACTGCTAATGTCTATTATGTCAGCACTGGCACAAACTAGTGGGGCATGGGAAGCAATGAACATGGAAGCATCGAATGGTGGGGGGTAAAGGTTAAAGGTAAGTGTTGAAACAAGCTTCAACAAAAGTAAAAGACCCAAAGAGAAGAGAAGAGAAGAAACTTTTGGCTGAGTCCTTAAAATAACCTTAGGGTTATTTTAACTGATGTTATACCCAGATGGAAGGGATACTGATAATTGCATTTGCAGAAGTAAAACAGATGAGGATTAGAAAACATTGTACAATAGTATATTTTCTTTTATGTCCACTTCATCAAATAATTGTCTTTTCCAAGCATGCTCTGGTAGAAGTAACTGTTGTGTATGAACTGGAGAGATCTATACACAGGATCTCTGACCTTTTACGTATAGCACCTCATGACCTTGAGTTACTCTTCATCATTAGCCTAGGTCAGGGGTTGAGAAACTTTTTCTGTAAAAGGCCCAGTAGTAAATATTTTGGGCATTGCAAGTCATAAGGTGCCTGTGGCAGCTATTCAAGGCAGCCTTGGTAGAGGGAAGGCAACAATAAAAGTGGCCAAAGACAATATGTAAACAAATGAGCTTGACTGTGTTCCAATACAACTTTATAAATAAATATTACTTTATATAAAATATTGCTTCTTATGTCCATCCATCTATTGATGGACCCTTGGGCTGCTTCCATCATTTGGCTATTGTAACTAATGCTGCAATAAACATAGGGGTGCATGTATCCCTTTGAATTAGTGTTTTTATATTTTTTCAGTAAGTACCCAGTAGCACAATTACTGGATCATAGGGTAGTTTCATTTTATAACTTTATGAGGAACCTCCCTACTGTTTTCCATAGTGGCTGCACCAGTTTGCATTCCCACCAACAGTGCACAAGGGGTCCTTTTACTTCACATCCTCACCAACACTTGTTTCTTGTGATTTTTATTTTAGCCAATATGATAGGTGTATAGTGCTATCTAATTGTGGCTTTGATTTGCATTTCCTTGATGATAAGTGATATTGAGCATCTTTTCATGTGTCTGTTGGCTATCTGTATGTCTTCTTTGGAGAAATGTCTGTTCATGTCATCTGCCCATTAAAAAAAAATTAATGTTTATTTATTTTGAGAGAGAGAGAGAGAGAGAGCAGGCAGGGGAGAGGCAGAGAGAGAGGGAGACACAGAATCCAAAGCTGGCTCCAGGCTCTGAGCTGACAGCACGGAGCCCAATGCGGGCCTCAAACCCACAAACCTTGAGATTGTGACCTGAGCCAAAGCCAGACGCTTAACCGACTGAGCCACCCAGGTGTCCCGTCTTCTGCCCATTTTTTAAACATTTTGCTCTTTTTTAAGATGTATTTATTGTTTTGAGGGAGAGAGAGCGCAAGTGGGGGAAGGGGCAGAAAGAGAGGGAGAGTCCCAAACAGGTTCCCCACCATCAGCATGGAGCCCGATACGGGGCTTGAACTCACGAACTGGGAGATCATGACCTGAGCTGGTCAGTTGGACACTTAACGTACTGAGCCACCCAGGCACCCTGTCTTCTTCCCGTTTGTTATTTGGATTATTTGTTTTATGGGTGTTGAGTTGTATAAATTCTTTATAAATTTATATATTTTGGATACTAACCCTTTATCAGATATGTCGTTTACAAATATCCCTCCCATTCTGTAGGTTGCCTTTTAGTTTTGATTGTTTCTTTAACTGTGTAGAAGCTTTTTATTTTGATGTAGTACCAATAGTTTATTTTAATTTTATTTCCATTGCCTAAGGAGACATATCTAGAAAAATGTTATTACAGGCCATGTCACAGACATTACTGCCTGTGTTCCCTTCTAGGATATATATGGTTTCATATCTCATATTTAGGTCATTAATCTACTTGTATTTTGTTTTTCTGTATAGTGTAAGAAAGTAACCTAGTTCCATTTTTTTGTATGTAGTTGACAAGTTTTCCTACCAGCATTTGTTGCAGAGACTTTCTTTTTTCCCATTGGATATTCTTTCCTGCTTTGTTGAAGATTAATCCACCATATAGTTGTGGGTTTATTTCTGTATTTTCTATTCTGTTCCATTGCTCTATGTGCCTTTTTTTTTTTTAGTTTATATGTCATTTGTTTCTTCTCTAATCTTTATGTACCAAAACCACATTGTTTTGATTATAGCTTTGTAGTATAACTTGAAATCCAGAATTGTGATATCTCCAGCTTTGTTTCTTTTTTTTCAAGATTGCTTTGGCTATTTGAGTCTTTCTTTCTTTCTTCCTTTCCTTTCCTTTTTTTTTTTTTTTTTTGTGGTTCCATACAAATTTTAGGATTGTTTTTTCTAGTTCTGTGAAAAATGCTGTTGGATATTGTTGTGGTCAGGGCTTCTAGTATTATATTGAACCAAAGTGGTTAGAGTGGACATCCTTGTTTTTCTCCTGATCTTAGGGGAAAAGATCTCAGTTTTTCCCCATTGAGGATGATGCTAGCTGTGTGTTTTTCATATGTGGCCTTTACTATGTTGAGGTATGTTCCTTCTAAATCTATTTTTTTTGAGGGCGTTTATCATGAATGGATGTTGTACTTGGTTAAATGCTTTTTCTGTGTCTACTGAAATGACCATTTGGCTCCTATCTTTTCTCTAATTGATGTGATGTATCACGTTGGTTGATTTCTGGATATTGAATGATCCTTGTATCCCAGTAGTAAATCCCACTTGATTGTGTTGTATGATTTTTAAAACTTATTGTTGGGTTCAGTTTTCTAGTATTTTGTTGAAGATTCTTGCCTCTATGTTCATCAGAGATATTGGCCTGTGTGTGTGTGTGTGTGTGTGTGTGTGGTATCTGGTTTTGTATCAGGGTAATGCTGGTCTTGTAGAATGAATTTGGACCTTTTCTTTTTTTTTTCCTTCCGGAATAGTTTGAGAGGAGTAGGCATTAGCTCTTCTTTAAATGTTTGATAGAATTCCCTTGTGAAGCCGTCTAGCTCTGAACTTTTGTTTGTTGGGAGTTTTTTGATTACTGATTCAATTTCCTTGCTGGTTATTGGTCTTTTCAAGTTTTCTATTTCTTCCTTTTTCAGGTTTAGTAGTTTATATGTTTTTAGGAATTTATTCATTTCTTCTAGGTTGTCTAATGTTTTGACATATAATTTTTATAATATTCTCTTACAATTGTTTTTATTTCTGCAGTGCTGGTTATTATTTCTCCTTTTCCATTTGTGACTTTGAGTCCTTTCTCTCCCTTTCTCTCTCTCTCTCTCTCTCTTTCTCTCTCTCTCTCTCTGAGTCTGGCTAGAGGTTTATCAATTTTGTTGATTTTTCAGAAAAACAGCTCCTGGTTTCATTGATCTGTTTTATTGTTGTTGTTTTTTTTTTTTTAGTTTATATATCATTTATTTCTTCTCTAATCTTTATTATTTCCTTCCTTCTGCTGGCTTTGGGTTTCTTTTTTTCTTCTTTTTTCTAGCTACCTTAGGTTTTGATTGTTTATTTGAGATTTTTCTTGCTCTTGAGGTGGGCCTATATTCCTATAAACTTACCTCTAAGGACAGGTTTTGATGCATCCTAAAGGTTTTTGGACTGCTGTGTTTTTACTTTAATTTGTTTACATGTTATTTTTAAAATTTATTCTTTAATTTATTGGTTGATCCATTAGTTATTTAGTAACATATTATATTTTATGTCCACATACTTGTAGTCTTTCCGGATTTTTTCTTGTGGCTGATTTCTAGTTTCACAGCATTGTGATCAGAAAAGATGCATAGTATGATTTACAATCTTTTTTAATTTGTTCATAATTGTTTTATGGCTGATATGTGATCTATTCTGGAGAATGTTTCATGTGCACTTGAAAATGATGTGTATTCTGCTGTTTTAGGATGGAATGTTCTGAATATATCTGTTATGTCCATCTGGTACAGTGTGTCATTCAAAGCTACTGTTTCCTTGTTGATTTTCTGTTTATATGACCTGTCTATTGATGTAAGTGGGGTGTTAAAGTCCCCTACTATTATGGTATTAATTAATTAATTCCTTTAATTTGTTGTTAATTGTTTTAAGTATTTGGGCGCTTCTATATTTGGTGCATAAATATCTGTAATTGTTACATCTTGTTGGATTGTCCCCTTTATTAGTATATAGTGTCCTTCTTTGTCTCTTTCTACAGCCTAGTTTTAAAGTCTAGTTTGCCAGATATAAGTATTGCTACTCTGACTTTCTTTGACATTCATGTGCATGATAAATACTTCTTCATCCTTACTTTCAATCTGCAGGTGTCTTTTTTTTTATGTTTATTTTTTGAAAGATAGAGAAAGAGAGAATGAGAACAAGCAGGGGAGGGGAAGAGAAAGAGGAAGAGAGAGAATTCCAAGCAGGTTCCACTCTGTCAACACAGATCCTGACATGGGGTTCAATCTCATGAACCATGAGATCATGACCTGAGCCGAAATCAAGAGTTGGACACTTAACTGATTGAGCCATCTAGGTGCCCCAATCTGTAGGTGTCGTTAGATATGAAATGAGTCTCTTGTAGGCAGCATATACATGGATCTTATTTTATTATTCACTCTTCACTCACTCTTTTGATTGGAGCATTTAGTCCATTTATAATCAAAGTAATTGTTGATAGATATAGATTTAATGACATTTTGTTAGTTGTTTCATGATTATTTCTGTGGTTTTTCCCTGATCCTTTTTTCCCTTGCTCTCTTTCATGGTTTGCTGGTTTTCTTTAGTGATATACTTGAATTCCTTTCTCTTTATTCTTTGCATTATATATTAGTGTCTGTATATATATATATGTATATATATATACATACATATATACACACACACACACACATATATATATATATATACATATATATATTGTGGTTTTTTTTTTTTAGAGAGAGAGAATGCAAGCAGGGGAGAGGGGCAGCAGTAGGGAGAGGGAGAATCTTAAGTAGGCTCCATGCTCAGTGCAGAGCCCCAGGCAGGGCTTGATCCCATGACCCTGGGATCATGACCTGAGCTGAAAACAAGAGTCTGACACTCAACAAAATGAGCAACTCAGGTGCTGTTATTAGTGGTCTTTGATATGTGCTTACTTTTAAGTTTGTATATAACATCTTCTGAAACATCAGTCTATATTAAGTTGATGGTTGCTTAAGTTCAAACCCATTCTTTATTCCTCTTCCTCTCCACCTTTTAGATATATGGTGTGATATATAACATCCTTTTCTTTTGTGATTCCCGTGACTGATTTTTTACAGTTTTCCTGACTAGACCCTGACTGATACAACCATCTTACAACTAAAAGTACACATTAAATGATGACTCTTGTATTTTACTAATTTTTCAAGAGCATTTGAATAACTCAGGTTGCTAGTTCTCCTGCAAAATGCTGATCAATTTTAAAAACTGTCCATTTCTAAGCAAAAGTATTTTGCTTTATTTTAGTATATGAAATTGATTTATTAGAATAAAAAGATCAACATCTAGTTAAGAAGAATTCATTGAAACGCTCACACTCATAAGATTAAGGTTAACCACTTGTTGCAATAAGTATCTTGTGCATAGTTTAGAAATATCAAATATAAGTTTGTCTATTCTTTCCATTTTTTAGCTTGAAAACTAAATTCAGATTCAGTACAAATAATCTTATATTAATGGCATTTACAAGCTAATTAGGTATTTTTTTAAAATATGAAATTTATTGTCAAATTGGTTTCCATACAACACCCAGTGCTCATCCCAACAGGTGCCCTACTCAGTACCATCATCCACCCTCCCCTCTCTCCCACCCCCCATCAACCCTCAGTTTGTCTCAGTTTTTAAGAGTCTCTTATGGTTTGGCTCCCTCCCTGTCTAACCTCCTTTTTGTTTTTCTTCCTTCTCCTCCCCCATGGACTTCTGTTAAGTTTCTCAGGATCCACATGAGTGAAAACATATGGTATCTGTCTTTCTCTGTATGGCTTATTTCACTTAGCATAACACTCTCCAGTTCCAACCACGTTGATACAAAAGGCCATATTTCATTCTTTCTCATTGCCACGTAGTATTCCATTGTGTGCATAAACCAATACTTCTTTACCCATTCACCAGTTGATGGACATTTAGGTGTTTTCCATAATTTGATATTGTTGAAAGTGCTGCTATAAACATTGGGGTACAAGTGCCCCTATGCATCAGTACTCCTGTATCCCTTGGGTAAATTCCTAGCAGTGCTATTGCTGGGTCATAGGGTAGATTTATTTTTAATTTTTTGAGGAACCTCCACACTGTTTTCCAGAGTGGCTGCACCAGTTTGCATTCCCACCAACTGTGCAAGAGGGTTCCCATTTTTCCACATCCTCACCAGTATCTATAGTCTCCTGATTTGTTCATTTTGGCCACTCTGAGTGGTGTGAGTTGGTGTCTGAGTGTGGTTTTGATTTGTATTTCCCTGATGAGGAGCAACGTTGAGCATCTTTTCATGTGTCTGTGGGCCATCTGGATGTCTTCTTTAGAGAAGTGTCTATTCATGTTTTCTGCCCATTTCTTCACTGGATTATTTGTTTTTCAGGTGTGGAATTTGGTGAGCTATTTATAGATTTTTCATACTAGCCCTTTGTCTGATATGTCATTTGCAAATATCTTTTCCCATTCCATTGGTTGACTTTTAGTTTTGTTGATTTTTTCCTTTGCAGTGCAGATTTTCATCTTCATGAGGTTCCAATAGTTCATTTTTGCTTTTCATTCCCTTGCCTTTGGGGATGTGTCAAGTAAGAAATAGCTGCAGCTGAGGTCAGAGAAATTTTGTCCTGCTTTCTTCTCTAGGGTTTTGATGGTTTCCTGTCTCACACTCAGGTCCTTCATCCACTTTGAGTTTATTTTTGCGAATGGTATAAGAAAGTGGTCTAGTTTCATTCTTATGCGTGTTACTGTCCAGTTATCCCAGCACCATTTGTTAAAGATATTGTCTTTTTTCCATTGGATATTCTTTCCTTCTTTGTCAAAGATTAGTTCGCCATACTTTTGTGGGTCTAATTCTGGGGTTTCTATTCTATTCCATTGGTCTATGTGTCTGTTTTTTGTGCCAAAACCATGCTGTCTTGATGATTACAGCTTTGTAGTAGAGGATAACATCTGGGATTGTGATGCCTCCCGCTTTGGTCTTCTTCAAAATTACTTCAGGTTTTGGGTTTTTTTTGTGGTTCCATACAAATTTTAGGATTGCTTGCTCTAGCTTCGAGAAGAATGCTGGTGCAATTTTGATTGGGATTGCATTGGGAGTGTAGATAGCTTTGGGTAGCATTGACATTTTAACAATATTTATTCTTCCAATCCATGGCATGGAATGTTTTTCCATTTCTTTATATCTTCTTCAATTTCCTTCATAAGCTTTCTATAGTTTTCAGCATACAGATCTTTTACATCTTTGGTTAGGTTTATTCCTAGGTATTTTATGCTTCTTGGTGCAATTGTGAATGGGATCAGTTTCTTTATTTGCCTTTCTGTTGCTTCATTAGTAGTGTATAAGAATGCAACTGATTTCTGTACATTGATTTTGTATCCTGCGACTTTGCTAAATTCATGTATCAGTTCTAGCAGACTTTTGGTGGAGTCTATTGGGTTTTCCATGTATAATATCATGTCATCTGCAAAAAGTGAAAGCTTAACTTCATCTTTGCCAATTTTGATGCCTTTGATTTCCTTTTGTTGTCTGATTGCTGATGCTAGCACTTCCAACTCTCTGTTAAACAACAGCGGTGAGAGTGGGCATCCCTGTCATGTTCCTGATATCAGGGAGAAAGATCTGTTTTTCCCCATTGAGGATGATATTAGCTGTGGGCTTTTCATAAATGGCTTTTATGGTGTTTAAGTATGTTCCTTCTATCCCGACTTTGTCAAGGGTTTTTATTAAGAAACATGCTGAATTTTGTCAAATGCTTTTTCTGCATCCATTGACAGGATCATATGGTTCTTATCTTTTCTTTTATTAATGTGATGTATCACATTGATTGATTGGCAAATGTTGAACCAGTCTGGCAGCCCAGGAATGAATCCCACTTGATCATGGTGAATAATTTTTTTTATATGCTGTTGAATTCGATTTGCTAGTATCTTATTGAGAATTTTTGCATCCATCTTCATCAGGGATATTGGCCTGTAGTTTTCTTTTTTTACTGGGTCTGTGTCTGGTTTAGGAATCAAAGTAATACTGCCTTCATAGAATGAGGCTGGAAGTTTTCCTTCCCTTTCTATTTTTTTGGATCAGCTTGTGAAGGATAGGTATTATCTCTGCTTTAAATGTCTGGTAGAATTCCTCAGGGAAGCCATCTGGTCCTGGACTCTTATTTGTTGGGAGATTTTTGATAACTGATTCAATTTCTTCGCTGGTTATGGGTCTCTTCAAATTTTCTATTTCTTCCTATGTGAGTTTTGGAAGTGTGTGGATGCTTAGGAATTTGTCCAATTATTCCAGGTTGTCCTGTTTGTTGGCATATAATTTTTCATAATATTCCCTGATAATTGCTTATATTTCTGAGGGATTGGTTGTAATAATTCCATTTCCATTCATGATTTTATCTGTTTGGGTCCTCTCCCTTTTCTTTTTGAGAAGCCTGGCTAGAGGTTTATCTTTTTTTTTTTTTTTTCCAAAAAACCAACTCTTGGGTTCATTGATCTGCTCTACAGTGTTTTTTTTAGATTCTATATTGTTTATTTCTGCTCTGATCTTTATTTCTCTTCTTCTGCTGGGTTTGGAGTGTCTTTGCTGTTCTTCTATTTCCTTTAGATGTGCTGTTAGATTTGGGATTTGGGATTTTTCTTGTTTCTTGAGATAGGCCTGGATTGCAATGTATTTTCCTCTCAGGACTGCCTTTGCTGCATCCCAAAGCATTTGGATTGTTGTATTTTCATTTTCATTGTTTTCCATATATTCTTAAATTTCTTCTCTAATTGCCTGGTGACCCATTCATTCTTTAGTAGGGTGTTCTTTAACCTCCATGATTTGGAGTTTTTCCAGACTTTTTCCTGTGGTTGATTTAAAGTTTCATAGCACTGTGGTCTGAAAATGTGCATGGTATGATCTCAATTCTTGTATACTTATGAAGGGGTGTTTTGTGACCCAGTATGTGATCTATCTTGGAGAATGTTCCATGTGCACTTGAGAAGAAAGTATATTCTGTTGCTTTGGGATGCAGAGTTCTAAATATCTGTCAAGTCCATCTGATCCATTATATCCTTCAGGGCCCTTGTTTCTTTATTGATCTTGTGTCTAGATGATCTATCCATTGTTGTAAGTGGATATTAAAGTCCCCTGCAATTACCACATTCTTATCAATAAGTTTGCTTATGTTTGTGATTAATTGTTTTATATATTTGGGGGCTCCCATATTCAGCGCTTAGCTCTTCCTGATGTACAGACCCTGTAATTATGATATAATGCCCTTCTTCATTGCTTGTTACAGCCTTTAATTTAAAGTCTAGTTTGTCTGATATGAGTATGGGTACTGCAGCTTCCTTTTGACTTCCAGTAGCATCATAGATAGTTCTCCCTCCCCTCACTTTTGATCTGAAGGTGTCCTAAGGTCTAAAATGAGTCTCTTGTGGACAGCAAATAGATGGGTCTTGTTTTTTTTGTTTTTGTTTTTGTTTTGTTTTGTTTTTACCCATGCTGATACCCTATGTCTTTTGGTTGGAGCATTTAGTCCAGTTACATTCAGTGTTATAGAAAGATATGGGTTTATAGTCATTGTGATGTCTGTAGGTTTCATGCTTGTAGTGATGTCTCTGGTACTTAGTGGTCCGTGCAACATTTCACTCACAGAATCCCCCTTAGGATCTCTTGTAGGGCTGGTTTAGTGGTGATGAATTCCTTCAGTTTTCGTTTGTTTGGGAAGACTTTTATCTATCCTTCTATTCTGAATGACAGACTTGCTGGATAAAGGATTCTCGGCTGCATATTTTTTTCTGTTCGTCACATTGAAGATTTCCTGCCATTCCTTTCTTGGCCTGCCAAGTTTCAGTAGATAGGTCTGCCACTAGTCTTATGGGTCTCCTTTTATAAGTTAGAGCCTGATTATCCCTAGCTGCTTTCAGAATTTTCTCTTTTCCTTGTATTTTGCCAGTTTCACTATGGTATATCATGCAGAAGATTGATTCTAATTACGTCTGATGGGAATTCTCTGTGCCTCTTGGATTTCAATGCCTTTTTCCTCCCCCAGATCAGGGAAGTTATCAGCTATGATTTGTTCAAGCATATCTTCAGCCCCTTTCTCTCTCTTACTCTTCTGGAATCCCTATGATATGGATATTGTTCCGTTTGATTGCATCACTTAAATCTCTAATCTCCTCTCATACTCCTGGATTTTTTTTATCTCTCTTTTTGTCAGTTTCCTCTTTTTCCATAATTTTATCTTCTAATTCACCTATTCTCTCCTCTGCCTCTTTGATCCGAGCTGTAGTCTCCTCCATTTTATTTTGCACCTCGTTTATAGCATTTTTTAGCTCCTCATGAGTATTTCTTAGTCCCTTAATCTCTGTAGCAATAGATTCTCTGCAGTCTTCTATGCTTTTTTCAAGCCCAGCGATTAATTTTTTGACCATTATTCTAAATTCTTGTTCCATTATATTGCTTAAATCGTTTTTGATCAATTCGTTAGCTGTCGTTACTTTTTGGAGTTTCTTTTGAGGAGAATTCTTCCGTTTTGTAATTTTGGATAGTCCCTGGGGTGGTGCCAAACTGCAGAGAACTTCCCCTGTGCTGTCTGTAGTAACTTTTGCTGGGGTGCAGGGCTGCAGTCAGACTCGATGTCTGTCCCCAGCCCACTGCTGGGGCCACAGTCAGACTGGTATGTACCATATCTTCTCCTCTCCCAGGGTCAGGACTCACTGTGGAGTGGTGTGGCCCCTGTCTGGGCTACTTGCACACTGCCAGGCTTGTGGTGCTGCTTTGATGGGATATGGCCTATTAGGTAGGGTGGATCACAAGGTGCACAGAGGAGGGAGGGGCAGGCTCAGTTCGCTTTGCCATGGGAGGGGCCCTGCAGCCTTGGGAAGGAGGCAGACCCATCGGAGGGATGGATCCACAGAAGCACAGTGTTGGGTGATTGCATGGTGCAAACAAGTTCAGTGATGGGAACTTGTTCCCTTTGGGGTTTCGTCTGGGGGATGGGAGAGGGAGATGGCGCTGGCCAGTGCCTTTGTTCCCTGCTGAGCTGAGCTCTGTCTTCCAGGGCTCAGCATCTCTCCCTCCCAGTGTCCTTTCACCCTCCCACTCTCTGAGCAGCGCTTGACTTATAGCATTCTAGATGTTAAGTCCTGCTGGCTGTCAGAAGTCATACAATCTGGCCCCTCCGCTTTTGCAAGCCAGACTGGGGATTCTGCCTTGCCAGGAGGGCTGCCCGTCCACCGGCCCGGCTCCCTCCCACCAGTCTGTGTAGCATGCACTGCCTCTCTGCCCTTCCTACCTTCTTCCAAGGGCCTCTTGTCTCTGCTTGGCTCTGGAGAGTGTGTTCTGATAGGCTTCTGACAGTTTTCTGTGTTATTTAGGCAGATGTGGGTGGAATCTAAGTGATCAGTGGGACAAGGTGGGCCCAGTATCCTCCTGGGCCTCCATCTTCCGAAGCTCCCCCAGTGAGATCTTAATGTAAGCCCTGAATGTTTATTATAAAATTTAAACAGATTATGATTAATTAATTTTGCATGTAATTTTTTTTTACTTTGCAGATAGTATCAACATTTGATGTGGAGACACCTCCCTTCCCCCATCTATCTGCAATTACGTAGTTTGTCCCACTTTTCTGCTCCCTTTCCCTCAGTTCTGTTTTCAGATGTTGTGCCTTTTGTATGCACACCCCACCCTCTTCTTCTTGGGCTAAGTGCCCCTCTTATTCCATGAGTATGCCATCCACACACTTATTAGGATCCTTACCAGGCTGCACTGAGATAATCTGTTAAGGGATGTCTATCCCATTAGATCATGAACATCTTTGGGTCTGGATTGGCTTCAGTAATCCTTTTGAATCATAGCACATTGCCTGGCCCCTCAGATGCTCGGTGAAGGTATGTTGAATGAAGCACTGCATGATCTTTAGTCAGGTTTCTCACATGAGAAGAGTAAGGTCTCTAGCTTAGTGCTCATGATCCAAGCAGTGGTATGTGCACATCCCACAGTGGAGATCTGGTAAGTTCTAAGTCACTGCCATGTTCCATGCCCTGAACCTCCTGTGCCATGGCAGCCAGTCAGGAGGCAAGGGATAATATAAATGCATTGCAGCATCTAGTGTATGAACACAAACACACCAGGGACTTTCTGTGCCCTTGTGTTGGGATATTGAATGTGGGTGAATGCCAAAGGTGGCAATTGTACAGTCAGAATGTTCTGGATAAGCTCTCTCTTTCCATCAAACTGAAAATATCCAGAGAGATGCTTAATCTGCCCCCATCAACTGTAGGACTCCCCTATGTGAAGGTCCGTAAGAGCCCACTGGGAGTCTCTGTGATACAGACAATTCATTTCTAAGTAAATGACTGTGATGGAAAGTCCAGTCCTGCTCAGCCTTTGTTTTTGAACCTAAGACATTTGCCTTTTCTCTGCAAGCAACTTCTTTTATTGCATGAAGTTTCATGAGCAATAGAAACTGTTTTTGTAGATAGCTGCTTTGAGGGTTACACATACTGTTTTAAGGTTGGTTGAGATTTAGACTGGCATGACTGATATTTTTACTAATGTTGGAATTTAATTGAAATACTTAGTTTATTGGCACTAGTTAATCTAAGTTATTTTTTCCTAGTTAAGAAACATGCCAAGAGCTGTAATTTGATCATTTTTATACGAACCAAAATAGATTTTGGCTTCAGGATGGGAGCAGGGACAAAGATTTTATTCCTTTTCAAAATTGGCCTGACAGTTTAACTAGCAAAGTTAACAGAAATGAGAAGAAAGAAATTTCACAGGAAAAAAAAAGTTATGAAAATTCCAAGATGTTTTCACAGAAACTTGCCTGGGGGTGCAGTTTGAAGCAATCTGCAGCTCCCTGTATGGGATGCTCCCAGGCATGTCTCTCCATGCTTGTACAACTGCCCAGCACTTGAGTTGGGTCACAGCAGAGGTAGGGAAGCCAAGTGATAACTGAGCCAACCTGAAGAGACAGTGGCAGAGTCCCTTCTCTTTGTGTCCCCACAGGGAATGTGCTGAGGCTAGTGAGACATGGGAACATCCCTTGCCCCCACCATGTCCCAGACAGGGCAAGTGTTCCATGTTAGGTCACCAGCTTACTAGCCCAGCCCTGTCTCCTCCCATTGTGCCCCTGGGAACTGAAGCCAAAATCTGTTCTCAGTCACAGGAGTGGGCTGTGTTCCAGTAACCAATAAGCTTCCATTCAGCCAGTATTTACTGACCACGTGCAAGGTCAGTTACCAACAAGGGGCAGGAAACAACTAGTGGTGAGAAAAATAAACACAATTCTTGTCCTCAAAATATTTACTGCTTAGTTAGACATATAATACATGCATATATTAAAATTTAGATTATGATAGACGTTAAATAGTAATCCAAGACTTCCAGACAAAAGATATCACTGGCTACTGCATTATGTGCCAGATAAATATCACAGATCCACATGTTATGACTTCTAAGGAGGGAGATGCAAGGGACTGTCAGGGCTACTACAAGGATCCATCATGTGTCACTTCTTTACACAATTATTTCAAGTCCCAAAAGCCAATGAAAGTGCCTCAACATCAAACAATTCTTCAGTGATAACTTCAGATGTTTAAGGGCTAGGTGACATCAGTCCATCATCACCATTACCACAATCTCCATCAACATGAACATAATCATTGTCACCACCATCATCTCCTATATTAATCAACATTTATCCTTGGTGCCCCTCTTCAGGCCTGTACAAGGTGTGAGCAGGTTCCTTTGATGGTGGGGGCATCCAAGAATCCCAGGGGTTCTCAGCATTCTGCTCTTGCTTTCACATGCTGTCCTAAGGTTGGCTGACACTGTTTTAAGAACAGTCTTGAACATATAAAGCATTGTTGCCTGGGTTCAAATCCTGGTTCATTCTCCAATTCATGAATGTGGTTCTTGTATTTCAGCAGTGATAAAAATGTTTTCTCCTTCTCTACTTATATGGATATGGCAGATATTAATTATTAATAAAAGAAAGTTTGTGAAGGGCTTGGAAAGCACTTTATAAACACAAAGCATCATTATCCTTGTGGATCCTGGGACTTTACAATTTTTTACATAAGATTCAACAAATGCTTTAATCAAAATGCCTTCTTCCTCTAATGAAAACCACTCAAACATGTTCCATTTACCCAGCCAAAAAAATGTTACATTTTCCAATGAACATGCCTTCATGAGTGGCAGGGAAGTAGGGCAATCCTGAGCCAGTGGTCTGTACAGCTGGTCAAGGGACTGGAGTTGGCTCTGGCTCTCTATATGACTAGTTTTATGTGGGAAGTTTGGGAAGTACAGGTAAACTGCTATGTGAAAGTCAGAACTGTCTTCCACTTTATGAATAGTCTGTGAAGCATTAGCCTTTTGCTTGGCGTTTAGGTACTTGGCAGGTAGCTCTGTGCTCATAGGCCTGGGGCTGATGGTAGTCTCTGGAGGGCCATTAGAATCTTGATTGTTCTCATTTTACTCTTCAAATAGATGTTTAAGGGGTAAGAAAAATAGCAACAAGTGTCTCTTGAAGTCTAGATTTTAAAATTTTCTGCAAAGATGTTTAGAGGTGTTTTTACCGAATTGTCTGAAGAAAGTATTTGGAAGCTTGGCACTGCTCTAATGTAGGCCCTGGCAAAGAACATGCTGATATGATCTAGCCTCAGTCTACCTTATTTTGTTTCTAAAGTGATTTTTTTTTCAACTTTTTTTTTTATTTGAGTATAGTTGACACACAATGTTACATTAGTTTCAGGTGTACAACTTAGTGATTTGATAAGTCCATGCCTTATGTTATTTCACAAGTGTAACTACCATCTGTCTTGTTATGCGACTTTCACAATATCATTGACTGTATTCCTTATACTCTGCCTTTTATTCTCATGATTTATTCATTCCATAACTGATGACTTTTAGCATCCACTGCATCCCCCTTTCTATATATTCTGAGTTCCAGTGGTTCTAGGGGCCTTATGGTTTAGGAATGGATGCCACTTTTCCTGTCTCTAGGATTGCTCCAGATTCTCCCTGTCCCACTGTGTGTAGGGACATGCCTCTCCCAGGATGTCTTGTCCTCTGGCTTCTAGGGAGGAAGACACTGACTGGAGGCTGGTGGGTCTCCCACACTGGAGGAGGGGAGAAGCCACCCTCTACCTGAGGGATCTTTAACTGTTTCTTTGTCATGACTCCAGCTCCTCTCCTGTCATGGTCCATTGTCACACTGGACAGCCTTACTCTGGCTGTAGTTCTAGTTGATTTCCATTTCTAGTTTCTGGAAATGTCACCTCCTGCCACCTCCTACAGTTGTTCCTCCAGCCCTATGGCTGTTATCAACTTCCTGTTTTTGCTAATGTTTTGATTGCTCTACCCTCTCCAGCATTTTCATTGCTTCTGTAACCAATTTTCTACTCTACTATAATGTAAGCTTCAGGCAAGCCAGGGTTTGTATTGGCTTTCTTAGCTGCAGTATCTCCTGCATTTAGCAATCTAATATACAGGAGAGCTGTAATGTCTTCCTCCTGCTTGGTGTTTAGGGAAACATACCTAAACTATTATGTAGCTCCATGCCCACATGCCTGAGGCCAGTTGCCATGTCTGGTAAGGCATGAAGGGTATTGATGTGTATATTCAGTAAGTATGTAAGTGTTGCAGGCATTTGTAGGTAAGTGGAGACTGATAGCACTTGTGCTTGCATCTGTGCCCCAGTCCTTGGACCTTCTCCCATACCATCCCCCAAGAAGTTGATAGATGTTGACCCCAGAGGGAGAAAAATGAAGAGAGGAAAATATGAAATATTAGGCTGACCATCAAAATGTGCAGGTATGAGACTTTCAGATTTCCATTATCCACATTGCATAAGGCAGGGCCCCATTCATTAGATGCTGTTCAGAGCTGGGAACTGGGCTAGTGGGCATGAGGTGGCTAATGGGCATGTGGATAATGAGGAGAGCCCAAGGAGAACAGGTAAAGTCTTTTTTCTACTGAAGATACAGTTTCTCTTCTCACTTTATTTCTTTCTTCATTTTAATCTTTCTGTAATTGAATTCATTCTTTAGTGTACACAATGCAGGAGCATTTCTTTTCTAAAAAAACTTATTAAATACATGATGCATTTTACACTTGATGTCATTAGGATCAAGGACATCTTTTCTCTTGTCATCTTCAAAGCAGATAGTCAATACCTTGGGAAAATAGTGGTAGTCTCACCTGGCCTCCCTCTGATGTTGTTCTGTCCCATGAAGACATATGCTGGAACACATCTCATTTTGTTAGGCTATGGGACATCTGGAAAAGTAGTCTTGCTATGTTTGTGGGAAGCAAAATCACCCACCTCTAGAAGGTGCCTTAGAAACCCTTGGGTAGGATCCTTTAGGCTGCTCCAGGACAGTGTTTTTTGTTTTTTTTAAATAATTTTTAAATGTTTATTTATTTATTTGGAGAGAGAGAGAGACAGAGAGAGAGAGAGAGAATCCCAAGGAGTCTTCATGCTGTCAATGCAGAGCTTGACATGGGGCTCAATCCCATGAATCATGAGATCATAACCTGAGTAGAAATCAAGAGTTGGACACTTAACCAAAGGAACAACCTAGGTGACCTTTCAGGACAGTGTTTTAGGGGTCAGTCTTAGCTGGGGAGTGTACATTTTGATCTTGAGAATCTGATCACAGCTATGCACATAAGCACATACACAGGACCTGTGTAAGTGTGATTTTATGGATGTCATCAACTTAACTTTTCTTTTTTCCTAGGGATTCTGGAAAAACAATGTTACTTTAAAGATATTATAGACTACTGCCACAGAAATGGAGGAATTATTTCAAACGATGACAGGTGATTGATCCTCCTTTCTATTTATGCAGGAAGCTTCATGGATGAATTGACTCAATATTAGGGTGGAACAGAGGGTAGAAAGTGGACCTGTCCAGGCATTTACAAAGTTGAAATAACAATTATTTCCAGGCTATGTAATTAAATGTTACCATGGCCTTGGTTCAACATATCTGAGTTCCAGTATCATTAATGATCCTCAAGGTCCTTTTCATAATTAAAATTCAGGAAGTATTTACTGTGTAACTTCTATCATCAGGCACTGTCCCAGGTGCTGGAGTAAATTTGGAAAAAAAAAAAAAACCAAGACAGATGAGACCTCTGTCTTTATGGGTTTATGTTTTAGGATTGGGGAAGGAGAGGGGAGAGAGAGAGAACAAACTATACATGTAGCAAATAAGTAAATGATATATTATTGTTAGATCAGGGACCTAATATTATCTAAACTCTTCCTATAAAGGGCCAACAAGTAAATATTTAAGACTTTATGGTCCTTCAAAGTCTCTGTGCAGCTCTGTCTTATGGAAAAAGTAGCCATAGATGACACATAAATGATATGGCTGTGTTGGCCGCTGACTGTGGTTTGCCAACCTCTGCATTTGAAGAAGGAAGTGTGGTTACAGCGCTACCTATGGTGACAGACTTGTGGTTTTTTCCTCCTCAAATCTTTGCAGACCAATAATTTTGTAAAATACAGTAAAGTGAGTTACTAGACAATATGATTAAAGAAATACATACAAAATATAAGCCCACTGTTTTGTCATTAGATTTACCAGACAGGACCTGCTCTTTCCAGAGACTACACAAAAGCAGGTTCTTGCTCCCTCCTCCTGGCTCCTTGTTGTTTTCTCTCCCACCACTGTCCTTTTCTTTCTCTTTCACTCTTCCCTTTGTTCTCCCCCTTCCTTTCTCCTAATCTTTCCCTTCATTGGTTCAGAGCTTTCAGCTCTATATCTCACTAGGAAGAGGGTCTGGCTTGAAGACCTAGCTTTTAACCAGGTCTGGTTATACAGGTGATATTGCACCAATAAACAAGTCCATTGAGGACGGTGGGAGTCCACACTGTTGGAAAAGGAAGCTTCATGCATGCTTAGAGGAACAGTTAAAAATAATGCTGTTGGATTGGAATTAGAGGTATTTTTGTGAATCCACAGTCTTTAGTATATATAGATATGTTTTTAATATATATTATAGTTATTATGTATATTAATGACAACATTAATATAGATATAGATATAGATCTATATAGATCTATATATCTATATTGATATAGATTTAAAACATATGTATATATGAATAAATGTGTTTCCTAACTCTATATATGCTGCAAGGGTCTTGAAACAATAATACTCTGGTAACAATAAGCATGTCTAGTCTCCAGAGCTTAAATTCTAAATGCTACACTCCACTTTTTGGAGAAATGTCTGACTCCAGGTCTGGGCAGAGAAAATAAGATAAACTTGCAGCATTTGTTTTGTGTCAGAAAGTACAGAAGCAATGACTGATGCAGACATTGTCAAACCAACATAGGAATCAGTTTGAAGGCATTCCTACTGGCCAATGGAACATTTAAGTATCAAAATAAATAATGACAGTTTGTAACCCCTTGAACAAAGTATGAATTCCTGACTTCATAGTGATATAAATAAATTGGAGAGAAGGGAAAGGTGTAACCTTCTAGAAGTCTCAAAGTTTCTCCCCACAAAATATGCGTTACTTATTTTTAATGAGTATAAGATACTTATTAACTAACTTTACAGTGGAAAAATCTGTCAGACACCTTCCTAACTAGTGATAAAATTACCGTCACTAGTTATAGGACAAATCAAGGTTGGGTGCCCCAGACATGGTACACGGAGAAGAACACAGCACCACTTCCATGAGATTTTGTCCCAAATGCACAAACAACAAGGAAACATCAGACAAACCTGAATCAAAGAATATTTTTTACTAAGATACGTATTTTTCAAAAAAGGCAAGAGACGAAGAAAGGCTGAGGAACTTTTTCTGATTGGAGGAGGCTAGAAGTGTGAAAGTGTGCACAAGGAATGGTCTGGGTCAGGCCCCAGCCCTGTAGAGAACATTGTTGGTGCAAGTATGGAGATTTGCAAGGGATAGAGACTTTATGGTACTGTTAGATCAGTGTAAATTTCTGGATGGTTGTGCTGTGGTTATATAGAAATATGTCATTATGGAAAATACATAATGAAGGAGTAAGTAATGGAACATCATGTCTGAGTCATAGCAGGTGATTCAGGAACACATACATATACACACAGAATGTTAACACACTGTGATAAAATGTAATAATTAGGAAGTCTAGGTTAAGAGTATGTGGAAGCTCTCTGTATTCTTTTTGCAGCTTCTCTGTGAATTTGCAATTATTTCAGAATGAAAGTGTAAAATTTACTAGAAAAGTTTCTAAATGTTTACTCTGAGTTTCTGTTCTGGTTTTACTAGGGTGGGCATCTTATAGTTTGTGAAGAGGAATTTCGAACAACACTGATCCAGCAATACAATCAATGAATTGAATCTGTCACTTTCTAACACACTGGCTCATATCTAGCAAGGAGTGCCATGTGCTAAGGCTACCTATGCCTAATGTATCAATGCTTGGTATTGAAGTGAAAGTAAGAACAGCTATTCTCTATAATTTCAATACTGTAGCTGGAGAAATTCCCATTAAATCCTTTTTTCTTTTTTTCTTTTTTTTTTTTTTTTTTTTTTTGGACAGAGAGAGACAGAGCATGAACGGGGAAGGGGCAGAGAGAGAGGGAGACACAGGATCGGAAACAGGCTCCAGGCTCTGAGCCATCAGCCATCAGCCCAGAGCCCGACGCGGGGCTCGAACTCACAGACCGCGAGATAGTGACCTGGCTGAAGTCTGACGCTTAACCGACTGCGCCACCCAGGCGCCCCAATCCTTTTTTCTTTTAATACAAATGGGCATTAAAGTCATCACATGAGGAGTCCTTGTATTTAGCTCTTAACTAATTCTGTATCACCTCTAAACATCAACTGGAGATGTTTTCTGAAGAGAGGAAAAGCCAGGCCTTGGGTACTCCTAGTGTAGAAATCTTACCAGCCCAGTACCCCTGGTAGTGGGAACTGCGCGAATCAGGTGCCTTCCCACCAAAGGCAAAAGGCAACTTGGCAAAGAAGTAACCGATTGTTTGAGTTGCCTGCCTCTCCTTTTGTTTCATTACCTGAAATCAATTTATTTTATAGTGGTAAATGTGTGATCCTTCTTATTACATTCTTTTGAAAGCAGCTTTGCTTTACACAGGGACACCTGTCTATATGAAAGTCCGTAAATGCTTTTTAACAGGTCTTCAAGCAACTTTGGGCACACAGCTGGCCAAAGAGCCCCCGGTGGAAAAGGACAGCTGTTTGGCTGACAGACTTGGAACCGGTGCAGGACATGTGCAGCAATTGTAAACAGGAATGAATTTTCCTTAACCTTTATGAGTCAAATATTTATTTTGGGATTATTAACAAAATCAAAAGAATTATGGTGTTCTTTTAATTTTAAGTCAAACACACTGATGTCCAGCTTTTAAGAAATTTTATTTAATAGATACTCTTAAATTGAAGCAGAAACAAATTCAGAATTACTGGAATTTCTTACCTAGTATATACAGCAACATTTAAAAAAATCTTTAATGTTCTGTAAAAGAGGGAACAAAATCCCTCTTTCCATACACTGTCCATCAGATATTGAGGATCACATTAAAAACTCCTAAGCATGCTGTGGATAGAAAGCTCTTGGTGTGTGGTATGTTTGTGTGCATGTGTGTTTGTGTGTGATGTGTGTGTGGAACTTTGTGTAAGCTCCCTAGCTCACCTGTCCTCCCTCCTTCCCCTTTCCCTTTCATAAGTACAGGCTTTTGGGTAGGAGGATATAGGAGTTGCTATTTAAATTTTTTTTTTACATTTTAAAATTTATTTTTGAGAGAGAGCGAATGAGCAAGCACAGTGGGGGAGGGGCAGAGAGAGAGAGAAAGACACAGAATCCAAAGCAGGCTCCAGGCTCTGAGCTGTCCGCACAGAGACTGACGTGGGGCTTGAACTCATGAGCTGTGAGATCATGACCTGAGCCAAAGTTAGATGCTCAACCGACTGAGCCACCCAGGCACCCCAGGAGTTGCTATTTTAAAGTGGCTAGGAGCAGGCACATGGAAAAGGAAGTATTTCTCTGTATGGAGATGGGGAGAAAGGCAAAACATTCTTTCCCAAACTTTTCTAAGAAATATTTCTTCAAATGGATTGAAATTAAAGAAAGGGAAAGAAAAGAAAGAAAGAAAGAAAGAAAGAAAGAAAGAAAGAATAAATAATGCTCACATTGTCCTAGAAACTTTTGGTTTTCTTGTGATTGCACACTGTGGGGAATTTTGTGACTGACTCCACACACAAAATGCCCAGGACCAGCTATATAATTTTCAAGCCCAGAGTAAAATGAAAATTCAGGGTCCTTGTTTAAAAGGATTAAGAATTCCAAACAAGGATACCACCATTAACACAGCCTGGTGCATGTGCTACTGCCCAGGTCTTGTGTCCCTGAAGTTGTTCTCTAAAGACCTAATTATTCTAGCTGTAAGTCTCAAATGCAGAGTAAGTTAAAAAAGCTGAATGTTTCCAGAGTAAATAATGGTCAATGACTGAGTAACTGCTAAGAGCAAATTTTAATTTCAGCCTGTAGCCAAGTTCAATTAAAAGTTAATATTATTAAAAAAATTTTTTTTTCAACGTTTATTTATTTTTGGGACAGAGAGAGACAGAGCATGAATGGGGGAGGGGCAGAGAGAGAGGGAGACACAGAATCGGAAACAGGTTCCAGGCTCTGAGCCATCAGCCCAGAGCCCGACGCGGGGCTCGAACTCACAGACCGCGAGATCGGGACCTGGCTGAAGTCAGACGCTTAACCGACTGCGCCACCCAGGCGCCCCAAAAGTTAATATTATTTTAAAACCAGTGATTGGAAGTAAGACTTCACAGTTTGAATCAAAGGATTATGTGGTAAAAAGTTATCAGAATCTTAATAAGTTTCACAGCTTGTCAAATATAAACCTCTCTTCTCCTTTACAAAATGGAATTATGGTCTTTCAAAATATCAGACTGGTAGGGGACTTAGAAGCCATCTAAGGTTTGACATCATACTGTGCAGGTTAGGATAATCCAACCCATGAAAATAAAGTGATCAGGAATTTGAATCTGATACTTGAGACTCAATACATGTCTCTTTTTGCTATATTAAATTTGTATTCATATTTTCCTGTCCTGAGATAGGTACAAGACTTCACAGGAAAAAATAAATCTGTTGAATGGTTGACAAATTAGGTTGACAGGTGGCTTGATTATGTATATTAATCAAATTAGTCTGGAAGCATTATAAGGTTAAATCCCTAGCTTTTCCAGGCTGTATTTACCCATGGCAGGTTGTACATGGCAAAAGGAAGTAAGTAATGGTGAGCATGTGGAACAATACAAAGTCTTACACATTGCTGGTAGGAGCATAAATAATTTTCCAGAGTCTAGTTACAATTCTGCAACTTAGAAATTCCATTTCTAAATATTTACCCAAGAAAATTTGTAGATATGTGCTCCAGCAGATATTGTGAAAAATGGTCATAGTAATATTCTTTGTAAAAATCTCAAACTGGAAATAACAATGAAAATATGTATAAAGAATGGATAAATATATTTGGTATATTCAAACCCTTGAATTCCACACAGAAGTGAAAAAGAATTAATTATAACTATATGCATTGAAGTGGATGAATTTCAGAAACATGTCAGGTGAAAAATAAGTTACAAAAAATGCAAACAGCATGATATCATCTGTATAAGTATATACAAAACTAAACAGTACTGCTATGGAAATGTGTGTATAAAGAATACTATGGAAGTAATAAACATAAAATCCATGATAGTGGTTATTTGAGGAAGAAGCAGAGCATGAGAGGTCATAGAAGGGCACTGAAGAACATCTAGGGAAGTGGTAAGGTTCTATTTCTTAAGCTTCTGGTGCTATAATTATTAAGCTGCTAGTCAGATTATTCTTCATGCCTTGTGATTTATCTATCATATTGTTTGTATCTATCTATCTATCATCTATCTATTATCTATCTTCTATCTATCTATCTAATCTATAATCTATCTATATATCATTTACCTATCATCTATCATCCATTCATCCATCCCTCCATTATGTAGCTATCTAATCATATATATTTTTTTCTCAGTGGTATACATTTTATGAAAGTGTGAAAAAGAGTAAATGTGAAGGACATTGGCTCAAGATGGCATTTACAATTTCATTTTGAGCCACCTCTCATAAAGTTCATACATGCTCTTTTCATGAAAACTGAAAATTCCACAAGTGGCTTATACAAGGTAGATGTTTATGTTGATCTCATCTAGGAAGAAGACAAGCAATTGATGTCATTGGGAAATCAAGTTCATTCTAAATTTCCATTCTGCCTCTCATAGGACATGAGCCTTTTTGTCATGCTCACAAGATGGATGGTTGCTGGCACTCAAGCCATCACATCCATATTCTGGCTCAAAGAAAGGACAGAGACAAGCTAGCCAAATCTGTTCACTTTTATTTTTTTTTATTTTTATTTTTTTAAATATGAAATTTATTGTCAAATTGGTTTCCATACAGCACCCAGTGCTCATCCCAACAGGTGCCCTCCTCAGTGCCCATCACCCCCCCTCCCCCCCCTCCCACCCCCCAACAACCCTCAGTTTATTCTCAGTTTTTAAGAGTCTCTTAAAGAGCTTTCCCTGAAGTTTGACTCAGGGATTTTTGCTTATACCTCATTGGCCAGAACTATGCCATATTGCCACTATGAGCTACAAAGGAGGCTGGAAAATGTAGCTTAGTAGAAAGTTGCTCTTAACAAAACTGAGGTCTTGTTAGTAAGAAAAAGAACAGTGGACTTTGGGTAGGCAATTAGCAGTCCATGCCAGGGTAATTTGTTGTTTCTGAATAAGAAAGCTGAAATACAGTTATAATTCTAATATTGTAAAAAATTATTTAGGCTCTTATTGATAAATACAGGACCATTATAGTAATCATTGATTCTGCTCAACAAATATGGTGGAAAAATAATTGTTTTTGTTTTAAGGCTCTGAGATTTGTTTTTATTTTAATTTCTCTGTTATCAGAGCATTAATTTGACTACATTTAATTTGACTTCTTTTTGAATATATTTGATTTATATTAATTTGAGTATATTGACATATATTACTGATACATTAAATTCCTATTAATCTAGAATTAATTTTTTATTTTTCCTGTTGGTATATTTTGCTAGACTTTGTTTTCAAAATCTCATTAATTTATATACAGTTAGCACATAGCTTTAGTAAATCTGAATAATTCTTCAACTAGAATAAATTATAGCATCATCTTTAGCACTGTGCTCACCTGTTATGTAATATTTTTGATATGACAAATACCATTTATTTCTTTCAATTGTTGAAACCACTAAAGCTCTCCATCTTTCAGATATATTTGAAAATATTTAAGAAAATATTCAGAAAGCAAATTATTTTTCTCTTCTGTGAATAAAAACCTGCCTTTTTGTATCAGGAAAAAAAAAAGATTTCTTTAATCCTCTGGATTGTTTTACAAAATTTGTTGATGCAAATTCTATGAACATGGCTGAGAGTTCAGCTGCAAGATAAACAAAGATCTAACACATACCCCCCACCGTTGAAAATGAATTCCCCCAGACAGAAGCAGACCAGTGCCCGTCACAATGACATCAGCTTATTGTAACCTCTCCACAATGTAGACAAAATAACTGATCGGTCTCTCAGATCCGCCCAAGCCAAAGTCATGAGTCACCCCTCCCTGTGCCCCCGTGACTTCCTTTGAGACACCACACAAGGGGACTGCCTTTGAATAGCATCTTTCAGATTGCCATCCCCCCAAATGCAGATTAATAGTGGATGCTAGCCCTGATATGCAACAAGCAGGTGGATATAAAAACACCTGCAGAGAGAGCTCCATTGTGTCTGTGCCAGACACCTCATCCTGCTTCACAATGTTACCCTGACGACCTGAGAGAGAATGCCAGGGCCCGGGGTATCACAAAGTACTCCCAAGAAGCCCACATTAATGGTGGTGATAGTTGTGAACATGACCACGTTTATGGCATCCTATTCATTTCTCCAGGTTTGCTATTCATTATATTCTTTCAAAGAGTTCTGAAAACTGAGACTTATATTTTCTTTACATCTTAAATATCTCTTAAGGAAGCCAGAAGCAAATTTAAAGAAATACACAAAAAACAAATACACCTCCCCCTCCACAGACACATCTATTGGTATTTGGGGCAGCAAAGATATTTCTCTGAGTGCTCTAATTTATTTTAAATAATTAACAATAAAGTCCTTATTATTTACATAATGCTTTCTACCATAACAATCTGTTTCACACAGTTCTCACACCTCTGAGAAACACAGGGCAGTGTTTTTGACCACTTCCCTCTGTGTACTCATTACTTCCATGGACTTGGACAGATCACTGAATCTTCCCAGACTTCTGCAAGTGGGAAAATAATATCTTCCCTACTTCCTTACCTTACCATGTTGGGTGTATCAATATTAAAATAAGAAAAAAAAAGAAAAGTCTCATAAACTCTTATATTAACACAATAGGTAATACCAACACTCACAGTATGTAAGCTTTCTCCCTTTTGTGGATGATTTTGTCTGGCAGATTTGGAGATGATGTGACTTCCATGTCACCACTTAGCATGGGAGCCCAGACACTCTATGCAAGTGATCTGACTTCTAGTCCCCTCAGGGGCCAGTAAAAGCAGCATCCTTGATTACCTGTACTCAAGATCTTGTTGCAGCTTTATAAGTGCCTCTGCTAAGTTAAGCACAAGTTAAATCAGGGTGTGACTCCACGAGCTCAAATCTTGGGAAGGTGTTATACTTACCCAAGAGACAGAATTCACTTTGGATCAGGGAGTGGCAAGTTGTAATGAGAGGCTTCCCTTTGGCTATTCAGTCACAGTCTGTTTAATAAAACTTAAGATTTCTTCAAGAAGAGGGCAACCTAAGTCAAGGATGATTGAAGCGCTTTTGTCTAACTATAAATAGTTTCTGGGAACCAACTGAGTTTTTGCAAACAGTAATAGTCTGCACGTCTATTTTCCATCTCTGGATCAGTGATATCACAGAGGTCAAGAGATCAGTGAAGTTGAAGAACTTCAACTTGAAGCTACATTTTTGTACCTTGAGAAAGTCTTCGATGGGGATATAGCCATAAATACCTGTCCTGCAAATAATCTGTGTTTTTAGCAATAAATTATGAAGAGAAAGGATAAAAGTGGGCATTTGCCAGGAGACTTTTTGTAAATGTTGATTAATGACAAGCAGTTGGACAGTCGTGATAGCTAAGTGACAGCTGGAAACAACTTTCATGTATGGATGCTCCTCCCAGGCTGAAATTCAACATGGCACCATGATGTAATCCGCCTCTCCACAAAGCCCCAGGATATGCCTGCAAAGGTGGTGGATCACACTTTCTCCATTATTCACAAATTTAGGTCTTATGAATTCTTTTTCTGCCCTTTTGCAAAGACAATTTTTGCTGTTTTTTACACATTCACTTATTTCCTTCTTTTATTCAATCTGGTACATTGAGTGTGTGGAAGAATTCGTGGCTATTGGACCTCACTGATCATTTATTGAACTTTATTGAACTCTACTCTGCACATTTTAGTGGACAGTCTGATGATGTCCTCAGATGACACTTTTCTTTTGGAAATTATGGATGGTATTTTCCTTTACTCTCTGTTGGCCCCAAAGATCCTAAAGGCCTCCTATTTCCTGGGAAAAACAAAACAAACCAAACAAACAAACAAAAAACAACCCACAACTATTGCCATTTATTGGGTAATTACTATGCCCCAGACACCGTTCTGGACACTTTATGAAAGTTAACATAAGTATCATGACCATCTTATGAAGTTTATACTATTATACTCATTTTAAGATGGGTGACATACAGGATCACACAGCTAAATGGTACAACTGAGATTTAGACCAGCTTGGCTTTTCCTTGAGGATAGATAAACCACTTCCTCTGATTGAGGACAGATGGCCATGGAAGGAGATTCATATGTTCTGTCCAACAATGTCACTGGTTATCCCCACTTGGCACACACTTATTTTCCCTGAGACCCTGGCCAAACACTTCCCTAGATCATTGTCCTCTACATTGTAAGGTTATTAAATGATGCCCAGAGTATCCCTGAAGGATAAAATAAGCAATCCAACATGAAGAGCCTTGGAAAAGCCACACACTCTTTGGTCCCTACATGCTGAGCACTTCTATCAGTTCTGTCCTCATCATGTTAGCCGCCCTCTGAGAAGTCACCTTCCTCCTGGGCCTCAGGGCCACCTGTGCCATAGCCACATAGTCTCAGTATAGCCACTGTGGGCAAGCCTGGGGTTAGATGTTTTAGAAAACTCACAGAACATTCTAGGTGCTCTCTATCTAGCATTTATTATTTTGCTGATCAGAAAATAAAAGCAATGAAAATATTTTGAAAGAAAGGAAAGTCACAAAGGGAGCTTCTCCTTCCTTCAGTGGGCTTGAACCACATCACACAACCAGGAGCACGGATGACTGCCCACCCCCCAGGAAGGGATGTGTCTGTGCTTATATGGCCCTTTTGCACTATAACTACTCTCCTCACCTGTAGGGAAACTGAGGCTCCTGCACAGCATCCAGCAATGCCTGAATGCTTCTTCCCTTGGCTTATGAGGACTTCCTTCTTTTGCACAAAGTGGAGAATCTTTGAGAGACTTACTTAAGAAGGCTTCCATATAAAAGTCCTTTAGCCCTGGTATGTGCTAGAATGTCAGTCTGCTCCAGACAGAAAAGTGCTCTTGGCATCTCTGTGGAGAACTTCCAGCAGCAGACTCAAGTAGTAGCTAAAATGGGTTACACTGTGATTCTCACACAGGAACACAGACAGGCAAATCTTCACTGTGATGAGAGAGAGAGAGAGAGAGAGAGAGAGAGGGAGAGAGAGAGAGAGAGATCTGATACTTAAAATGTAAGCTCCAAAAAGATAGGGATGTATGTCTGTCCTGCCCTTCAGTCATTCAGAAAGTGACTGGCATGTGGCAGGTGGTATATTAATTAAAGAATAAATGGCAGAATATGTTTACTGCTCTGAATTCTGGAATTTTAGAAGAGGGAGACATTGGGATCTAAGATGCTCAACTCCTTGTTCTTATCCAGTGGTGCTAAGAGACAAGACACACCAGGCTAGGTCTTCACGCATGATACCAGTGCTATTTCCTCCAAGTGTCCACACTCACTCAAAGAACACTGTTTTATGGGGACCCCCAGTTTGGGTAAATTCTACTCCAAAATGCAGTTGTCTTACTTTATTGACACTGCCATTTTCTTTTCATAACCCAGTCTCAGCAGGTAACATTACCTGGGCAATGCATTAAGCAAAGATTTCCTCCTCGCTATCAGTTCCTTGGAAAAATAAGCTCAATTTCTGTTGTAGCTTTTAGAGAATTTAGCAGGGTGGAACTGGAAG
This sequence comes from Prionailurus bengalensis, assembly GCF_016509475.1. Classification (NCBI taxonomy): domain Eukaryota; kingdom Metazoa; phylum Chordata; class Mammalia; order Carnivora; family Felidae; genus Prionailurus; species Prionailurus bengalensis. Next base: position 27,957,646 of record NC_057349.1, on the reverse strand, counting down.
CTTTCATTTCTGCCTAAGTTGATTTGAAAACCAAAAGCAGATCATCTGCCAGGCCACAAGAGGACAGCAGTGGTTTGAGATCCTGGTTGCTACTACCTACTCTGGATCAGCATTACTATGTTACCTGCATGGTTTAAAGACTTGTTTTGTCATTTTGTTCCAGGATTCTAATTTGAAAAAATGCTTATTTCTTTTTTTTTTTTTAAATTTTTTTTTTTCAACGTTTATTTATTTTTGGGACAGAGAGAGACAGAGCATGGACGGGGGAGGGGCAGAGAGAGAGGGAGACACAGAATCGGAAACAGGCTCCAGGCTCTGAGCCATCAGCCCAGAGCCCGACGCGGGGCTCGAACTCACGGACCGCGAGATCGTGACCTGGCTGAAGTCGGACGCTTAACCGACTGCGCCACCCAGGCGCCCCAAAAAATGCTTATTTCTTAAAATAGGCAGGAAAAATCTCAGAATGATTTCAGTGTTGCCAACCTAGAATTTTGCTGTGTTTTTCTTTTCTTCTAGATAGTCTTTTTTTTTTTAAATGTTCATTTATTTTTGAGGGGGGGGGGGACGGAGGGCAGAGACTGAGACACAAAATCTGAAGCAGGCTCCAGGCTCTGGGCTGTCAGCACAGAACCCGATGCAGGACTCAAACTCACATACTGCAAGATCATGGCCTGAGCTGAAGTCGAACGCTTAACCGACTGAGCCACCCAGGTACCTCTGGAATATTCTGACATCACTATTATCTCTATTATGACAGAGTCTGAGAAAATATGTGAAATGATTTACTTAAAAGGCAAAACAGTAGCCATTCTTATGGTGTCTTCTGGCCTACATAATCTGAAATGGGGTAATATTTAACACCTTTAATAGAATATGCTCAATATCACAGATTATTTCCATATCTAATGTTACAACATTTTTCTTTATTCAGTAATCCAACAAAACTTTATGACTCTGACAATTTTTTTTACTAAATAAATATTTCACTCAAAGAGCATTTATTGGATACTTACTATGTGAATACATAATATATGCCAGGAATAGAAACACTCATAAGCCACAGCTTTGGGTTGGAGCTTTTTGCTCTTAGGGTGGTGTAGGCAAGAGATAGGCATTTAACATAAAATTAAAAGTCAACATGAAGGGTGCTAAGTGTAGATTATGTAAAAGTCTGGGGGTAGGAAAGAATTACTGTATTGTGAGGATAGGCACAGGGAGCCCCCAGCAAAGAAGACTCTGCAGGGACTAAGATAGTTAACAGATGAATGGGTTCTTTGGGGTAAAAGTATTTAACGTCTTGTCTTTACCTCAAAACACTGATCTCCATTATTTATTTATTTATTTATTTATTTATTTATTTTTATCATTACTTTTTAATTTAATTTATTTTTTTAAATTTACATCCACGTTAGTTAACATACAGTGAAACAACAATTTCAGGAGTAGATTCCTTAATGCCCCTTGCCCAGTTAGCCCAACCCCCTCCTACAACCCCTCCAGTAGCCCTCTGTTTGTTCTCCATATTTAAGAGTCTCTTATGTTTTGTCCCCCTCCCTGTTTTTATCTGATTTTTGCTTCCTTTCCCTTATATTCATCTGTTTGTATCTTAAAGTGCTATTATGAGTGAAGTCACATGATATTTGTTTTTCTCACTAATTTTGCTTAGCATAATACCCTCTAGTTCCATCCATGTAGTTGTAAATGGCAAGATTTTGTTCTTTTTTGATTGCCTAGTAGTACTCCATTGTGTGTGTGTGTGTGTGTGTGTATGTGTGTATATATACACCACATTCATCCATTGATAGACATTTGGGCTCTTTCCATACTGTGCCCCTTCGAAACAGCATACTTATATCTCCTGGATAAACACCTAGTAGTGCAATTGCTGGGTTGTAGGGTAGTTCTAGTTTTAACTTTTTGAGGAACCTCCATACTGTTTTCCAGAGTGGCTGCACCAGTTTGCATTCCCACCAGCAGTGCAAAAGAGATCCTCTTTCTCTGCATCCTTGGCAACATCTGTTCTTGCCTGAGTTGTTAATGTTAGCCACTCTGACAGGTGTGGGGTGATATCTCATTGTGGTTTTGATTTGTATTTCCCTGATGATGAGTGATGTTGATCATTTTTTCATGTGTCGGTTGGTGATCTGGATGTCTTCTTTGGAGAAGTGTCTAGTCATGTCTTTTGCCCATTTCTTCACTGGATTATTTGTTTTTTGGGTGTTGAGTTGGATAAGCTCTTTATAGAATTTGGATACTAACCCTTTATCTGATACGTCATTTGCAAATATCTTCTCCCATTCTGTCGGTTGCCTTTTAGTTTTTCTGATTGTTTCCTTTTCTGTGCAGAAGCTTTTTATTTTGATGAGGTCCCAGTAGTTCATTTTTGCTTTTGTTTCCCTTGACTCTGGAGACGTGCTGAGTAAGAAGATGCTGTGGCCAAGGTCAAAGAGGTTTTTGCCTGATTTCTCCTCTAGGATTTTGATGGTTTCCTGTCTTACATTTAGGTTGTACATCCATTTTGAGTTTATTTTTGGTATGGTGTAAGAAAGTGGTCCAGGTTCATTTTTCCATATGTCACTGTCCAGTTTTCTCAGCACCACTTGCTGAAGAGATTGTCTTTATTCCATTGGATATTCTTTCCTGCTTTATCAAAGATCAGTTGGCCATACGTTTGTGGATCCATTTCTGGATTCTCTCTCCTGTTCCATTGATCTGAGTGTCCCCTGTTCTCCATCACTAACAACTAATACTTAGTGAAATTTTATCACAGGGCAGTCACTGTGGTAACTGCTTTCCATGTATGATGTTTATTCACATAGTAAACTTGTGAGAGAAGAATTAGGACCACACTGTTTCATAGCTGGAAAAGCAAATTAAACTGCCTGAAGTCTTACAACTAGTGATTTGGAGTACTCAGGTTTGATTCCAGATCTTGAGAGTTGAGAGCCCAGAGCTAACCATTATTCTGTGCCATCTTTCAATTCTACCTGCTGGGTTCCTGCTCAGGATTCCCTGATCCCTGTAATCACCTCTGGCCCTCTTCCAGGCCCAGAGGCCACTCCATCTGGGCTTTACCCAGGTCAAACAACAGGAGCTTCCTGTTAACTCACTGAGCTGTGCAGGCAGCCCTTTCGGCAGTGATGGATGCTGGCACCCTGGCTTTGGGGGTCGGGGGGCTCTGAACTAGGTGCCCATTCCACTGGCTTCATCCATGGCTGGTGCTCCTTCGACCTTATCCGCTAAAACAATTTTTGTCACAGTGATTCTAAGCTAAGGCAAGGGTGGTATGTTATTCATTGTAACATTTCTTGTGCCAAACACAGGGCCTGACATGTTCACTAATCATTCACTCAAAACAAATGAGTGACTATAAGAACACAAATTCTGCTCATTTAAGAGTAAAACTTATGGCCCTACTTCTCTGACCTCATAACATCTCTCTGTAAGTGTGTATTTTTTAATGTTTATTTATTTATTTTGAGAGAGTGAGCAGGGGAGGAGCAGAGAGAGGGAGGGAGAGAGAGAGAATCCTAAGTAGGATCTGTGCTAAAAGCATGGAGCCCCATGTGGGGCTCAATATCACCAACTATGAGATCATGACCTGAGCTGAAATCAAGAGTCAAATGCTTAACTGACTGAGCCACCCAGGACCCCCATCTGTAGGTAATCCTTTGTAGGTGAGCAATCTGTAATCTCTTAATTGCTGTTCCACCAGATTGAGCATTTTGTTATTTTATTTTATTTTACTTTTTTTAGTTTATTTATTTATTTTGAGAGAGAGAGAGAGTATGCAGGGGAGGGGCAGAGAGAAAAGAGAAAGAGAATCCAAGAAGGCTCCATGTTGTATTGTCAGTGCAGAGCCCAACATGGGGCTTGATCTCAAGAACCTCGAGATCATGACCTGAGCCAAAATCAAGAGTCAGATGCTTAACCAACTGGGCCACCTAGCTGCCCTCAGATTGAGCATTTTGTTTAATTTTATTAAAAAAAAAATTCTAAATGTTTATTTATATTGGATAGAGAAAGAGAGAGATAGTGTGAGCAGGGGAGGAGCAGAAAGAGAGGAGACACAGTATTTGAAGCAGGTTCCAGGCTCTGATCTGTCAGCACAGAGCCAGACGTGGAGCTCGAACTCCTGAGCCATGAGATCATGACCTGAGCTGAAGTCGGATGCTTAACTGATGGAGCCACTCAGGAACCCCTCAGATTGAGTGTTTTAGATTACACATCATTTAAAGCTTCTTGGTTACCCATCTTTTATATATCCATGACAATGTTGCATATTTCTTGGGCAGCATTCATCCCTTATTCTTTATGTTCTGTTATCTCTCTGAACAATATTTTAATTATATTTTTTAAAAAACCAAATTATATGACATAGCAGCCTCTTTGAAGCCATTCTTCTTCATGTTCACTCTTGAAATGAAAAAAAAAAAACCAGTTCTATGTTTAATTTAAAAATATCCAGTAGTCTCTGAATACAAGTGAGTAGAAAGAGACCACATTTAGACACCTCCAGGCCAGCATCATCTCACGTTCATGCAATACACCTGAGACATCTGTGTATTTAATTTCCGTTTTTAAAATGTACTTTCTGTCCATGCAATACACTAAAATTTACTGCAGTTGTACCCATATGTCTGGCTCCAAGACATCTGAAAGAGGTTCTGATGATGCTAAAGCTTTTACTGTTGCATTATGTGAATTTACCTTGACAGAAAAGTAATTCCATGAAACAAGACAGTTGGGGAATGGCCCAAAATAGTTTGAATTCTACTGTGTCGTTAATGTTCTGGTACAACCAAATAACTTGACTTCACAAGATTTTTCTCTGTGAGCTCCCCCTCAAGGAGATAACAACACAGCCAAGTCTATGAGCGACAATTCAGTTACAGGAAACCTCTGATTTAATGTACCTTGCCCTACTCACTCCTCTCTGCCCATGCCAGGCACATCTTGTTTTACCACCTGAATCCCCTGACTTTGACCAGGTCTGAGAGCCTCAGACCAAGCCACCACATTTCTAGGTAAGCTTGAGGTTGCAGTTGTGATAATATCAGAGTTTTAGAGTCATGAATAATTTGTAAAACAAAGACATTCTTAAAACATGTAATGAAGTTTCTGTTTTACCCAGATTTTTCTGTGATGTAAACAAAGATGGACACTTCTAGTAAAAACTTATCAGGTTACTATGCATCAATGACTAAGGATTTACCACTTCTGGTATTTTTTTTCTATATTCCTTCAAATTACTCATGAAAAAAAGAGTAGCTTCTAAGGTATTACAGAAAAAGAACCAAATCACAGTTTTAAAAAAACCTATGTTCTTCATCTACCTCTAAGCTGTGTAAATCTCATAACCTTCTGTCACTTAAACTGCCACAGCCGTAGTACTTCAGTCACTTAAACTGCCACCGCCATAGTGTCTACATCTGCTTAGTGGGGATGTGTGCCCTGTCTACCTCATGAGATCCTTGTGAAGATGAGGTAGGAAAAGTTATTTTAACTACATATCCTATCAAACTGTTCTTTCTGAAGATGATGATCTGCTCTCCTTCCCAGTGCTCTTCATTCACAGGTTTTTAAGTTTTTAAGTATTTACAGAGAGGCTACAATGTGCCTGGAATTCACTCTGCCCACCATTACCAAGAATCAGCTTCTGTGTTCTGCCACCTCCAGTTCTTTTCTTCAGCAAATACTTACATGTCTACCTTGTGTCAAGAGCTCTGGCAGCCACAAAGGAGCCAAGGACGACTGCAACACAGCCCCTGTTTAGCAGGGGTGACAGATAATTCTTGACATCATGATCATTGGGACTCAGTGATAAAATCAGGGGCACATTGGGGACACTTTACCAACTGGTGAGACCAATGTGTGGGCTTCAGAGGCTGAGGAAGGGTAATCTGTGAAGGACCTGATGCTTAAATGTATTCTAAAAGATGAGCAGAATGTCTAAGTAAAGGGGAGGAGAATGCATTCAGGTAGAAGAAAGAGCATGATTAAATATTGGCCTGGAAACTAGGGAGCCCAGTGGGAAAGTCTAAGAGGGCCTATGTATTCTAAACCTTGAGGAATACCAACATTTAATGTCCATGTGAAAGATATGAGATTTGCAAAAGAAACAGGAAAATCAGCTGCTGGCAGTGGTGAGGTGGAATGGGGTGGGGCAGAAAAAATATAAAAACAACCAGACTAATGGTGTGGCAGAAGCCAAGGAAAGAGAGAGTTTAATGAAGGAGGTTTCTAACAACGTGGAAGGCCAAGACAATGAGGACTCAGCTTAGTGGTTTTGAGTTATTCATACCTGAGTGGGCTTGTTTAATCAGAATGTTTTTTTTTTTCAACTTTCAACAGAGATTAGAATTTAAAGGTAAGAATTTGATAAAAGATTAGGGCAAAATATTTTGGGATATGATAAATATATGTTTTTTAAGTTTCTTAGATGCACTTGTGAGAAGGTAGGAGACAGACTCAGGAAAGTAAGGTGGTAGAAAGACACACAATCAAATTTGCCAACCTCAAAATAAGAGTGTAGGGCTGTCCCCTCCCAGGGCCTTGAAGGTCTGTGGGTATTTACAAAGATTAATCATAGGCCTGATGCTACAAGTTAAAAATAAGCAAATTATGTAGTTTAAGAGGTTTCTTAGTCATGAAATTTTACACTGTCTTTTAGACCTTAAGGCTAAACAAAATTAACTGCCTGCCCAGTTTCTAATTAAATACTTCACTTGTTATTCACTTTACTCAGGCTATATTTTACATTGTTTCTAGGCTATGTTGCTGTGAGATTCATTATTGTGGTTAAGGCAGGCATGAGAGAAAACATCTTCTGTAGCTATATGATTACTAATTTTATTGTGTGCATATTATTTTTATTATATGGCTAAGATATTATTAAATTGTGCACCTGGAATGGGTAGAATTTGGAGCTCTCTCTCTCTCTGCCTTGTGTGTGTATGTGTGTGTGTGTCTCACCTTAATGAGTAATCTAAGACAGAGCTGATCACCCAAGCCAGGTGGTTATCACAAAGGGAAAATAGGCACATAGAAAGTTATTTTTTTACCCTAGAAGAGAAATTAGAAATGAATGTGAAGTTGAGTTCTCATCTCAAACACAAGAAAAGGTTCTGTTTTGGAAAATCAGAATGTTTCCTTGAATAAAGTAAGGAATGCAGGTGAACCAGTTCCCTGTTTTCTGGGAAACAAGATAGTACTCAAAATGTTGAGAGAAAGGAAATCAGGCAAGGGGAAAGGCGGCGGGGTAGGGGACATTCAAGTTGATATTTTAAGCATAACAACAATAAAAGTGGAGACCATGTGGAGTCCAATCTCTTTTCCTAAAAGGATTATTGATTTACTTAAAATTAGAAAATGTGGACAATGTTTTTTGTTTATCTTAATTTTTTATTACATTTATGAAATGCCAGACTAATTCAGACTAAAGGAAAATATTTAGATCCATGAGTGGATCCGGGCCCAGGTGGAGATAGGGGCCTTGAGGTGAGCTGAAAAATCAGCAGAGAAAGTTGGTTTTGCTGATTTATCACCCCTTCTTCTGGTGGATTTCTTTCAAGAGTTTTCTTTTCTCTCTGAACAGCATTTTCTAAGATGACAACACATTTTTTGCTCTATAATGAGTTTGCAAAACAAAAACTAAACACTCTCTATGTTGCAGTCCTTCTTGCAGGGCATTTGGGTGACATTTGTTATCCTGAAATGGTTCACTGACATGATGAGACACAGAAGACCAAAAACTTCTGCAGATAAACAGGTTTTTTTTTTTGTTTTTTGTTTTGTTGTTGTTTTTTTTTTTACCTCTTGGGACCACTCCCAGGGCTCTGTAGGGAAAGGAATTCATAGGACCAGAGTCCTTTAGAGATCATAATGTGCTCTTTGGCTACTCTTTATACTTCATGAAAGAGTGGAAAACATTGACAAGATAGAAAATGGGCTTATGACCTACCAGTGCGTTTTCCAACTTGCCATATGCCTTAGTACAAATCTCTTCTATTTTCAAGGGGATGATCATGCTTTTGACAGGACAAGAACAGAAATTTCATGAATAGAAATAATCTTTAGGCTGCTATTAATTGGAAGAATGTTAGAAATAGTTTGCAATGATAAAAGAACAAAAAAGACTAAAATATTGAACATATAAACTTATTTGTAGATAAGAATAAACATGGAGCAACTTTTCTTGAACATTTTCTGTAACACATTTTTATAACTTAATGGGCAGAGGACCATTATGGGTTATAGAATTACTTTCAGGGCCTCTGGCTGGACTTTTTAAAATGCATGATCATGAAGCAAAATTTTACTATGATGAAGCTATTTAAATGTGATCTTTTCTTTAGGGGTACTAATCCCAATGGAAAATTTCCAGGTATTTAATAGTTGTTTCTAGTTTTTAATTTCCCTCAAAGGAAGGTCAAAGAGAAGTATTTATTTTAAACTATTTATGACCCGGTACTATGTAAGAGACTTATATGAGCCCCTATTAATGTCACCTTTCCCTCTTTTTCTTATACCCAACAGCAACTTCCTGGAATTGGCATCAGGTTAGATTCAGAGCTGGAAATAGTCATTGGCAGATTTCATCTCGAACTGGGGGGTAAGAAAGCAGTTTCATAAATTCTTAGTAGCCATCAGACACCATCAGCACTCTCTTTGCCAGCAGTTCCCTATGAGACAGATGTCAATTTCAGCCTATTTCCTCCTCCTCCATAAATGGAGTTGCCCCACTGTATTTTTATTAATTAGTGTGAAAGGTATTTACTGAATGTGCAAAGCACTTTGCTCATTGTAAGAAAGTTGTGAAGAATCAGATTTTAAGAGATTTACCCTTTTGTTGGCTGGAAAAGAGGCAAGATCCATTAAAAATTTTAAATAAATTAAAAAGGTAAATAAAACCAGAGATCAAGGTCAACATTAACAGTGTAAGTCATGTTAATAGCATGTACTTTTAAGTTTCTCAGGATCCACATAAGAGTGAAAACATATGGTATCTGTCTTAACAGAAACCCATGGGGGAGGGGAAGGAAAAAAAAAGAGGTTAGAGTGGGAGAGAGCCAAAGCATAAGAGACTCTTAAAAACAGAGAACAAACTGAGGGCTGATGGGGGGTGGGAGGGAGGGGAGTGTGGGTGATGGGTATTGAGGAGGGCACCTTTTGAGATGATCACTGGGTGTTGTATGGAAACCAATTTGACAATAAATTTCATATATTGAAAAAAAATAGCATGTACTTTTGATATGAGAATGACACTTTACCCCCTTTACCCCTGGAGTTTCCTTCCCAAATCCCATTACCCCAGTCTGATCATGAGAGAAACATCAGACAAACCCATATGAGGGACATTCCACAAAATACCTGACCAGTGCTCCTCAAAATTGTCAATGTCATCTAAAACAATGAAAGCCTAAGAAACAGTCATAGCCAAGAGAAGCCTAAGGAAACATGACTAAATGTAATGTGACATCTTGAATAGGATTCTGGAACAGAAAAAGGACATTCAGTAAGAACTAAGGAAATCTGACTAAAGTGTGGACTTAATAATAAAATATCAATATTGGTTAATTATAACAAAAGAACTACACTATTGTAAAATCTCATACAGAATTCCCTATACTATTTTCAGATTGTTTGATAAGTCTAAAACTGTTCTGAAATAAAAATGTTATCTTAAAAACTGAAATAAAAACAGATATTTGGACAAAAGAGTGCAAGGTGGCATAAATGGTAACAGTTAACTTTAATTAACAAGGTACTCTGTACCTGGCACTGTGCTAAGTATTTTACAAAAAATTAATCTGTTTAATCCCCACAACAGTCCTCTGAGGTAGATGTTATTACTATCCTCATTTCGGAGTCCAAGAAACTGAGGCACAGAACAATGCAGTGATCAACACAGACCTCAAAAACATTCTGGGTAAAGGTAGGCTTAGAACCCAGGCACATGTGCTCACTACATCTATCTGTTTCTCAGTATGTGAGGAGGTGCTAGATGAGGTACCTGGACAATAAATTGTTGGTAGTTAGAGGATGAGCCATGCCATGGCCTTGGATAAGTGAAACCCTCATGGAGAAGGAAAGACTTGATCAGAGCTTTGAAGTGTGGCTGGAGGGAAACAGAAGAGATGTTGCCAGCAGGAACAGAGAAAGTAAATTGGTCTAACTGTAAGAGACAGAAGGGAGGAAGTGTGACCTGGTAGTTAAAAACTCAGGTCTGGCACTTTCAGCCTTGACTGTAAGAAGCTATTGTAAGAAACTATAAAACTGGACAAAAAACATAAACTGCCGAACAGCAGGCAGTGCAGAACCATGACTCTTAAAAGAAGGGGAACATGCAATGAGCACACTTATACCCTGACTGTCTGTCGGGGGGTACTTTCTGGGTTGCAGCAAAAGCAGATGAGCACAGAGAACACAGATTCCTGCTGCCCCAATGAGGTGGAAGGAGAGCTGATAAATGGCCTGGGAAACCCAGGACAGGCTGAGGAGGGGCCCAGATGTCCTGGTGGAATGCTGACTGCATCAGAGCTGAGTTGTGCTTCATACAGGATGAGAGTCCATGAGGCCACCAAGCAAGCATGAGCAGCTGCTGTGGGGCTGAGGGGTTGATGGGGTCACAAGGGCTGGGACATGTAGGAGTTGGGACCCAGCCAGAGGCCAGAGACCACATTGAGCACTCTGGGCATTCAGATGAAGCCTCTAAAGCAAGGACTATGCCACAGGCAAGATTAAGGACAAAGCTGAATCATGAAACTCTAGAAAAGAAAAAAAAAAAAAAAAACAAAGCCTGACAAAATCATGAGAGACAACCAGAAATTTAACTACCTGACAGAATAAAGTTTTAGTACCTGTTAAAGGAAACAACATAATCCAGAATTCCAGAATTTTGGCAATGTATCATCTACAACATTCAGCATGACATAAACACACACATGCACACATACACAACTCTAGGTGAAAACTTGAAAGGGCCTACTGCAAATATGTTCAAGGACTTAAAGCAGTCAAAGGGAAATTATTTTGTTAATAAAAGGAAATTCTAGAACTCAAAAGTACAAAAACTGAAATTGAAAAAGCACTGACTGTCCTAACAGCACACTGGAAAGAATAGAAGGAAGACTTAATGAACTTGAATAAAATCAATACAATGATCTCACTGAGGAAAGAAGTGAAAGCAAGATTTAAAAAATTAAGCCTTAGTGATTTTGGAGATGTACCGAGTAGTGTAATGTATATGGAAGGACATGGGAGCTAAGGGAGTAAAAAAGTATTTGAAGAAATCATGACTGAAATTACCCCAAATTTATTTATCATACATCAACTTTTCTTCAAACACCAAGCAGGGTAAATATGAGAAAATCACACCTACATACAAAGTCAAATTCTGAAAATGTGATATAAAGAGAAAATATTATAAGCAGTCAGAGGAAAACACATTTCCTACAGGGGAACAGTGATCCAAATGATGAATGATTTCTCATCAGCATCAATGAAGTTCAGAAAATAGTGAAATAATATCTTTAAAATTTCAAAGGAAAAATAAAACTGTCAACTGAAAATCAAATCCAACAATATATATTTTAAAAAGATAATACAACATGATCAAGCTGAATTATTCTTTGAATATAAATCTAGTTTAATATTAAAAAATCTATTGACACAACTCAAGACATTAATAGAACAAAGGAGAAAACCATTTGATCATCTCAGTAGGTGGAGAGAAAAAGCATTTCATAGAACTAAAAACTTGTTAATATTACATTCTTCCAGCAAACCTGGATGGTACTTCTGCTACCATAATTTAATGTATATATTTAATGCTTTCTCCCTGAGATTAGGAAAAGGCAAGTATGTCTACCATCATCATTTCTCAGGCAGAAGAAGGATATAAAAGCAATAAAGGTTGGAAGAACTAAAACTGCCTTTTTACAGAAAAGAAAATTGTGTATATAAAACATCATAAGAATTTACAAAAAGCTTCTGGTGGAATACATTTATTTAGCAAATTCATAGGACACAAAACCAATATACAATACTCATTTGCATTTTTACATTCTAGCAATAAACAGTGGGAAAACTAATTTTAAAAATTAAGTTTTACAATAGCATCAAATATTTAGGAGTAAATCTAAGCTGTGTACAACTATTACACTGAAAAATATGAGACGTTTCTCAGAAATTAAATAAGACCCGCATAAGTGTTGCAATATACCACATTTTCTTTGAAAAAGTCATTATTGTTAAGATACCAAATCTCTGCAAATTGATCTGTACATTCAGTACAATTCCTAATCAAATGTCCAGCTGTTTTTTAGATAATGGAAGTAGATTCTCAAATTTATATGGAAATGCAAGAGAATAGACAAAACTTACTTCTTAATAGGAACTGGAACAGTAGTTTCCTCAGGGGGCAGGGACATGGGTATGGACTAGGAAGATATATGAGGAAAACTTCGGAAGCCCTGGAAATTTTGCATCTGAGCTCAGTAGTTGTTACAGGCTTACACATAAATAAAATCCATCAAGCTGTACAATTAAAATAATGCTCCTTGAGCAATTTATATATGTAAGTCAAGACAAAAAAGACAGATATATGATTTCACTCATGTTTGGAATTTGAGAAACACAACAGATGAACATAGGGGAAAGGAAGGAAACATATGATAAAAACAGAGAGGGGGGCAAACCATAAGAGACTCTTAAGTACAGAAAACAAACTCAGGTTGCTGGAGGGGAGGTTGGTGGGGTGATGGGTTAAATGGGTGATGAGCATTAAGAAGGACACTTTTTGAGATGAGCACTGGGTGTCATATGTAAGAGATGAATCACAGTTCTACTCCTGAAGCCAAGACCACACTGTATGTTTAACTAATTTGAATTAGAAAAAAAAGACAAAAATAAATAGAATAATAAACAAAAAAAATGCCATGATGAATTTTAAAGTATTTAGCATTGATACACAATAAATACACTACATAACAAACCTGGGATATAAAGCTAAAGCAATACTTAAGGGAATATATATATATATATATATATATATATAAATCAAATAATTTTATTTGAAAAACTAATTAATGAAATCAAGACAAGATCAACCAGAAAGCAGGACAAGAACAACTCAGCAAATACAAAAAAATCAGAAGGAAAGGAAACATAATAATACTGGAATCATTGAAATAGAAGCAGAAAGAGTAATGTAAAGGCTAATATAAAAGGTTAACTGAAGATCTGTTGTTTTGAACAGCCTCCTGATTATAAACAAACCATTATGATCAAGATGGCATAGTAAAGGTCCATATAAAAATATTGGGACTGATAAGAGAAAGAGAAGTGCAAACACAGTTGAAATTGAAATTGTAAACAAATATAAATCTTATGCAAGTTATTTTGATAACAAAAAACAAATGAGAAAATTTCTACAAAAAAATAAGCAATATATGTTGTAACAGTAACCTAGAAAGTGGTCTTTATTAAAAGTGCAGCAAACACACCACTGAGTGGTGAAACTTGAGGAGCATCTCTGTTAAGGTCAAGAACGAGACAAGGCTGCCCGTGATTCCAAATTGTGTCATATTAAATTGAAGTCCTTGCCAAAATGTATAAGATAAGAAAAAGAAAAAAAATTATAAGAACAAGAAAGGAAGAAATATAACAGACATTACTTCTGAGTTGATTAAATTTTCTAAAGAACATAGAATTCAAAAAAATATATAATCCCCAAACATTACCAATTTCAATCAGAAAATTTGAAGAGCTAACAGGAGAAAAACCTCACAATCATATAAAAATTGTAATGTACTCACCTTTGTGGATACACCTCTGGGCATATAATATATATATAATATCTCTGTGGGGGAAAATTGCAAATCATTGATTAAGCACATATAGAAAGTCCCAATATAAATGTTAATGAATGGGAAGAGTCATTATCAAAATATAAGTAATTTCTCTCAAGTCAATCAACAAATTAAATGTAGTTCCAGAAAAATAGGGATTTTTATAGAATTTAAGCTCATCCTAAATTAAGTATGGAAAAGGAATAGACCACATAGTATAGAGAGATGATTAATTTTTTTAATCAAGTATAATTAACATACAGGTATACAATATAATGATTACATACATATGTATTTATTTATTTCACCCACCCAACCCCACTTCCACTCTGACAATGACCAGTTTGTTCTCTGTATTTAAGCGTCTTTTTTTGTGTGTGTGGATTTTCTTCGTTTGTTTTATTTCTTAAATTCCACATATGAGTGAAATCATATATTTGTCTTTCTCTGACTTATTTCACTTAGCATCACACCTTCTAGGTCCATCCATGCCATCGCAAATGGCAAGATTTCATTATTTTTTGTGACTAATATTCCATGATTGAATATTGAAATTGAATATCCATCTTCTTTAACCATCCGTCTATTGCCAGACACTTGGGCTGCTTGTGTCTTGTTAAAATGTTCATACTACCTAAGGCCATCTACAAATTTAATACAATCCCCATCAAAATATCAAGAGCATTTTTCACAGAACTAGAACAAATAATCCTAAAATTTGTACAGAATCTCAAAAGACCCCAGATAACCATAACAATCTTGAAAAAGAAGAGCAACGCTGGAGGAATCACAATCTCAGATTTCAAGATGTACTACAAAGGTGTAGTAATCAAAACAGCATGGTCCTGGCACAGAAGTAGACACACAGATCAACAGAATAGAGGAGAGACCAGGAATAAACCCACACTTCTGTGGTCAGTTAATCTATGACAAAAGAGGCAAAAATATACAATGGGGGAAAGAGTCTTTTCAACAAATAGTGTTGGCAAAAATGCACAGCCACATGCAAAAAAAATGAAACTGGAGACATAATTTTGAAAAAGAAAAAATGGGGGTTGCCTTAGGAGATGTCCAGACTTAGGAGAATGCTAGACTATTTAAGACTATGTGGTATTGGCACAGATAGGCAAGAACAAACAAATAAACAAACAAAAAACCCCCCAAAATAAAACCAGAAACAGACCTAGATACATACAAAACCTCCCTGTGATGGGAATGGAAATTTAGAGCAATATGT
Organism: Prionailurus bengalensis; assembly: GCF_016509475.1. NCBI lineage: Eukaryota > Metazoa > Chordata > Mammalia > Carnivora > Felidae > Prionailurus > Prionailurus bengalensis. The sequence continues at coordinate 27,942,556 of NC_057349.1, read as the reverse complement.
TAAAGAAATATATATTACTAAATCAATAGTGTTTGGGAGACTGGCTTTCCATAAATAAATAAAGTAATAAAAATCATTTTTAGCTCACATTATCCATAAAAATACATGTAATATATACTCAAAACCTAAATTTGTAGAGCAAAATGTAAAACTCTTAGAAGCTTTGAAACTTATTTGATGATATCATGTTAGGAAAAGGTTTCTCAAACAAGATGCAAATGGCACAAATCATAAAGGAAATATTGGTAAATTGATATTAAAAATAAAAACCTCTACATGAGAGGCTCTATAAGCCAAGTGAGAACACAAGCCTTAAGTGTTCAAGGTTACTTGTAATAAATAAAACTGACAAATACCCAGAACATAAAAAGATTTTCAACAAGATGAGGAAAAACAAAAATAGAAAAATGAACAAAAGCTATAAAATGATAATTCAAAAAGAACAAAGTCCAAATAGCCAATGAGTGGGTGAGAAGATGTTTAAGCAAATGCAGAGTAAAATGAGGCCCCATTCCATATCCAGAAGACAATTAGTCAGTGTCTGATGGAAGGTGTACAGCAGGTGATGGCAGGGAGAGTGGGAGACAGAGGTGGGGGAACTTGTGTTCTTTGACCCTGTCAAGTCATAGCGTATAGTGTACCAAATTTGAAATCACTTGGAAGCTTGAGTGTCCTATGTCATCCACAACTTGGAAATTCTACTTTCATGTATGTGCCTTAGAGAGATCCTTGTGTTCCAGAGATCAGTATAAGAATGTACATACCCTTAATGTTTAAATGGACTGGATATATAAACCGTAGTTTTGAAATAACACAGCAGTTAAAATGAATACGCTTCATCTACATATATCAGCATAGATAAATTTGAAGTGTTAAATTTTTAAAAGCTAGTTTTACAATGTTATATGCTATCTAATCCAATTTATGTGATAATTAAATATACAGAAAACAAGTACATATTGTTTTTAAACACATACATATGTAGCAAGAGTCCAAAACATATGTGGAATAATGCATACCAACTTGAGAAGTTATCTCAGGAAAAGACAAGGTAGAGACATAAGGTTTGTTTGTATTTGTCTGCATTTGTAATGCTTTATTTTAAAACAAATAGTATACAATAATAGTAAAATGTTAGCTTCTGCTCAGCCTCAGGGTAAAGCAGTGGCTGACTATTGCATTATTCAACTTTTCTGTGTTTGAAATGTCTCACAATGCAAAATAAAGAAAAACGTAAAGCAAGTACATTTATTATTAATAATAATTAAGGAACTGAAATATCCTCACAAGCAAAAGCAAAATATCCTCAAAATCAAAGACTGTTATTCACTGAAAACACATTTCTGTGCAGTCCAAGTGGTACTTGGGGCAAAGAGACTATAAAATCAGGATGGCTTCATCCTTATTATTGGGGTTTGGCCAGAACACAAATGGGACCCACAGCGTGGCAGCCATCAGGGGTTGTGGGTCAGACCTCTGAGAGCTTTGTCCAGAGGGTGCAGGGAAGTTTTCACCAAGGAGGTTGGTGAAGAACCAAATCTTGCAAGATGAGTAAGTACTGGCCAAGCAGACCAGTAGGAATGTGGAAGAATGGGTTCACAGAGCCCTGTTAAGACTACTGGACATCTGGGCTATTCAATTAGCATTGATGGAGCATACCCTAGGTGTCAAGTGTTGTGCTCCATGGGTGGGGAACCCTGACCTCCTAGAGCTTACTCTTCACGTTAAAAATTCAGTGTGGGCTTTGTTGTCTATGACTTGTAAGGCTGTCTAGAGAAAAAGTGTCAGAAATACAGGTCTCAGCTCTGTTCCCTGAGCTTCTCCATTAGGAGATTGGTAGTGGAAATTTTGTGACCTATCACGGGGGCCTCTAGAGAGGATGGGAAGAGAAACAGGAGAGAGGGTTGAGGTACGGAGCTAGAGAGAGCATGCCCACTACCCTACAAGGTAGCTCTGCACAAATTGGAAAAAAATAAATTAGAAAAGTGTTTCCTTTACTATAGCACAGTTTGGCAGGCAGAGTATAGGACAGACTTCAACCTGGCACCCTTATTCAATGCACAAACTGCAACTGTACATGACAGCCCCGAGCAAAGGCTCCTTAAGCCATGCTCAGGCAAGACGTGAATGTGGCCTACTTCTTTGTTGTCTGGGTGTGTGCCTATGTCCGCCTGGGAATTGGAAGGGACTACTCATCAACTCCTGATCTGGAGATAGCCTGGATGCCCTTGAGCCTTGTTGTCATGGGAGCTGCAGCCCATTCCCTCAGGAGATCTGATAGGGTTTCTGTTCCACCCTCCTGGACTGGGTGCCTGGTTCCTTTTGTCTTAGCTCTGGCTGCTATGACAAAAATACCATAGACTGGATGACTCTAACAGCAGAAATTTATTTCTCATAGTTCTAGAGGCTGGAAGTTCAGGATCTGGGTGCTGCTTATTTGGTTCCTGGTGAGGACTTTCTTCCTGACTTGTAGACTTCCAACTTCTCACTGTGTCCTCATATGGCTGTGAGAATGAGAGCTCTGGTCTCTTCATCTTCTTTGTAAGGGTGTTAATCCCATCATGGAGACTCTACCTTCATCACCTCATCTAGCTCTAATTACCCCCTCTAATACCATCACACTGGGGTTAGCATGTCCACATACAGAATTGTGGGGACACATTCAGTCCATAGCATCTTCTTTCTGCTGTCTCTGACATAGCTCCACAATATCTGACAGAGCAAAGAGGAGAGTGAGAGTTTGATGTGGTGTCACAAAAAGTTGTGCCATGAAGAGAAGAAGAAGCGTGAGGAGAAAGACTGGAGGGATGGGGCTGAGGGGTCTGAAAGGCAGTGAGCTTGGAGACAGAAATCCTTTGGAGCCAGAGACGGTCTGAGGAGAAAGGGCAAAGGATGTGAGTGTAGCCATACTTCAGGGACTCTCTGTGGTTCAGATCTCAGAGGAGCAGCATACTTGGGGAGGCCACAGTGACAGGAAGCAGTGGTGAGGCAGAGTTTTAGAGAGCATGTGAGCATAGGGATTGGAGGAGAGTGCCATGTCTAAAGATAATGGCTCATTCATTCATTCCCTTGCAGGAAATGTTTACCCATCAAACACCTGCTGAGTTTCAAACTCCACTCCCCTAAATCTTGAGATGAGTACTGCCCTGAAACACACAAGAATGTACTGAAAGCCTTCAAGCCTCTGGGAGCTCAAGGCAGCATGTCATGCCAAGGTCCCATCTGGGAGCCGGGTGGCTCCCTTTTCAGAATGTGATTCCAGTGCTGGGTCACCCTTCCCCGAGCCGCATCTGTGATCTTTCACCAAATATGACCCCAGTGGCAGGGTGAACTCATTGCCCAGGTCTTTGGAGCAAGAGTGGGAGGCCTGGTCCAGTGATGTGTTCAGTCCAGACCTGACAACTCCCATAAGCAGGTCTTGACTCTCCCACGTGGTGTGGCAAATTCCTGCCTACAGTTCAGCCATGTGACCTTAGAACATAGTCTTCTATTTAACCTAAGCTAAGGTACTGATAATTTCAGTCCCAATTTTGGGTCTTGGAGGAAGGAAGAATAGGAAGAACTTTTTCTCTGTCTCTGAAGGCCAGTTCACAGCAATGTTCATTTGCTGGCACCTCTTGCTTCCTGAGTGCTCTTCTGTCCTGCTACCTTCTCTCCTGTCAGTGTCCTGATGCTACCTGCTCCCCTGAGCCATCCTTATCTCCCAAAGAGCTACATATTCTCAAGTTACTAACCATCCTCTTATCACCAAGAAAAACTTCATATTGGTTAGCCTGGGTGAATTCATATTAAGATAGGGATTACCTAGTATTAGAAGAGATCTTTATCAGGCAATTAAATTTTTAAAATATTATTTCTAGTTAAATGATTTTTAATAGACTTTTATTTTTAAAGAGCAGTTTTAGAATCACAGAAAAATTGAGGGCAAAGTACCAATTTTCCTTATAGCCACTGTCCCTACACATACATGGTCTTCACCACTATTAACATACCCTGACAGAATGGTGCATTTATTACAATTGATGAGTCCACACTGACACATCATTATCAGCCAAAGCCCATAGTTTACATTAGGGCTCGCTCTTGATGTCATGCATTCTTTTTTCTAATTATTATTTATTTTTAAAATGTATTTTATTTTATTTCTTAATTTAAATCAAAGTAAGTTAGCCTACAGTGTAGTATTGGTTTCAGGAGTAGACTTTAGTAATTCATCACTTACATATAACACCCAGCGTTCATCCCAACAAGTGTCCTCCTTAATGTCCATCACCCATTTAGCCCATCTTCCTACCCAACACTCCTCCAGTAATCCTCAGTTTATTTTCTGTATTTAAGAGACTCTTATGGTTTGCCTCGCTCTCTCTCTGTTTTTCTTATTTCTTCTTCCCTCCTCCTATGTTCATCTGTTTTGTTTCTTAAATTCCATATATGAGTAACATCATATGATATTTGTCTTTCTTTGCCTGACTTATTTTGCTTAGCATAATGCATTCTAGTTCCATCCATGTTGTTGAAAATGGCAAGATTTAATTCTTTTTCATTGCCAAGTAATATATCATTGTGTGTGTGTGTGTGTGTGTGTGTGTGTGTGTGTGTGTGTATCCTTTCACCAGTCAATGGACATTTGAGCTCTTTCCATAATTTGGCTATTGTTGATAGTGCTGCAATAAACGTTGGGGTGCATGTTCCCCTTTGAATCAGAATTTTTGTATCCTTTGGATAAATACCTAGTAGTGCAATTGCTGGGTCATAAGGTGGTTCTATTTTTAATTTTTTGAGGAACCTCCATACTGTTCTCCAGAGTGGCTACAACTAGTTTGCATTCCCACCAACAGTGTAAAAGTGTTCCCCTTTCTCTAAATTCTTTTCAACATCTGTTGTTTTCTGAGGTGTTAATTTTTATCCATTCCGACAGGTGTCAGGTGGTAACTCATTGTGGTTTTGATTTGTATTTCCCTGATGATGAGCGATGTTGATCATCATTTTATTTGTTAACAATCTGGATGTCTACTTTGGAAAAGTGTATAATCATGTATTCTGCCCATTTCTTCACTGGATTGTTTGTTTTCTTTGGGGGGTGCTTTCTTAAGTTCTTTATAGATGTTGCATACTAACCTTTTATCCAATATGTCACTTGCAAATATCTTCACCCATCCCGTTGGTTGCCAGTACCAAACAGTCTTGGTAATTACAGCTTTGTAATACAGCCTAAAGTCTGGAATTGTGATGCTTCCAGAACCAATTTTCTTTTTCAACATTACTTTGGCTATTCAGGGTCTTTTGTGGTTCCATACAGATTTTAGAATTGTTTGTTCTAACTCTATGAAGAATACTGGTGTTATTTTGATAGGGATTGCGCTGAATATGTAGATTGATTTTGGTTGTATCGACAGTTTAACAATATTTGTTCTTCCAATCCATAAACATGAATATTTTTCCATTTCTTTGTCTTCAATTTCTTTCATAAGCATTCTATAGTTTTCAGTGTATAAATTTTTACCTCTTTGGTTAGGTTTATTCCTAAGTATTTTATGGGTTTTGGTGCAATAAAAAATGGGATCAGTTCCTTGATTTCTCTTTCGGCAGCTTTATTATTGGTGTATAAAAATGCAACCTATTTTTGTATGTTGATTTTATATCCTTCGACTTTGCTGGGTTCATGTATCAGTTCTAGCAGGTTTTGGTGGAGTCTTTTCAGTTTTCCACATAGAATATCATGTCATTTGTGAAGATTGAAAGTTTGACTTCTTCCTTGATGATGTGTATGCCTTTTATATCTTTTTGTTGTCTGATTGCTGAGGCTAGGACTTCCAGTGCTATGTTGAACAACAGTGGTAAAAGTGGACATCTCTGTCGTATTCTTGACCTTAGGGGGAAAGTTCTCAGTTTTTCCCCATTGAGGATGAAATTATCTATGGGTCTTTCATATGTGACCTTTATGATGTTGAGGTATGTTACTTCTATCCCTATTTTCTTGAAGGTTTTTACCAGGAAAGGATGCTGTATTTTGTCAAATGCTTTTTCTACATCTATTGAGAGGATCATGTGGTTCTTATCCCTTCTTTTATTAATGTGATGTATCACTTTGATTGATCTGTGGATATTGAACCAGTCCTGCATCCCAGGAATAAATTCCACTTGATCATGGTGAATAATATTTTTTAATTTTTTTAACGTTTATTTTATTTATTTTTGAGACAGAGAGAGAAAGAGCATGAACGGGGGAGGGGCAGAGAGAGAGGGAGACACAGAATCGGAAGAAGGCTCCAGGCTCTGAGCCATCAGCCCAGAGCCTGATGCAGGGCTCGAACTCATGGACCGCGAGATCGTGATCTGAGCTGAAGTCGGACGCTTAACTGACTGAGCCACCCAGGCGGCCCCAATACTTTCAATGTATTATTGGATTTGACTTGCTGTCTTGCTGAGAAATTCTGCATCCATGGTCATCAGGGAAATTGGTTTGTAATTCTTCTTTTTAGTGGGGTCTTTGTCTGGTTTTGTAATCAAGGTAATGTTGGCTTCACAGAATGAGTTTGGAAGTTTTTCCTTCCATTTCTATATTTTGGAACAGTTCAAATGTATTTGAGACATTTCTTCCTTCTTATGGAAGGCCTGGAATGCTATACATTTTCTTCTTATGACAACATTTGCTGCATTCCAGAGGTTTTGGACTGTAATGTTTTCATTTTCATTACTTCCATGTATTTTTTTTTTGTTTTTTCCTTAATTTCCTGGTTAACCCATTCATCCTTTAGTAGGATGTTCTTTAATTTCCAAGTATTTGTGTTCTTTCCTAATTCTTTCTTGTGGTTTATTTCGAGTTTCACAGCATTGTGTTCTGAAAATATGCACGGTATGATCTTGATCTTTTTGTACTTGTTGAAGGCAAATTTGTGACCCAGTATATGATCTATTCTGTAGAATGTTCCATGTGCACTTGAGAAGAATGTGTATTCTAGTGCTTTAGGATTAAATGTTCTGAATATATCTGTTAAGCCTATCCGGTACAGCGTGTCATTCAAAGCCATTGCTTCCTTATTGATTTTTTGCTTACATGATCTGTCCATTGCTGTAAATGGGGTGTCAAAGTCCCCTACTATTATTGTATTATTATCAGTGAGTTTCTTTGTGTGTGTGATTAATTGATTTATATATTTAGGTTGTCCAATTTTGGGGACATAAATGTTTACAATTGTTAGATCTTCCTGGTGGATAGATTCCTTAATTATGATATAATGCCATTTTTCATCTCATGTTAGTCTTTGTTTTCAAAACTAGTTTGATATTAGTATGGCTACCTTGGCTTTCTTTTGGCGACCATTATCATGATAGATGGTTCTCCATCCCCTCACTTTTAATCTATAAGTGTCTTTAGGTCTAAATGAGTCTCTTGTAGGCAGCATATAGATGGGTCTTGTTTTGTTGTTGTTGTTGTTTTGTTTTGTTTTAAATCCATTCTGATACTCTATGCCTTTTGATTGGGGCATTTAGCATGTAGAGTGATTATTGAAAGATATGAATTTAGCGCCATTGTGTTGCCTATAGAGTTGTGTTTCTAGTGATGTTCTCTTGTCCTTTCTCGTCTTTATTGCTTTTGGTGTTTTTTGGTTTGTTTTGTTTTTTTTTCTCCACTCAGAAAGTCCCCCTTAAAATTTCTTGCAGGGCTGGTTTAGTGGTCATGAACTTCTTTAGTTTTTGGTTTCCTGGGAAACCCCTTATCTCTTCTTTCATTCTGAATGATAGACTTTCTGGATAAAGAATTCTTGGTTGCATATTTTTCTGATTCAGAAATATTGAATATATCCTGCCACTCCTTTATAATCTGCCAAATTTCTGTGGACAGATATGCTGCAAACATGATCTGTCTTCCTTAGTAGGTTAAGGACTTTTTTCCGCAAACCTTGATGCTTTCATGATTCTTTTTTTGTCTTTGTCTGTGCATTTTGTGAATTTGACTATGATATGCATTGGTGATGGTTGGTTTTTGTTGAATCTAAGGGGAGTTCTCTGTGCCTCTTGGATTTTGATGTCTGTCTTTCCCTGGATTAGGAAAGTTTTACTGCTATAATTTGTTCACATAAAACTTCTGGTCCTTTTTTTCTTTCTTCATCTTCTGGGACTCCCATTTTATGAATGTTATTCCTCTTCAATAAGTTGCTGAGTTCTCTAAGTCTTTATATTGTGATATTTTGCCTTTATTTCTCTCTTTTTTCCTGCTTCATTATTTTTCATAATTTTATCTTCTATGTCACTGATTTGCTGCTCTGCTTCGTCCATCCTTGCTGTTAAATCATCCATTTGAGATTGCATCTTGGTTAAAGCATTTTTAATTTCAGCCTGACTATATTTTAATTCTTTTATCTCTGCAAAAAGGGATTCTCTGGTGTCCTTTGTGCTTTTTTCATCCCCAGCTACTATTCTTATAATCGTGGTTTTAAATTTTAGTTCAGACATCTTACTTATACCTGTGTTGAATACATCCCTGGCTGTCATTTCTTCGTGTTCTTTATTTTAGGGGTGAATTCCTCTGTCTTATCATTTTGAAGGGGAAAAAATTAATACAATAACAAATTAAAATTAAAAAATTAATATCAAAACAAAACAAATGAAGTAAGCTAGATCTTAAGTGTGTTTAAGTCTGCTTTTTGTGAGAAGCTTGATAGAAGGGGAAAAAAGAGAAAGGATAAAATGTTAAAAAAATAATTTAAGATTAAAAAAATAAAGATAAAATAAAGAAAAAACAGAATAAAACATTTAAAAATTTAAAAAGTTTGCTCTCTCTGTATCCAATAAAGAGAAAGAAAAGAAAGAAAGCAAAAAGAAAAAAAAACATAAGCAAAAACATAAGCAAAGAAAATGAACAAACAAATAAACAGAATGGAACCTTAATGAAGTTACATCCAGTTGCCCCTGGAACTGAAACTTTGCAGGAGGTGGAAGGGATTTGGTCTTCTGTGAGATGTGCCTGGAGGGCGCCAGTGGGTGGGGTTTGGTGTAAAGTCTCTGTTCTCCACTTGGCTTAGTTCAGTGGGGTCTATCCATGTGCATGTGCACTAGAGGTGAAAATGTCTTTTCCCAGCTTTCTATTCTCTGGCGTGGGAATTTGTGTCCCCGTAGACACATAATCAAGCACCCTTCCTATGTCTCAGGCTTCTGTCATCTCCCCACCTTTACCCTGTCTCTGTCCAAGCTGTCTGCTTGCCAAGTGGCACTTCCCTCCAGAGTTTTATCTCAGATGCAGCTTGGACCCACCCTGATTCTATGGGGGAGGGTCTGAGCAATGGCTGGTGCTGGCTAGTCCCAGAAAACATTTGCACAATCGCATAGTGGCAGAGGCTCCGAGATTATGGTAAATAACAACACACAGCTGGCACCAGGTTTCATTGCACTCTGATATCTTTGTCTCAGTACCAGCAAATGTGGCTGCTCTCTGGGGTCTGCTGGGACTTTTGCCCTCCAGGAGGCTGTATTGCCTCTCCCAAATGCACTCCAATCAAGGGAACCACGTCTCCCAATGTGACACATGGACTCCTCAAACCACACTGCCTGCTCCTGAGGATTCACCCTACTTCCTAGCTGGAGTATTGCCAGGCACTGAGCTCCAAAACTTCAAACTCTGTGCTCCACAGTTTGTAGAACTCTGGCAATTTTGAAATCCTCTCCTATCTCCCCATCAATAGTTTTGGGGGAAAGACTTCTTGTCCAGTCCCCTGAGAGTGTTTTCACTCTTTTTCTCTCTCTTTCTCTCCAGCTACATTCAAGGGGAGTGCTTTTCTTGCATATGATTCCAATGTGCTGCACTTTCCCCCTTTCTCTTTATCTCTCTGTCTTCTCTCTGTGAAAATTGATCCTTATTTCCCATGGCTTCATGGCCTTCCTCTCCCCCACTTCACCTCTCTGCACCCCATACCTGCCAAATTCTCTGGCTAAAACTATGCAGATTGTTGCATTAATCTGAAGATCAATTTCCTATGTGTTTAAAATGGTTTGATGGTGATCTAGCTGCATTTCACGGATGAGACAAGCTCAGGGTCCCCATACTACTGTACCATCTTAACTATCCGCGGTGTCATGCATTCTATCACAAACTTGTAACAACACATATCCACCATCAGAGTATCATACAGAGCAGTGTCACTGTCCCTAAAAATCTTCCATGCTCGCCTATTCATCTTGCCCTCCCTAAACCTCTGTAGGCCTCTTATTTATTTATTTATTTATTTATTTATTTATTTATTTCTGTCTTCATAGTTCTTCCTTTTTTGAAGGCAATAAAATTTTAATGGTAAAATAACAAAACAATTCAAGAAAGAAGATATACAATATTTCTAGATCTGAGGAAGAGAGAAAGGAACTGGCATATGGACAGGTGGGCCACCACCATTCTCTCCCACTTATTCTACTTTATTCTGCTTCTTAATTCACATGTTCTCTATAAGGCTTCAAGATGTTTTAATTCTGCTTTCAGGCACTGGAACTGCATGGAGGTTGCATGGCATTGTCTGTTTGTGGGCCAGGTGGGCATGTGATGTTTTAAATCATGTGATGTTCCTCGTACCAGAAACTCTCAGTTGAAGAGCTTTTAAAGTCCACTGAGATTCCAAAGTAGAACTTTCCAGTTCATAGTTCTTTGGTTGATACAGCCCAGCCCCCTCCCTAGTTAGCTCAAGTCTATTTAAAATTCCCTTTCCCAGTTGAAAATAAATAGTTGGCTTCTTTGGAATTACTTTAGAAAAGGTGCAAGGTGGAGACATGTGGACAATGAGTTCAAACACTTGCCTTGTCCTGAGCTTCCACAGTGCCTGTATAGGAAATGTAGATCCACTAATCAATTTCCTCACTTGTATAACAAGCTAACTTCTCTTTTTTTTAATTAAAAATGTTTTAAAACATTTTTTATTTTTGAGAAAGCAAGAGCAGGGGAGGGGCAGAGAGAGGGAGAAACGATCTGAAGCAGGCTCCAGGCTCTAAGCTGTTGAGCACAGAGCCTGGCATGGGACTCCAACTCACAAACTGTGAGATCATAACCTGAGCCAAAGACAGGCACTTAGCTGACTGAGCCACTCAGGCGCCCCTCTATTTTTTTTAAATTTATTTTGAGAGAGAGAGAGAGAGAGAGCAAGCAGAGGAGATAGCAAACAAACATCCTGATCCTGAACCAGATTGCTGCTAATGATGGGTGGAACATTTTGGGAGGTTAGGGCCCATTTCTGGTGAAGAAAAGGCCCCTTTAGTGCACATTGTCCTTGGATATTTTTTAAAACTTTCTTCTTAACTTGATCATGTGCTCAGATACTATCATATTAATAAGTAACCTTGAGAATTTTGCCCATATGTATAAAACATAATGCATTTATAGGAGGAAGGATCACATTAAAGGAATAATACTCAAACTTGGAAGACTTTGAACTCTCATTTGAAGAAACAAAAAAATTTAAATATATTGTAAGATTGCTTTTATAAAGCAATTGTAACTCTAGTTACAATCAGCTCTGAAGGAATTAAATGCTGTTATATTGCAGAAAAATGATGTTCAAAACCATTTGTTTCCCTAATAGGTGAAGGATATTTCAAACCACTTTTGTGTCTTTCTAAATATTGTTACACAAGAAATATTCCTCATTTCTACAGATAGCAGGCTTGAAAGTGTAGTGTGAGACTGTCTTGTAATATCCTCCTTTTATAGATAAGGAAACAGGTTGAGATTGAGATCTTTCCTGAGATTGTAGGCATAAACACTGCAGCCCTGAGACTGGAGTCATGTCTCCTGAGTCCCAGACTTTTTATAATATACTCTATTTCTCTATTTGGGAGGAAGAAATTGTTAATTATTTGGTTTGTTGTTGTTGTTGTTATTTTGTTTTTTTAAAGAGTCTAATATTTATAATATCCACCTTCATGGTAAACATAGTGAAAATACGCTAAACAATTAAAAACAAATTTATTTATCTAAATCTCAGTTAGGATTTAATACTAACAAGGTGGAAAAAAAGAGTACCAAATAATGGGTTTGGGATAATGTTATAAAAATATGTCTACCCTTGAAAAATCTCCAAATTTAATTATGTAACATTTTTACAGTCTCTTTTTTTAAATTTTTTTTTCTTTTTTAAAATTTACATCCAAATTAGTTAGCATATTGTGCAACAATGATTTCAGGAGTCCATTCCTTAATGCCCCTTACCCATTTAGCCCATTTCCCCTCCCACAACCGCTCCAGTAAACCTCAGTTTGTTCTCTGTATTTATGAGTCTCTTCTGTTTTGTCCCCCTCCCTGTTTCTCGATTATTTTTGTTTCCCTCCCCTTAGGTTCATTTGTTTTGTCTCTTAAAGTCCTCATTTGAGTGAAGTCATATGATTTTTGTCTTTCTCTGACTGACTAATTTTACTTAACATAATATCCCTCAATTCCATCCACGTAGCTGCAAATAGCAAGATTTTGTTCTTTTTTATTGCCGAGTAATACTCCATTGTATATATATACCACATGTTCTTTTTTTATTTGCAATTTATTGTCCAATTGGTTTCCATACAACACGCAGTGATAATCCCAAAAGGTGCCCTCCTCAATACCCATCACCCACCCTCCCTCCTCCCCACCCCCCATCAACCCTCAGTTTGTTCTCAGTTTTTAAGAGTCTCTTATGCTTTGGCTCTCTCCCTCTCTAACCTCTTTTTTTTCTTCCCCTCCACCATGTACTTCTGTTAAGTTTCTCAAGATCCACATAAGAGTGAAAACATATGGTATCTGTCTTTCTCTGTATGACTTATTCACTTAGCATCACACTCTCCAGTTCCATCCACGTTGCTACAAAAGGCCAGATTTCATTCTTTCTCATTGCCATGTAGTATTCCATTGTGTATATAAACCACAATTTTTTTTATCCATTTGTCACTTGATAGACATTTAGGCTCTTTCCATAATTTGGCTATTGTTGAGAGTGCTGCTATAAACATTGGGGTACAAGTGCCCCTATGCATCAGCACTCCTATATCCGTTGGGTAAATTCCTAGCAGTGCTATTGCTGGGTCATAGGGTACGTCCAGTTTTAATTTCCTGAGGAACCTTCACACTGTTTTCCACAACAGCTGCACCAGTTTGCATTCCCACCAACAGTGCAAGAGGGTTCCCGTTTCTCCACATCCTCGCCAGCATCTATAGTCTCCTGATTTGTTCATTTTGGCCACTCTGACTGGTGTGAGGTGATATCCGAGTGTGGTTTTGATTTGTATTTCCCTGATGAGGAGTGACGTTGAGCATCTTTTCATGTGTCTGTTCGCCATCTGGATGTCTTCTTTAGAGAAGTGTCTATTCATGTTTTCTGCCCATGTAAAGAAATTTACTGGATTATTTGTTTTTCAGGTGTGAAGTTTGGTGAGCTCTTTATAGATTTTGGATACTAGCCCTTTGTCCGATATGTCATTTCCAAGGATCTTTTCCCATTCTGTTGGTTGCCTTTTAGTTTTGTTGGTTGTTTCTTTTGCTGTTCAGAAGCTTTTCATCTTCATGAGGTCCCAATAGTTCATATTTGCTTCTAATTCCATTGCTTTTGGGGATATGTCAAGTAAGAAATTGCTGCAGCTGAAGTCAGAGAGGTCTTTTCCTGCTTTCTCCTCTAGGGTTTTGATGGTTTCCTGTCTCACATTCAGGTCTTTATCCATTGTGAGTTTGTTTTTGCGAATGGTGTAAGAACGTGGTCTAGTTTCATCCTTCTGCATGTTGCTGTCCAGTTCTCCCAGCACCATTTGTTAAAGAGACTGTCTTTTTCCCATTGGATATTCTTTCCTGCTTTGTCAAAGATTAATTGGCCATACGTTTGTGGGTCTAGTTCTGGGGTTTCTATTCTATTCCATTGGTTTATGTGTCTGTTTTTGTGCCAATACCATGCTGTCTTGATGATGACAGCTTTGTAGTAGAGGCTAATGTCTGGGATTGTGATGCCTCCTGCTTTTCTCTTCTTCAAAATTACTTTGGCTATTCGGGGCCTTTTGTGGTTCCATACAAATTTTAGGATTGCTTGCTTTAGCTTCAAGAAGAATGCTGGTGCAATTTTCATTGGGATTGCATTGACAGTGTAAATAGCTTTGGGTAGTATTGACATTTTGAAAATATTTATTCTTCCAATCCATGAGCACATAATACTTTTCCATTTCTTTATGTCTTCTTCAATTTCCTTCATTAGATTTCTATACTTTTCAGCATACAGTTCTTTTACATCTTTGGTTAGGTTTATTCCTAGGTATTTTATGCTTCTTGGTGCAATTGTGAATGGGATCAGTTTCTTTATTTATCTTTCTGTTGCTTCATTAGTAGGGTATAAGAATGCAACTGATTTCTGTACATTGATTTTGTATCCTGCGACTTTGCTGAATTCATATATCAGTTCTAGGAGACTTTTGGTGGAGTCTATTGTGTTTTTTTTAAAAATTTCTTTTGATGTTTATTATTGAGAGACAGAGAGACACAGAGCATGAGCAGGGGAGGGACAGAGAGAGAGGGAGACACAGAATCCAAAGCAGGCTCCAGACTCTGAGCTGTCAGCACAGAGCCCGATGCGGGGCTCGAACCCACAAACTGCGAGATCATGACCTGAGCCGAAGTCGGTCGCTTAACCAACTGAGCCACTCAGGCACCCCAATCGTGTTTTCAATGTATAATATCATCTCATCTGCAAAAAGTGAAAGGTTGACTTCATCTTTGCCAATTTTGATGCCTTTGATTTCCTTTTGTCACCTGATAGCTGATGCTAGCAATTCCAACAATATGTTAAACAACAGAGGTGAGAGTGGACATCCCTGTTGTGTTCCTGATCTCAGGGGAAAGCTCTCAGTTTTTCCCCATTGAGGATGATATTAGCTGTGGGCTTTTCATAAATGGCTTTTATGATGTTTAAGTATGTTCCTTCTATCCCGACTTTCTCAGGGTTTTTTATTAAAAAAGGATGCTGAATTTTGTCAAATGCTTTTGCTGCATCGATTGACAGGATCATATGGTTCTTATCTTTTCTTTTATTAATGTTATGTATCACACTGATTGATTGGCAAATGTTGAACCATCCCTGCAGCCCAGGAATGAATTCCACTTGATCATGTTGAATAATTTTTTGTATATGCTGTTGAATTTGATTTGCTAGTATCTTCTTGAGAATTTTTGCATCCATATTCATCAGGGATTTTGGCCTGTAGTTCTGTTTTTTTACTGGGTCTCTGTATGGTTTAGGAGTCAAATTAATGCTGGCATCATAGAATGAGTCTGGAAGTTTTCCTTCCCTTTCTATTTTTTGGAATAGCTTGAGAAGGATAGGTAATATTTCTGCTTTAAATGTCTGCTAGAATACCCCTGGGAAGCCATCTGGTCCTGGACCCTTATTTGTTGGGTGATTTTTGATAACTGAATCAATTTCTTCGCTGGTTATGGCTCTGTTCAAGCTTTCTAATTCTTCCTGTTTGAGTTTTGGAAGTGTGTGGGTGTTTAGGAATTTGTCCATTTCATCCAGGTTGTCCAGTTTGTTGGCATATAATTTTTCATAGTATTCCCTGACAATTGTTTGTATCTCTGAGGGATTGGTTGTAATAATTCCATTATCATTCATGATTTTATCTATTTGGGTCATCTCTCTTTTCTTTTTCAGAAGCCTGGCTAGAGGTTTGTCAATTTTGTTTATTTTTTCAAAAAACCAACTCTTGGGTTCATTGATCTGCTCTACAGTTTTTCTAGATTCTATATTGTTTATTTCTCTATGATCTTTATTATTTCTCTTCTTCTTCTGTGTTTGGGGGTGTCTTGCTGTTCTGCTTCTATTTCCTTTAGGTGTGGTGTTAGATTTTGTATGTGGGATTTTTCTTGTTTCTTGAGATAGGCCTGGATTGCAATGTATTTTCCTCTCAGGACTGTAATTGCTACATCCCAAAGCATTTGGATTGTTGTATTTTCATTTTCGTTTGTTTCCATATATTTTTAAAATTCTTCTCTAATTGCCTCTTGACCCATTCATTCTTTAGTAGGGTGTTCTTTAACCTCCATTTTTTGGAGGTTTTCCAGACTTTTTCCTGTGGTTGATTTCAAGCTTCATAGCATTGTGGTCTGAAAGTATGCATGGCATGATCTCAATTCCTGTATATTTATGAAGGGCTGTTTTGTGACCCAGTATGTGATCTATCTTGGAGAATGTTCCATGTGAACTTGAGAAGAAAGTATATTCTGTTGCTTTGGGATGCAGAGTTCTACATATATCTGTCATGTCCATCTGATCCAATGTATCATTCAGGGCCCTTGTTTCTTTATTGATCGTGTGTCTGGATGATCTGTCCATTGCTCTAAGTGGTGTAGTAAAGTCCCCTGCAGTTACCACATTCTTATCAATAAGTTTGCTTATGTTTGTGATTAATTGTTTTATATATTTTGGTGCTCTGAATTTGGTGCATAGACATTTATAAGTGTTAGCTTCTCTTGATGGATAGACCCTGTAATTATTATATAATGTCCTTCTTCATCGCTCGTTACAGCCTTTAATTTGAGGTCTAGTTTATCTGACATAAGTATGGCTACTCCAGCTTTTTTTGACTTCCAGTAGCATGATAGATAGTTCTCCATCCCCTCACTTTCAATCTGAAGGTGTCCTCAGGTCTAAAATGAGCCTCTTGTAGACAGCAAATAGATGGGTCTTGGTTTTTTTTGTTCATTCTGATACCCTATGTCTTTTGGTTGGAGCATTTAGTCCATTTACATTCAGTGTTATTTTAGAAAGATATGGGTTTAGAGTCATTGTGATGTCTGTAGGTTTCATGCCTGTAGTGATGTCTCTGGTACTTAGTGGTCCCTCCAACATTTCACTCACAGAATCCTCCTTAGGATCTCTCGTAAGGCTGGTTTAGTGGTGATGAATTCCTTCAGTTTTTGTTCGTTTGGGAAGACCTTTATCTCTCCTTCTATTCTGAATGACAGACTTGCTGGATAAAGGATTCTCAGCTGCATATTTTTTCTGTTCATCACATTGAAGATTTTCTGCCATTACTTTCTGGCTTGCCAAGTGTCAGTAGATAGATCCGTCACAAGTCTGATCAGTCTCCCTTTATATGTTAGAGCCTGTTTATCCCTAGCTGCTTTCAGAATTTTCTCTTTATCCTTGTATTTTGCCAGTTTCACTATGATATATCATGCAGAAGATCTATTCAAGTTATGTCTGAAGGGTGTTCTCTGTGCCTCTTGGATTTCAATGCTGTTTTTCTTTCCCAGAAAAGCTTCCCTATCAGGAAGTTCTCAGGTATGATTTCTTCCCGTACACCTTCAGCCCCTTTCTCTCTCTTCTTCCTCTGGAATCCCAATTACGCGTATATTATTATGTTTCATCGCATCACTCAGTTCTCTATTTCTCCCCTCATACTCCTGGATTTTTTTATCTCTCTTTTTCTCAGCTTCCTCTTTTTCCATAATTTTATCTTCTAATTCACCTATTCTCTCCTCTGTGTCTTCAGTCCTAGCTGTGGTCGCCTCCATTTTATTTTGCAGCTCATTTATAGCATTTTTTAGCTCCTCCTGAATGTTTCTTAGTTCCTTGATCTCTGTAGCAATAGATTATCTAACATCTTGTATACTTTTTTCAAGCCCAGAGATTAATTTTATGACTATTATTTTAAATTCGTTTTCTGTTATATTGCTTAAATCGTTTTTGATCAGTTCATTAGCTATCAGTACTTCCTGGAGTTTCTTTTGAGGAGAATTCTTCCGTCTCATCATTTTGGATAGTCCCTGGAGTGGGGCAGAACTGCAGGGCTCTTCCTCTGTGCTGTCTGGAGTAACTTGCATTGGTGGGCAGGGCGGTCAGACCTGATGTCTGCCCCCAGCCCACCGTTGGTGCCACAGTCAGACTGGTGTGTACCTTATCTTCCCCTCTCCCAGGTGCAGGACTCACTGTGGAGTGGTGTGGCCCCTGTCTGGGCTGCTTGCACACTGCCAGGCTTGTGGTGTTGCTTCGATGGGATCTGGTTTATTAGCCAGGGTGGATCCGAAAGGTGCTCACTGGTGGGAGGGGCAGACTCAGCTTGCTTTCCCTTCAGTCATCTACTTTGGGAGAGGCCCTGTGGCACCGGGAGGGAGGCAGACCTGTCGGAGGATGGATCCACAGAAGCACAGTGTTGGGTGTTTGCGCGGTGCAAGCAAGTTGAGTGTTGGGAACTGGTTCCCTTTGGGTTTTGGCTGGGGGATGGGTGAGGGAGATGGTACTGGCCAGTGCCTTTGTTCCCCACCGATCTGAGCCTTGTCCTCTGGGGCTCAACAACTCTCCCTCCCGTTGTCCTCTAGCCCTCCCATCTCTGAGCAGAATTGTTGACTTATAGCATTCCAGATATTAAGTCCTGTTGGCTGTCAGAACTCATGCAGTCTGGCCCTCTGCTTTGCAAGCCAGACTCGGGGGTTCTGCCTTGCCAGTGGGGCTGCCCCTCCACTGCCCCAGCTCCCTCCTGCCAGTCCATATAGCGTGCACTGCCTCTCCACCCTTCCTACCCTCTTCTGTGTGCCTCTTGTCTATGTTTGGCTCCAGAGATTCCATTCTGCTAGTCTTCTGGCAGTTTTTTGGGTTATTTAGGCAGATGTGGGTGGAATCTAACTGATCAGCAGGACGTGGTGAGACCAGCGTCCTCCTTTGCCGCCGTCTTCCACAGTCCTCCTGCCCACATGTTCTTTATCCATTCATCCATCAATGGACATTTGAGCTCTTTCCATACTTTGGCTATTGTAGATAATGCTGCTATAAACATGGGGGTGTGTGTGTCCCTGTGTCCCTTTGAAACAGCACACCTCTATCTCGTGGACAAATGCCTAGTAGTGCAATTGCTGGGTCATAGGGTAGTTCTATTTGTAGTTTTTTGAGGAACTTCCATACTGTTTTCCAGAGTGGCTGCACCAGCTTGCATTCCCATGTTAATTATTGTTAATTTCTGTTCTCAATGCAGCCATGACCAATGTATGCAGGGTCCACAGTATAGGGACTCGTGCTTGCTGGCTTCCTTTCTCTATCTTTAGCAAAAGAAATGCTGAGTGGAATAGCAAACATTATATGAACTGCCCTTCCAGAAAAGATATCTGCAACATATTAAGCATGTTCTGGCTATTTCTATGTTCAATGCATCCATGTCACATGGGACTTGATAAGAGGGTCCTTCCAGAGTGAATATTCTGGGATCTGTGATGCCTTCCTCCATATATAAGATGCCATGTATCCAGAGGGAATGTGCCTCATCTAGGCTTTGCCTTTTCCTGAAGAGGCTGTTTACTTTCAACAGACTACAACCTCATGATTTCTGTCTAAGCAGCATTTACCTAGGAGACCCTATTTGAATGCCAGAGTTTATTAACCATGTTCTTTTATCATCTGTATTTGCTTTGCTATCTGGAGCCTTGTTGACCCTGGAGAGACTGTCCCTTTAAGGGCTAGTCAATTCCTAAAGATAATAACCCCAGGAGTGCACCTGGAAAGTGCAACCAATCTAGAGCCCACACTCCAATTTACCTGCTTTATCAGGCTCTAGTACTCTAGGTCACTCTGTACCTGCTCTACTAATTCCAGGACCAGGTGCCAAACAACTAGGGATGGCTCTGTGTCTCAGACCCTGTTGAAATGATTCAAGCCAGCTAATAAAAAATCTGCTTACCCTGCCTTACCTGTTCCTTCCTTCAGAAGCTACAATAACATGTTTCCCCCTGGCTTCCTGCACCTCCTGAACCACTGTGATGCTTTCCCATGTGTCCCTGCATGATGTGGCATGCCCCTCCTCTGGAGATCTGTGAAAAACAAGCTATCTTTTCAAGGGCAATCACATCCTAATCTGTTGGCCTTATTATACTCCAAATTTTCTATTAATACATTATACTTGAGAACATAAGAGATGACAACATTCAGATTGGCAAATTATTTGCCCTCACACTTGGATAGTTTATGTGCCAGACCAGGCTCAACCTGGGGCATTTTATACCTTTCAGGCAGGTTTCTCCTCTGGCACATTTGACTGAACCTGATCAGCCACACTTCTGATCATCCCCAAAGATGACTTTTCTGAAAGAGGGAGTTTACATATAAGCCAAGTTCTAGTACAAAGGGGAAAAAATCATTTCAAAATCTACTCTAGTCGGCTTTCTCCACTTTTAATCTCCTGGGGTGGTAATTTAAATTCTTTCTATTAATGTGCAATAATAGGGTGGGGGCTGAAATTCTAACCTGAGTCATCCTGTCTCCACCCTGGACTCAGGTGCCTGACATGAATAATATCCTCCCTCTCCATTAACTTGAAAAAGCAGCTGCCAAGCTGTGATCACAAGCAAGCTGTAGGACAGAACTGACCTGGGTTCAAATGAAGGTAAACTACTGCTTGTTCTTTCTTGCAAAGGGACAAGGAAGTGGACAAAGAACATGCATGGGTTCCATGGAGTAGGCAGATAAAAGAAAGTTAATAGTGTAAGCAATGGGACACACAAGCCTGGCTTAGAATCCTCACTCCCGCTCTGATTAGCTGTATGATCTTAGACAAATTAATTAACCTCTCTGAGCCTCAGCTTCTTTGTCAGTAAGATGACAAAATAAGAGAAAAATGAGAAGTAACATTTTATGAGCAATTTTGATGTGCCATTGTTTTCAGTGCTTTCTATTATTAGCTAATTGAATAATAGTTAAATGTGATGTAGGTCCCATTGCATGGATGAAGAAACTAAGTGAAGAGGTTAGGATGTACATCCACGCAGCCTGCTGTGTTCAGGAGTTCAGGCCATTTCATGACCATGACAACATGTATGTAGAATAATGCCAGCCGGTGGTCAGCATCCATTGCTATCATTGACTTGTAGAGACTGAGTAGAGCTATTCTTATTCATAAGCAACAGCTGTTAATACTTTTTGGGAACAAAGCTGCTCTCACTTGTGTGGTTATACTCAATGTGCCAATTCCTCCTCCTTATGGTTTCTTTCCAGTCTTCTTCCCCAGAGCTAGAGGGGAAGGAGCCTGGTTCTGGTAACTCCTCCTACTATGAGTTCACTGAGGGAGAAGAGTTCAGACCTGGCTGGGAGTGGGGCAGGGATCCTCATATCCTGACCCCAAGATACGTCTGGAAATCCATAAGCATTATCCTCAGCCATCCCTGTCCCTAATGTGCTCCAGTGTCCCGCAGCCATGGTCTCATTGCAAAAGTTGTCTAACTGGTTCTCAAACTCTTCCTTGCCTTCATTCAACCTTAGGTTCACACTTGTCCTCTCAGTCATGTCTCATTTGAGAAGCTGTTCACATGAAGAGGTATGGGGCATGGAGAGTTGAATCTCAGAGGGAGGAAGGTTGAGGAGAGTGATGTGTGATCAGCTCCATCACCAATCCAGGGTAACCATTGTGGGTACTCAGGCTCAGTCTCATCAGGCGCTTAGCAGTATCTTCACAACAGAGGCTGGGCTGACGCTGACCAGAAAGATGGAGCTATGTGGAAGGCATGAGGATGTCATCCCACATGGGCACAGCAGAAATGGAGTGGAAAACAAAAGTCCTGTGACTTGTAACATAAGCTCATTCTTCCAAAGTTGTGGATATTGTGGGGATATGGTGACAAATACATAAAATAAAGATTCTCTACAAGCTGGATTGATGGTATCGGAGGTTCAAAGCCCAGGAGGAGGAACTTGGATTTGACCTTCAGCCCCACCACCTCATTTGCACTTGTGGCATCCATCCTAATGGTTCTGTTGGGGCTTACATCTGTGACCAGGCTAAATTCATGATAGAAGGTACAGCTGAATGCTCAAGGGCCCTGCACTTTCAGGGCATTGCTTCAGAATAAGGTGGTTAAATTGGTAGTACCTGGGAAGAAACACCAAAGCCTGTACTTTTCTAGCTCCATCCTGGCCTTGAAAATTGAAAGACTTGGGGCGCCTGGGTGGCTCAGTCGGTTAAGTGTCTGACTTCAGCTCAGGTCACGATCTCACGGTCTGTGAGTTCAAGCCCTGCGTCCGGCTCTGGGCTGATGGCCCAGAGCCTGGAGCCTGCTTCCGATTCTGTGTCTCCCTCTCTCTCTGCTCCTCCCCCGTTCATGCTCTTTCTCTGTCTAAAAAATACATAAAAGTTACAAAAATAAAAAACAAAAGAAAATTGAAAGACTCAATTTCTGCTAGTTAGTACAGATTGCTGATCAGATGAGTTAGGAGAATTAGGAGATACCACTGGAGAGCCATGTGAGGAAATCAGATTTTGGGAAGTTGAATCATATTTCAAATGCACTGTGTAAGCCTTCTGTTTAAAGTTTGCCTTCTAGAAAATTCTCTTATAATACTGAGGAATCATTTCACAGAATAAGTAGGAGCTCATTCCTAAACATAAAACCTACTGCCATCAGCTAGATTTTCCCAAATCTTTAAGAGTTTCCAGATGTGACATTATATAAGCTTTTCAAAAACGACTCATGGAGTAAAAAATAATTGCAAAAATATGGAAAAATTTGTTATTGCTCCTTTTCTTATTAACAAGATAAATCATAATCTTAAATTGCTCGAAAGATTGAGAGATGGTGCCCTGATGCCTTTGAAATTGTCCTAGATGGAATGGCAGGGTGTGTTAAGGGGGAAAACACAAGCTCACTTTGTAAAGGACGAGGCTGTGGAAGATAAAATCTTTGGAGTCAGCAAAGATGACTTTGATGGGTTTGATTCCCAATTTCACCCTAAATAGCAAGCCGATATTGGGCAAGTTTTATAATCCTGTAAACCTCAGTTTCTTCATCTGTAAAATGAGACTAGTATTTCTCTTATAGGCTTACTTTGAAGATTTTGATCAATAACCAATAAGAAGCGGTCAATTAATATTAGTTTTCTCCTTCTCCCTTACCAAACATGTTTTAGATGAAACAGCAGAAAGGGGCACAGGGTCATCTAAACATACCTCAGCTTCTCTGTGATGAGGAAGGGTACACAGGCAGCCAGTACAGGGTGCTCCTTCCTGCACCCCTAGCATATTTTTATTTTTTTCTCCCTTGTCCCTTGCTGGCCAGATTAAATGAATATCCCACCTAGTAAATGCTTCCAAAGTACACAAAAGACAGTGAAGGAAAAATCACAGCTGATTTTTAGGATTAAACATTAGGATTAAACACTCCTAATGTTTCTCAGTTTTCTTTGTGAGGTGAGTTCTGGCCTTGTTTATTCCCTCCATATCCTCATATGTGAAATGGCCTCTGAGATGTTTTTAATTTTGAGCTTTCTATGATCTGTTCTCACTTGCTCTCCTGCCTAGGTGATGTTCTAAGCCCTTTAGCTCTTTAACTCACTTATCTTGATAACAACCCGTGAGGTAGTCACCATTGTTCCCCCTTTCACAGATAAGGAAACTGAGGCATAGAGGGATGAGTAATGTGCTCAACATCATAGAATGAGCAAGTGGCAGAGTGGGATCCAGGCCAAGCAATCTAGATCCAGAGTTTATGCTCATTCTGCTGTGTGCCTTTCCACCAAAGTCAAAATAAGAAAACTAAAGTCAGAGAGGCTTGGCTTCATGATATTGCCCTAAGCAGGGTATTTGAACCACAGTTTCTCTTGGAGAAAGACATGTGGCCCATGGACTCCTTTAGAAATCTCTACTTCCCTTGTTTTTCTGATGATACAGATATTTCATCACTCATCTTTTGGTCTTGGGACTGTGCATTTGGCTTGAGATCCTGAAAAACAAATTTGGTGGGAGTAGGATAACATTGGGAAGGGGCTGCATCCACACTTGGGGCTTTGTATGGGCAGAGCCCGGGGAAAGCACAGTTGGGTTTTCTGAGACAATAGTGCACAAAGGGATTAGTCAGGCAAGGCCAACACAAAGTGGTCAGATGGAGTTGAAGGTGGCTTCTCAGGATCCTAGGAAGCAGTCTACGTGGGAAGCTAGCCTGAGTGGATACCATACTGAGTGGTATTCATGGATACCATGAATAAAACCATTGCAAGAGGGTCTTGTTCTCCACTCCATTGGCAGTGCAGTACAATGCCTGAAACATACTGAGCATTTAGTAACATACTGAGCATTAAGTAACAGGAGGGCTGGGACCCAGGATGGATCCAAGATCTAAAGAAGAACAGAGGATCGAGGGAGGTACTGAGACAGGACTGTATGGACATTTGCAACAAATTGCTATGTGGGCACTGAGGCCATAGGAATGATGACGCTGGGCCTCTTAATCTGGGGTCTAACTGGGTGACAGTTTCCAGATCCACTGATGGTGAAGCCAAAGTTTTTGTTCATTTTCTTCTTTAAAATTTGCTCAAAGACTGAAAGCATAAGGGATCTGCAGCAAGCAAATACAAGGGACCAAACATAGGTAACTGTAGAGGGCAGAGTAGAAGAAACAATGCAGGGCCTGACACTGCCAAGCCTTCTTAGGTGGCTTGGCACCAATAGGTTGGTAGGAAGTTGATGGAGCATTCATGGTAATTTTTACCTACAAGCAATAAGCATAACAGATCCCAGGGAAACCTATATTTGAAAGACTATTTTCGTATTATAGAAATCCTAAAGAAGCTATTAATTGATCATTAGTGACTGGGTAACATCTATAATTAAAAACTATAGTGGGGTGCCTGGGTGGCTTAGTTGGCTAAGTGTCTGACTCTTGATTTCAGCTCAGGTCATGATTTCACAGTCATGAGATCGAGCCTTGCCTTAGGTTCTGCACTGAGCATGAGCCTGCTCGGGATTCTCTTTCTCCCCTCTCTGTCTGCTCCTCCCTTACTCATGCACACACATGCTCTCGCTCTCTCTCGCTCTCTCTCAAAACAAATAAATAAATATTAAAAAAATAAATAAAAGTATAGTTAATAAGTTTGAAATAAATTTAATAGTCTTGGCCAATACTTATAAAAAATGAAACAATGACACTAGGAAATATCTATGCATTGTACATAGTAAGATAGACTATTTTTTCATGAAAGTTTTGCTTCAATTTATAGAGTCATCTGTGTGTTTCTACTGAGTTGTGCTCAAAATGTATTTATGGCTGTGGATTTTAGTTAAAACAGGTTGAGAGTCATTCCTCCAAGCATTTGCTGAGAGCCTGTGATGAGTCAGATTCTATGCGAAGAGTGAGGGCTTTCAAAGCTCGGTTCTGCTCTAGGATAACCTTGGTGGACAGAAGGAACTGATACATGTTCAGTGTTCTATCAAGGGAAAGAGGAAAGCATCATAGAGACATGAGGAACAAAATGATGGGCATTTCAGGATGGATAGGAGTGCTGGGGAAGCCCTAGCAAAAGGTTGACATTGTATATTATACATATAGTTTACATGTTCACTACCTTGCAAACATTCTGATTGCATCAGATCTGATGTCATTCCCTTTGAGTTGACACCTAGTATGATCTCACCAAGACCCAAGAACTAGAACTGTCTGGGAATTAAATTGATGACTGTGGCATCACAAAGACATATTTTGGGAGTTACATTAAATTTTTCTTATAAAACAACATCAAATATCTGCTTGTGCTTGAAGAAATTTAAACAAATGTCTTGTACGAATGTAGTGTTCTCTTTTGTCATTTTATGTTTTGCAATGGTGTTAAGAGTCTCTGACTCAGGTAATGTGGTAATGTCATATCTTTGCTTCCAAATAAATATGCTACCAAAAAATGACTTCTGTTTCACAACTAATCTTACTCAATCTCTGAACCTGCCAAACACAGTGTCAGTAGTCTTTCATACTGTGTAAGTTTTGCATGCCATCCTAATAACCCTCCCAAAGAAACCTTCAGGACATTTAAGACTAGCTCATCAGTTGTGTTTTCTGGAAGTACGTGTGAGTGTGAAAATTGGGGCTGTCAACAGACTAAGATTACAACAATGGAAATGCAGTCTATGGGTGTGGTTAAAAAGATGTATATGTGATACCAAACACATGGATTAAGTGTCACCATCCGCAGAACATGAAACCTCACCCATCTATTCGCCAAGGGACAGATAGCCACTTCTAACTGGTAAAATGTTGTCTTTGGTTTAGAATATTCCTTAATGGGTTGCTTCTTCAAAGCAAAGAAAGTGGCTCAAGAACTTTAAGGGCATTTTGGTATATTTAGAAATAAATTAGTTTGTAAGTTTATATAAACATATACATTATTTTGTAATAGTCATTTATAGTCCGACTTTCTGAATTGTGGCTGTTTCATACAGGCTGTCTTCCAAGTGATTGTCACTATGGTACAATTTTGTCATCTGGGTTTAGTCAAAAGGTTTTTCAAGGGGGGGGTCATAAGCTTTTTACCAACTTTTATTATAGAAAATTCTAACCTAAAAAATGGAGGTTGAAAGAATGGTACAATAAAAACACATTTAATTTCTGTCTAGGTTCAATGATTGTTACTATTTTGGATATTTATGTACACACACACACACACACATATATATAATATACATATAACTACATGTAAATACATATAATTAATACTTATGATTTAAATAAATATATTTTTAATATAAAATAAATAAAATTTAAATAAAATCTTCATATCATGATTATAAAGTATTAAATTATAGGCATGATGAAGACAGACAAAGGAATTAGGGTTAAGACAATGCTTTATGATTCTAATAATGCTGGAAACATGGCATTTATACTGAGTAAAAAAAAGAGGATGGCAGGCAGGGGTGATAAAGGGCCAGAAAAAGGAGGGAGGCTCTTTGTTCCTCTGAGGTTGAATATCACTGGGATCATAGGTTCTGGAGGGAATTAGGGTGACAGTCCAGTTTGAAGACTGAGATGCTTGAACTTGAGATTATGGATGTATAACAACTATTGATATGACAAAGTCTAGGGCATAATTAGGAGATAAAGTTGAGAACATAATCATTATATGAGAAAACCAAGAGACCAAGGTATTAGAAGGATTTATGTGGATGTAAATAAACATCACAAAGTGTAAGAACAGAACTAGTGTTGAAGAAAGTGAAGGTGACTTATTTTTTGCTTGTTGGTTAGCTTTTTTTGTTTTTAGGAAAGAGTGAGAAAAGAATAGAATGGAGTGAGAAGAAAAGAAGACACACTCTGCAGTCCCAATGGTATGAGAGGTAATGGGATAAAAAAAAAAAAAGCACCACCTCGGAGACAGCCATGAAGGGACATTGTGGAAGGGGCAGCTTTCCATGAGAACAAGGTGAAAAGAGCGTTCAGCATAGCTTTGGAAATCACTTTTGAAAAGCAGTATAGTTTTTTGTTTGCTTTCTTTTACAATTCAATGGATTTTAGTATATTCACAGAACTATGCAACCAGTTACCCAACAAGAAACCCTCTAGAAGAAGTAGCCCTTTCTTCTGCCAGACCCTAGCCCCATGCAACAAGTTAATGGAAGATTATGCAGTTATTAACTTTTTTGGTGAAGAGTATAGAATTATGGGGAACTGCTTGAGAAAGCATAAAGAAAAAATCCAGAATACAAAATTCTTCACAATATTCCATGCAATAACTCCATGCAATAATTATTGCAACCATATAGCACATGAATAGATATTGTCAAAGTGAAGTGAAATATAAAAAATATATATATACTTTTTGCATGGTGGAGTTATCATCTCTGAAAATAAAATGCCTATGCTTTTTACCTTCTCAACCCTGACCTATATGTACGATATAGGACATATACCCAGAACGATATTGTCAATGGTCTGCTGGATCTAATTGAATATCCATTTTCTCATCCCAACTCATTATGTCTCAAACCCAGTTAACTTGTGCCATACTTGCTCCTCTTGGAGTTTATAGCATCTCTTAAAACTGGAGAAGATTATGTGACCCCCTTCCTCCCCACCTACCATATGCAATTTGAAACAATTTAAAAGCTAAAGCATAAAGTAAGCATAAAAAAGTCTAAGTTTCCCAACATAGCACTTTGGATGTTTTCTTCTAAATTGCCAATTTATTTTGTAAAATATTGCTGCTTTCACTTTGCTGGTACCGCTGAACTCATGAGTAGGCTGCAATGCCCTTTATGTAACTTCTTCATTCAGTAATTATCGTTGTTCTAGGAAACCACACTTGAAAATTGGAAGTATTTTCTCTATTGTCTTTTCTTTATTCCCTATATCCAAATACATAAATGAATCAGCTGATTCTTCTTTTCAAGCATCTCATGCTTGAAAAGGTGTTTTTCCTTGTCTTTATTCACATGGACACCACCCTAGGCACACTCTCCTCATCTCAGCCCTAGGTAAGGAATCACTCTCTTCTCAATCTTCCACTTCTTTTGGGTCCAATTCAATATACCTCCTCCAAATGCTGCCTTTAGCATCTTATTCCATGGCTCAAGAACTTCCAGTGACTTTCCAAAAGCCTACTTCTAACTCCAAAGTCCTAGCTTCCCAGTCTAGATTACCTTTAAAGAAGAGCTAGTTCATTTATTTGAGTTCACCTTTCCTGCTCTTCTTCATAAATCCCTTTTCTGGGTAGTCTTCCCATGACCTGTCTCTGAGCTTTACTGAGCACTGCTTTGTTACCTAGCATGACTTCTTGCTTTTGCAAATCCTGCCAAGCACGTGCCTTCCATTACTCCTTTAGCCTCTACTTCTACCTCTCTTCTCTAATTTAGTGCATACAATACTTATTTTTGTGTCACATATTATGGTATTTCATTCATTTCTTCAACAAATGTTTACAGAGCATGTCTTCTATAGAAGAAACATTTTTCTAGGATTGGTTAGTTTTGTTTTACATATTCCTCCAATTATTTAATATTCACACCTTGCCTCTTTAACTAGTCTCTACATTCTTTTAACACATGTAAATTATTAGTTTGTTACTTGTTGGATTATGAGAATAAAATTCAAGAGGGAAAGCAACTGCACATGAAATGTCAAAAAGAGATACAATATCAAAAGTATTCTTGGACAGGAGACTATGAAAACTAAGAAACCTGACATCAAAAATAAATCATTTTCTTCATTGTATTGGCTCAGTTCTTCCTAATGTAGCCTGGCGCCACTGATAATAAAAGTAATCAGTTTGTTTTTTTAAGGTGGGGAGGGGAAAACTTTATACAAATCTTAATGTTAAATTTTTACAGATCATTTCGTTTTATGATATTTAGGCACTGAGATATTTGACTTAGCAAATAGTAAATGGGAATTTGACAATATATAGTCAGCAAATATTCACCAATCTTGCAATCCATGTTGATTAACTACCATGAGAGGATATCAGATTTAGTCAGGAATCTGAGGGTGGTAGCTTTAATTGTCTTGGCTTTATCCACTTTTTTCTTTCTTTTTCTTTTTTCAATTTCAAAATGGCAACTTGTAATTATATAATATAAAATAACTGCCTCAGGTATGTAGGTAGGGCCAACATATTTTCTTCCTATTTTAAGCTACATTGGAATAGGTGTCTTTATTCACAACAAAATGTGCATTTTTTAAAATTTGAGAAGTCTCAGGAAAAAAAAAATAGACCCCTATCTGGCTGCTGACCCGGGTCAGGGTTTTTTTTTTTTTTGGCCTGTTGGGTTGTCCTTCAGAATCTTCACATTTCTTCCAAGTGCATTTATTTTATTTTTCTTCCTTCTCTGATTGTGTAACTACCTATATACTTATATCTATTTATTTAAAGATTGTTTTCATATTCATGAAAGGAATTGTGTTTTGGGTATAAAATGTAGTCAATATATAAAATGTAAAAAAGGAAATGAAAATTACCCATAACTCTACTACTTTATAACAATTTTTCTAGACTTGAATAATATATAATGAATCAATTATATCATGTCACACATTGATAATCATAAAGATTTTCCATGGTTTAAAATATTCCTTTAAGGGGCGCCTGGGTGGCGCAGTCAGTTAAGCATCCGACTTCAGCCAGGTCACGATCTCGCAGTCCGTGAGTTCGAGCCCCGCGTCAGGCTCTGGGCTGATGGCTCAGAGCCTGGAGCCTGTTTTCGATTCTGTGTCTCCCTCTCTCTCTGCCCCTCCCCTGCTCATGCTCTGTCTCTCTCTGTCCCAAAAATAAATAAACGTTGAAAAAAAAATTTTAAAAAGAATAAAATAAATAAAATATTCCTTTAAAAACATGATTTTTAGCTCTGGTATAATGTTTTAATATATATAAAGTTTAACCATTCCTTTTGTTGACCATCTACATGGTTTCTGAGATTTAGCTATTGAATCATTTGTGATGGTCTTTTTTAAAGTAAAGTCCTGATCATATTTTTGGTTATTCTTTAGGATAAGTTTTTAGAAGTGAAATTCCTAGAAATTCTTGATGTATATTGAAAATTTGCTTTCTAAAAATTTGTACTTAAGTATTCCCTGTAGGTATTTCTGTAAGAGTTCTTGGATGATGGATTTTTTACTATACTATATTCCTTCCAATATTAGGTAAATAATTATGAAATCCAACAGAGTTATTTCTTTCATATGCTCCCATGGCTATAGCTGTTTCTTCTGGCTGTATATCCGGGTCCACACCTCCTGCTACCAACTCAATCTTTTCTCTGTTTTCTTCTTTTGTCTTCCCTACTCTGGGCATCGGTGCTTCCATCCACCTAGTTTTCCTAAGGAGGAGCTTCAGAATCTTCCTTGACAACTATCCTTGCCACATCCATCTTTGGTTACTCTATCCACTTTTGCATCACACTCTTTTCACTGCCATTTCCATAGTCTAGCTTGTCTGAATTCCCACATTCCTAAATGCTTTCCACCACCAATCTGTCTACTTTCTAACATTACTTCTTAGACTCCCCCAAATATGTTTGAAAAAATAGATACTATTATGAAATTCTTCTGCTTTATATTCATTGTGAATATAAATTATCCTAGAGAATTATTACCAGGTTATTTAATATGGCACAGAACTCATACATTTTCGATGAAGTCATGCCCCAGTTTACCAATGAAGTCATTTCCAGCCATCCCTAATGCCTATGCCACACAAACCACAGACTGTCTCTTCCATGCCCTCTTCTTTGTTCATTCCTTTTCCCTTGATAAAATTCCTTTTCCTTTTTTCATTGCAAACTTGTTTTTCATCAGTTCATATGTCACTACTTTCCATAGCCAATCTGACTCCTTAGACCACAAAAATTCTTAACTAAATATCGCTTCTGTTTTACTAGCCATCATATTATATCTATTTGCCATTGTGATTATCTTTTTACTGAGCTTTTTGAAGTCAGTATTTGTGAACAGATCATCTTTATGTCCCTTGTGCCAACCAAAATATAGTGACACCCAACTTTTCAGTATGCAATGCATGCTTCAACATGTTTGTTGTGTTGTTCTATATATTCACGTGTTGTTTTGGTGTATATAGTATTTTCTTTGCTAGTCCCAGTATGTGATAATTTGTGTTGGGATTTCTGAGCATTCATTGGCCATATTTTAAAGCTATCCATAAAGTTTAATTTAATCTGTTGCAGAATATTTACATTGTTTTAAGAATCATATCAATCTTATTTCTGATCCATTGCTTAGATGTAAAACATTTTAATAACCAGGAAAAGCAGAAGCTTGAAAATGTTCTGTTCAGAGGATCCAAAAGTAGGGACAACCAAGGTTGTTTATTTTTCATGGTCACGTGACTGAACATCTTGCCTCATCCTTAAAAATGTTCAACACTTACAAACAAGCAATTAAGCCGTAAGTCTTTAAGAGAAATGAAATATTTAGAAGCAGCAAAAGACAGTGACTTCTGGGGTAATAATAAAGATTACAAATTGACCCATTGGATGATTTTCATTATACTGGTAGGATATTATGTGGTCTTTGGAGTAGGATATTCCATGGTAAATTTCAAACTGTCATCCATACATTGATTGGTTGTGATTTTGCTGTTGCACTGGAACTTGTTTTTCAAATGCTGACTATAACAGTTTTTTTCTTCTCTTTTTGGTCATAATCATAAATGTTCTAGAATGGATATGTTAATATGAAAAATTTAATGGGCTCTTCAACAGGAAAGCCAATTCTGGTTTTGGTCAGAATTTATTTTTCTTTTAGTTCTCTAGTTGCAACAAGGTTTCAGATTTCAGCATGGAGTTTAATGTGCAGACTGGAAAGGGTTTTTATCAACTCTAACTTCCTGGATACTAGTATCATATTTTTATCATATTTTTAGATTAATACTCTAAATGTATGAACTTTGGATAACTTAAACAAACATTCTCTCTTGCATTAATTGGTACTGAGGGTTAATGTTATTTATAAAATAAAATCAATATGATCTCTATTGCTCATTAACTGAGATGTTCTGGGCTTAATTCTGTTTTATTTTTCAATTAAGTTCTATTAATTTTCCTTATTGGCCCTTGAAAAATAGCTGTAGAAACAAACTGAAAATGTCAGAGTCAACAAAATGCCCTATGGAAAACGCTATATATTTGAGTATAAAAAATAATCCGTTGGGAATTATAAGACAGTTTATATACCTAATCTTTATTCTGCATTCTTTTTTAAAGTGAGTGACTTTCTCTCAGTTTTTCATTTCATTTTCTGCATAAAATCAAAAGCCTCCTAGTGCTTTTGTTATTGCTGATACTATGGGACTAACAAAAAGGCAAATACTGCAAACAAGGGAAGGTACACTTCCAGAAAGACCTCACTACCTGAAGGCTACTATTCAGAGGGTCTGCTCTAGGTCCAGCCTTGGTCCCTCTCCTTTAGGCTCTGTGATTGGCTGAGTAATAGTCTCCAAAGATACCCACATTCTAATCACTAGAACTTGTGAGTTGTCATTTTTCCTGGCAAATACCTTACATCAAGAGCAGATATGATTAAGTTAGCATTTTTTGAGATGGAAAGATCAACCTGGATTATCTAGGTGGTTCTCAATGTAATCACAAGGGTCCTTATAAGAGGGAAGGAGGAGGGTCAGAGAAAGAAGAAGATGTAACAACAAAATAGACCAAAATAGAGGTTGGGGCATCCAAGGAATGTGGACAGCTTCCAGGAGCTGGAAAAGGCAAGTAAATGAATTCTTCCTGAGAACTTCAAGGAAGAGCCAGCCAGGCCAATGCTGTGGTTTTAAACCAGTAAAATCCACTCTGGATTTCTGATCTCCAGAACTTTAGATAATAAACGCAGGCTGTTTTTAAGCCACCAAGTTTGTGATAATTTGTTACAGCAGCAACAGAAAACCAGTACTGAGCCAGGAGGGCTCTGTACATATTGTGTTTCTAGAGAGATGATCATTAGAGCTCATCATGAAGGAACCCTTTCTGTCAGTTAAGAATTTGGTACCTTTAAAAAATAATTTACCTGAGAAGAGTAAGACATTTACCTCCAAGGTCACTTTTAATAACCTGACTCACAGCTTCTGAAACACATATTTGAAAGCACTGTTCCAGGTCTGCACCAGCTGAACACTGTAGAACTTTCCTTTTCTTAGGGTCTTCCTCAAAAGCAGTTCACCAATAATAGGCAAGTATGATGAAATATTAGAATTAGGTTTACCTGGTCTCCAACTAAGTTTGCTTGGTTTCTTCCAGGAAATTTAAAAAAATTAAATATTCTTGAAATACAATATTTAAAACTTAATGTTTTCTTAATGTTTATTCATTTTTAAGATAGAGAGAGAGACAGACAAAGTGTGAGCAGGAGGGGAAAAAATGGATGGAGACACAGACTCTGAAGCAAGTACCAGACTCTGAGCTGTCAGCACAGAGCCCGAGGCAGGGTTCAAACTCACATACCTTATCATGACCTGAGCCAAAGTTGACTGCTTAATGAACTAAACCACCTAGGTGCCCTAAAAATGTTTTAGTTTTTAGGATTCTAGGTAAGTGAAAGTTATGAGATACATTTTTCTAATGATTTTTTACTCACTGTTTAAATTTTTCTTAGGCTAGGAAGGTTTGTGTGTGTGTGTGTGTGTGTATAAACTAATAAAACTTGCCTCTTTGAGAGGGAGGAACACCTATTACTCCATATAGCAATCACACTTTGAAGTAGAGAAATGATAGCAGTGTTTCTATTTATACATTAAAACTTCTCGGCTGAAAAGTCCACAGGGAGATAACTTTCTGTACTCTTTTATCAAAAAGATAATCAAGGGGTGCCTGGGTAGCTCAGTCAGTTGAGCATCCAACTTCAGCTCTGGTCATGATCTCATGGTTCATGAGTTCGAGCCCCACATCAGTCTCATTGCTGACAGTGTGGAGCCTGCTTTGGATCCCCCTCTCTGCCCCTCCCCCCCTCAAAAATAAACGTTTAAAATTAAATTAAATGTAAAAAAGTTAAAAAAAAAGATAATCACAATATAGAAACATTTAGCCCTCACAACATGGATAAAATGGTGGCCAAGTCCATTTTCAGTTCATGTCCCTGAAAGTCACATTTTTTGGTGTTCTTTAGGAGAAAGATCAATGTCATAAAGAGGAGCTGTGCAAAAAAAAAAAAAAAAAAAAAAAAAAAAAAAAAAAAAAAAAGATGGGTTTTGGAATCACTGCCTCCCTCTCAGCTGTACTATGTACTTTCAAACTACCATAGACTGAGACTAAGTTTCCTCAGCTGCAAGGAGATAATATTGCCATCAGTGGTCATGTTAGCATATTAAATAGATAGATATAAAATGCTCAATCTCTGCATTTCAACCTTGGCTGTGCCATGAACCAGAAGTGTGAGTGAACTAATTTCTAAGTTCCTGTTTAAGGAACTCAAGTAATAGGAACTAAAAAATGCTGCCAGTATTATCACTTTGGTAAGGTATAGATTCATTTAGATACTTGAAAAAAAATGTAACCTCAATCCTCCTATCCAGAAAATAGCTCACAGAAAATGCTTGTTGGTTTTATGGCAGGTATCGTAATAAACCTTTTCTAATTATCTACAACAGTGATAGGTTGGTTCTTTTATTATACCCATTTCATAGTTCTAAAAGGGAATGTTAGGGAAAGTTAAAGGATTTGTATGAAGTTGTATTCCTAGTCAGTGGTACAGCCAAAAATCAAACACGGCAGGGAGACTTTTGCATGCAAGCTCTGAACCACCTCTCTAAACCATATACAACGGTGGCCAGTGTTAGTTTTAAAAATATTAAATGGACTGGCACAAGCAGATGGTTTAGGGAGGTGTTTAAGGTCATTAGGTTCATTAATGAATGATTAATAGTTGTTGCCATTTATTGATTTCTTACTGTGTACCAAGTGGTATTTTGGGTGCTTTATCTATGCTGTCTTATTTAATCTTTCTAAATATTCTGTGACATCAATGTTATTCTTGTTATATAGATTGGAAAACTGAGGGTCAGGTCACATTAAAGCTAAAAGTTATGCATTTGTGCATAACAGATGTAGGATTTAAACCAGAGTCTGTTTAAATTACAAGGCTATGCTAGTTCCACTGCTACAGTGCCTCCCATAAATAAGTCATTTTGTTCTTTGAAATACTGAAGATTGGGATTTTTGTGGAGTCCAAAGCAATAGTTTCCTTTGCTTATTTGTTCTTTGGAATATCAATGTGGTTATGTAATTGATTGGATTTTTCTTTTAGATCTAGTTATCTCCAAAAACATAATAATTTAAAATATATACAAGTATCTAGAGAGATTTGGTCACTCTTCCCTCATTCAACAAATGGCATAAGACCTGCCCTTCAACAGCATGTGCAATGGATTGAGTACCAGTTTTCATAGTTTCATCTGAAAGACTATAGGAAACAGATGGGAGAGATGAGTAAGAATTGAGTCAAACTTACAGGTGCCAAATCTTTGGTTATAAACCATGAAGCCATCCCCTCAAGTGAAGAGGTTATAAACTTGATAGAGTAAAAGTAACCTTCTTTGATCCAGTGGCTAATGTGTTCTCCACTAGACAACTGCTGTATTTAGTAGAAGTCTAGGAATAAAATCCTTCCAATTTACCATTTAATATGGTAAAATACATATGAGAGACCACCTTGCACAGACACTATTCCTAAGATTATGTTTTATTCATTTGTTATTTAGTTTATATTGTAGTCTTTAATTTTTTTCAGGTAGATATGATGGTGTCTAGCTCTCTCAAGGTTATATCTTAAGCATCAATGACAGACATCTTGCTGATATTTACAATTTTATAAATTATTTTCCACTAAAATGTAGCTACCTTAAAAGTTGATTGAATTGAAACTTTAATTTTTTTTAAATTTATTTGCTTAGAAAGAGAGAGAGAGAGAGAGAGAGAGAACATGTATGTGCACACATAGGCAGGAAAGGAGCAGAGAGAGATGGGGAGAGAGAATCCCAAGCAGGCTCTATGCTGTCAGCCTGGAGCCTGATGCAGGGTTTGATCTCAGGAACTGTGAGATTATGACCTGAGCTGAAACCAAGAATCTAGTCTCTTAACCAACTAAGCCACCCAGGCAACCCAAGTTGAAACTTTAAAAGAATATTGTATACAAATCATCGTGATCAGATGCTTCCTTATATAGTTTATCTATTTTTTTATGAAAAACAAATGACAGCAAACATTATTTCGAACAAGTTATTTCTATTATAAGAAATTTATCACTATGTTTTATTTCTAAACATGGCCTCCCTCTAATATAATAATTAAACAAAATATTTAAATTATATTTAATCTTATCACTCTCCCTCAATCTTTTTTTCCCAGAATAAATTTAAAAAATAATAATCAATAGTTTTAACAATTGATGTCATTTTTATTTTATGTATATTCTTGAGACCAGTTTGGTTGGTTTAGAATGAATTAGTCCATTATGGTAGCCACTTAACTGTAGGTAGCTATTGAGTCCCTTAAATATGGCTAGTCTAAATAGAGTTATGTTTAAGTACAAAATACACACTAGATTTTGAATGTGAAACATATCAATAATTTTTAAATTGATTGTATGCTGAAATGACAGTATTTTTTTATATATTGGGTTAAATAAAACATACTATTAAAACTAATTTTACTTTTTCCCTTTACTTTAAAAAAAGGTGGCAATTAGAAAATCTAAAATTGCACACATAACTTGCCTTTTTCTTGTTCTATTTATATTAAACAGTACTGATCTAGAGTCTCTTAGTAAGTAAAAATACCCTTTCTGGTTTTTCAACCATCTAAAAAATATCAGAATGATTCTTTTAACCCCATTTCATTCTCAAGAATACATTGTAACCATCACTTACCAAATAGTACCATTTACTTGTAAACTGTACCCTAGTGGCAAAAGGCATGTAATTCACCTTCTTAATTGGCTCTCTTTACAAGCAGGGAGTGACTTTCTTTGAAAAAGTTTGGCTTAATAAATTTTAATTGACAATAATACTAATAAATGAAAGGGGAAATTAATTTACAATTATGGTTTATAAGTAACAAGTAATAGAAAACTCTGAGAACGTATCATAATATATACTGCATATAACTTAATACTATACTATTATAATATAAAATTACATGATTATATATCTGTCTTATTCTTGCCTTCTTAGCTACTGGTAAATTGGCAGAGTTTTAAAATATAAAATTAGCTTCTTAACAGTTAGACATAATTAGTTATAAAATTCATCTCCTATCAAATCATTAAAACATGCTCACAGGCAATGACTTGTAAAAATAATCCACTGTTGTTTGTCTGTGGGGTGGTAGGTATCTCTTTTTTCCATCAGTGTTCAAGTTTAGAATAGCAAGAGTTCTTTGAACTGAAGTAAAGCTGGATTTTTCATTTTGAAAACCACCCATGGCAAAGTGATACAAATACTTGAAGACCATGTTCTTGTCCTCATCAGGATGCCTGGTAGACCAAGTTTGTGTGTCTTTATGGCTTCTCATTTACATAGGATGCTATTTTTGTTACAATACTAATGGTTTGTTTTCATGCTTGTACAGACCAACAAGTCTTCTTGCCAGGCAGTTGCTTTGTTCTATGTGAGTTGTGTTATCTCATCATTCATCTCTGCCTTCTATAGAATGCTTCTCCTTAACTTCTTTTCCTCTATTAAAGACAAACTTTGAAGGATGTTCTAAGTCCTTCCAGATAGCTTTAAGTTGAAACAGAAGAGGAGGGAAAAGATAGATCAGTTTAGTAAACATTAGTTAAAAAAAAAAAAAAAACCAACTTTCAAATGTAAAATATCCAGTGGTGGGCTAAAAAGCAGTTTCATGAAATGATATGCTTTAATGATAAAAAAAAAACCCCACAAATGTTCTATTAAACAGTAACTATTCTTGTTATAGACTAGAAACACTATGGCGACAGATTAGTTTTATTTACAAACTTAGATTTTTTTGGTTCATTAAAAAATCAATATTTGAAGTAACTGGAATATTGTCCACATGGTTTACATGCCAGAGTGGTTTCCTGAGAGGATGTAGTGGTTTAGGACAGCATGATTTAGCTGACCAAGTGGCATTTCACTCTGTTTCCACTGGAAAGAGACAGCAATAGTAACATGGCCTTTCCTGATATCGAATAAAAATGATAGCATTCTAAGAAGGTCATTGACCTGGGTTCAGGTCCCTTTGAAGTATTCCACAGGACTTCAGCCACAAGCTCCACTGAAATACAACAGCCAAAGAAGACCATCTGGATTCATTTCAGTGAGGAAAAAGCAACAAATTTGAACATAAGTGATTTTAGCAGGAATTTATCTTTTCCTCCTACAAAGTTTGATGCATGAGGCTTGGACTTCTGGGCCACAACACTTCAACCTGTCAGGTGATCTCCCCTTTCTCTCCTTGCCCTTTTTGGCTTACTTTGCTTGTAGAGTGCTCAGTATATTCATGGGGAGAAGCTTCCAAATAGCTGGACTGGGACGTTCAGGCACCTGGACTTCAGCAGTTTCCACAAGATGCCTTATGGCAGAGACAACACATCTCTACAATATCCTGACCTAGAATCAGAGACACAAGCCATGGGCCATGTGGATTTTCCAAGGACCCTCTTTCTCAGCCTGGTATGGTACTCCAGACACAAATGGATCTTCTAGCAGAAAATCTTCAGATGGCTTATTTGGGTGGGGAGGGACTGGGAAGACATACTATGATCTTTGGCCCTGACATATTTTTCTGATTTTCTTCCTGACTTTTCTTTCTTACTTTTCAAACTTTTCTATGTGCATTTGGTATACAAACCAGTGCCTCATTCATCAACTTTTGCTACCAACTCCATCCCTTTCCTATACCTCTATTTCTAATCATGATACTGTCACTTTTCATCACCTATGGTGATCTTTGACACTTTCTTTACTTTTTTATCTTGCCAACTTCACATCTAACCAATTGCCAAATCTCACAAATTTTGCATATTTTCTGTTTCCTCTGCCATCACTCACTTGGATCCAGGCCCTCATCATCTCATGTTTAGAGCATTATACTGCTTCCTGACTCATCTTCCTACCTTCTGAAAGGTCCCTGCTTGTGTATATTCTACACCCTCTGTCAGGCTAAACTTCCTAAGGTCCTATGGTCATTTTGATACACCACTAATGTGAAGACTTTGAGAATCCTATAGGATAAGCTCCAGCTTGACATTTAAGAATTTGCAGTGCAGAACTGACTCTGCACTGGCTCTCACATTTCCTTAGGTGAAGCCTGTACCTAAAATTCTCTCCTCACACTTTCGTGGCCCCAGAATTTCTCTGTGTCTGTGATTTCTCTCACATCATGCTTCCTA
The DNA here is from genome assembly GCF_016509475.1 of Prionailurus bengalensis. Lineage (NCBI taxonomy): Eukaryota > Metazoa > Chordata > Mammalia > Carnivora > Felidae > Prionailurus > Prionailurus bengalensis. The sequence goes on along the minus strand of NC_057349.1, from coordinate 27,902,982 downwards.
ACAGAATTTCTTCTCCCTGATTTTCATTCACTGTTTACTCATGAACTATTAACACCTACCTCTTCCATGAAGCTTCCTATATGATACCTGCTCATAATGATCTCTTCATAGACTCCTAACTCACAGCTCTTAGACAAATAGTTGGGTACTTCATTTTGATACCTCTTACATTTGAAAAATCCCATTATTTCATACATGTATTGTTAATTTACTTTTCACCTATGTACATCATTTTCCCACAAGAATATACATTCATAAGCAGAATTTCTTGAGACTCTTAGATTCAGGAAACTTTGTTTCAAATAGTCAAGGCTCATCTTGTGATTGGTCATGAGTCTTTCCTCCAATGTCCTTGTTTGTGTTACTTGATTATTTATTCCTCATTTGGACATCAATAAGAGTTTGTTTAATAAACAGATTATTTGTGTAATGTTCTGGTAAAATAGTAAAATTTTTAGTGTTTTGTTTTCTATAAAAAAGGTTTTTTTAATTTATTTTTTATTAGCTATTAGTTTTTGTTTCATTATCCCAATTGCTTTCTAAAGAGAGTATCCCATTAATGGGAAGGGTGTGGCATTCCAGAGCATCTTGAAGAGATTCAGTATATAATCCTAGGAGCAGTAAGTGAGAAAGCTGAATTGCTCTGACAGTGACACAGGGAGAGGAAAAGGGGAAAGGAGCCAGAGGAAGACCCAGTAAGACAGGCAATAAGGGAAGAAGGAATAAGGACCAACTGAACAGTGAGACAGAACTTGGGGACAGAAGTGCTGCAATTGGGATTTGTTATACTGTTTGATGTGGGCTGGATGGCTCACCTTCATCTCCACATCAAGGATCTTAATAAAGATGACATTGTTTACTGATACTTTTGTTAAGAATGGGTTAGTCAGAGGAATTCAAAGGGATGTTGAGTTTCATGTCTGGGCCAACAAAGTGCAAAGACTAAAGAGGCTAACTCTGTTCTCTGGGTCACATCTAAAGTCTTTTAGTGTTGGTAACACTCAAAGCTCTCCCTGATCTTCAGATGAGAGACATGAAAACATTTTGTATTGATGTGGCACTAAACAGCTTACATCCTAACAGAAATTTTGTGTGGCAAGTGGAGTATATTTTAGTAATTACACACTAGAAACTTAAAAATGGAGATTCAGAAAAGTTAAGTCATATGCCAAAAAGGACTCAAGGCTGTCATCTTGTTCTTGTTATTTAAATTCTAGTGTTATATCCATAAAATCCATTTTTTCTCTTTCTCCCTCTTTGCTATTGTATAGCTGGAATCTGTAGGCTGACTTGCTGCTCTATAATTCACAACATTACCCTTGTGTTTTTCAGTTTTGTTTTGCTTTCAGAAAACCAGTTGCCCTGTTTTTCTCCTGTACCAAACTTTGTCCTGATTCTTCAGTCATTAAAATATTCAGCTACCTTGTTGCCCTCTAGGTTTCAGGATATATGTCATCAAAATCTGAATTTTGTACCCCAGATTATCTACATATGTTAGTTCAAATTCTGATTTTTGTTAAGGCCTGTTCTATAGTTTTTTCTTTACTTTGTCATTTTCGATCATAATTTTATTTTGACAACTATGATTATTATTATTATTTGTTTTAATTGCATTCTACTCTATTGGTTTATGGATTGTTTCTTTCCTTCTATGTCATTTGCCTCCATGTAATTATAAACTTTTCTATCACAAGCCCTTCTGAACCATAAGTCTATGATTCATAGCATCCTGTTTCCAGATCCACCTTAAAATATATTATTAGATGAAGATATTATTTTTTTTTTTCTTGACATGATTCTTTTGGCCTAATCACCAATTAACCCTAATAGGGTTAGTTTCCTCATTGGAGATCAAAAGTTATCTTTTTATTCTTTATTTTTTTAAGAGAGTATTTTTTTAAGAGAGTAAAATCATTTTTTAAATGATTTTATTTATTTTCGAGACAAAGAGGAGGGAGAGGGGGAGGGACAGAGAGAGAAAGAGAGAGAGAGAGAGGGAGAGAGAGAGAGAGAAAGAATCTGAAGCAGGCTCCAGGCTCTGCAGTCCGCACAGACAGACCCAGACATGGGGCTCAAACTTACAAACCATGACATTATGACCTGAGCCGAAGTCAGACACTTAACCGATTGAGTGACTTAATCTGTCACCCAGGCACCCCAGTTATCTTTTTAAATGAAAATAATTATTTTTCTTTTATTTTTTCTTAAATATGCTAGAGAGAATCAGAAAATAGATAATATTTTATGCTCTATCAGTGATTAAAATAAATGTGCTTCAAAATTGGTTTTCGTTATTTGTAATAGCATAAATTCACAAAAACTTAAATGTCTAATTTCTACAGAAAATTTTATATAAATTATTGTAAAAGCTTTAAAACAGATAATGAGCCTTATGAAGAGTAATTTGAGAATATGTATACCCTTTAACCTAGCAATCTCAGTTCTAAGAATCTATTCCCTGGAAGTTATCAAAAATATGGTTACAGATTTATATAAATTGATGCCTCCAGAGTGTGATTTATAAAGATAAAAAAATGGAAACACTTTAGGGGCCCCTAGGTGGCTCAGTCAAGCATCCGACTTCAGCTCAGGTCATGATCTTGAGGTTCATGAGTTTGAGCTTCACATCAGGCTCTGAGCTATCAGTGCAGCTAGAGCTTGCTTTGGGTTCTGTGTCTCCCTCTCTGTCTGCCCCTTGCCCATTCACGCTCTCTCTCTCTCTCTCTCTCTCTCTCTCTCTCAAAAATAAATAAACATTTAAAAAATGTTTATAGAACTGGGGCTGGAGGAAGATGGCGGCGTAGGAGGACGCTGGGCTCACCGCACGTTCTGCTGATCACTTAGATTCCACCTACACCTGCCTAAATAACCCAGAACACCGACAGAGGATTAGCAGAAAGGAGTCTCCAGAGCCAAGTGCAGACGAGAGGCCCACGGAAGAGGGTAGGAAGGGCAGCGAGGCGGTGCGCGCTCCACGGACTGGCGGCAGGGAGCCGGGGCGGAGGGGCGGCTCGCTGGCCAAGCAGAGCCCCCGAGTCTGGCTTGCAAAAGCGGAGGGGCCTGACGGACTGTGTTCGACAGCAAGTGCGACTTAGCGTCTGGGAGGTCATAAGTTAACAGCTCTGCTTGGAAAGCGGGAAGGCTGGAGGACAAAGGGAGGGAGAGCTGCTGAGCCCCCTGACGACAGAGCTCAGTTTCGTGGGGAACAAAGGTGCTCACAAGCGCCATCTCCCCCGCCCATCCCCCAGCCAAAATCCCAAAGAGAAACTGTTCCTGCCAGGGAACTTGTTCACTCCGTGCAAACACCCAACTCTGTGCTTCTGCGGAGCCAAACCTCCGGCAGCGGATCTGACTCCCTCCTGCTGCCACAGGGCCCCTCCTGAAGTGGATCACCTAAGGAGAAACAAGCTAAGCCTGCCCCTCCTGCCCCTGTGCACCTTGCCTACCCACCCCAGCTAATACGCCAGATCCCCAGCATCACAAGCCTGGCAGTGTACAAGTAGCCCAGACAGGCCACGCCACCCCACAGTGAATCCCGCCCCTAGGAGAGGGGAAGGGAAGGCACACACCAGTCTGACTGCGGCCCCAGCGGTGGGCTGGGGGCAGACATCAGGTCTGACTGCGGCCCCGCCCACCAACTCCAGTTATATACCACAGCACAGGAGAAGTGCCCTGCAGGTCCTCACCACACCAGGGACTATCCAAAATGACCAAGTGGAAGAATTCCCCTCAGAAGAATCTCCAGGAAATAACACCAGCTAATGAGCTGACCAAAAAGGACTTAAATAACATAACAGAAAGTGAATTTAGAATAATAGTCATAAAATTAATCGCTGGGCTTGAAAACAGTATAGAGGACAGCAGAGAATCTCTTGCTACAGAGATCAAGGGACTAAGGAACAGTCATGAGGAGCTGAAAAATGCTTTAAATGACATGCAAAACAAAATTGAAACCACCACGGCTCAGATTGAAGAGGCAGAGGAGAGAATAGGTGAACTAGAAGATAAAGTTATGGAAAAAGAGAAAGCTGAGAAAAAGAGAGATAAAAAAATCCAGGAGTATGAGGGGAAAATTAGAGAACTAAGTGACACACTAAAAAGAAATAATATACGCATAATTGGTATCCCAGAGGAAGAAGAGAGAGGGAAAGGTGCTGAAGGGGTACTTGAAGAAATAATAGCTGAGAACTTCCCTGAACTGGGGAAGGAAAAAAGCATGGAAATCCAAGAGGCACAGAGAACTCCCTTCAGAGGTAAGTTGAATCCATCTTCTACACGACATATCATAGTGACACTGGCAAAATAGAAGGATAAAGAGAAAATTCTGAAAGCAGCAAGGGGTAAACGTGCCCTCACATATAAAGGGAGACCTATAAGACTCGTGACTGATCTCTCTTTTGAAACTTGGCAGGCCAGAAAGGATTGGCACGAGATTTTCAGGGTGTTAGACAGAAAAAATATGCAGCCGAGAATCCTTTATCCAGCAAGTCTGTCATTTAGAATAGAAGGAGAGATAAAGGTCTTCCCAAACAAACAAAAACTGAAGGAATTTGTCACCACTAAACCAGCCCTACAAGAGATCCTAAGGGGGACCCTGTGAGACAAAGTACCAGAGACATCACTACAAGCATAAAACATACAGACATCACAATGACTCTAAACCCGTATCTTTTTATAATAACACTGAATGTAAATGGATTAAATGCGCCAACCAAAAGACATAGGGTATCAGAATGGATAAAAAAACAAGACCCATCTATTTGCTGTCTACAAGAGACTCATTTTAGACCTGAGGACACCTTTAGATTGAGAGTGAGGGGATGGAGAACTATTTATCATGCTACTGGAAGCCAAAAGAAAGCTGGAGTAGCCATACTTATAACAGACAAACTAGACTTTAAATTAAAGGCTGTAACAAGAGATGAAGAAGGACATTATATAATAGTTACAGGGTCTATCCATCAGGAAGAGCTAACAATTATAAATGTCGATGCGCAGAATACCGGAACCCCCAAATATTTAAAACAATTACTCATAAACATAAGCAACCTTATTGATAAGAATGTGGTAATTGCAGGGGACTTTAACACCCCACTTACAGAAATGGATAGATCATCTAGACACACAGTCAATAGAGAAACAAGGGCCCTGAATGAGACATTGGATCAGATGGACTTGACAGATATATTTAGAACTCTGCATCCCAAAGCAACAGAATATATTTTCTTCTCGAGTGCACATGGAACATTCTCCAAGATAGATCATATACTGGGTCACAAAACAGCCCTTCATAAGTTTACCAGAATTGAAATTATACCATGCATACTTTCAGACCACAATGCTATGAAGCTTGAAATCAACCACAGAAAAAAGTCTGGAAAACCTCCAAAAGCATGGAGGTTAAAGAACACCCTACTAACGAATGAGTGGGTCAACCAGGCAATTAGAGAAGAAATTAAAAAATATATGGAAACAAACGAAAATGAAAATACAACAATCTAAACGCTTTGGGATGCAGCGAAGGCAGTCCTGAGAGGAAAATACATTGCCATCCAGGCCTATCTCAAGAAGCAAGAAAAATCCCAAATACAAAATGTAACAGCACACCTAAAGGAACTAGAAGCAGAACAGCAAAGGCAGCCTAAACCCAGCAGAAGAAGAGAAATAATAAAGATCACAGCAGAAATAAACAATATAGAATCTAAAAAAACTGTAGAGCAGATCAACGAAACCAAGAGTTGGTTTTTTGAAAAAATAAACAAAATTGACAAACCTCTAGCCAGGCTTCTCAAAAAGAAAAGGGAGATGACCCAAATAGATAAAATCATGAATGAAAATGGAATGATTACAACCAATCCCTCAGAGATACAAACAATTATCAGGGAATACTATGAAAAATTATATGCCAACAAATTGGACAACCTGGAAGAAATGGACAAATTCCTGAACACCCACACTCTTCCAAAACTCAATCAGGAGGAAATAGAAAGCTTGAACAGACCCATAACCAGCGAAGAAATTGAATCAGTTATCAAAAATCTCCCAACAAATAAGAGTCCAGGACCACATGGCTTCCCAGGGGAGTTCTACCAGACGTTTAAAGCAGAGATAATACCTATCCTTCTCAAGCTATTCCAAGAAATAGAAAGGGAAGGAAAACTTCCAGACTCATTCTATGAAGCCAGGATTACTTTGATTCCTAAACCAGACAGAGACCCAGTAAAAAAAGAGAATTACAGGCCAATATCCCTGATGAATATGGATGCAAAAATTCTCAATAAGATACTAGCAAATCGAATTCAACGGCATATAAAAAGAATTATTCACCATGATCAAGTGGGATTCATTCCTCGGATGCAGGGCTGGTTCAACATTCGCAAATTAATCAACGTGATACATCACATTAACAAAAAAAAAAAGACAAGAACCATATGATCCTGTCAATCGATGCAGAAAAGGCCTTTGACAAAATCCAGCACCCTTTCTTAATAAAAACCCTTGAGAAAGTCGGGATAGAAGGAACATACTTAAAGATCATAAAAGCCATTTATGAAAAGCCCACAGCTAACATCATCCTCAACGGGGAAAAACTGAGAGCTTTTTCCCTGAGATCAGGAACACGACAGGGATGCCCACTCTCACCGCTGTTGTTTAACATAGTGCTGGAAGTTCTAGCATCAGCAATCAGACAACAAAAGGAAATCAAAGGCATCAAAATGGGCAAAGATGAAGTCAAGCTTTCACTTTTTGCAGATGACATGATATTATACATGGAAAATCCGATAGACTCCACCAAAAGTCTGCTAGAACTGATACAGGAATTCAGCAAAGTTGCAGAATACAAAATCAATGTACAGAAATCAGTTGCATTCTTATACACTAACAATGAAGCAACAGAAAGACAAATAAAGAAACTGATCCCATTCACAATTGCACCAAGAAGCATAAAATACCTAGGAATAAATCTAACCAAAGATGTAAAAGATCTGTATGCTGAAAACTATAGAAAGCTTATGAAGGTAATTGAAGAAGATTTAAAGAAATGGAAAGACATTCCATGTGCTCATAGATTGGAAAAATAAATATTGTCAAAATGTCAATACTACCCAAAGCTATCTACACATTGAATGCAATACCAATCAAAATTGCACCAGCATTCTTCTCGAAACTAGAACAAGCAATCCTAAAATTCATATGGAACCACAAAAGGCCCCGAATAGCCAAAGGAATTTTGAAGAAGAAGACCAAAGCAGGAGGCATCACAATCCCAGACTTTAGCCTCTACTACAAAGCTGTCATCATCAAGACAGCATGGTATTGGCAAAAAAACAGACACTTAGACCAATGGAATAGAATAGAGATCCCAGAATTGCACCCACAAATGTATGGCCAACTAATCTTTGACAAAGCAGGAAAGAGTATCCAATGGGAAAAAGTCCCTTTAACAAATGGTGGTGGGAAAACTGGACAGCAACATGAAAAAGAATGAGACTAGACCACTTTCTTACACTATACACAAAAATAAACTCAAAATGGATGAAGGACCTGAATGTGAGATAGGGAATCATCAAAACCCTAGAGGAGAAAGCAGGCAACAACCTCGTTGACCTCAGCCGTAGCAATCTCTTACTCGACACATCCCCAAAGGCAAGGGAATTAAAAGCAAAAGTGAATTACTGGGACCTTATGAAGATAAAAAGCTTCTGCACAGCAAAGGAAACAACCAACAAAACTAAAAGGCAACCAACGGAATGGGAAAAGATATTCGCAAATGACATATCGGACAAAGGGCTAGTATCCAAAATCTATAAAGAGCTCACCAAACTCCACACCCGAAAAACAAATAACCCAGTGAAGAAATGGGCAGAAAGCATGAATAGACACTTCTCTAAAGAAGACATCCGGATGGCCAACAGGCACATGAAAAGATTTTTAGCGTCACTCCTTATCAGGGAAATACAAATCAAAACCACACTCAGGTATCACCTCACGCCAGTCAGAGTGGCCAAAATGAACAAATCAGGAGACTATAGATGCTGGCGAGGATGTGGAGAAATGGGAACCCTCTTGCACTGTTGGTGGGAATGCAAATTGATGCAGCCGCTCTGGAAAGCAGTGTGGAGGTCCCTCAGAAAATTAAAATTAGACCTACCCTATGATCCAGCAATAACACTGCTAGGAATTTATCCAAGGGATACAGGAGTACTGATGCATAGGGCCACTTGTACCCCAATGTTCATAGCAGCACTCTCAACAATAGCCAAATTATGGAAAGAGCCTAAATGTCCATCAACTGATGAATGGGTAAAGAAATTGTGGTTTATATACACAATGGAATATTACGTGGCAATGAGAAAAAATGAAATATGGCCTTTTGTAGCAACGTGGATGGAACTGGAGAGTGTGATGCTAAGTGAAATAAGCCATACAAAGACAGATACCATATAGTTTCACTCTTATGTGGATCCTGAGAAACTTAACAGGAACCCATGGGGGGGGGGGGGAAGAGATTAGAGTGGGAGAGAGCCAAAGCATAAGAGACTGTTAAAAACTGAGAACAAACTGAGGGTTGATGGGGGGTGGGAGGGAGCAGAGGGTGGGTGATGGGTATTGAGGAGGGCACCTTTTGGGATGAGCACTGGGTGTTGTATGGAAACCAATTTGTCAATAAATTTCATATATATATAAAAAAAGAAAAATAAAAAATGTTTATAGCAGCACTCTCAACAATAGCCAAATTATGGAAAGAGCCTAAATGTCCATCAACTGATGAATGGATAAAGAAATTGTGGTTTGTATACACAATGGAGTACTACATGGCAATGAGAAAGAATAAAATATGGCCCTTTGCAGCAACGTGGATGGAACTGGAGAGTGTAATGCTAAGTGAAATAAGCCATACAAAGAAAGACAGATACCATATGTTTTCACTCTTATGTGGATCCTGAAAAACTTAACAGAAACCCATGCGGGAGGGGAAGGAAAAAAAAAAGAGGTTAGAGTGGGAGAGAGCCAAAGCATAAGAGACTCTTAAAAACTGAGAACAAACTGAGGGTTGATAGGGGGTGGGAGGGAGAGGGCGTGGGTGCTAGGAATTGAAGAGGGCATCTTTTGGAAGGCAGCTATGCTAACCACTATACCACCAACTCTCCGGCTAAGAGGGCATCTTTTGGGATGAGCACTGGGTGTTGTATGGAAACCAATTTGACAATAAATTTCATATATTAAAAAAATTTTAAAAATGGAAGCTGTTTAAAGGATGATCATTTAAATACTATAGAGTTATAAAATCATGTTTTTGAGGATTAGGTTTAATAAAAGTGTCATGATATAATTTGAATTAATAAAATGCAGGGTATAAAAATATACATACAGTTTGATCCCATGTTCCTTCTATACTTAATAAACCCGACAGACTCCATGAAAAGTCTGCTAGAACTGATCCATGAATTCAGCAATGATGCAGGATACAAAATCAATGTACAAAAATTGGTTGCATTTTTATATACCAATAATGAAGCAACATTAAAGAGAATTTAAAAAACTGATCCCATTCACAATTACCTCAAGATCCACAAAATAAACCTAACCAAAGATGTAAAAGATCTGTATAGTAAAAGTATAGAAAGCTTATGAAGGAAATTGAAGAAGATACAAAGAAATGGAAAAACATTCCATGCTCATGGATTGGAAGAATAAATATTGTCAAAATGTCAATACTACCCAAAGCAATCTACACATTGAATGCAATACCAATCAAAATTGCACCAGCATTCTTCCCAAAGCTAGACAAACAATCCTAAAATTTGTATGGAACCACAAAAGGCCCCAAATAGCCAAAGTAACTTTAAAGAAGAAAACAAAGCAGCAGGCATCACAATCCCAGACTTTACCCTCTACTACAAAGCTGTAATCATCAAGACAGCATGGTATTGGCACAAAAACAGACACTTAGACCAATGGAATAGAATAGAGATCCCAGAATTGCACCCACAAATGTATGGCCAACTAATCTTTGACAAAGCAGGAAAGAGTATCCAATGGGAAAAAGTCCCTTTAACAAATGGTGGTGGGAAAACTGGACAGCAACATGAAAAAGAATGAGACTAGACCACTTTCTTACACTATACACAAAAATAAACTCAAAATGGATGAAGGACCTGAATGTGAGATAGGGAATCATCAAAACCCTAGAGGAGAAAGCAGGCAACAACCTCGTTGACCTCCACAGCAGCAATTTCTTGGTCTACATATCTCCAAAGGCAAGGGAATTAAAAGCAAAAATGAGCTATTGGGGCCTCATCAAGATAAAAAGCCTCTGCACTGCAAAAGAAACAATCAACAAAACTAAAAGTCAACAAACAAAATCAGAAAAGATATTTGCAAATTACCTATCGGATAAAGGGCTAGTATCCAAAATCTATAAAGAACTCACCAAACTCCACACCCAAAAAACAAATAATCTAGTGAAGAAATGAGCAAAAGACATGAATAGACACTTTTTCAAAGAAGATATCCAGATGGCCAACAGACACATGAAAAGATGCTCAATGTCACTCATCATCAGGGAAATACAAATCAAAAGCACACTGAGATATCATCTCACATGAGTCAGAGAGGCTAAAATGAACAAATCAGGAGACTATAGATGCTGGCGAGGATGTGGAGAAACGGAAACCCTCTTGCACTGTTGGTGGGAATACAAACTGGTGCAGTCATTCTGGAAAACAGTGTAGAGGTTCCTCAAAAAATTAAAACTAGACCTACCCTATGACCCAGCAATAGCACTGCTAGGAATCTACCCAAAGGATACAGGAGTGCTTATCCATAGGGACGCATGTACCCCAATGTGTATAGCAGCACTTTCAGCAATAGTCAAATTATGGAAAGAGCCTAAATGTCCATCAACTAATGAATGGATAAAGAAGATGTGGTTTATATATACCATGGAATACTACGTGGCAATGAGAAAGAATGAAATCATGCCATTTGCAGCAACAAGAATGGAACTGGTGGGTATTTTGCTAAGTGAAATAAGTCAGGCAGAGAAAGACAGATACCATATGTTTTCACTCATATGTGGATCTTGAGAAATGTAACAGAAGACTATGGGGGAGGGGAAGGGGGAAAAACTATAGAGAGGGAGGGAGGCAAACCATAACAGACTCTTAAGGACTGAGACCAAACTAAGGGTAGATGGCGGGAAGAGGGGAAAGTGGGTGATGGGCAGGGAGGAGGGCACTTGTTGGGATGAGCACTGGGTGTTGTATGGAAACCACTTTGGCAATAACTTATATTAAAAAAAATAAAAACAGGGGCGCCTGGGTGGCGCAGTTGGTTAAGCGTCCGACTTCAGCCAGGTCACGATCTCGCGGTCCGTGAGTTCGAGCCCCGCGTCGGGCTCTGGGCTGATGGCTCAGAGCCTGGAGCCTGTTTCCGATTCTGTGTCTCCCTCTCTCTCTGCCCCTTCCCCGTTCATGCTCTGTCTCTCTCTGTCCCAAAAATAAATAAACGTTGAAAAAAAATTTTTTTTTAAATAATAAAAATAAAAACAAAAAATTTAAAAAATAGAAACATTTTAAGGGATAATTGTGTAGTTAAATACTATAGAGTTATAAAATCATGTTTTTGAGGATTAGGCTTAGTAACAGTGTTCATGATATAATGTGTATAAAGAAAATCCAGGGAATAAAAATATACATACCGTTTGATCCCACGTTCCTTCTATACTTAATAAATGATATTAACTTAGTGGGAAATAAAGTACTTCTCATTATGTATTTGTGCTTATTTTGCTTAAAATAAGAACTGCACTGTCATTATATTCTTCTGCTTTTCGTTTTTAACATAATAAAAAATGACATCTATATTTGGAGCATTTATTCAAATACAGAAAAGTATGTAGAAAAGAAATGCCGTCTGTACTATCTTGAAATAAATCCCCTAAGCAACACAGAGTAGGTTAAGCATGGAAAAAAGAAGTAGGTAATCTGGGCCAGTGACTCATTCATTCTAAAAGGGCCCTGGCCCCCCTGGACTCATCTACCAATTAACATTTCACTGGTGAGCAGGTGTGTGATGTGAGTAGAAATGAGGAAGGCATTTAGTCAAAATAATGTTCAAAAAAGAACTTGATTCTGCAGACCCTTTTATTATGAAGTGCTTCAGAGAAGGGTGTGGAAGGTTTTAGCAGAGATTTAAGACTTCTTGCACTTAGTTCCTACCAAAGAGAATTTTCAACAGTGAAGCCAATGAAACAGAAACAGATGGCTCAAATTTTCTTTGAAATGTAGGCAGATTGAAGAAGAAGACATTTGGCAAAAATACATTTGGGGTTTGGCCAAACTGAAAACATTTTAGAAATAATGCTATGAAACACTGGAAAAACATTAAAGTACTCAAACACTCACACTAAGTGTAACGTGATGGATACACAAAGAGAAATGGAGCTTAAAGACAGGCCTCAGTTTCTGGTCAACCATCACAGCAACTGTTTCATTCTGGGTCAGGATGGACATTGATGACTAGTAGTTCTACCTGTGCAACAGAAATTACTTGCAAAATTCAAAGAACTTGTGCAACTGAAACATCCTAAATGACTGAAATGCCCTGTGGGACCAAAACAAACATCCTGTACTGCTGAATCTATTGAGACATCCTTCTCAAGAACACATGACATTCTCCAGGATAGATCATAACTTAGGCCACAGATTAAGTCTGATTGGTTTAGATATCATAGAAAATATCTTCTCTGGTCACAGAGATGAACTTAGAAAGTAATAATAGAAGGAAAACTGGAAAATCAGATTTTGTGGAAACTCATCAGTACACTCTTAAAGAATTAGCAGATCAAAGAAAAAATCACGGGGCACCTGGGTGGCTCAGTCAGTTGAGCGTCCGACTTCGGCTCAGGTCATGATCTCACGGTTCGTGGGTTTGAGCCCCACATTGGGCTCTCTGCTGGCAGCTCAGAGCCTGGAGCTGGCTTCAAATTCTATGTCTTCCTCTCTCTCTGCTCCTCCCCAGCTCACTCTCTGTCTCTCTCTCCTTCAAAAATAAATAAAAACATTTTAAAAAAAGAAAAAAAGAGAAAAAATCACAAGGGAAGTTAGAAAATACTTAGAGATGAGTGAAAGTGAAATCACAACACATCAAAACACGTGAAAGCAGTTCTGAGAGGGAAACTTATAGCAATAAATGCTGATATGAAAAAAAGAAGAATTTCAAATTAATAAACTAGCTTGACCATTTAACGAATTAGAAAGGCTACTATCAAAAAAAAAAACTGAAAAAAACAAATATTGATGAAGATGTGGAGATGTTAGTACCCTTGAACACTGTTATACAAATAGTTTAGCCACTGTGGAAACCATGAAGTTTCCTCAAAAAATTAAAAATATAACTACTCTATGATTAAGCAACTCTACTTTTATGTACCCCAAGAATTGAAAGCAGGGTAGTGAAGAGATATTTGTATACCTGTCTCTATAGCAACATTATTTACAATAGAAAAAAGGTGGAAGCAACTTAAGTGTTCCCTTACATATTATGGATAACAAAGTATATGGTATATACAAACAACAGAATATTATTCAGCCTTCAAGGAGAAGGAAATTCTGATACATACTCTAACATAGATGAACACTTCAGGACACTATGCTCAGTGAAATAAGCCAGTCACAAAAGAACAAGTACTGTATGATTCCATGAGGTCCCTAGAGTAGTCAAATTCAAAGAGATAAAAATGTAGAATGGCTCCAGGGCCTGGAGGGAAGATGAAATGAGGAGTTTGCTTTCAATAAGTTCATAATTTCTCTTTCACAAGACAAAAACAGTTTTGGAGATGGATGGTAGTGATAGTTGCAAAACAATATGAATATACATAATGCAACTGAACTGTATACTTAAAAATGGGTATGATGACAAAATTTATGTTACATGTATTTCACAATTGAAAAAAATTTAATGAAATAATGAAAATTTAAAAATAATAAATAGCTTAAAAAATTAAGTTATGTAGAATAAAATGTACCAAACAAGAAAGAAAAGTTAAGAAAATTATAAAGGGGCGCCTGGGTGGCGCAGTCGGTTAAGCGTCCGACTTCAGCCAGGTCACGATCTCGCGGTCCGTGAGTTCGAGCCCCGCGTAGGGCTCTGGGCTGATGGCTCAGAGCCTGGAGCCTGTTTCCGATTCTGTGTCTCCCTCTCTCTCTGCCCCTCCCCCGTTCATGCTCTGTCTCTCTCTGTCCCAAAAATAAATAAACGTTGAAAAAAAGAAATTAAAAAAAAAAAGAAAATTATATGTTCAACATTAAAATAACAGAATTTCCAAAAAGCAGAGAGAAAATAGGGGGAAGAAACATCAATGAAGGAATTTTAATAGTTCCCTAGAACTGAAGTATACAAGTTTCTGGACTGAGAAAGACACTAAACCCAAAATGATTCATGAAAGTAGATCCACATCAAGCCAAAGCATTTTGAAATTTCAAAGTAATGATGACAAAATGTCCTAAAACCTTCCAGAAAGAAACCCAAACCAGCAGCAATAATACCACCAACAGGTCACAAGAAAGGAAAAGGAACTAGAATTCAGCTTAATTTGGGGGCTGTTTGGTGGCTCAGTGGGTTGAGAATCCATCTGTCTGACTCTTGATTTAGCTTCAGGTCACGATCTCACAGTTTGTTGGATTGAGCCCCATGTTGGGCTCTGCACTGTCAGTGGAGCCTGCTTGGGATTCTCTCTCCCTCTCTCTCTGCCCCTCCCCCATTCAAGCACTGTCTCTTAAAATAAATAAATAAACTCTAAAAAAAAAAAAGAATTTGGGTTAATTTTTTACCCAACTGTAATGTTGAGTAGTAGATTACAAAGAAACAATGTTTTTAAAATTCTGAAGGAAAATGATTTTCAATTTAAAATTGTATTTCCAGCCAAACTATCAGTTCAGTGGGAGAAGAAAGATATCCTTTCAGACCCGTTTTAAAGAAGGTAATGTAAATGTGCTCCACCAAATAAAGCCAATAAACAAACAAAAAGAAATACATGGAACTCAGAAAACTGGATATCTAGTTCCAGAGTGTGATGAAAGGAATCTTGTGGAGAATGGTGATTGTGTATTTAATAATTACTGCTGTGCACCAGGAATGGAGAGCAATCAATCCATATCAGGGTAGTTCTAATATTTGTGGTCAAGGAACGTGCAAGAATCTATATCCTTTGCCAGCCTGTACAATGAAAATGTGGCATAACAAAAGTCAATGGAGCCATCTGTTTTATTAATAAGATTCACAAGGCTGATGGCTCATGCTTGAGACCAAAATGATAAGACAAAAACTGTGTTCCTATTATGAATAATCACACTGTTACTTAATTCCTCATGTTGGTAAGAGCTTTCTGATTCCTAAGACAACAATGTAGATGAAAATTCCAGTCTATCAAAATAAGATATCATTGTTTAAAGTTAATAGACTATCTCTGGAAAAATACACAAGAAACTGGGTGCCCCTAGTGGAACAGAACAACAGCATCGTTCTGAAAAGCTGTGCATTGGAGACCTAATTTCACATATTTGTTTCCTTAGAACGTTGTACTAGGTAATGTATTGTAGCATCAAAAAAAGGTTAAAATAAAGTTCATTTTCTACAATGATAAAGACAAAGGATAAGAAAAGAGAGAGAGAGAGAGAGACCCCGAAATTCAGAACAAAAGGCCAAGTTGGTCAGAATCTCTTTCTGAGGAAGCTGACTTAACACATCCTGCCACACAAAGATGGTCTGAAGCTGGGAATCTGAGGCTGAGACTTATGAGTCCCAGGGGTGGAGGTGTGAGGAGACAATGACAAACTGCAGGGAATTGTTGAGAGATGATTTAATGTTTTAAACTATGACAAGCAAAGAAAGTAATTGGAAACTGTTCACCTGTAACTCACCTTAGATAAATATAGTTTGTGTTCCGAGGTTCTCTCTTCTTTATAAACTGTATAACCTTGATCCCACTGAACACATCCTCTAAACAATGCAAAATATTGGGAAAGAAACAGGTAAACAAGAAAGAACATAATCCCTTTATCAGAAGGAGGAGTAAGCAGAGGTCTTTAAATGACTTCTTTTGTTTGTTTTTGGTATGGTGTCAGCAAGCAATCATCAGAGACAATAATGAAAAGGTTGATGTGGGAATTTATTTCAGAGCTGGCCTTGGGATATGCCTACTTCATTATATGGCGTAGTTTATTCTCAACTCACCCTCCATAAGAACAACCAAAACTACAGAAAATGGGATTAGACTAGTGACAAAATATTTTCAGATTTATTGTCCTGTTTTACAACATAGGTGCCCTGGGCCCCTTTCAGGTCACTGGATTGCAGTTCAGGGTTCACTCCTCTTCCCACACTGGCCCTAGGATGAGACAAGACTCGATAAGAAGGTAGGCGAAGTCTAGAAGAAAAGAGTGCTCATGGTGGTCAACCAATACAGGGCCAAAAAATATATATATATTAGGGAAGCAGGGCTCCAGCTGGTCCTCAGGATGAAGTTGGGTGCTGTCCTCAGATCCTGAAAGGGGAGGGGATGAGACTTCACACCCTGCAAAATAAGCCTTTGGCTTGGTGTTTGCTGAGCTTCGTGTCTCTTTTCTCCTCAAAATGGTTCCAAAGACAGCAAAGAGTGGAACTACAGGGGATATGGGGAGAACTGCCAGGATGATAAGAAAATGTCAAAACAGAAAAGAAAATGCTAACACTTCTTATGCATCACTGATTAAAAATGTGTCTCTAAGTATAAAGCTATCTATAATGGGAAATGTATGCCCAAGCTGGATGGCTTAATTATAAGAGATATAAGAAACAGAATAATAAGGCCAAACTGGCAATGTATATGAAGAATACCTGAGAGCCAAGAGCTTAAAAACAACTGTAATTTATCAAAGGTTTAATTGAAGAAAATTACTATGGACTATACATATATTTTAGAGATAATTATTTTAGCATATTGGTGTTTTATCAATTTGGTTGCTTTGTTGAAAAACAGATCTATTTCTGTTATAATAACACAAACTCAACCCAGAATGCTTTTAACAATAGATAATTTTTTTTAAATAGCTTTTCAGGTGAAATTTGATTTAGTAACAAAGTGAAATATGATTTCTATTTATGAAAGTATGTTCCAGAAATTATGTCCTCCAAAGAAACAAGAAATTGTGTGTTTATGAGTACAAATTGTGTTAATTTAGTAGGTGGTTGGTAAGTGTTTTAAAGAATGTATATTGGTTTGCTAGGGCTGCCATAATAAGTATCACAGACTGGGTGGCAGAAAAAACAAAAAAAATATTTTCTCACAGTTCTAGAGACTAGGAGTCCAAGATCCGTGTTGATTTCTTCTGAGGTTTCTCTCCTTGGGCTGTGTTATTTCCCTACCTTTACATGGTCTTTCCTTTGTGTATATTGGCATCCTCACTTCTTCTTCCTATAAGGAGACTAGTCATATTGGAGTAAGGCCCACTTTAATGACCTCATTTTAACTGAATTACCTCTTTAAAAACCTTATCTCCAGATATGGTTACACTCTCAGAGGAGTGTTTCAACATATGAATTTGAGGCTGGGGCACAATTCAGAGGGTTTCAACATATGAATTTGAGGCTGGGGCACAATTCAGCCCAGAATAGAATGAATAAATTATGAAACCATTGGAAAAGAGATGAGGAAGAAAATTGCTAGGACATTTTAACAAATTTAGCATTTTATGTAAAAGTGATTTGGATTCCATGGTTTGATGAGAATAAGGCAAACATGTTCAGGAGGGGTGTTTGTGATTACCTGGTCTTCCTGAACAAAACAAGCAGAGGAAAAGTCTTTGTGACACTCCTTAACCCCCAGGTAGGTGTCTGAAAGGCTCACCTGGCTGCATGGACCACAAAGCCATGACTCCCAGCCTTCTCTCCGTTGGTGACATTATGCCTAGGACAGGCAAAATCAATAGCCTTACATGTCCTTCCCCTGTAAGCCCTATTGTATATTTAGGTGACATAAAAATGTCTTTCCTGTCATGTGCTCATTATGTCACATGAAAACAAAGTCCTTATCTGGATTTTATCAATCGTGTTACTAACAAGATCCCTGGATCTTTCTAATGAATTTTTTAACATACTTATTTCTTGTCTTTATATAATTTATTGTCAAATTGGTTTCCATACAACACCAAGTGCTCATCCCAACAGGTGCCCTCCTCAATGCCAATAACCCACTTTCCCCTCTCCCCCACCCTCCATCAACCCTCAGTTTGTTCTCAGTATTTAAGAGTCTCTTATGGTTTCCCTTCTTCCCTCTCTGTAACTTCCCCCCTTAAACTCCCCCCTGGTCTTCTGTTAAGTTTCTCAGGATCCACATATGAGTGAAAACATATGGTACCTGTCTTTCTCTGCCTGACTTATATCACCTAGCATAATATTCTCCAGTTCCATCCATGTTGCTACAAATGGCCAGATTTCATTCTTTCTCATTGTCAAGTAGTATTCCATTATATATATAAACCACATCTTTATCCATTTGTCAGTTGATGGGCATTTAGGCTCTTTCCATAATTTGGCTATTGTTGAAAGTGCTGCTATAAACATTGGGGTACAAGTGCACCTATACATCAGCACTCCTGGTGGGAATGGATCATTATAACAAATTGGAGAACCACTGTCCTTAACTAGCCTACATAAAATTCTCTGCCATCTATTCTAGAGCACTTGCTTTGTAACAACTACTACCTTTGTAGGCTGGCTTTGTGACTTTCTTCTCCACTATATTAGAAACTCTTTCATGACAGGGATTGAGTTTATGCTCTCCATTTTTGGGTGTCTGGTGCTTAACATTGCATCCTTCAAATACAAGACATGAGGCTGATTAAGATGAAGACTTCTGTCCCAGAATTATTGTTTATAAATGGTAATAAAGGTGGGTCTGAATTCTAGGTGATGTGCCTGACTCCAAACTCCAAAATTGGGAAGGAAATGATGTGAAATTGGGGATGTTTTAGCTGGTTGGAGATTTGGTGAAAATCTTAATCATTACAGACTGTGGAACTCAATCTTAATTTTTCTTTTTTTATTTATATTCAAGTTAGTTAACATATAGTATAATAATGATTTCAGGAATAGAATTTAGTGATTCATCACTTACATATAATACCCAGTACTCATCCCAACAAGTGCTCTCCTTAATGTCCATCACCCATTTAGCCCATCCCCTGACCCAAAACCCCACCAGCAACCCTCAGTTTGTTCTCTGTATTTAAGAGTCTCTTATGGTTTGTTTCCTTCTCCATTTTTATCTTAGTTTTGTTTCCTTTCTCCTATGTTCATATGTTTTTTTTCTTAAATTTTACACATGAGTGAAATCATATGATATTCATCTTTCTCTGACTGACTTATTTCACTTAGATAATACACTCTAGTTCTATCCATGTTGTTGCACATGGCAAGATTTCATTCTTTTTGATTGCTGAGTAATATTTCATTGCATATATATACCACTTCCTCATTATCTATTCATCAGTCAATGGAAATCTGGACTCTTTCCATACTTTGGCTATTGTTGATAGTGCTCTTATAAACATTGGGTTCAATGTGCTCCTTCGCATCTGCATTTTTGTATCCTTTGGATAAATACCTAGTAGCACCATTGCTGGATCATAGGGTAGTTATATTTTTTATTTTTTGAGGAACATCCACATTGTTTTCCAGAGTGGCTGCACCAGCTTGCAATCCCACCCGCAGTACAAAGGGTTCCTCTTTCTCTGCCTCTTTGCTAACATCTGTTGTTGCCTGAGTTGCTAATTTTAGCTATTCTGACACGTGTCAGGTGGTATCTCATTGTGGTTTTGATTTTTATTTCCCTGATGATGAGTGATATTGAGCATATTTTCATTGTCTGCTAGCCATCTGGATGTCTTCTTTGGAAAAGTGTCTATTCATTCTTTTTCCCATTTCTCCACTGGATTATTTGTTTTTTGGGTGTTGAGTTTGATAAATTCTTTATAGATTTTGGATACTAACTCTTTATCTGACATGTCATTTGCAAATATCTTCTCCCATTCCATAGGTTGCCTTTTAGTTTTGCTGATTGTTTCCTTTGTTATGCAGAAGCTTTTTATCTTGATGATGTCCCAATAGTTCATTTTTGGTTTTGTTTCCCTTGCCTACAGGAATATGTCAAGTAAGAAGTTGCTGCAGCCTAGGTCAATGGCTTCCTGTCTTAGGTTTAGGTCTTTCATCCATTTTGTGTTTATTTCTGTATATGGCCTAAGAAAGTGGTCTAGGTTCAGTCTTCTGGATGTTGCTGGTGAAACTCAATCTTAATGTGTATTTTAGAAGGATATCTGCATTCTACTTCAAAATTATGACCAAAATGTGTGAAAATTTAAGGTAATTCTCACTACAATATTCATCTCGGTTTCCTTCATGCAATAAGTTTATTTTAAAAATAATTTTCTTAAAAATGTCTGTACTCACAATTTTGAAAATAAAGTATTATTGTTTCCTTATGAATGAATATTTTTATTCATCCCTATGTCCAGATTATGATCAACTTGGGAACAGACTTGTTTCTTCAATAAGCCTGCTAGAACTTTAAGGTTTGTGATATTCCCCTCTCTTTATTTACTTTAAAACACAAGACTATTGTTTACTTTTACAAAAACAATATCAAATAAACTGAAACATAAGAACTTTGTGTACAAAAAAAAGAGTAAACATATACTGTAGGATGTCAAGCAATGAATGCAATATATTTTAGATAGAGAAGTGCTCCTGCATTCTCACCAAGCTTCAGGATAAAGGTGAAATTTGGGTTGCTTCCTGACAAAGGAAGAGTTAGTGACTCTATCTGGAGAAGTTTTCCAAGATCTGAGGGTACAAGTGGGGAAGACTGGAGTCAGGGTATTAATAAGAGCATAATGGAAGAGTTTTTTCCTAGCAAGTAGGACAAGGCAAGTAAAGTAGGAAAAGAACCTATCACAGCCTCATAGGTGAGCCTACCTCAAACATTCATGCAGGATGAAAACAGGTAATAAAACAATTGTTCCTGGATACTGCCCAAGCCCACAAACATGTCATACTTGGGAACAGATGAAACACTGAACTTTAAGTAGTAGCTATAAAAGACAGATGGCAATGTTTCAAACTTTCAATAATCTTTCCTGTTTATATACCTTAACAAATTAAGATGAGAACTTTCTATTCTTCTAATGAAACTAAATGAAGAATAGTTTATAGTTTTACCATAAACTAGTATACTATCATTAACTAATAAACAATTAGTGCCAAAACTCTTCCAGAGATTTGCATCATATGCACATTAATTTTTATTTAATGTTTTTGGGGAATAAAACAGTAGCAAATAACTTTCAGATTTTAATTAGAAAATTGGGTGGAATCACATAGGTCATTAGATTTTAGGTTTCCTGAGGGCATGCATAATATTTTATTCATTTCTTAATTTCCCACCCAGACTGGCATGACACATAGCTTAATAGTGTGAGTTAAATTGAATTGGTTTTATTGAATAGAGTGTCAGATGTTCTTGAATAAAAAAAGATCTTATACCTCATTATCACACATATTCATAATGTATGCTAAGTTTGTTACATAATAAAATTGGATTAAAATGTCAGGTTTACCTAGAATCCTTCTTAGACTTCTAGTTATATAAGATGATATCAAATTGTGCTCACTTAACAGTTTAAGCCTTAACACTTAACACTTTTAGTGACCAACACTTAAAATTGAGGTGAAATGTTGGGTTAATAAAGGAGCAAAGGGCTGAGAAAGAACTCTTAAGCCATGTTCAGTGCAAAAAGGTGGTTTTGTTAAAGCACGGGGACAGGACCTTTGGGCAGAAAGAGCCACACTTGGGATTGTGAGGAGTGACCAATTATATGCTTTCAGGTTGGGAAGAGGTCGGGGATAGTGTAAGTTTCTAAGGAATTTGGAAGCAAGGTTTCCAGAACCTTGAGGAGTCATTTACTACTGTCTAGTAAAACCTTAGTCATGAGACACATCAGATGTATATCAATTAGCTATATACTTGGAGAATGATTGCTAATATATATCCTGGGGGCAGAGATAAAGGAAGTTTCCAAAGGGATTTTCATATATTAAAGAAGACTTATAGGATCCTGGAAGTTGGGGATAATGTCAAACTCATGTTGCCTTTCACCTCTAGCAAAGTATTAACATCGAGGCAGTTGAATTCTTGGAGGAAGATCACCTTGCCTGTCTCGAGTACTTCTCAGGGGAGCCTGGGTGGGTCAGTTGGGTAAGCATCTGACTCTTCAGTTCAAACTCAGGATCTGTGAGTTTGAGCCCAGCATCAGGCTCTGTGCTAACAGTGTGGAGCCTGCTTGGGATTCTCTCTCCCTCTCTCTCTGCCTGTCCCCCCACTTCTTTTTCTCAAAATAAATAAATAAACATTTAAATAAAGTACTTCTCAAGTTGTAAGGACATTTAATTTTTCTACAGTTCTTTTACCTTTGTTCTCCACATCAAAAATGACAGTAATTTTTTTTGAAGAGATACTTTGCTTTAAAATTTTCAGTTGGGTAGGGGCATCTGGGTGGCTCAGTGGGTTGCACATCTTGACTCTTGATTTCAGCTTAGATGATGATCCCAGGGTCATGAGATTGAGCCCCACGTCAGACTCCTTGCTAAGTGTGGAACCTGCTTAAGATTCTCTCTCTTTCTCTCACCCTCTGCCCCTCTCCCCAATTCATTTTCTCTCTCTCTAGAATAAAAAAATTAAAAGAAAAAAATAAAGAAAAAAATCGAGTTGTGTAAAATAAAAAGACAATAGCATTCTAAGCTCCCCTGATTACTCAAAATATACATTTGTTGTTTTTTAAAGTATTTTCTCTTTAACAATCTCTGCCCTACAATTTTGAGTATAATGTATAGTTATCTCACTGTGAATTAATATTTTCATTTATCCTATGTTCTGGCTGTCATAATCATTAATAGGCAAAAACAAAGAATTTAAATGAATTAAAAAAAAAATTAAATAAGCTTCATGCCCAACATGGAGCACAACACAGGGCTTGAACTCACTACCTTGAGATCATGACCTGAGTTGAGATCAAAAGACAAAGACTTAACCAACTGAGCCACCCAGGTACCCCTAAATGAATTCTTAAAACCAAGTTAGCTACCCAACTTGAAGACTTATTATAAAGCTACTATAATGAAGACAGTGTTGTATTGGTGAAAGAGTAGAGAAATAGATCAATGGAACAAAGTAGAGAGACTAGAAATAAACTCACACAAATATAATGAACTGATTTTTGACTAAGAAGCAAGGTAATACAATGGAGAAAAGATAACCTTTCAACAAATAGTGGTGGAACAATTAGATATCCACCTGCAATAAAATAATAAAATAAAATAAGATAATTTAAACCCCAGCTTCATTCTTTTTACAAAAATTAAAAATAAATTATAGACCTGAATGTTAAATGCAAAACTATAAAAGTTTTAGAAGATAACGAGGAAGAAAATCTAGGTGACATTTGGTTGACAATGATATCTAAAAGATATGACATCGAAAGCTTGATCCATGAAAGGAAGAATTGATTAGTGGAACCTCATTAAAATTAAAAATTTCTGCATGCAGAAAACAACCTGATTAAAAAGTGGGGGAAAATTCTGAACAGACAACTCCTCTAGAGAAGATATACAGATAGAAAATATGTATTTGAAAAGATGCTCAGCATCATATATCACTATGGAAATACAAATTAAAACAATGCGATACCACTATACATTCATTAGAATGACTAAATCAAAATGTAGGCAAAGACATGGAGGAAGAGGAACTCTCTTGCATTGCTGGTGGAAACGCAAAATGGTAAAGTTGCTAAATGATTTTACCATGCAGTCCAGCAATCTCATTCTGCAGTGTAAATGCCTATCATTGAGCTTTTTGATTGTAATGCAAGTACCTGACATTAAGCTTCCCATTGCTGAGGCATCCATTTCAAAGACAATCTTCTTAAATAAATACCTTGCCAGCTGTAAGACACAGCTACTAGCAAAACCACTAGGTAAGGTATAAGGCCACCTTCACCCATGAAGTTTTCTTCTTAGAAAGCCAACCTAGATAACTGACCACTTGAATGAACCTGCTTCTCCCTTTCTGCAGTCCAATTCCCACTCTTATGCTTTATATTCACCAATAATGAGCCCGAGAAATCTGAGGCACCCTACCCTAATAGAGGTAGAGCCCCAAGTCTGTGTTCCATCCTTCTCTCTCTTTACCAGTGACCTCTTTGTGTGGTCTAGGGTGTGCCATGTAACCTCTAGGACTTGTCAGTGATAAATCTTGTTCCTCAAAGTTCTATGAAGGTTGTTGATGAAGTGCTTCCTTCCATCTTATTAAGACCCACAATGTTGTCTAGGCACAACATTGGCTCTGGTTGAGGAAATGTCTGTGGGGCATTCCTAGCCAATAGCATCACTATCAATAGGGTGAGACTGACACAACACACTCTTTGGTATCTAGCCAAATGAACTGAGAATATGTCCACATAATAACCTGCACAGAGATGTTTATAGCAGCTTTATTCATAATTGCCAAAATCTAGAAGCAATCAAGATGTTTTCAATAGGTGAATGGATAAATAAACTGTGGTACATCCAGACAATGAACTACAATTCAAGAATAAAAAGAAACAAGCTATCAAGCTATAAAAAGACACCGAGAGACTTAAATTCATATTACCAAGTGAAAGAAGCCAGTTTTAAAGGGCTACATATTGTATGATACTAACTCTGTGACATTCTGGAAAAGGTAGAACTATAAGCAGAAGACAAAGATCAGTAATTACCAGAGGTCTGGGGAGAGGAGAAGGATGACTAGGTGGGATAGAAGGGATTTTTAGGGCAGTGAACCCTTCTTTCTGGGTGATATTGTAATGGTGACTGCATGATATAATTTGTCAAGCCAATAGAATGTACAATACATGTACATGTATTACATGTATTATATGTATTACATTATGTTAAGGAAACATATTATGTTACCATATTATAATAAGGCAATTATTATGTTAACATAATAATTAATGTAATAATGCATCAATATTGGTTCATCAGTTATGACAACAGTACCACACTGATGCAAGATTTTAATAATAGGAGAAACTATGAGGGTAGAGGTTGTATGAAAACTGTCTGTACTTTATTCTTAATTTTCTTTAAACCTAAGACTTTTCTAAAAATAAATCTATTAATTTAAAAAATAAAAACAAAATTAAAAACCAAAGCCCAGTAAGTCATTCACTTTATTTTATAAAGTGTTAAGATAAATACTATTTCTAAAAGTAATTTAATTTTTCCTTCTTATAATTTAAAAACATTTAAATACAATTTATTACTGATAACTTGCTCTATGAAATTAGAATAAATTTTAACTGAAGATCTCCAAAATGAGTAGTTTGCTTCACACTATCTCAGCTTCAAGTCCAAGAAATATATCTGATTTTAATTTCAACCCTCAGTTTATTTTTGATGTATAGATGAATTTTCCAGTAGAAATGTATACATATATTCTATATTGTTGGCTTGCAGTGTCACCACAAGCATAGCTGTAATGTCAAATCTTACATCACAGGTTTGACTTCCGAAAATATATTCTTCATTGTTACTCTTAGAGAAGTTGCTAATCCACAAAGCAATTGCATGCCTACTTTGCCCTGCAGGATATTGTTATACTAACCCCTTGATATTACCTCAGTCTTTCCCCCAAAGGTAATCAGCTCCTCAGAGGGCTTCTGATTTTAAAACTAAATCTCAGGTGGCAACTCAGAAAAATTAAGTTCTTAAACTAATACATTTGTATTTAATCCTCTTGAATTCACCTTGTACTGAAAATTCAGAAAAACGGAAGCCCCTCCATGTTGTGTAACATTTTGGGTTTGTAACCTGAATCCCTAGAATGCATTTGCTCAGTTAAGTAAATGGCTGACATAAGTATGAATGGGCACCCTGAAGAAACAAAGTTATGAGACAGCACTGGTTATGAGTAAGGGAACTAGGGTAACAGCCAATAGGACATGGATTGCTTGTTTTTTAGCATTTATAAAAAATATACAAATAGTACTTAATGTACACAACA
Organism: Prionailurus bengalensis; assembly: GCF_016509475.1. Lineage (NCBI taxonomy): Eukaryota > Metazoa > Chordata > Mammalia > Carnivora > Felidae > Prionailurus > Prionailurus bengalensis. The sequence continues at coordinate 27,876,839 of NC_057349.1, read as the reverse complement.
CAGATGTAAATATATTTCTTAAAGGGTTTATAACTAGCAACATGGTGGAATTATTTGTTTGTGTTAATTCTTTGGTCAAAAAATTTTTAGCAAAAGATTTAATATTGACAGAAGAAGAGAAAACGCAAGCAGAAAATAATGATATATTAAAAGGATGTTGGTGGGGCGCCTGGGTGGCGCAGTCGGTTAAGCGTCCGACTTCAGCCAGGTCACGATCTCGCGGTCCGTGAGTTCGAGCCCCGCGTCAGGCTCTGGGCGGATGGCTCGGAGCCTGGAGCCTGTTTCCGATTCTGTGTCTCCCTCTCTCTCTGCCCCTCCCCCATTCATGCTCTGTCTCCCTCTGTCCCAAAAATAAATAAACGTTGAAAAAAATTTTTAAAAAAAAAAAATTTAAAAAAAAAAAAAAAAAAAAAAAAAAAAAAAGGATGTTGGGGCGCCTGGGTGGAGCAGTCAGTTAAGCGTCCGACTTCAGCCAGGTCACGATCTCGCGGTCCGTGAGTTCGAGCCCAGCGTCGGGCTCTGGGCTGATGGCTCAGAGCCTGGAGCCTGTTTCCGATTCTGTGTCTCCCTCTCTCTCTGCCCCTCCCCCATTCATGCACTGTCTTTCTCTGTCCCAAAAATAAATAAACGTTAAAAAAGTTAAAAAAAAAAAAAAAGGATGTTCCCCAGCATTAGTGAAAATTAGGATGCAATGTTTTTCACCTAAGAATACATAACATATATTGTTATATAAAAATTCATGTGAACCAGCAATCCCAAATTGTTTCTCAGGATCCACATAAGAGTGAAAACATATGGTATCTGTCTTTCTCTGTATGACTTATTTCACTTAGCATCACACTCTCCAGTTCCATCCACGTTGCTACAAAAGGCCAGATTTCATTCTTTCTCATTGCCACGTAGTATTCCATTGTGTATATAAACCACAATTTCTTTATCCATTCATCAGTTGATGGACATTTAAGCTCTTTCTATACTTTGGCTATTGTTGAGAGTGCTGCTATAAACATTGGGGTACAAGTGCCCCTATACATAAGAACTCCTGTATCCCTTGGGTAAATTCCTAGCAGTGCTATTTCTGGGTCATAGGGTACGTCTAGTTTTAATTTCCTGAGGAACCTCCACACTGTTTTCCAGAGCGGCTGCACCAGTTTGCTTTCCCACCAACAGTGCAAGAGGGTTCCTGTTTCTCCACATCCTTGCCAGCATCTATAGTCTCCTGTTTTGTTTTGTCCCTTTTAGCCACTCTGACTGACGTGAGATGATATCTGAGTGGTTTTGATTTGTATTTCCCTGATGAGAGCAACGTTGAGCATCTTTTCATGTGCCTGTTGGCCATCTGGATGTCTTCTTTAGAGAAGTGTCTATTCATGCTTTCTGCCCATTTCTTCACTGGATTATTTGTTTTTCAGGTGTGGAGTTTGGTGAGCTCTTTATAGATTTTGGATACTAGCCCTTTGTCCGATATGTTATTTGCAAGTATCTTTTCCCATTCCGTTGGTTGACTTTTGTTGATTGTTTCCTTTGCTGTGCAGAAGCTTTTTATCTTCATGAGGTCCCCAATAGTTCATTTTTGCTTTTAATTTCCTTGACCTTAGGGATGTGTCAAGTAAGAAATTGCTGCCCCTGACGTCAGAGAGGTTTTTCCCTGCTTTCTCCTTTAGTTTTGATGGTTTCCTGTCTCACATTCAGGTCTTTATCCATTTTGGGTTTGTTTTTGCAAATGGTGTAAGAAAGTGGTCTGGTTTCATCCTTCTGCATGTTGCTGTGCAGTTCTGCCAGCACCATTTGTTAAAGAGACAGTCTTTTTCCCATTGGATGTTCTTTCCTGATTTGTCGAAGATTAGTTGGCTATATTTTAGTGGGTCTAATTTTGGGGTTTCTATTCTACTCCATTGGTCTATGTGTCTGTTTTTGTGCCAATACCATGCTGTCTTGATGATTACAGCTTTGTAGTAGAGGCTAACGTCTGGGATTGTGATGCCTCCTGCTTTGGTCTTCTTCTTCAATATTACTTTGGCTATTCGGGGCCTTTTGTGGTTCCATACAAATTTTAGGATTGCTTGCTCTAGCTTCGAGAAGAATGCTGGTGCAATTTTGGTTGGGATTGCATTGACAGTGTAAATAGCTTTGGTAGTATTGACATTTTAACAATATTTATTCTTCCAATCCATGAGCAAGGAATGTTTTTCTATTTCTCTGTATCTTCTTCAATTTCCTTCATAAGCTTTCTATACTTTTCAGCATACAGATCTTTTACATCTTTGGTTAGATTTATTCTTAGCTATTTTGTGCTTCTTGGTGAAATTGTGAATGGGATCAGTTTCTTTATTTGTCTTTCTGTTGCTTCATTGTTAGTGTATAAGAATGCAACTGATTTCTGTACATTGATTTTGTATCCTGCAGCTTTACTGAATTAATGTATCAGTTCTAGCAGACTTTTGGTGGAGTCTATCGGGTTTTACATGGCATCTGCAAAAAGCGAAAGGTTGACTTCATCTTTGCCATTTTTGATTGCTTTGATTTCCTTTTTTTAGCTGATTGCTGATGCTAGAACTTCCAACACTATGTTAAACAACAGCATTGAGAGTGTACATACCTGTCGGGTTCCTGATCTCAGGAACTGAGAAAACTGAGAGCTTTCCCCACTGGGGATGGTATTAGCTGTGGGCCTTTCATAAATGAGTTTTATGATGCTTAACTATATTCCTTCTATCCCGACTTCCTCAAGGGTTTTTATAAGAAAAGAATGCTGAATTTTGTGAAATGCTTTTTCTGCATCGATTGACAGAATCATCTGGTTGTTATCTTTACTTTTATTAATGTGATGTATCACATTGATTGCTTTGTGAGTGTTGAACCAGCCCTGCAGCCCAGGAATGAATCCCACTTGATCATGGTGAATAATTGTTTGTATATGCTGTTGAATTCGATTTGCTAGTATCTTCTTGAGAATTTTCGCATCAATATTCACCAGGAATATTGGCCTGTAGTTCTCTTTTTTTTGCTGTGTCTCTGGTTTAGGAATCAAAGTAATGCTGGCTTCATAGAATGAGTCTGGAAGTTTTCCTTCCCTTTCTGTTTTATGGAACACCTTGAGAAGGATAGGGATAATCTCTGCTTTAAATGTCTGGTAGAATTCCCCAAGGAAGCCATTTGGTCCTGAAATCTTATTTGTTGGGAGAATTTTGATAACTGATTCAATTTCTTCACTGGTTATTGGTCTGTTCAAGTTTTCTATTTCTTCCTGTTTGAGTTTTGGAAGTGTGTGGGTGTTTCAGAATTTTTCCATTTCTTCCAGGTTGTCCTGTTTTTGGCATATAATTTTTCATAGTATTCCCTGATAATTGCTTGTATTTCTGAGGGGTTGGTTGTAATAATTCCATTTTCACTCATGATTTTATCTATTTGAGTCCTCTTCCTTTTCTTTTTGAGAAGCCTGGCTGAAGCTTTATAAATTTTCTTTATTTTTTCAAAAAACCAACTCTTGGTTTCGTTGATCTGCTCTACAGTTTTTTTAGATTCTATATTGCTTATTTCTGCTCTGATCTTTATTATTTCTCTTATTCTGCTGAGTTTGGGGTGTCTTTGATGTTCCGCTTCTATTTCCTTTAGGTGTGCTGTTAGATTTTGTATGTGGGATTTTTCTTGTTTCTTGAGATAGGCTTGGATTGCAATATATTTTCCTCTCAGGACTGCCTTCACTGCATCCCAAAGCATTTAGATTGTTGTATTTTCATCTTCATTTGTTTCCATATATTTTTAAAATTCTTCTCTAATTGCTTGGTGGACCCATTCATTCTTTAGTAGGGTGTTCTTTAACCTCCATGCTTTTGGAGGTTTTCAAGACTTTTTCCTATGGTTGATTTCAAGCTTCATAGCATTGTGGTCTGAAAGTGTACATGGTATGATCTCAATTCTTATAAACTTATGAAGGACTGTTCTGTGATCCAGTATGTGATCTATCTTGGAGAATGCTCCATGTGCACTTGAGAAGAAAGTATATTTTGTTGCTTTGGGATGCAGAGTTCTAAGTATATCTGTCAAGTCCATCTGATCCAATGTATCATTCAGGGCCCTTGTTTCTTTATTGACCGTGTGTCTAGATGATCTAACCATTTCTGTAAGTGGGGTGTTAAAGTCCCCTGCAATTACCATATTCTTATCAATAAGGTTGCTTATGTTTGTGATTAATTGTTTTATATATTTGGGGGCTCTGAATTTGGTGCATGGACACCTAAAAATGTTAACTCCTCTTGATGGATAGACCCTATAATTATGATACAATGCCATTCTTCATCTCTTGTGGCAGCCTTTAATTTAAAGTCTGGTTTTTCTGATATAAGTATGGCTACTCCAGCTTTCTTTTGACTTCCAGTAGCATGATAGATAGTTCTCCATCCCCTCACTTTCAATCTGAAGGTGTCCTCAGGTCTAAAATGAGTCTCTTGTCAACAGCAAACAGATGGGTCTTGTTTTATTATCCATTCTGATATCCTATGTCTTTTAGTTGGAGCATTTAGTCCATTTACATTCAGTGTTATTGAAAGATATGGGTTTAGAGTCATTGTGATGTCTGTAGGTTTCATGCTTATAGTGATGTCTCTGGTACTTTGAGGTCCTTGCAACATTTAACTCACAGAATCCCCCTTAGGATCTCTTGTAGGGTTATGAATTGGTGATGATGAATTCCTTCAGTTTTTGTTTGTTTGGGAAGACCTTTATCTCTCCTTCTATTCTGAATGACAGACTTGCTGGATAAAGGATTCTTGGCTGCATATTTTTTCTGTTAATCACATTGAAAATTTCCTGTCATTCATTTCTGGCCTGCCAACTTTCAGTAGATAGATCTGCCACTAGTCTTATCGGTCTTATCAGTCTCCCTTCAGCACCTTTTTCTCTCTTTTCCTCTCCTGGAATTGTATTATATGGATATTGTTCTGTTTCATTGCGTTATTTAGTTCTCTAATTCTCCCCTCATACTCCTGGATTTTTTTATCTCTCTTTTTCTCAAATTCCCCCTTTTCCATAATTTTATCTTCTAATTCACCTATTTTCTCCTCTGCCTCTTCAATCTGAGCTATTGTCACCTCTATTTTATTTTGCAGCTCATTTATAGCATTTTTAGCTCCTCCTGAATGTTTCTTAGCCCCTTGATCTCTGTAACAATAAATTCTCTGCTTTCCTCTATACTTTTTTCAAGCCCAGCAATTAATTTTATTATCATTATTCTGAATTCTTGTTCCGTTACACTGCTTAAATAATTTTGATCAATTCGTTAGCTGTCGCTACTTCCTGGAGTTTCTTTTGAGGAGAATTCTTCCATTTTGTCATTTTGGATAGTCCCTAGAGTGGTGGGGAACTGCAGGACACTTCCCCTGTGCTGTCTGTAGTAACTTTTGTTGATGGGTGGGGCCGCAGTCAGACCTGATGTCTACCCCCAGCCCACCATTGGGGCCACAGTCAGACTGGTGTATACCGTATCTTCCCCTCTCCTAGGGGCAGGATTCATTGTGGAGTGGTGTGTCCCCTGTCTGGGCTACTTGCATACTGCCAGGCTTGTGTGCTGCTGTGATGGGATTGGCATATTAGCTAGGGTGGACCCACAAGGTGCACAGGGTTGGGAGGGACAGGCTTAGCTAGCTTTGTTGCCAGTCATCCCCTGCAGGAGGGGCCCTCCAGCACTGTGAGTGAGGCAGACTGACCCATCCGAGGGATGGATACACAGAAGCACAGCGTTGGGTGTTAGCATTGTGCAAGCAAGTTCAGTGATGGGAACTGGTTCCCTTTGAGAGTTCGGCTGGGGTATGGGAGAGGGATATGGTGCTGGCCAGCACCTTTGTTTCCTGCTGAGCTAAGCTCTGTCTTCCAGGGCTCAACACCTCTCCCTTCCAGTGTCCTCTTGCCCTCCTGCTATCTGAGCAGAGCTGTTGACTTATAGCATTCCAGATGTTAAGTCCTGCTGGCTGTCAGAACTCATGCAGTCTGGCCCCTCTGCTTTGCAAACCAGACTCAAGGGTTCTGCCTTGCCAAGGGGGCTGACCCTCCACCGCCCCAGCCCCCTCCCACTAATCTGTGTAGTGCGCACTGCCTTTCTGCCCTTACTAACCTCTTCTGTGGGCCTCTTGTGTATGCTTGGCTCTGGAGAGTCCGTTCTGCTAGTCTTCTGGCAGTTTTCTGGGTTATTTAGGCAGATGTGGGTGGAATCTAAGTGATCAGCAGGATGTGGTGAGCCCAGTATCCTCCTAGGCCACCATCTTCTCCCTCCTTCTTATAGGTTTTTTTCAATCTGTAGTAAATTGTTTTATAACTTGTGTTATTTTTACTAAACGTGTGCTGTGACTATTGGCTTTTCTCTGTGCTTCCTAAAAAAAGGTTTTAAAGGGGTATATTTTTAGAGGTACCTGAGAGAACAAAGATTTTTGATTTTTTTTCTTTGAGACACGATTTGTATTTTTGGCACTATCCTGGTCAACATCCCTCCACAGGGACACTATAAATGGTTGCCTGTGGACACACCGAGAACTCCACTCTGGTGGCAGGCCTGGCACAAGTGTAATACATCATCTGTACCACTTTAGCCTGTATTTACAGGATAGTTGACACTATCATGCAATGGTTTTCAACTGTAGCTCTGTATGAAATGTCATACCTGTTTCATCCTATGCAGTGGAGCCTGGGTATCTGCATTGTTAAAGCTGTACAGGTCTTTCTGATGTGCAATCTGAGCAGGAGATCACAACTGTAAAAATACCTGATTTCCATATTATCCAGGATATTATTGCATGTTCCAAAGCAAAGCCACCTGACTTCACAGGATCCAAATAGCAATGGTAGATCTAATACATAGGAGGGACCTGACTGAAGGGGACGGGGTAAAAGGTAGATTTTTCCATTTTATTTTAATTATGTAATGAATTTTTAAAAAGTAAATAATTAAATGATAACAATTTAAAAATAGGTATTTTAAGCATGGGGCTTTCAAGAATTTTTTTAGGGGCCGAAGAGCTATAGAGAACACAATTACAAGATTTGTTATATGTTGAGCTGGCCTCCAGGCAACTTTCTTAATTTGAGATATTCAAGCGTTTCTGAAGCATTTTGCAAAGGTAGGTTCATATGGGACTTATACATATGGAAAACTCTTTACATGCCTTTTGTGTAAGAAACAGAATAATTTACTCCTTCAGGGGAAGTACAGAGGACTATTTAACTTCTCATTCCATTGGTAGGGTATTCAAAGGCAGTTCTTGGCACTAAAAATGTCTACAGAAGAGGACTATAAAGGGCGTTTAAAAAAAGAGAAAGTAGGGGCGCCTGGGTGACTCAGTCAGTTGAACGTCCAACTTTGGGTAAGGTTATGATCTCGTGGTGTTTGGGTTTGAGCCCCACATCAGGCTCTGTACTGACAGCTCAGAGCCTGGAGACTGCTTCAGATTTTCTGTCTCCTTCTCTCTCTGCCTCTTGCCTGCTCTGTCTCTGTCTCTCTTCCTGTCTCTCTCTCTCTCTCTCCCTCAAAAATAAGTAAACATTAAAAAAAGATTTTAAAAAAGAAAGGAGAAAGTGCATCAAGAGGATGATCACTGAAATTGGCATGTAATGGCAAAGCATCTTCCTTGTTATCTTTAAAAATGTACCCTCTTAGGGGCGCCTGGGTGGCGCAGTCGGTTAAACATCCGACTTCACCCAGGTCACGATCTTGCGGTCCGTGAGTTCGAGCCCCGCGTCAGGCTCTGGGCTGATGGCTCAGAGCCTGGAGCATGTTTCTGATTCTGTGTCTCTCTCTCTCTCTGCCCCTCCCCCGTTCATGCTCTGTCTCTCTCTGTCCCAAAAATAAATAAACGTTGAAAAAAAATTTTAAAAAAATGTACCCTCTTAAAAAAATTTATAGGCTAAGAGAAGTAAAGCTACTTGGTCAATTTCAGACAGTCTGGAAAATGACAAACCTTAGAAATATACCCAAACCTCTTTGCTCAAAGTCTGTCTTTTGTATTTTATCAGGCTGTCTCACCATTTATACAAAGGCCCATGCCTGAAGTACGAAAAATGAATAGTATCAAGCCTCAAGAAGTCTAAGTCTAGTAAAGATGACACAATTTTGGAATTTTTAGTCGAGCCCATAATATGAAAAATATTAAGTAAATATTTAAGACATTGTATGTCAGAGATGGTACCCAGCCTACCCCAATCCCTCTAAGGAAAGACCAGGATAAAAAGAATTTAGCTTGTTAGGGAATTTATAATGACTATGAGAACTTCCTGTAGGTAAGTTGTGGATGCTCTTCCCTTTATGACCATGCAGGATCCATGTTAAGTCTAACCTTTATTTTTCTACTTTTATTTTTTTTTCAATATATGAAATTTATTGTCAAATAAATTTTGTTGTGTTCCATACAACACCCAGTGCTCATCCCAAAAGGTGCCTTCCTCAAAACACAACACCCACCCCCCCACCCCCCATCAACCCTCAGTTTGTTCTCAGTTTTTAACAGTCTCTTATGCTTTGGCTCTCTCCCTCTCTAACCTCTTTTTTTTTCCTGCCCTCCCCCATGGTCTTCTGTTAAGTTTCTCAGGATCCACATAAGAGTGAAAACATATGGTATCTGTCTTTCTCTGTATGACTTATTTCACTTAGCATCACACTCTCCAGTTCCATCCATGTTGCTACAAAGGGCCAGATTTCATTCTTTCTCATTGCCACGTAGTACTCCATTGTGTATATAAACCATAATTTCTTTATCCATTCATCTGTTGATGGACATTTAGGCTCTTTCCATAATTTGGCTATTGTTGAGAGTGCTGCTATAAACATTGGGGTACAAGTGCCCCTATGCATCAGCACTCCTGTATCCCTTGGGTAAATTCCTAGCAGTGCTATTGCTGGGTCATAAGCTACGTCAAGTTTTAATTTTCTGAGGAACCTCCACACTGTTTTCCAGAGTGGCTGCACCAATTTGCATTCCCACCAACAGTGCAAGAGGGTTACCGTTTCTCCGCATCCTCTCCAGCATCTATAGTCTCCTGATTTGTTCATTTTGGCCACTCTGACTGGCGTGAGGTGATATCTGAGTGTGGTTTTGATTTGTATTTCCCTAATGAGGAGTGAAGCTGAGCATCTTTTCATGTGCCTGTTGGCCATCTGGATGTCTTTAGAGAAGCGTCTATGCTTTCTGCCCATTTCTTCACTGGGTTATTTGCTTTTTGGGTGTGGAGTTTGGTGAGCTCTTTATAGATTTTGGAGACTAGTCCTTTGTCCGATATGTCATTTGCAATTATCTTTTCGCATTCCATTGGTTGCCTTTTAGTTTTGTTGGTTATTTCCTTTGCTGTGCAGAAGCTTTTTATCTTCATAAGGTCCCAGTAGTTCATTTTTGCTTTTAATTCCCTTGCCTTTGGGGATGTGTCAGGTAAGAAATTGCTATGACTGAGGTCAAGAGACGTCTTTTCCTGCTTTCTCCTCTAGGGTTTTGATGGTTTCCTGTCTCACATTCAGGTCCTTTATCCATTTTGAGTTTGTTTTTGTGAATGGTGTAAGAAAGCGGTCTAGTTCCATTCTTCTGCATGTTGCTGTGCAGTTCTCCCAGCAACATTTGTTAAAGAGACTGTCTTTTTTCCATTGGATGTTCTTTCCTGCTTTGTCAGATTAGTTGGCCATAAGTTTGTGGGTCTAGTTCTGGGGTTTCTATTCTATTCCATTGGTCTATGTGTCTGTTTTTGTGCCAATACCATGCTGTCTTGATGATTACAGCTTTGTAGTAGAGGCTAACGTCTGGAATTGTGATGCATCCTGCTTTGGTCTTCTTCAAAATTACTTTGGGTATTCGGGGCCTTTTGCGGTTCCATATGAATTTTAGGATTGCTTGTTCTAGTTTTGAGAAGAATGCTGGTGCAATTTTGGTTGGGATTGCATTGAGAGTGTAGATAGCTTTGGGTAGTATTGACATTTTAACAATATTTATTCTTCCAATCCATGAGCACGGAATGTTTTTCCATTTCTCTATATCTTCTTCAATTTCCTTCATAAGCTTTCTATACTTTTCAGCATAGAGATCTTTTACATCTTTGGTTAGATTTATTGTTAGCTATTTTGTGCTTCTTGGTGAAATTGTGAATGGGATCAATTTCTTTATTTGTCTTTCTGTTGCCTCATTGTTAGTGTATAAGAATGCAACTGATTTCTGTACATTGATTTTGTATCCTGCAACTTTGCTGAATTCATGTATCAGTTTTAGCAGACTTTTTGTGGAGTCTATCGGATTTTCCATGTATAATATCATGTCATCTGCAAAAAGTGAAAGGTTGACTTCATCTTTGCCAATTTTGATGCCTTTGATTTCCTTTTGTTTTCTGAATGCTGATGCTAGCACTTCCAACACTATGTTAAACAACAGCAGTGAGAGCGGTCATGTTCCTGATCTCAGATGGAAAGCTCTCAGTTTTTCCCCATTGAGGATGATGTCAGCTGTGGGCTTTTCATAAATGGCTTTTATGATCTTTAAGTATGTTCCTTCTATCCCGACTTTCTCGAGGGTTTTTATTAAGAAACGTTGCTGAACTTTGTCAAATGCCTTTTCTGCATCGATTGACAGGATCATATGGTTCTTTTCTTTTATTAATGTGATGTATCACGTTGATTGATTTGCGAATGTTGAACCAGCCCTGCATCTCAGGAATGAATTCCACTTGATCATGGTGAATAATTTATTTATGCTGTTGAATTTAATTTGCTAGTATCTTCTTGAGAATTTTTGCATCCATATTCATCAGGGATATTGGCCTATAGTTCTCTTTTTTTACTGGGTCTCTGTCTGGTTTAGGAATCAAAGTAATACTCGCTTCATAGAATGAGTCTGGAGGTTTTTCTTCCCTTTCTATTTTTTGGAATAGCTTGAGTAGGATAGGTATTATTTCTGCTTAAACGTCTGATAGAACTCCCCTGGGAAGCTATCTGGTCCTGGACTCTTATTTTTTTGGGAGATTTTTGATAATTGGTTCAATTTCTTCACTGGTTGTGGGTCTGTTCAAGCTTTCTATTTCCTCCTGATTGAGTTTTGGAAGCGTGTGGGTGTTTAGGAATTTGTCCATTTCTTCCAGGTTGTCCAGTTTGTTGGCATATAATTTTTCATAGTATTCCCTGATAATTGTTTGTATCTCTGAGGGATTGGTTGTAATAATTCCATTTTCACTCATGGTTTTATCCATTTGTGTCATCTCCCTTTTCTTTTTGAGAGCCTGGCTAGAGGTTTATCAATTTTGTTTATTTTTTCAAAAAACCAACTCTTGGTTTCATTGATCTGCTCTACAGTTTTTTTTAGATTCTATATTGTTTATTTCTGCTCTGATCTTTATTATTTCTCTTATTCTGCTAGGTTTAGGCTGTCTTTGCTATTCTGCTTCCATTTCCTTTAGGTGTACTGTTAGATTTTGTATTTGGCATTTTTCATGTTCCTTAAGATAGGCCTGGATTGCAATGTATTTTCCTCTCAGGACTGCCTTCGCTGCATCCCAAAGCGTTTGGATTGTTGTATTTTCATTTTCATTTGTTTCCATATATTTTTTAATTTCTTCTCTAATTGCCTCGTTGACCCACTCATTCTTTAGTAGGGTGTTCTTTAACCTCCATGCTTTTGGAGGTTTTCAAGACTTTTTCCTGTGGTTGATTTCAAGCTTCATAGCATTGTGGTCTGAAAGTATGCATGGTATGATCTGAATTCTTATATACTTATGAAGGGCTGTTTTGTGACCCAGGATGTGATCTCTCTTGGAGAATGTTCCATGTGCACTCGAGAAGAAAGTCTATTCTGTTGCTTTGGGATGCAGAGTTCTAAGTATATCTGTCAGTCCATCTGATCCAATGTATCATTCAGGGCCCTTGTTTCTTTATTGACCATGTGTCTAGATGATCTATCCATTTCTGTAAGTGGAGTGTAAAATCCCCTGCAATTACCACATTCTTATCAATAAGCTTGCTTAAGTTTCTGCGTAATTGTTTTATATATTTGGGGGCTCCCGTATTCAGCGCATAGGCATTTATAATTGTTAGCTCTTCCTGGTGGATAGGCCCTGTAATTATGATATAATGCCCTTCTTCATCTCTTGTGACAGCCTTTAATTTAAAGTCTAGTTTGTCTGATATAAGTATGGCTACTCCAGCTTTCTTTTGACTTCCAGTAGCATGATAAATAGTTCTCCATCCCCTCACTCTCAATCTGAAAGTGTCCTCAGGTCTAAAATGAGTCCCTTGTAGACAGCAAATAAATGGGTCTTGTTTTTTTTATCCATTCTGATACCCTACGTCTTTTGGTTGGCACATTTAGTCCATTTACATTCAGTGTTATTTTAGAAAGATATGGGTTTAGAGTCATTGTGATGTCTGTATGTTTATGCTTGTAGCGATGTTTCTGGTACTTCTCTCACAGTATCCCCCTTAGGATCTCTTGTAGGGCTGGTTTAGTGGTGACAAATTCCTTCAGTTTCTGTTTGTTTGGGAAGACCTTTATATCTCCTTCTATTCTGAATGACAGACTTGCTGGATAAAGGATTCTCGGCTGCATATTTTTTCTGTTCATCACATTGAAGATTTCCTGCCATTCCTTTCTGGACTGCCAAGTTTCAGAAGAGAGTTTGGTCACGAGTCTTATAGGTCTCCCTTTATAATTTAGAGCACGTTTATCCCTCGCTCCTTTCAGAATTTTCTCTTTATCCTTGTGTTTTGCCAGTTTCACTATGATATGTCGTGCAGAAGATTGATTCAAGTTACGTCTGAAGGGAGTTCTCTGTGCCTCTTGGATTTCAATGCCTTTTTCCTTCCCCAGTTCAGGGAAGTTCTCAGCTATGATTTGTTGAAGTACACCTTCAGCATGTTTCCCTCTCTGTTCCTCCTCTGGAATACCAATTATGCGTGGATTATTTCTCTTTAGTGCATCACTTAGTTCTCTAATTTTCCTCTCATACTCCTGGATTTTTTTTATCTTTCTTTTTCTCAGCTTCCTCTTTTTCCATAATTTTATCTTCTAGTTCACCTATTCTCTCCTCTGCCTCTTCAATCTGAGCCGTGGTCATTTCCATTTTATTTTGCACCTCGTTTATCGCATTTTTTAGCTCCTCCTGACTCTTCCTTAGTCCCTTGATCTCTGTAGCAATAGATTTTCTGCTCTCCTCTATACTATTTTCAAGCCCAGCGATTAATTTTATGACTATTATTCTCAATTCACTTTCTGTTATATTGTTTAAATCCTTTTTCATCAGTCATTAGCTGTTGTTATTTCCTGGAGATTCTTTTGAAGGGAATTCTTCTGTTTGGTCATTTTGGATAGTTCCTGGAGTGATGCAGAACTGCAGAGCACTTCCCCTGTGCTGTCTTGAATAACTCACGTTGGTGGGTGGGGCCGCAGTCAGACCTGATGTGTGTCCCCAGCCCACTGCTGGGGCCACAGTCAGACTGGTGTGTGCCTTCTCGTCCCCTCTCCTAGGGGTGAGATTCACTGTGGGTGGTGTGGCCCATCTGGGCTACTTGCACACTGCCAGGCTTGTGGTGCTGGGTATCTGGTGTATTAGCTTGGGCGGATTGGCAAGGTACATGGGGTGGGAGGGGCAGGCTCAGCTCGCTTTTCCTTTTGTGAACCGTTTGGGGAGGGGCCCTGCAGCAGCGGGAGGGAGTCAGACCCGCCGCAGCCAGAGGGATGGATCCTCAGAAGCACAGTGTTGGGTGTTTGCACAGTGCAAGTAAGTTCCCTGGCAGGAACTGGTTCCCTTTGGGATTTTGGCTGGGAGATGGGTGAGGGAGATGGCGCTGGCGAGCGCCTTTGTTCCCTGCCAAACTGAGCTCTGTTGTCCCGGGTTCAGCAACTCTCCTTCCAGTTGTCCTCCAGCCTTCCTGCTCTCTGAGCAGAGCTGTTAACTTATAACCTTCCAGATGTTAAGTCCAGCTCGCTGTCCAAACACACTCCATCCGGCCCCTCTGCTTTTGCAAGCCAGACTTGGGGTCTGTTCTTGGCTGGCAGGCCGCCCCTCTGCCCTGGCTCCCTCCCACCAGTCCGTGTAGCTTGCACCACCTTGCTGTCCTTCCTACCCTCTTCCGTGGGCCTCTCGTCTGCACTTGGCTCCGGAGACTCTGTTCTTCTGGTCTTCTGGCAGTTTTCTCAGTTATTTAGGCAGGTGTAGGTGGAATCTAAGTGATCAGTGTTATGCCCAGAATTCGTGATCCCCAAAGACCACCAGGGAGCTCGAGCCAGCGCGGCTCGAGGGTCTCTCGGTGGTGCCTCTTGACATAGACCCAGTCTCCCGGCCTGTACTGATGAGGTGTCGCGGTTGGGCCAGCCTCGTAGATGGCACAGAGGTGCGGCCAAATGTCCTCGTGCGCCCTCTGGACCCTGTGTGAGGCCCTGTGTGAGGCTTTTTGACCAACAGTAGGGGGGTGTTCCAGGCAGACTGGCAAGGAACTAGTACCCCTAGGCTTTGTAGTCTCCAGATGTGTGGCTGGATCCCCTTCCAGGCCTCCTGAGACATGGGGTATTGTTTGATCTTTACCGGATTCTCTCCTGGCTTGAGCTCTACCAGGACTGGGGTCCTGTGAGCAGCTAGTCCAATCCCCGCCATCTCTGCCCAAACCCAGGGGAATTTTTGTAGCCATCTGTCTATATTATCCTCTCTCAGGAGTGCCTCCTGGTGGAGGAGGTATTCATCCTCCAGTTTCATGGTCAGTACCTGGATTGGGTGGTCCTTGCCATCGGTGACCTGAGGCCCCCCTTGTCTGAAAGTTATCTGAGCTCCAATCTTGGTCAGTAAGTCCTGTCCTAATAGCGGGTAGGGGCATTCTGGTATTACCATAAAGGAGTGGGATACCCGGCCTGTTCCCAAATCTACTGTTCTTCGGGTAGTCCATGAATACTGGCTCATACCAGTTGCCCCTTGTACCCAGGACTTCTTGCTGGCTAGTTTTCCTTGTGGGGTGTGGAGGACTGAATGTTGTGCTCCGGTGTCGACAAGGAAGTCAACAGGGGTCCCCTCCACTTTAAGAGTTACCCTGGGTTCGGGGAGAGGGTCCAAACTCTGACTCCCCTAGTCACTTAGTTCATCTAGCTCTAGAAATTTTACTCGATCAGTCTTGCTTCCCTTCCCGCCAGCCCTTTTCGGACAATCTCGGGCCTAATGCCCTATCCCCTTGCAGTATGCGCACTGATCCTTCTGCAGCCTCTGCTTCCCCCCCCCCGCCACCCTTGGTGGTTCCTTTACCTTTTCTTGAGTCGTCTGCCAGCTGCCGGAGACGGCGGTCTCATTCCTCGGGGAAGTCAGCAGTGGTAGCTAGTAGTATTCTGGCCAGGTCTCGAGTCTGCTTACTGCTGGCAGCCTCCATGACACGAGCCTGCTTGTCCTCAGGAGGCTCCGGATTATTATATACCTTTTCGGCTACCACCAGTAAGTCCTGCAGACTTTTTTCTCCTAGTCTATCTATTTTCTGTAATTTTCTCCTAATGTCTATGGCCGATTGGTTTACAAAGGCTATGATAACAGCTGCTTTGCTTTCCGGAGCCTCTGGATCCATGGGGGTATAGGTACGGAATGCCTCCATGATCCATTCTAAAAAGGCAGCCGGAGATTCATCTTTTCCCTGTTGTACATTTCCTACCTTGGCCAAATTGGTTGGCTTTCTAGCAGCCATTCAGAGACCCCCCATTAGAGTCTGGCAGTAGACCCGGAGCCTCTCCTTACCTTCTGCCATGTTGAAATCCCACTGGGGCCGAGTTAAGGGGAAGGAGGCATCTGTCTGAGCCTGGTTGGTGGTGGGATTCCCATCTGTACCCAGAACTAGTTTTCGGGCCTCATTGAGGATTCTTTCTCTTTCTTCAGTCATGAACAGGACCTGCAAAAGCTGTTGGCAATCGTCCCACGTGGGCTGATGGGTAAAAAGAACAGAGTCTAATAAATCAATAAGCCCTGCTGGTTTCTCGGAAAACTTAGGATTCTGAGCTTTCCAATTGTAGAGGTCACTAGTGGCGAAAGGCCAATAGTGATGGGGCTGATTCCCCTCCGTGTCTGGGGGTCCGGCGGCTCACAGGGGCAGAAGAGTGGAGTTGGCAGCGGAGGCGGATTGCTCCCTCTGAGCCCTTTGTCTGGTAAAGGGCAGGCTTCCCACTGGAGCGTTTCCGCCTCCTGCTCTCGGAACGGCGTCTGCCTCCCCCGGAGGGGGAGGATGGTGTTCTTCCGGCATCCTAGAGGGGTTATACGGGGGAGGAAAAATTAATTCTTCTTCAGTACCCCCCTGTAAGACAGGGTAGAGGGGTGCTGAAGGCTGGATAAGACTTTTCTTCTTCTTTGTCCCCTGCAAAGCAAGAATGGGTTTTGGCTCCGGAGGGAGCGGGGCTAGGAAGGGCTTAAGCCAAGAGGGTGGGTCTTCTACAAGGTCCTGCCAAGTGATAATGTAAGGGAGCTGATCAAGATGGCCCATCTTAGGCCGAGAGATGATACTCCTGACTCGGTGGATGGTAGGGAGGTCGAAGGTCCCCTCTGGTGGCCATCTGACATTGGAAGTTGGCCACTCGCTAGAACAAAAAAACTGCCACCGACCCTTTCGGACTTCCATGCTGAGGTTGTTAGCTCTTCCCCTCACATCCTTAAAGTGATCAATCATAATACTTAGAGGAGTAGTCTGAGTCTGTCCCATAATGTCCGTCCAGTAATTCCACAGAGCAAAACAGAGAAACACAAAAACAGACAAACAGAGGGCCCCTAGAAAGTCTTCCAACTCCATGGAAGCAAAACTGAAAGCTAGCTTAGACATTTGAGGGGATTCCACGTCCCTCCAAAGACGACAGCCTCACACTGACCAGCGGGAGCGACCCGCCTTGTCTCAGACCTTTGAGGGCATTCCACGTCCCTCCAGAAGGGAGAATTGGAACGTCTTCTGAAACTCCTGGCCCGTGGTCCTCCAGTGCATCCACTTAGACTGTGTCGGACACTACCAGAATTCCAGAAATGAGCTCACACAGAAAAGACAGAACAAACAGACAGACACTAACCATGGCCAGTCAGGCTCTCCAGGTCGGGGGTCCCTCGCGGGTCTTGGGGATCCCGGACGAGCCCCCAAAGGTTATGCCCAGAATTCGTGATCCCCAAAGACCACCAGGGAGCCGAGTCCAATGCAAAAGCAAAAGAGCCTTTATTCGAGCTAGCTCGAGATCAGTCCCGTACCTGCACCGACGCAGCGGTGAGATACCGGGGAGAGAGAGTGAGTTTCAAAAGCACAAAGGTTTTATAGGGGTCTAGGGGCAGCCGATTGGCTGGCGAAGGGTCGTGGCCTCGGCCGATTGGCTGGGGAAGGGTCAGAGTCTTGTTACACAGGTCGCTGGGTGTGTTTTGATCAGGAAGTTTGAACGGGTGAGTGGGAGGTTACTCAAGGGGAGGAGGCGCGATCTGAGGTTTCTGTGATTTTCCCAGAAAAGGGGTCATGTTGGGGACATAGTCACTCAAGGTGGAGAACACAGAACAAGATGGAGTCGGCCGGCGTAGGCCCGCCCTTTCGATCAGCAGGACGCGGTGAGCCCAGTGTCCTCCTACTCCACCATATTCCCCCAAAATTCCATCTAAGTCTAACCTTTAATGTGCTATACTCGAGTATGGTAAGTGTGACAGCATGGTTCATTTTAATCTTATTGGAAATATGACTTTGGGCATGATTTGCCCTGTCTCAATTTTCTTATCTGGAAAATGGAAAAGAATATCTAAAGTGGGAAAATTTATCATTTTGAGGATATAATGAAATCACAAAAGGTGTGTGCCTGGCATGTGATAGGTGTCCAATAATGTTAGCTCCCTCTTCCCCCATTTTGAAGGACTCTTCCAGAGGCTTATTTTTTGTTTGTTAATGTTAGCTGTAAAATTGTGTGGGAGGGGATAAAATTGTTTCCAAAAAAACCCCCACATTTTTAAAACAGATACAATTATAGACTGTGGGTGATGATGAGGTGTCAATGTAGGTTCATCAACTGTGACACACATATCACTCTGGTGAGTGGTGAGCGCTGTTGATAGTGGGGGAGGCTGCATATGCAGGGGAAAACAGGTTTATGGATATCTCTGTGCTTTCCACTCAATTTGATGTTAACCTAAATGTGCTTAAAAAATGAAGTTGATTTTTTTTTCCTTCCCCTCCCCCATGGGTTTCTGTTAAATTTCTCAGGATCCACATAAGAGTGAAAACATATCTTTCTCTGTATGGCTTCACTTAGCATCACACTCTCCAGTTCCATCCACGTTGCTACAAAGGGCCATATTTCATTCTTTCTCATTGCCACATAGTACTCCATTGTGTATATAAACCTTTTAGGATGAGCACTGGGTGTTGTATGGAAACCAATTTGACAATAAATTTCATATATTGAAAAAAATAAATAAATAAAATAAAAATGAAGTTTATTTTAATTTTATTTTTTCAATGAAGTTTATTAAAAAAATTTTAATGTTTATTTATTTTTGAGAGAGAGAGAGAGAGACAGAACACAAGCAGAGGAGGGGCAGGGAGAAAGGGAGGCAGAGAATCTGAACCAGGCTCCAGGCTCTGAGAGGTCAGCACAGAGCCCAAAATGGGGCTTGAACTCATAAACTGTGAGATCATGACCTTAGTCGAAGTTGGACACATAACCTACTAAGCCACCCATGCACCTCTAGTGAAGCTTACTTTTATTTTTTATTTTTTATTTTTAAAAAAAATTTTTTTTCAACGTTTACTTATTTTTGGGACAGAGAGAGACAGAGCATGAACGGGGGAGGGGCAGAGAGAGAGGGAGACACAGAATCGGAAACTGGCTCCAGGCTCTGAGCCATCAGCCCAGAGCCCGACGCGGGGCTTGAACTCCCGGACCGCGAGATCGTGACCTGGCTGAAGTCGGACGCTTAACCGACTGCGCCACCCAGGCACCCCGAAGTTTACTTTTAAAAAGAGAGAGAGAATATAAATATAAAGACAAGCTGAAGGGAAAAATTTTTTAAAGTAATTTGTAAAAAGAAGGTATAATGCATGAAGATGACGGGAAACAAAAATACAGATGCCACAGAACCACAGACCACAGACCCTCTACTCCCACCAGTAAGTCAGGGGACAGAGTCACATAAAATATCAATAGAGAAGCCTACAGCTTCGTGTTTTATCACCTCTCACCAGTTGGTTTTTGCCTGTGTGCACACGTACCTACATGAATTTTAACTTGTAATCTGAGCAGGAGTTTTTGGTGGCTTCTTCCATATTTTGGTCTACCTAAGTAAGAGTTTACCTGGATCTTAATAAGTTATAGTCACCCTAGTAACTTTACTTAATTCAATATTTTGATGTTTTTAAATACACAAAACATGTTCTAACACTAAACACTTAGGATTCAGTGACTGCCACAAAGCCTCAGGCTAACTTTCACAGGTAACAAAAGGTTATGAAGACACATCTTGGGAGTGGGGAGGGGCTGGTAATAAAATCTAATTGGGTATTCTTTATTGGGTAGCTTCATTTTGTTTTAAGGAGAGGATTTTAGGCCAGATAATAATGACAGTAATGTATTCAACTTATGTAGAAAAGTGTTTCAGATGATATTAATAGACTTAAGCTATGTTTACATTTTATATTTGGTGTACAGTTCCCTATGGAGACAAAGCCTTAAGCTGAGATTTCATGCTACTCTTCTTTTTCCACCTAGATCAAAAATACAATAATTCAGTGCTTCAGATATACTTTGGCAGCAGATTTTCTGAGCATTATGAATGTTTATATTCCCCAGCAGCAGTTTCAGTGTTTCCTGGGGTTTTAATTGTTTTACTTTGTGAACTGTTGAATAAACTTAAGCCATCATCATTATAGTACAAAGTTCAACACTGCTGTAATATACCTCAGCATCACATTCATACTTGCCCCAGAATGGTGGTGGAAGCTGTGCAAGTGATCTGCATACAGAAAGTCTAAATTTCTTGCTGAAAACATTTAAAATGTAAACCTTACTGCTTAGTATTAAGTAGATGATTAATGCCTGTGTTGAATGAATAGAATTCAAAGCAGGGGTCAACCTCTGTCTCCTGCTCATCTCCTGTTGCATTCACTTTTTCAAGGAGGTGACTCACACAATTTTATTGGTGCCCCAATTTCCCCCTATTCTCTTTAAAAAATTTTTTTAATGCTTATTTATTTTTGAGAGACAGAGTGTGAGTGGAGGAGGGGCAGAGAGAGAGAGAGAGAGAGGGATACAGAATCTGAAGCAGGCTCCAGGCTCTAAGCTGTCAGCACAGAGCCCGATGCAGGGCTCAAACTTACTGACTGTGAGATCATGACCTGAGCAGAAGGTGGACGCTTAACCGACTAAGCCACCCAGGCACCCCTTCCCTCATTCTCTTCTAAAATTTCCTGTGTACATATCCATGGTAGGTTGGCTTCCTCATAAGCAGACTGCCTCTGGAGATGCAGGGCTTTGGACCTTCCCAAGGCCTGCCTACAACTGAGGCAGACCCTGAAGGAGCTGACAGCAAGGTATTTCAGCTCCTTTGTAGTCCTAAGGAACATTTCTGTTTATGTAAACTTTTGAGTCTGTAAATTTCCCTATTTTGCGCATTCACATGAATAGAACCATATGATATGTGGTATTTTGTCCTGATTTCTTTCACTTAGCACATGTTCTTGAGTTTCATCCATGCTGTAGAATGCATCGGTACTGCATTATTTCCTCTCACCAAATAGTATTTCATTTTATGCATTTTTTAATCCATTCATCAGTACATGGAAATTTTGGTTATTTCCACCTTTTGGCTATTATGAACATTCACATACAAGTTTTTGTCTGAATACATTATTTTATTTCTTTGGGGTATTTACCTAAGTGGATTTCCTGGGTCATATGGTAACTCAACATTTAACCTCTTGAAGAAATGCCTCAGACTATTTTCCAAAGTGACTGTGCCATTTTATATTCCTACCAGCAGGGTGTGAGGGTTCTGATTTCTCCACATCCTTACCAACATCTGTTATTATCTTTTTATATTTTAGCCATCCCATGCATTTAAATTGGTCTTTCATTATGGTTTTATTTCCATTTCTCTGATGATTAATGATGATAAGCTCAGGAATCTTTCATGTGGTTATTGGCTATTTATACATTTTCCTTAGAGAAATGTCTATTCAGATCCTTTGCTTATTTTTAATTGAGTTACCTATATTGATTATTAAATTGTAAGTGTTCCTTATTTAATCTGGATATTAATTTTTTATCAGATATATGATTTATAAATATTTTCTCACACTTTATGAGTTTTTTTTACTTTATTGTTATTAATGCATAAAAGTTTTTAATTTTTCTGAAGTCCAATCCATCTATTTTGTTGTTGTTGTTGTAGTTGCTGCTTGTGTTTTAGTTGTCATTTCTAAGGATTCTTTGTCAAATACACAATTATGAAGATTTGATCCTCTGGTTTCTTCTAAGATTTGTGTAGTTTTAGCTCTTACATTTAGATTGTTACTCCACATTGAATTAATTTCTGCATATGGTGTGAGGTAAAAATCTTTGCTTTGGCTATCCAGTTGTCCCAAATTATTTGTTGAAAAGACCATTATTTTTCTCTTTGAATGGTCTTGAGACAATTGTTGAAAATGTGTTGACCATAGATGTATAAGTTTATTTTTGCATTCTCATTTCTATCACATTGATCTATATGTTTCTCCTCATGTCATTATCATGTTGTTTTGACTATTGTTGCTTTGTAGTAAGTTTTGAAATCAGGAAGTGCTTGAGTCGTATTTTACTCTTCCTTTTCAAGATTTTGGGCTATTCTATGTCCACCAAAATTCAATATGAATTTTATAATCACCTTGTCTATTTCTACAATGAACTCAGCTCGGATTCAGAGTGCATTGAATCTGTAGATCACTGTGGGGAGTATTGCCATCTTAACAATGTTAAGTCTTCCAGTCCATGAACATGATTTTTTTTTCATGTTTTGAGATCAATTTCTCCTAGCAATATTTTGTAAATCTAAGTGTATAGTATTTCATTTGTGAAATTTATTTTTTATTTGATAAACATTTATATTTGTAATATGATTGCTGTTGTAGCAACATTTAGCCTCTACCCATTATATAATTATCCTTTCATTTTTGTGGTTAGGATAATTAAGTTTTAGTTTCTTAGTAAAAACTTACTAAACGTTTACTTACTAAAACAAACGTTTATTGTAGTACAATGTTGTTTGTATTTATTATATGTGCATTAGATCTCTACAGCTTATTTACTACTCACTGTAAGTTCATGACTTAAACATCAATTTTGTTCCTACACCTCCATTTCCTCATAACCACCGTTTTCTTCTCTGCTTTTTTCATGAGCTTAACTTTGTAAGACTTTACATATAAGTTATATGATACAATACTTGTCTTTCTCTGACTCATCTTATTTAGCATAATGTCCTCAAGTTTCATCCATGTTGTTGCAAATGGCAGAATATCCTCCTTTCTGTGCCTGAGTATTCATGTGTGTGGCTGAATATTCTTTTGTGTGTGTGTGCATGCATGTGTGTGTGTGTGTGTATAACATCACTTATATTCATTCATCCACTGATGAGGATTGGTTGTTTCCAAATCATGATTATCGTGAATAATGTCGCAGTAAACAGGGGAGTGCATATATCTCTTTAAAACCTTGTTTCTACTTCCTATGTGTATATACCAAGAAGCAGAATTGTTAGATTGTATGGAAGATATAATTTTAATTTTGGAGGGACCCTCCATATTATTGTCCACAGTGGTTGGATCAATTTATATTCCCACCAAAAGTGTAAGGGTTCCCTT
Organism: Prionailurus bengalensis; assembly: GCF_016509475.1. Lineage (NCBI taxonomy): Eukaryota > Metazoa > Chordata > Mammalia > Carnivora > Felidae > Prionailurus > Prionailurus bengalensis. Next base: position 27,854,029 of record NC_057349.1, on the reverse strand, counting down.
TTCACAGCATCCTTTCTAGTACCTGTTGTCACTTGTCACAAAATCTCATTGTGATTTTGATTTGTATGTTAAATTTATTCTTAAGTGTTTAATTTTTTGATGCTACTTTGAATGCCATTTTGTCTTTTTAATTTCACTTTCAGATTGCTCATTAAATTGTACAGAAATGTAGTGGGTTTTTTGTGTGTTGATTTGCATGCAATATTGCTGAATTCAATTGTTACTTTTAATAGTTTGTCACTGTGTATAATGAATCAAATACTTAAATTAAATTAATAAATAATTAATTAATAGTTAATAGTTAAAAGTTAATTAATAATTAATAAATACTGAATTAAATACTGCAAAGTGAGCAACTGAATCAACTTTGTCAAAAGTCTAGAAAGTCATCAAAATTTAAAGCAACCAAATGAACACTGAATCAAGAGAAAAGCAACCTAAAAACATCTCAGAATAGGCAGGAAGTGAAAGCTAAAGCAGAGTTGCAAATAGCCTGAATGAGCATTATAGGAGTCTCCTAATACAGTGATAATTTACAAATACTGGAGAGGGTTTTTATTTTATTCTTTCTTTTCTATTGTTTTGGGAGGGCTTCAGATGTTCAAGCAAGTATCTGTCAAAACATAAGCTAACCAGTCTTATTAGGAAGGTGGCAGCACAGGAAGATGCTGGGCTCACTGCGTCCTACTGACCACTTAGATTCCACCCACATCTGCCTAAATAACCCAGAAAAATGCCAGAAGACTAGCAGAATGGACTCTCTGGAGCCAAGCGTAGATGAGAGGCCCATGGAGGTTAAGAAGGGTGGAGAGGCGGTGCACTCTACATGGACTGGCCAGAGGGAGCCAGGGCAGTGGAGGGGCAGCCCGCCCGCAAGGCAGAGCCCGAGTCTGGCTTGCAAAGGTGGAGGCGCCAGACGGAGTGTGTTCTGACAGCCAGCGGACATAACATCTGGAATGTTATAAGTCAACAGCTCTGCTCTGAGAACAGGAGGGCTAGAGGACAATGGGAGGGAGATATGTTGACCTCAGAGGACAGAGATTGGCGGAGGAACAAAAGCGCTGGCCAGTGCCATCTCCCTCGCCCATCCCCCAGCCAAAATCCCAAAGGAAACAAGTTCCTGACAGGGAACTTGCTTGCACCGTGCAAACACCCAACGCTGTGCTTCTGTGGATCCATCCCTTGGATGGGTTGGCCTGCCTCCCTCCCAGTGCTGGAGGGCCACTCCTGCAGAGGATGACCAGCAGCAAAGTTAGTTAACCCTGTCTCTCCCACCCCTAGCACCTGTGGGTCCACCCCAGCTAAAATGCCAATCCCATCACAGCAGCATCACAAGCCTGGCAGTGTGCAAGTAGACCAGACAAGGGCCACACCACTCCACAGTGAGTCCTGCCCCTGGGAGAGGGGAAGATAAGGTACACACCAGTCTGACTGTGGCCCCAGTGGTGGGCTGGGGGCAGACATCAGGTCTGACTGCGGCCCCCCCTACCAACACAAGTTACTACAGACAACACAGAGGAAGAGCCCTGCAGTTCCACTCCACTCCAGGGACTATCCAAAATGATGAAACAGAAGAATTCTCCTCAAAAGAAATTCCAGAAGGTAGCGACAACTAACGAACTGATCAAAAATGATTCAAGCAATGTAACAGAAAATGAATTTAAAATAATAGTCATAAAATTAATTGCTGGGCTTGAAAAAAGTATAGAGAAGAGCAGATAATTTATTGTTACAGAGATCAAGGGACTAAGAAACATTCAGGAGGAGCTAAAAAATGCTATAAATGAGCGACAAAATAAAACGGAGGCGACGACAGCTCAGATTGAAAAGGCAGAGGAGAGATTAGGTGAATTAGAACATAAAATTATGGAAAAAGAGGAATTTGAGAAAAAGATAAAAAAATCCAGGAGTATGAGGGGAGAATTAGAGAACGAAGTGACACAATTAAATGTAATAACATACACATAATTGGGATTCCAGAGGAGGAAGAGAAGGTGCTGAAGGTATACTTGAAGAAATCATACCTGAGAAATTCCCTGATCTGGGGAAGGAAAAGGGCATTGAGATCCAAGAGGAACAGAGAACCCCCTTCATATGTCACTTGAACCGATCTTCGGTATGACATATCATAGTTAAACTGGCAAAATACAAAGATAGAGAGAAAATTCTGAAAGCAGCTAGGGATAAACACGCTTTATAAAGGGAGACCCATAAGACTAGTGACAGATTTATCTACTGAAAGTTGGCAGGCCAGAAAGGAATGGCAGGTTTTCTTCAATGTGATGAACAGAAAAAATATGCAGCCGAGAATCCTTTATCCAGCAAGTCTGTCATTCAGAATAGAAGGAGATATAAAGGTCTTCCCAAACAAACAGAAACTGAAGGAATTCATCACCACTAAACCAGCCCTATAAGAGATCCTAAGGAGGATACTGTGAATGAAATGTTTCAAGGACCTCAAAGTACCAGAGACATCACTACAAGCATGAAACCTACAGACATCACAATGACTCTAAACCCATATCTTTCTAAAATAACACTGAATGTAAATGGACTAAATGCGCCAACCAAAAGACATAGGGTATCAGAATGGATAAATAAACAAGACCCATCTGTTTGCTGTCTACAAGACTCATTTTAGACCTGAGGACACCTTCAGATTGAAAGTGAGGGTATGGAGAACTATCTATCATGCTACTGGAAGTAAAAGAAAGCTGGAGTAGCCATACTTATATCAGACAAACTAGACTTTAAATTAAAGGCTGTCACAAGAGATGAAGAAGGGCATTATATCATAATTACAGGGTCTATCCATCAGGAAGAGCTAATGATTGTGAATGTCTATGCGCTGAAAAGGGGAGCCCTTAAATTATAAAACAATTAATCACAAACATAAGCAACCTTATTGATAAGACTGTGGTAATTGCAGAGGACTTTAATACTCCACTTACAACAATGCAAAGAACATCTACACACAGGATCAATAAAGACACAAGGGCCCTGAATGATACATTGGATCAGGTGGACTTAACAGATACATTTAGAAGTCTGCATCCAAAAGCAACAGAATATACTTTCTTCTCAAGTGAACATAGAACATTCTCTAAGATAGATCACATCCAAGATAGGTCACCAAACAGCCCTTCATAAGTATATAAGAATTGAGATCATACCATGCATACTTTCACCACAATGCTATGAAGCTTGAAATCAACCACAGGAAAAAGTCTTGAAAACCTCCAAAAGCATGGAGGTTAAAGAACACCCTACTAAAGAATGAATGGGTCCACCAAGCAATTAGAGAAGAAATTTAAGAATATATGGGAACAAATGAAAATGAAAATACAGCAATCCTTTGGGATGCAGCAAAGGCCATCCTGAGAGGAAAATACATTACAATCCAGGCTTATCTCAAGAAGCAAGAAAAATCCCAAATACAGAATCTAACAGCACACCTAAAGGAAATAGAAGCAGAACATCAAAGATACCCCAAACCCAGGAGAAGAGAACTAATAAAGATCAGAGCATAAATAAACAATATAGAATCTAAACAAAATCTGTAGAGCAGATCAATGAAACCAAGAGTTGGTTTTTTGAAAAAATAAACAAAATTGACAAACCTCTAGCCAGGCTTCTCAAAAAGAAAAGGGAGATGAGCCAAATAGATAAAATCATGAGCGAAAATGGAATTATTACAACCAATCCCTCAGAGATACAAGCAATTATCAGGAATACTATGAAAAATTATATGCCAAAAAACAGGACAACCTGGAAGAAATGGACAAATTCCTAAGCACCCACACACTTCCAAAACTAAAACAGGAAGAAATAGAAAACTTGAACAAACCCATAACCAGTGAAGAAATTGAATCAGTTATGAAAAATCTCCCAAAAAATAAGAGTCCAGAACCACATGGCTTCCCTTGGGAATTCTACCAGACATTTAAAGCAGAAATATTACCTATCCTTCTCAAGCTGTTCCAAAAATAGAAAGAGAAGGAAAACTTCCAGACTCATTCTGTGAAGCCAGCATTACTTTGATTCCTAAACCAGAGACCCAGTAAAAAAAGAGAACTACAGGCCAATATCCCTGATGAATATGGATGCAAAAATTCTCAATAAGATACTAGTAAATCAAATTCAACAGCATATACAAACAATTATTCACCATGATCAAGTGGGATTCATTCCTGGGCTGCAGGGCTGGTTCAACATTCACAAATCAATCAATGTGATACATCACATTAATAAAAGAAAATAAAAGAACCATATGATCCTGTCAATCGATGCAGAAAAGGCATTTGACATAATTCAGCCCCTGAGAAGGTCGGGAAAGAAGGAACATACTTAAAGATCATAAAAGCCATTTATGAAAAGCCCACAGCTAACATCATCCTCAATGGGGAAAAACTGAAAGCTTTCCCCCTGAGATCAGGAACACGACAGGGATGCCCACTCTCACTGCTGTTGTTTAACATAGTGTTGGAAATGCTAGCATCAGCATTCAGACAACAAAAGGAAATCAAAGGCATCAAAATTGGCAAAGATGAAGTCAAGCTTTCACTTTATGCAGATGACATGATATTATACGTGGAAAACCAGATAGACGCCACCAAAAGTTTTCTAGAACTGATACATGAATTCAGCAAAGACGCAGGATACAAAATCAATGTACAGAAATCAGTTGCATTCTTATACACTACTAATGAAGCAACAGAAAGACAAATAAAGAAACTGATCCCATTCACAACTGTACCAAGAAGCATAAAATACCTAGGAATAAACCTAGGTTTAAACCTAGGAATAAAGATCTGTTATGCTGAAAAGTATAGAAAGCTTATGAAGGAAATTGAAGAAGATACAAAGAAATGGAAAAACATTACATGCTCATGGATTGGAAGAATAAATATTGTTAAAATGTCAATACTACCCAAAGCTCTCAATGCAATCCTAATCAAAATTGCACCACCATTCCTCTTTTCACCAGCTTAGAACAAGCAATCCTAAAATTTGTATGGAAACACCAAGGCCCCGAGTAGCCAAAGTAATTTTGAAGAAGAAGACCAAAGCAGGAGGCATCACAATCCCAGACTTTAGCCTCTACTACAAAACTGTAATCATCAAGACAGCATGGTATTGGCACAAAAACAGACACATAGACCAATGGAGTAGAACAGAAACCCCAAAATTAGACCCACTAAAATATAGCCAACTAATCTTCGACAAATCAGGAAAGAACATCCAATGGGAAAAAGACTGTCTCTTTAACAAATGGTGCTGGCAGAACTGCACAGCAACATGCAGAAGGATGAAACCAGACCACTTTCTTACACCATTTGCAAAAACAAACCCAAAATGGATAAAGACCTGAATGTGAGACAGGAAACCATCAAAACTAAAGGAGAAAGCAGGGAAAAACCTCTCTGACGTCAGGGGCAGCAATTTCTTACTTGACACATCCCTAAGGTCAAGGAAATTAAAAGCAAAAATGAACTATTGGGGACCTCATGAAGATAAAAAGCTTCTGCACAGCAAAGGAAACAATCAACAAAAGTCAACCAACGGAATGGGAAAAGATACTTGCAAATAACATATCGGACAAAGGGCTAGTATCCAAAATCTATAAAGAGCTCACCAAACTCCACACCTGAAAAACAAATAATCCAGTGAAGAAATGGGCAGAAAGCATGAATAGACACTTCTCTAAAGAAGACATCCAGATGGCCAACAGGCACATGAAAAGATGCTCAACGTTGCTCTCATCAGGGAAATACAAATCAAAACCACACTCAGATATCATCTCACGTCAGTCAGAGTGGCTAAAAGGGACAAAACAAAACAGGAGACTATAGATGCTGGCAAGGATGTGGAGAAACAGGAACCCTCTTGCACTGTTGGTGGGAAAGCAAACTGGTGCAGCCGCTCTGGAAAACAGTGTGGAGGTTCCTCAGGAAATTAAAACTAGACGTACCCTATGACCCAGAAATAGCACTGCTAGGAATTTACCCAAGGGATACAGGAGTTCTGATGCATAGGGGCACTTGTACCCCAATGTTTATAGCAGCACTCTCAACAATAGCCAAAGTATAGAAAGAGCTTAAATGTCCATCAACTGATGAATGGATAAAGAAATTGTGGTTTATATACACAATGGAATACTACGTGGCAATGAGAAAGAATGAAATCTGGCCTTTTGTAGCAACGTGGATGGAACTGGAGAGTGTGATGCTAAGTGAAATAAGTCATACAGAGAAAGACAGATACCATATGTTTTCACTCTTATGTGGATCCTGAGAAACTTAACAGAAGACCATGGGGGAGGGGAAGGGATAAAACAAAAAGGAGGTTAGAGAGGGTGGGAGCCAAAACATAAGAGACTCTTAAAAACTGAGAACAGACAGAGGGTTGATGGGGGGTGAGAGGCAGGGGTGTGTGGGTGATATATATTGAGGAGGGCACCTGTTGGGATGAGCTCTGCGTGTTGTATGGAAACAATTTTGATAATAAGCTTCATATTAAAAAATAATAAAAAATTAGTCAAAAATCCACTTACCACAACTTTGTTTTTTAACTCTGCATGTTCTTTTCTACAAAATTTAATAGACTGATGTATTTAAAAGAGTTATTACTTTATATTTTGGGACGGACAGTATATAAAGATCTAATTCTGGCCACATCAACAACCCCCAGTATGAGAACAGAGATGTAAAGAGGCAGAGTTTTTGTTATTAAAGTTAAACTGGAATATATTTAAATGAGTGTGTTCTAAGTTTAGGGTGTTTAATATGCTAATGTTATGCTGATGGTACCCACAAAGGAAATACGTATGGAGTATACACAAAAGAAAATGAGAAATTAGTTTAAACATTTCACTACAAAAAATTAACTCAAAAGGAAACAGTAATGCAAGGACAAAAGTGTCTAAAGCATATGAAAAGCAAATAACAAAGTGACAGAAGTAAATCTCTCCTTATCAGTTATTACTGTAAATGGGTTAAACCCTCTAATCAAAGGACAGATGTTGGCACAATGAAGAGATATATGTTTCCTCAACTGTACACTGTTTACAAGTGTCCCAGTGACACAAATAGATTGAAAGGATGGAAAAAGATATTCCATGCAAATAGCAACCACAATAGTATAGTTGGCTATACTAATATCAGACAAAATAGACTTAAGTAGAAAAATAAGATTAAAAGAGACACAGAAGGATGTTATGTTGCAATAAAATTTCAGTACAGAAAGATGTAATATTTATAAACATTTATGCATCTAATTACAGACCATTAAAATATAAAGCAAAAACTGATAGAAATGAAGGGAGAAATAGACAGTTCTACAGTGGTAGTTGGAGACTTCATTACCCTGTTCACAAAAATGGACAGAACAACTGGACAGAAGGTAAGTTAGGAAATAGAGGACTTGAACAACATGATAACTAGATCTAACAGGGCATGTACAGAACATGCTCTCCAGCAACAACAGAATACACATTCTTCTCAAGGGCACACAGGACATTTCCTGATCTGCCACCCAGGTTGATTGGAGCTCTGTTGCTGTTAGAGGAGGGTGAGGCTAGGACACTCACTGGCTCAGTGGTGGTTCATCTGTTGTGTGGTTTGGGTAGGGTGCAGAGCACTTTCCCAGCCTACTATGGCATGAGGTGGGCAGATCATGCTCTCTGGTGCAAGCAGGCTAGAGACAAGGTACCAAAAATGGTGCCTGTCAGCTCTGTCATCAGCAAGTTAGGATAAGTGCAAAAAATGGCATCTACCAGTGCTCTGTCCCCAGATGAAATCCCTGAAGGTTCCTGCCTCTCTGGCAGCCATATTACAGTTAGTAAGTGGGTGTTCCTCACTTATGGTCTAAGAACTTTTAATCTTCTGTATTTGCACTGGATCTCAGGGTAAGTGGGTTTGCCTGTGATCCCTTTAAGAGTGGGATCTCCATTCCCTATAGTTCAATGATTCTCCTGGTATTAAGCCCCATTGATCTTCAAAACCAGATGTTTTGTGTATTGATCTTTCCAATGCCAACTCCTAGGGTTGGGGGAGCCTTGTATGGGGCACAATTCTTTCACTCCCTGAGAAGGAGTTCCATATTTTTAGGATCCCCCCAATTGTGGGGTCACCACATCTGTGCAGAGTCACAGGCTTCTATTCTTTTCAGTGTGTATCTTTTCTCTTTTGTTGTGGAGTCATTTTTCATCTATTTTGCAAGTCCTTTTTCTAGGAAAATTATGCCATATAGAGCTACAAATTTACAGTGTCCTTAGGAGAAGGTGAGTTCAGGATCTTTCTTTCTTTCTTTCTTTCTCTCATTCTTTCTTTCTTTCTCTTTCTTTATTTTTCTGTGTTTATTTTTGAGAGAGAAAGAGAGAGAAAGAGCACAAGCTGGGTGAAGGGCAGAGAAAGAGGGAGACACAGAATCTGAAGCAGGCTCCAAGCTCTGAGCTGTCAGCACAGAGCCTGATGTGGGGCTCGAACTCATGAACCATGACATCATGACCTAAACCAAAACCAAGAGTCTGACACTTAACCGACTGAACCACCCAGGCACTCCAGTTCAAGATCTTTGTATGCCACCATCTTGAACACCCTTCCCCCAGCAATTACTTTTTAGAGGCTAGACATTGAGAATTTTGCATTATTGGATAATGAATTTGTTATATTTAAAATATGTGTTAATCTTCGTTCTGGAACACAGTTACATTGCTTGGAATCAGTTTGAGTACATTGATATTTTCATTTAAGTTCAGTTAAGGTAGATCCAGACTATCCTCAGTATATAGGGCTGAAGTGAGCCCATTTTGGAGTCAATATTCTGAGAGTTTCACCTTGTGTCTTCATATGAGCAGTTCTTTCCACTCTGGCTTGTAGGAGCCCTGCATTTACTCTGACGATTACTCCCCTAATTTTTTCCATTGGTGTTGCCCAGCTTGGCTGTTTTTCTCATAAGTATGTGCAGATCACTATGAAGAAGAACCCTCCACAAGTATCTGGAGTGCATTCCTTCATTCCAGCTGTTTACTTTCTGGCATTCAGCTTCACAAATTCCAATTGCTTAAGTCTCTGTTCCTCCATCAGGCCTGAAAATGGAACTCTCGAAATCATGGTTTTACCATGCAGAGAAATATTGTACAATTCTATAAAAAGAAGAAGGATGCTCTCAGTGGGAATATTGAACAATCTCCAAGGTCTGCTTCTAATTGTAAAACAGCAAGTTTCATGAATGGAACAAGGAAGAAAAAATGGGAATATAGTTTCACGTTTTCTTGTATTTACAAAAAGTAACCAGGATGTTTATAAAAGATTTACTAAAAGTGGTTATGTCTGGGTGTGCAGGTGGGAAAACGAATTGTTGAAGCAGGGTAAAGTATGAATTTCCACTTTATGTCTTTTGACAGTGTTTTGATTCTTTGATATGAACCCAGAAATTTTTAAAAAATCAATGTTGCTAGTTATCAAATGGAAAAGAGTGAAAGTGATTTTTTATAACATACCACTCAAAAAAATCAATTCTAGGTAAAATAAGTAAATATGAAAGGCAAATTTATAAAGGTTTTTAGAGGATTATATGGGAAAATATCTTCACTTGCTTAGAACAGAGACAAACTTATTATAAAAGACAAATATATACAAATAGTAAATAAAACAGCTGATAAATTAGACCATGTTAACATTTAATAATTTAATTTTAACTCAATTCATTTTATTATGTTTATGAAAAGATAATTTTAAAAGAAAAAAATAAAAACTGGGAGAAAATTATTTTTATCGTATAAACTAATAAAGAGTTTGTCTGCAAAATATATAAAGAACTCCTTTGAATTGACAATAAAAAGACCACCTAATCGGAAAAAAATAGGCAAAAGCTTCAAATAATCATGTAAAGAGGGGGAAACATGAATAGTCCATGGTCTTGTGAAAAGATGTTTCACTTGGCTGGTAGCAGGGAAGGGCAAATTAAGACCATGGTGACATTTCATTCCACTTGCACCAAGTTCACAAAATTAGTCAGGTGGAGCTGAAATTAGTGAAGGTGTGCAGGGGTGCCAACTCTGACCCATTGTGTGTGAAGGTGTAACCTGACGAAAACATTTGGAAAAGGTCTGGACTGACTTAGCAAACTTGAATATGTTTATACTCTATGAACTGACAACTCTATTCCCAGATATGTAACCTTGAAAAACTGTGGACCATGTGTACTGATAAAGGACATTTTCAACTTTTAACATTTGTGGCCCCTGCTCCTGGACTCCTAGGGAAGCTATACTTTTAACATTTACCAAGTTCAAAATGACTCCACAAACCTTAAAGCATGGGCTCTATTTCTGCCCTGAGCACACATTGCATGGCTTTGGTAAAAAAAAAAATAAATAAATAAAAATAAATAAGTAAATAAAAACCAAAAGGAGCACTCCAAACATAAAGATAAGGAAAAAATAACTTTCTGAGTTCCCATAAGGTTAAAGCCTTGCACATACTAAAAATCTAAGATAGTCTGTAATTTTCTGGAATGCCCTCCATCTTGATTATTTGTAACTCTTTATGTAAAAAACATATATAACCTGCATCAAATGCTCCTTCTTTGAAGCGCTTCTTTGTGAAGTCTGTGTATCCCAGGAAGATATCCTAACTTGGGCTTGAATAAAGCTTTTTCCTTTCTCTTTGAAATTTTATAAAAAGGTTTATTCATTTTGCATAAACAGTACCAAGACACATAAACAAGACCCATAGCAACACTATAACAATGGAGAATCTACACAATTTATAAAAGCAGCACAGTCAGCATGAAACTGGAATCCACCCAAATGGCTATCAATAGTAGAGTGCATAAATTGTGATTAATCATACAATGAAATATACAGTAATGAATGCACATGAACCACAGTGGCACATATCAACATAGATGTATTTTAATAATAATTTAGTCAAAAGGCAAGTCAGATAAATATGCATATACAATATAAAATTCCAGTTAAATAAAGTACAGAAAAAAGAAAAATATACTATATGAATGTATATTATCTATCTATCCATCTATCATCTATCTATCTTCTGTCTATCTGCCTATCATCTGTCTTTCATCTACCTAAATATCTTAAAGGAAAGCAAGGAAATAATCAACAAAATATTCAATCAAGATAGCAGTTAATTAGTTTGGAAGGTGATATATACAGAGGAGCTATAACGAAGCTTCAGTCTACATTATTGGGGATATTCTATTTCTTAAGTTCTTTGGAAGATAAATAGGTATTTGTTTTATTATTATTTAAATATCACATGGATATGATTTTTACTCTTGTGTGAAGAATATATTTCACAAAAACAATTAGTAGGGTAAAGTCTTACATTTTCGCATCAAGTAAGCTTTTTTCTTTTCTTTTTCAGGTTTTACACCATTATTTATTTTATAAGGAGAGATTTGAATTAAACATTTCATATTAACAAATTTAAATAAACTTGAATGTTTAACAAAAAGCTTAAATTGATCCCCACACCAATGGAACAGTAAAATTTATAATTTGTAATTTATGAGGAAAATTTTCTTTCTGAGTCATAATTTTTTTCAGTCAACAGTTTCAATAAATTTATATTTTGGGTGCCTATGGCTGGTCAGGTTTCCTAGGAAGCTGACTTTGTTATAGAGATTACCATGCAGGATATTTCCTAAGGAAAGGTATCAGAACTGACACGTGCAGAAAAAGGTGGGCAGCCAGATGGGCAGAGGGAGAAGTTGGGCTTTGGTGTAGTCTCAACAAAGGCCTCAGCTGACCCCAATAAGAGGATGTGTGGAGCTAGGACAGCCCTTCACAGTTATTCCAAATTGGGGTGAAAGGGCAGGGGCCTTCCTGTCATGTTAACATCATTGGATGCAAGCTATTCCCATGACATTGTTCAAGGTAGGCCCCTCCAGCTGAGGGCAGTGCCTGGAGTGGGGACAAGTGGGGATGACAACAGCAGCACTCCAAGAAATGGGGACATAAATCTCTTCATCTCTCAGATCTGAAGGGGAAAGTCAGTAATGTGTTCCAGCTTCATACTTCCTAGAGGTAAGGTCAGGTGTTAGATGCCCTGGGGTGTCAAGATGGATAAAGTCTGGTTCGGGGCTGGGATGGGAGATCATCAGAGGAGTGACGGAAAACTAACAAAGGAGGAAGACACAGATAGAGCTCGGGAACTACAGAAAAGGCTTGAGAAGTCTGCTTTGAGGAATGAGCTGGAGGCAGGAATCTGGGTGGGAGCTGGTTAGAGAATTCTCTCCAGAAACTCTGGAAGCTGGTAGTAAGAGGTGACAGAGTTTTTGTTGTTGTTTGTTTATTTGTTTGTTTTTTAGGGTTAAGGTTGACCAAGGGAAAAGGGCGTGAGACCAGGAAGGAAAAGAATGTAAGGACTCTGTGTCTTACTGGTTGTTCTGTGACCTCTGCCCCCTTTCTCCCTCTACTCCCTTTCCATACTCCCTTCTTGCCAGCTTCCTAGCAGTATGAGTCCAGGAACAGGATAGAGCACTGAGGGAACAGAAGTGGATCACATGGTATCTTTAAGTTGGGGAATGAAATGTGAGGCAACCAATCCAACCACTGATGAGTAGATAGACAAAATGTGGTCCATCCATACAATGGAATATTATTCAGTCACGTAAAGAAATGAAACACTAAAACATGGTATGACATGAATGAACCTTGAAAACGTTATGCTAAGGAAAAGAAGCCCAGTTGTATGAAATGTGAAGAACATGTAAATCCATAGAGACAGAAAGTAGATTAGTGGTTGCCTAGGACTTGGGGCCTAGAGTACTGGGAGGAAGTAGGAACACAGGAGTTCTTTCTGGGGTGATGAAAAATGTTATCAAACTGATGGTGGTGATGGTTGCACAATTCTGTGAGTATGCTAAAAACCATTCAGCCGTATACTTTAAATGGGTGAATTGTGTTCTATCTGAATTATATCTTAGTAAAGTTATTATTAAAAAGAAAGTGAGAACATGAGAACCAAGTCCACAGTAGAGATGTATATAGACTGGTAAATATTGTTTTTTCTCTTCTCTTTTCCCTTTATTTCTCTTTTCTCTTTTTTTCTTTCCTTCTCTCTGCCCCCCTATTCTCTCCTTCCTCTCCTCCCCTCCTCTTCCCTCCACCTCCTCTCCTTTCCACTCTTTTTTTTTTCTTTAGTCTAGGATCCTCTAGCATATTAATCTTTCTTTTCCACAGAGCAGTGCTGAAGGACAATGGCCTGTTGCAGGGCCAGGGAAGATCATGGTTGCCACTCCCTTCTGCACACATCCTCCATATATTCTCCATCAACTCACCTCTCAAATCACCCTAAAGGAATGTAGGTTCAGAAGTAGCATAGGTATAGTAACAAAGCTATAAGAACATTCTTGATATGAAAATGTAACTGCAAGACCACTCCCTAGTTGCCCATTCTAAGCACACATACCCGTAAACCCACTTTATTTGGACTCTCTAGAGATGCCTTGTTTTCAGGGTTCTCATGTCTTGTACCTTGCTATTTTGCACAGTTGGAAATACTGCATTATTTTCTGAACACTCCCTCTGGATACCCTTCAGTCCTGTCTGAAATGATGTGCTGGGTCATTTCACCATGCCTATCTTGTCTTCCTCCCCCCTGCTACAACATTGCACTGAGGCCTACAGCACTGCCTTGCACAGGATGGGGGCTCAGTAAATACCTGCTGAGAGGCTGAATAAATCCTGACCTTCAGCATCCCTGGAGAGCCACATTTACTACTTACCTCCATGGGTGCTGCACAGACCCAGAGTAAACTTGAAGTGGTCTAGGGTCAATTAATGCCTGTACAGAAGTAAAAGACCTTATTTGTAACCCATATCAGATGTTTTCTGTGCATGTTAATTTATTACCTATACCATTTATTAAATACTGCTCTATAAGCACTATAAAATAGGAAACTTGTAGAACATATAATACTGGTGTAATAGTTTTAGTCTGCATTTGCTAAGCATTTACTACATGCCAGATGTTCATTAATGCTTTCAATCTTCACAACATACTATAAGAAACACACTATTGTTATTATAATTTTTATTAAGATTTGTCTTTATTTTTTATTATTTATTTTTAATTTAAAAAAATTTTAAATATAATTTATTGTCAAATTGGCTTACATACAACACCCAGTGCTCATCCCAACAAGTGCCTTCCTCAATGCCCATCACCTTTTATTCTAATTTTTTAAATAAGAAAACAGACTTCAGATAAATAGAAGATCCCTGTGCTCCATAGCCAGTAAGTTCCAGGAACACTGGAAACCCATGTCTTTCTATAGCTTGGAAGGAAGAGAACACACTCCTCCCTTCACAGATTGCCATCTCCCATGTGCCTTTGACTTCCAGGTGTCTTAGTGCTTGCCCCAGGAGCTCTGACATCCTTTGGCATGCCATGGATACTATAGCTCCAATGTACCTATGTTCTGTGCTCAGCACCCCATCCTCAGTTCCACCTGCTTACCACTCACCTGCAGCCTTGTGTTTCTCTATCAGGCATTGCAAAAAGGCCCACCTGGCTCTCACCTCAGGTGCCCTTTTCCTTCTCTTTCTTTTCAACATGCAGCAGAAACTTCACTATTTCTTTCATTTTTTTAATGTTTGTTATTTATTTCTGAGAGAGAAAGAGAGAGAGAGGAAGAGAAAGAGAGCACATGAGTGGAGGAGGAGCAGAGAGAGGGGAACAGAGGATCTGAAGTGGGGTCTGTGCTGACAGCAGATAGCCCAATGTAGGGCTCAAACTCATGAACTGTGAGATCATGACCTGAGCCAAAGTCAGAGCCTTAACAAATTAAACCACCAAGACCCTCCAGAAACTTCACTGTTTCTTAGAGTTAAACTGCTTTGGTTCAGACTCCAAGCCAGACCACAACACGTGTCTTGCCAGAGAAAGGAGACTCCTACCACCTTCCTTCTCCCCCAACAATGGTCAAGACCCAGCTACCTGCTTTCTGTCTATCCCATTTTATACCAGAAAGTCATTTTTTTTCTTTCAGTTTTTCACCAACCACCTTCCCCAGAATTAAGTCAATGAGTTTGCATTGTCTGGTTCTCTTTGAAGCTTTCTGTATGCATACATACCAAAGAACAAAAAGGAAAAATTCAGAAACATATCACAGCTGGGTGGCTCAGCTCATATTGTCACAGTTCGTGAGTTCGAGCCCCACGTGGGGCTCCCTGCTGTCAGCACAGAGCCCACTTTGGATCTTCTGCACCTCCCTTGCTCATGCTCTCTCTCTCTCTCTCTCTCAAAAATAAATATTTGAACACTGACTTAAAAGAAAAATAAGCTGATGTCAATATACAAGTAGTAGAACATTGGCTTAACTGGCAAGACATTTTCAATACTGATGAATTAAATAGTATGTGAGTCTGCTTGGCTTCCATAACAAAGTACACAAACTGGGTGGTTAATAACAGAAATGTACTGTCTCACAGTTCTGGAGGCCAGAAGTATAAAATCCAGGTTGTCAGAGCTGGCTCCTTCTGAGGCTGTGAGGGAATCTCTTCCAAGCACGTCCACTGGGCTTGTAGCTGACCATCTTCTCTTTGTGTCTTTTCACATTTCCTTCCCTATATGCATATCTCTGTGTCAAAATTTCTCCCTTTTATAAGGATATCATACATATTGAGTATGAATATGAGTGGACTGTGAATATGAATGGAATTGGATCGAATAACTTGATTACATATATAGAAACCTATTTCCTCCAAATAAGGTCACGTTCTGAGGTACTAGGGGTTAGGACTCCAACATATATTTTTGAGGGGACAAAATTCAACCCATAACAGTTATCAATAGTGGATTTCCCTTGGCATCATAAGTCTTCATTTAGAATTAGCTTTGAGGTACAGTTAAAAGAGATGCACTCATCATCCCCTGTGTACATAGACATACACAGAATCTCCAATTCTGCCACAGCCTTTTGCAGGCTGGGCCCTGTGGGCTGTTGGCTGTTTCTGTGGCCATAAATCAGTAGGGAGACCTCTCGGTCATTAGGGGACACCTAGACAGGTGACAGGTTCCATGCAGATGAGTAAAAGGTAGTTCCTTTGGCGCTTTCTGGGACAAATCTGAAATGTAGAGAAGATACTAATGACTATCTCTACTTGTACTCAACAAGTATTTGTAAACATGGTGAAAGCATCAAGGAGATTGGGTGGAAGTTATTTAGTAGATCTGAACAATCCATAGTGGGATAGTCATGCTTTTTTTCAACTGTGACATTTTCTCAGTTTATCATAGTTTATATTTTTAAAGAAGAAATCTTGAGAGAAGCATTTAATGTACCCTTTAGTGAATCTTTAACCCTAAGCTGGCCACAGAGAAACATGAGCCCCTAGACCAGGGAACTGCCTGTATCTGACCTATCCATTCCTAGTTGCCCAACTGAGTCAGAAACATTTGTTAGCATGACTGAAAGTCCTTTTGTGTTATGTTTTCTGGCCTGGCTTACACTGTTTTCTGGGAAGCTGTCCACTGACAATGGACTTGCTTTACAGAAATGATCAAAGACACCATCTTTAACTGTACGGTCTTCATTTCTGAGCAGAAATACTAGGCCTTCCAGCCTCTGCTATTATATGAAACTATAAATGGTGCTGTGCCCTTTGCTCACCTCCAGCTCCTAATTCTGATCTTATTTACCTTTCAGAAACAAGCGCTTGACAATAATTCCAAGAATTCTATGCTACTTACATTGGTAGAAAATCCTTTTATTTTAGTATGTATGGTTTGTAGATCTGCCCCTGAACTGAACTGTTAATTTTTTTCAAGAATATGTAATGTTTAGAGCTCAAGAGGGAAAAAAGGTTTAGAGTAAAATGCCCCCGGAAGGAATTGCGTCAGGCACAATGATTACCAGGGTCCATACATGCTTTTGTCTTTTGTCTTCCAGTTTCATAATAAGATACACAAAAATGATAACTGTATGCTCTCATTATTTGTCCTATAAATTTCCATGACACTGTGTTTTTGTGTGACAATGTTTTTGTCAATCACTGTTCCAGATAAGTCTTTGTAACAATTGGGCTAGTTTATCTTCGTCTTACTTTAGACATAGAGAATGCATGTTAAACTCATTCATCTGCCATCTTACTATACCAGTTAATCTTGCTGCCATACTTTTGAAAGGAAAACAAACAAGCAAGCAAACAAACAAACAAAAACCCTGCTAGTAATTTTTTTAAAAGAGCTGTATGGTGTTTTATCCTACTCCTCCACCCCACTCTTCATTTAGAAAATGTGTTATTTAAATTTTTTTAATGTTTATTTATTCTTGAGAGAGAGCATGAGTGGGGCAGAAGGGCAGAGAGAGGAAGACACAGAATCCAAAGCAGACTCCAGGTTCTGGGCTGCCAGCACAGAGCCTGATGCAGCTCTCAAACTCACAAGCCATGAGATCATGACCTGAGCTGAAGTCAGAGCTTAACTGACTGAGATACCCAGGAAACCCAGAAAGTGTGTTATTTTTATTGCAAGTTTTTCTCAGTAGCATTATATCTGTGCCATTCCAAGGTACAGTGACATCGGATTGGACACAAGGTAATAATGACAAAGTCTCCACTCTCTGAGTTCAATGTGTTTAGATCATTTATGGGACCAATCTAGACAAATAGTTGACCTCCTGCAGGTGAGATGTCCTGGACAGTAAAGTTCCTCTTTTTGAACGATGGGGAGGTCCTTTTCTGTGTCTGCACCTTTCATTTTACCAGAAACAGTGTGAAGAAAGAAAAGCCCATATCTGTGTTTTCATAGCCTCCATCCATCTCAGGCCATTTTCTCTCTCCATTTCAGCCAGATCTGTATCTGTGAGCCTCCCTCTTAACAAAGCAATCCATAGATTCTTTCAAGCCTTATCTGATTCTGGCCCGAGTCTATCAAATTTTATCAAGGGAGAAATCCCAGAATAATTCTTAAAAACAAAACACCAATAACAAACTTCTCAAACAAAAGGTAAATATATGGCATTGTGTTAGGGCTGGGATGTGAAAGGTGAAATACAGGAAGGGGGTCAAGGTCCTAGGTAATCACTCTGAGGGTTGGGGGGACCTATGTCTTACCTGGAGGGCAGACACTGTGTTGAATATCAAATGGGACCCACATTAAGTGCTTAAGAATTACTTATTTACTGTTTTTTTTTAATATAATTTATTGTCAAGTTAACTAACACACAGTGTACACAGTGTGCTCTTGGTTTTGGGGGTAGATTCCCATGATTCACCACTTACATACAACACCCAGTGCTCATCCCAACAAGTGCCCTCCTCAGTGTCCATCACCCATTTTTCCCTCTCCCCCATTCCCTCC
Source organism: Prionailurus bengalensis (assembly GCF_016509475.1). Classification (NCBI taxonomy): domain Eukaryota; kingdom Metazoa; phylum Chordata; class Mammalia; order Carnivora; family Felidae; genus Prionailurus; species Prionailurus bengalensis. The sequence goes on along the minus strand of NC_057349.1, from coordinate 27,835,691 downwards.
ATCAACCTTCAGTTTGTTCTCTGCATTTAAGAATCTTATGGTTTGCTTGCCTGCCTCCCTCTCTGTAACTATTTTTTCCCCTTCCCTCCCCCCATGGCCTTTTGTTAAGTTTCTCAAGTTCCACATATGAGTGAAAATATATGAGATCTTTCTCTGACTGACTTATTTCACTTAGCATAATACCCTCCAGTTCCATCGATGTTGCTGCAAATGGCAAAATTTCATCTTTTCTCACTGCCAAGTAGTATTCCATTGTATATATAAACCACATCTTCTTTATCCATTCATCAATTGATGGAGATTGAGGCTCTTTCCACAATTTGGCTCTTGCTGAAAGTGCTGCTATAAACATTGGGGTACATGTGCCACTGTGAATCAGCACTCCTGTATCCTTTGGATTAATTCCTAGTAGTGCTATCGATAGGTCATAGTGATAGGGTAGTTCTATTTTCAAATTTTTGAGGAATCTCTGCACTGTTTTCCAGAGCAGCCGCACCAGTTTGCATTCCCAACAACAGTGCGAGAGGGTTCCTGTTTCTCCACATCCTCATCAGTATCTGTTGTTTCCTGAGTTGTTAATTTTAGCCACTCTGACTGGTGTGAGGTAGTACCTCTGTGTGGTTTTGATTCGTATTTCCCTGATGATGAGTGATGTTGAGTATCTTTTCATGTGTCTGTTGGACATCTGGATGTCTTCTTTGGAAAAGTGTCTATCCATGTTTTCTGCCCATTTCTTCACTGGCTGTTTTGTTATTTGGGTGTTGAGTTTGGTAAGTTCTTTTATAGATTTTGGATACTAACCCTTTATCCCGTATGTCATTTGCAAATATCTTTTCCCATTCTGTCAGTTGCCTTTCAGTTTTGTTGAATGTTTCCTTTGCAGTGCAGAAGCTTTCTATCTTGATGAGGTCCCAATAGTTCATTTTTGCTTTTATTTCCCTTGCCTTTGGAGATGTGTCCAGCAAGAAATTGCAGCCGCTGAGGTCAAGGAGGTTGTTGCTTTTCTACTCCTCTATGGTTTTGATGATTTCTTTTCTCACGTTTAGGTTTTTCATCCATTTTGAGTTTATTTTTATGTATGCTGTAAGAAAGTGGTTTAGTTTCATTCTTCTGCATGTTGCTGTCCAGTTCTCCCAGCACCATTTGCTAAAGAGACTGTCTTTTTTTCCATTGGATACTCTTTCCTGCTTTGTCAAAGATTAGTTGGCTATACAATTATGGGCCTAATTCTGGGTTCTCCATTCTATTCCGTTGGCCTATGGGTCTGTTTTTGTGCTAATACCATACGGTCTTGATGATTACAGCTTTGTAGTAGAGGTTAAGTCTGGAATTGTGGTGGCTGCTACTTTGGTTTTCTTTTCAACATTACTTTGGCTATTCGGGTTCCATACAAATTTTAGGATTGTTTGTTCTAGCTCTGAGAAGAATATTGGTACAATTTTGACTGGGATTGCGTTGAAAATGTAGATTGTTTGGGTAGTATTGACATTTAACATTATTTGTTCCTCCAACCATGAGCATGGAGTGTTTTTCACTTTCTTTCTGTCTTCTTTGATTCCCTTCATAAGTTTTCTATAGTTTTCAGCACACAGATATTTTATATTTTGGTTAGGTTTATTCCTAGGAATTTTATGGTTCTTGGTGCAATTGTAAATGGTATTGATTTCATCATTAGTGATAGAAATGCAACCAATTGCTATACACTGATTTTGTATCCTGAGACTTTGTTGAATTCACGGATCAGTTCTAACAGCTTTTTGGTGGAGTATTTTGGGTTTTCCATGTAGAGTATCATGTAGTCTGTGAAAAGTGAAGGTTTGACTTCTATGCCAATTTGGATACCTTTTATTTCATTTTGTTGTCTGATTGCTGAAGCTAAGACTTCTAACACTATGTTAAACAGTGGTGAGAATGGACATTCCTGTCTTGTTCCTGATCTCTGGGGGAAAGCTCTCAGTTTTTCCCCACTGAGGATGATATTAGTTGTGGGCTTTTAATATATGGCTTTCATGATGTTTAAGTATGTTCCTTCTATCCTGACTTTCTTGAGGGTTTTTATTAAGAAAGGATACTGCATTTTGTCAAATGCTTTTTCTGCATCTATTGACAGGATCATATGGTTCTTATCCTTTCTTCTATTAATGTGATGTATCACATTGATTGATTTGCAAATATTGAACCAGCCCTGCAGCCCAGGAATGAATCCCACTTGATCGTGGTAATTTTTTTTTTTTATATTTTGAATTTGATTTGCTAGTATCTTGAGAATTTTTGTGTCCATGTTCCTCAGGGATATTGGTCTGTAATTCTCCTTTTTTGTGGGGTATCTGTCTGATTTGGGAATCAAGGTCATGCTGGATTCGTAGAATGAGTCTGGAATTTTTCCTTCCATTTCCATTTTTTGGAACAGCTTGAGAAGGATAGGTATTAACTCCGTTCTAAGTGTCTGGTGGTTGTGGAAGAAGCCTTATCCCATACAAAAAAAGAAATAATAGGAGCAGGGAAAAATAAAAATAATAATAAAATAAAATAAAATAAAAAGGTAGATCAGGCAGAGAAACTGTACAGCTTAATTCAGAGAGAGGAAAATAAAAAAGGAGATACAGAACAGGTGTAAAGAGAATAGATTAAATATGTAAAGAGAATAGATTAGACAAACCAACCACCAGAATAACCAGACTAGAGAAGGGAAGAAATAAGAGGAAGAAAAGGAAGGATATATATATATATACACACATATATGTGTGTGTGTGTGTGTGTGTGTATATATATATATATATATATATATATATATGAATTGACCAAGAATTAAATCAGAAAATGAAAAATTGCTAGGTGCCTTGGAATTGGTGGCAGCCTGGTCTGGAAGAGGGGCTGTCTGGTTGGTCACTATTAGTCTTGCTCTGGTAGACACACAGTTACCAGGCACCGAAAGCATAGTTTGGTGTAGGCAGGTCCCACCTCCACTGTGAGCCCACTCTCTGTTCCCTGAAGCCTTACATTGTTGGTGATGGGGAGAAAAATGGTGACACTCCAGTCTCTCTTCCCCAGACCAGGTGTCCCAAACCACTCTGTTCAGGCTGTCCTCACATTGCTGTGTGCACATGAGTGGGCCGTGTTTTTTGATCCACAGTCTCCTGTGCCTGATCCACAGTCTCCTGTGCCACAGGTAGTCGCCTGGGATTCAAACCCTGATGTCTTAAAGAATCCCACTCTGCATGCCTTGGTTCCGGGGAAGTGACACTCTGCCCCACCGACAAAGGGCCTGTGGCTCCTCATAGTGCTGCATGGCAAGAATGACGCTGTTTGTCCCACTCCACAGTCTTCCATAGCTCCCAGGAACTTGGCTGGGGTTCAAACCACAGTGTATTAAAGGATCCCTCTCTTTGCTCTCTGGTTCTGGGGTAAAGTCACTCTGCCCCACCAATAAAGGGCCTCTGGCTGTCAGGCGCAAGCAGGGACCTTTGTCTTTGGAATGGCTCTTTTCCTTCTTCCCACAGCACTCAGGGGAGGGGAATGATTTCTACCACTGTGGACTATGACTCTGAGCTAGTTACCAAGGCTGGGGCTGGCTCCCCTCCTCCTTAGGCACACTAACAGGGCAATGAGACCCAGTCTGGAGAAAGCACCTCTGTTAGAAATTGGATCTTTGTCTGTTTTTTCCAATACCCAGTCCATGCTTTTTCTCTTGTCTAAATAAAATCCTATACTTCTACAGTCTATCTCTTCTTTTTTTCTCTCTGCAGAAGAGGATCCCTCCCTTACATGCCGAAGTCTCCCATTTTATCTCTCCCAGTTTTCAATCATGCACCTATGGCCCACCATGTTGTCCCTGTGGGCCCCTGGATATGTCTCTATCACTCTGTAGCCCAGAATCTTGGAATTCCAAGTCCTCTATCCTCAAAACTGCTGTGTTTGAGGGACAAGGGAACCTCAGGTCCCCCTATTTTCCACCATGTTCTTCTGTTCTCTTATTTACTGTTATTAAGTAACAGGCCCAATGTTACTTAAGACTACCTCACATGGCCATGCAGATTCTTTGCTGTTTTAAAATTTGGTTGTGCAAAAAACTGATTAAAAAGAATGAGGCTTCTTGAAGTTGAGATGCTTTTTGTCCAAAAGCAGACATTGTTTCATTTACTGTACTAGATAGGTCCACACTCCATGTTTGTGGTCAGGAGGAAGCTTTGGTAAGGACCATCATGGCTTCCCTGAAATTCTGGTGTTCAGGGGTCACTTGAAGCTTTGAAAACACACAGATTTCTTCTGAGGTCAAAATTAGCAGAATCAAAACCCTCTGAGGTGATGTCTAATGCTATTTTCAAAAGATTGGAAAGGAGAAATTTTGTCTTCATATAAGGTTTCCAGTCAATTTGGTTCCAGACCAATGATGCTTACATAAGCATCTGAGAGTTAGCTGGCTCCCTCCTTACTCAGAATCTTTTGATGCTTACCGCGACCCCCACTAACTATGGCATGGAATGCACTAGCCTAAACTCCATGATGAAAACCAAATAAGCAATGATTGGGTCTAGAGACCAGAATATTGGGCCAATAATCTAAAGAGAGAGATGTGAGTTACTAAATAAGCTTCATCTAAAAGGAGGACAGTGAAATCTGAAACCCGGCAGGGCAGACTCATGTTTGCAACTGTGGCCACTAAGCTCAAAGCATCGTCAGAACAGTATGGGTTCTCCCGTATGTTGATGGTTATTTAAGTTCAATTCCTGAGAATTACTTGAAACAATCATTCTGTAAGCCACAAATTATTGTTATTTTCAAGTTTGCAGCAAATTATGTCTCAAATCATCCACATTAGTGAACTTTCTCTAAAACATGAGAAAATGTAGTATATGTAGTAATCTTCTCTTTGTGCTCTAAATCAAAATTCAATTATGCATAGGATATAAAAAACTTGACCGTCTCACTTTTTTCTATGTACCTTAATTTTATAAAAATATATGTTGCTTTAGGACAATGCATTCTACTTACATATTCTTGATTTGCACATTCTTTTGGGTTAGGGATGTGACACACAGTTACAAGATGACCTGGAAGAATGGGGCTTTTGAGAAAAACTCAAAGGAGACATCCTGAATTCATATATTAGACCCAGTATAAGATGCTTCATGTTGAAAAATATCACTGAAGAAAACAAAACTTTTAATCTGCCCCTTTGCATATCAGGTTAAAATATGAAGAAGGGAAGACCCAAGGATAGGAAAAGACAAATCAAGAAAAGAAATATTGGGATTAGAAGACCAGCCAACTCTCTGCTCCAAAGTTTCACTTATTCCCTTCTGTGAGCCACTGGTGCCCACCAATTCACCCCTTTCCTCCTCATGCTAAGCTTTTGCTTAGAAGATAAATTTTCTTTAAAACACTGCCTCCATGACAAAAGGAGCAACTAGGAAATTAGAGATATTATATATACATATTTATTTTTTCAGTTCATACTGTATCTTGGGTGTTTTGTTCTGCTACTGACAAAGACTAACATGCAAAGCACCTTAGAGTCTGCAAGAGAAAATAATATTTAAAAAAAATTACGGGACACCTGGGTGGCTCAGTCGGTTAAATGTCTGACTTCAGCTGAGGTCATGATCTCATAGTTTGTGAGTTTGATCCCCATATCAGGCTCCATGCTGACAGCTTGGAGCCTGGAGCCTGCTTCAGATTCAGTGTCTCCTCTCTCTCTACTCCTCCCCTGCTTGCATTCTGTCTCTCTCTCTCTCTCTCTCTCTCTCTCTTTCTCAATTAATTTTTTAAATTTACTAGGCACCGCTGGACACACCTCTTTTTCTCTTCCTTCTCCCACCATAGGGTAAGGGTGGAGACTCTCACCCATGAATACCTGAGTAAAGGAGGCTGAGAGTGCACTACAGAAAAAATTCTCCCCACTGAAATGCCAGTGTGGTACCCAAGAAGGGGACCCTTGCACTCCAATTCATCTTCTGGAGAGGTTGGTCCTGGTGACATCTGACTAGCTATTCATAACACTGGCACATGCACCCTCATGTGACTATTGATCTCTGGCTTGATGCTTGCTGGTTAGAGTTCAGAATGCAGCACATCCCCAAACCCCACAATTCCATCCTCCCTACCAGTCTCTTCTCATTCTATAACAGAGAACTTTCTACCAGGAATATCAGCCAGGCTCCTGACTTGACTTTATGGAGTATCTGAGTGCTGAGGCAGATTCCAAGTGCTCCCTGAACTCCAGATTTGTAATTTCAACTACAGGGCAAATAGATATACAGGAAAGTTCCAGAGGGGACACACACTCAACTTGTACAAAGTCAAATTTATTATATGGAGCTCTTCTATTCACAAGTGAGAAAAAACACAAGCCTAACAACTAGGGAAAGAAGAAAAATATTTTTCAAGGAGATCTGGGCATCTGTGTAATTGTGAGAAATGTTGGGGTTGGGTCTCTTAAGCACAGATGAGAATCTCTCACCTCCCCCTGCCACTGCCCCTCTTCCACTTCTTCCTGTGTGTTGGCTTCATGTTCTGTTGCATACCACCTTCCTCAAGAATGTGAGGGGAACATGCATGGCAGAGGCTGGATTAACTCTTTTCCTTAGTTCGGGATTCAAAAAATTACAGGAGGGACTCTGCTCTAGAGATGAACAGTGACCCAAGCCAGGGTCAATCAGTTATAACCAAAGGAACAGAGTACGTAAACCTGGTTCCAAACTATGCTGGGTGTTAACACTGTCTATAGGCTAATAAATGCAAAATTCACAGCTTCAACTCCAACTGCCAAAATGACCTCTCTAGATCACTTAGGGGCACTCACTGGTCTAAAACTGACCCACTGATTCCTCCCATTTCCATATCTAATTATCATCAAGTTTTGCCAGTTTTACCACCAAAGTACACCCAGAGCCCACCCATTTCGCTCCAAGTCCACCATCACCTATCACATAATCTAAGTCATCACCACCCCTTATCTGGACTAATTTAGTGGCCTCCTCAATTGTCTTCCTGGGTTCACTCTTGCTTTGGTATAACCTATCCCACACACAGCTGGTAATGTCACTTTTGGTGTATGTAAATAGAATGGCTTCTTACAGTGCTTAAGGAAAAATCAAGGTCCTTATCAAGGACTACAGACCCCTAGGATGATCAAGGTTCTGCTTGCTTCTTGGACTCCTTCCCCTCCCTTCATATTGCAAGACCCTCACAGGCCCCCATTCACCAAACCCACCATGTTCTAGCCACACTGGCCTTCTACCTGTTCTTGCCAAGCTAGTTTCCAATCTTTACATCTTTATTTCTGCTGCAACACTTTCCTTGGGTCTTTTTCACGTCCATGATGCAGCATTAGTTACTCTTTATACATGACCAACTATTTTTGTTTATAGCAGTTATCTCTAACAGGAATTATCTTTTTGCTATTTGTTTACATGTTTTCTGTCTCACTATCATTTTGATATTTGGAATGAAAATATACATAAAGAAAAAAAAGAGAAGGAAACAGCCAAGGAAGAGAAAGTAAAGTGAGGGAGTCCCCAGAGTGGGATTGTGTGTGTGTGTGTGTGTGTGTGTGTGACTATTTTTCAAGGAAAGTTTTAGGTATACAGCAAAAGAAATTTTGTTTTAGAAGTTCATTTTAGAAATTGAGATTAAGACATGTAACAGTATTTGGAAATTCTTTTATGTGCTCAAGATAGATGTAAATTAATCAGAAAAAAAAATTAGTTCCTTAAAGAACTACTATTAGAAATAACTCTACATTCTGCAATCCTTATTTGTGTTTAACACCACTTTGGGTTAATTAATTCTTTCACATTCATTAGTCTTAGGAAGGAAAGAAGGAATTGAAAAGACAGCTTTAAAACTTCGTCTTCAAATTTGGGAAATGGGAGTGAGTTTCTGACATCATAGCTTTTTCCTGGTGGTGGTTGAGGAGAATCATGGCACAGGTGAAGATTTAGTCTTTTGTGATTTTGAATCAGTTTTCAGCCTATTGTGTAGGGAGAGTACAAGGAGGCCATATGATGAAGAGCAGGCAATAAGAAAGCTGGAGAAGGCTATGGCTATGGAAACCATCCTCAAAGATCATCAATGCCTCAAGGGACAAACACTATTCCAAGCTAGTATAAAATAGCAAACATTTTATGGTGCCAACTCAGACCCAAGCTATGCCCTTAGTGCTACATATATATTAGCCCATTCATCCTCACCCTTATTTCATTCTCACTCTGTGCAAATGGAGAATGTAAGGTCCAGGAGCCTCATTACCCCGGCCAGGGTCACATGCCAGTAAGTGGAGATTTAAACAAAGGCATTATTGCTGCAGAGGATCTCCCACCACTCCACTTCTGAGAAAGAGCAACTTTAATCTAATTCTAGCAATTTCTAGAAGTCAGAAGTTTCTATATCACAATATCACATTATCGTCCTGCCATGGACAATTGGAATGCATTACAGGTGAAAACAATTTGTTGTTTTTCTTGGGACATAAATGAGTTACACTTACGATTATTTAATTAGACTTTAATATAGAAAATTCTAGACAAATTACCATGTTTTTTAGACTCATTTATCCTCTTAAATATTACTTTACTATTTATACATTGTTCATTTTTCAGAATAGTGACTCTCAATTTGAGATAGCCATCTCCATAAGGTCCACTTTGTAGTAAACAGAGTATAAAAGATTGTCTTCATATTTAAGAAGTTAATGGATTTGGTAAAGTTACCCATGAAAAAGCCAAATATGAACTTTTCTGCTTTCACATGGAAAATGTTGGTAATTATTCTACAGTTGATTTGCCCATGTCATATTAACAGCTATTTGCTGTAGAGTAAGTATAACCCTCAGTTTTATTTGGATATATCATCGATCCATATGTAGAATACGTTATCCCATTGTATCTCTTACTGGCCAAATCTAACTGCTGGCAGTCACCAGAAACCTTGGCAGAGAGAGCAGGAAGGGATCAGGCACTGAGACAGGTTGTCTGATCTTGGAAAGACTGTTGAAAAGTTATGACAACCATGTATTCTGACCCTCACTCAGAAAGAAAATCCCAATTTTTGCAGGCAGTTTAAGGGGGTACATGGCTTTCTAAAACTGTTTTAATAAACTATTTTTGGATTTATATAATACAGTTCAGTCTTTTAAACATTTTATTACAATTAAAACCCAAATCTGTAAGCCACAGAAACAGATGCATAAAGAAGTGAAATGATTTAACTGATATAATGGGCAGACATATTAACATGATATTCATAGACTTCCTGCTCACCTTTCTTGGATAAGATATCCTCTAATTCAGTTATCATCTCCATTTCTCCTTCCCCAATGTCCTAGGGAGGATATTCTTGGATATCTTGGAGGATATTCTTAGACTAAGGGGACATATGTGACAACAACTGGGTGAGAAGGGATATCAGCTTTGTGGGAGGTGCGGGTGGAGGTGCTTAAGCAACTGTGCTGGGTAAGAAAGGTGCCTAAGAGAAAAGCTGAAATAAATATGTAGACTCTTTATAGATCTCTCAAAGGTACAATTTATTTTTCAAATCTTTTATGGCTGTCGAGAAGTACTTTGAATGCAACATAACTCTAATATCCAATTAGGTGACACTCAAGGTGTTGGAGGACTGCAGTGGTACATGAAAAGTAGACACATTTTCAAACAGCTTCCACCTTCTCCTCAGGATTGAACAGGCCCCTTCTGGATATGTTTCCCTTTCTCTTTCTCTGTCCCCAGAGAAAGGGGAAACAAACAAACCCTAAGTTATAAGTTTCTGCCCTAGGAGATACTAGGATTAAACCCAAAAATGTCCATAATAATGAATATCTCATCTATTCAATAGTACCTTACCTCCTCAATCCGATTTCCCTCTATTTTCACACACACACACACACACACACACACATACACACACCTCACTCCAGGCACAGGTAAGGATAAAAATGATTCCTGCTTAGAGATGTGTGTTTCAACAAAATGCCAGTGTCTCAGAGGAGTGAGAGAATGGGTATGGAGAAGTTCCAAACACAGGTCCCTCTTACTTAAGGAAGTTATTAACAAGGTGCAGTGATTTCACCTTTCAGGAAACAGAAGACATCACAAATGCTCTCTCTTATCTGGGGATACATAAACATCACATGGGAGCTTTTCTTTTACATAAGGTTAAAAGCAAGTCATATACTCACAAACTTGATTTTGAGATGAGTCATAATGTGAACTAAAATTCTTGTGGTTTTATTGAGTTCATACTGGAGAAGGGCTTGGTTGATCTGCCTCAGAGCAAACTGTGTAACTTTTACAGAGAAAAACACCCAGGATTTATGATGTGGACAGTTTAAACTTAAAATCCACTGGATATTAAGAAGTCTACCTGTCCTCAGATAATTTCAAGACTCTCTAAAATGAAGTTTGTGTGGTGTTTATGTTCTCTTCCTTCTTCTCTCCCTTATTTCCTTCTTTTTTTTCCTTCCCTCCCTCCCTCCCTCCATTTCTTCTTCCTTTGTTAAAAATGTGCCAGACCCACTAAAAGGAATCAGAGCTCCTTAGCGAAATGGCCAACTCCAGGGCTGGAGCTATAAAGGATAAGATGAGCCCCAGAAGATGAAATTGTTTTAAAAAATAATGAGGACATGCCAAAAGTACACAGGAATTAGTTTGAAGGGGCTGTCCCTGGCCAAACCTGAAGCAAATTGAGCATCAAAACAAATAGTGACTGTAATGGATTATAATTCTTTGAATAAATAAATTGATAATAAACCTGTGACTACATACTAGTAGCAGAAAATAAAGAAATAAATAAAGGAATAAGGTAGAAGGGAAAGCTCTTCCTTTAGAGTAGAATGCCAACAAATTAATGAAGAAGGAGTAATAGAAATAGAAATTTACTACTTTGCTGCCATCATAATAATTGATCCAGGCAAGAATCTTCACTGAATAACTCACTAGGTGAGATTGGGGGAGGTGCAGATCATTTACACAGTCTCTTAGTATCTGTCCATAGATTACTTACTATCCAAGAGTAAAAGGAAGCTTCCTAGTGGAGAAATTGAAATGGCACCACCATTGCTAAGGGACTACACACAAACTGAGAGATGGTCTACAAAGCAGTAATCCTGAGTTCTTTAGAAATGTCCATGGGACAACAAAACACACAGACACACAAAACAAAACATAAAAAAAAACCCAGACATGTCAGTGTCACAGAAGACAATGAAAGGTTGAGGATAGTTCTAGATTAAAGGAATCTAAGTGGACATGATATATAAATGCCTGTATAATCCTAGATTGGCTCTTGAATTGGGAAGTGAAAGTTAACTTTTACGATAGTTTTGGAACAATCAACAAAACTTGAAAATTCACTGTATTATCTAATGATAATAATTTTCTATCCATATTAAATTTTCTAAATTGGATAATTGCATTGTGATGATGTGAAAGATTGTTCTATTTATTAGGAGACACACTAAATATTTATAGGTGAAGTGTCATAATTTTTTAGTTTATTTTTATTTTTAGAGACAGCATGAGAAAGTGAGCATGCACAAGCAGAGGAAGGGCAGAGTGAGAGAGAGAGAGAGGGAGGGAGGGAGAGAGAACCACAAGTAGGCTTCTGCTCTGCACTCAGCATGGAGCCTGAGGCAGGGCTCGAACCCACGAATTGTGAGATTATGACCTGAGCCGAAATTAAGAGCCGGACACTTAACCAACTGAGCCACCCAGGTGCCCCTCAAATAATTTTTTTAGCAAAGAAGAGTTGAGTTAATGGATAGACAGACAGACAGACAGAGAGAGTCAATGTGGCAAAGAGTTCATGGTCAGAATAGAGGTAAAGGACATATGAACATTGACTGGTATTATCCTTGCAACGTTTTTGTTGTCTTTAATGTTCTTTTTTCTTTTCTTTACATCCTTTTTTTTATTGAAGTATAGTTGACAAAACTTGTATATATTTAAAATGTACAGGGGCGCCTGGGTGGCTCAGTCAGTTGAGCCTCGGACTTCGGCTCAGGTCATGATCTCCAGGTCTGTGAGTTCGAGCCCCGTGCCCGGCTCTGTGCTGACAGCTCAGAGCCTGGAGCCTGCTATGGATTCTGTGTCTTCCTCTCTCTCTGCACCTCCCCCATTCATGCTCTGTCTCTGTCTCTGTCAAAAATAAATAAACACTTTAAAAAAGTGTGCAATGTGATGGTTTGATATATGCATACATTGTGAAATAATTACCATAATCAAGCTAAATAACATTCATTACCTCACATAGTTGCCTTTTTTTTTGTGGTGAGAACACTCACAGTCTACTCTCAGCAAACGTTAAGTATTTAATACAGTAATATTAACTATAGCCACAATGCTATATATTAGATTCTCCAGAACTTATTTATTTTTTTAAAGGTTCTTTTTTTTTTTATTTTAATTCCAGTGTAGTTAACAGACAGTGTTATATTACCTTGGGGTGTGCAATATAGTGATTTAACAATTCTGTGCTAGTTAGTGCTTATCACAACAAATGCACTCTTTAATCCCCACCATCTATTTCACCCATGTCCCCACCCACCTGCCCTCTGATAACCATTAGTTTGTTCTCTGTAGCTAAGGGTCTGTTTTTCTGTTCTCTCTCTCTCTCTCTCTGTCTCTCTGTCTCTCTCTGTCTCCTTTGTCATCTTGATTTTTTTCAAAATAAAAAGTTTAATAAAAAATAACTTCCTGAGAGAAGTTGAAGTGAGAATAATTTCTTTCTAAAATTATTACTCTTTAATAGTAATATGTGTTTTTATAAAAATATTTGAAAACAGGGGCACCTGGGTGGCTCAGTTGGTTAAGCATCCCACTCTTGGTTTTGGCACAGGTCGTGTTCTCATAGTTCATGAGTTTGAACCCCATGTGGGGCTCTGAGCTGACAGTGTGAAATCTGCTTGGGATTCTCTCTCCTCCTCCTCTCTCTACTCGTGCTTTCTTTCTCTCTCTCTTTTTTCTTTTCTTTACATCCTTTTTTTATTGAAGTATAGTTGACGAAACTTGTATATATTTAAAATGTACAGGGGCGCCTGGGTGGCTCAGTCAGTTGAGCCTCGGACTTCGGCTCAGGTCATGATCTCCAGGTCTGTGAGTTCGAGCATAAATAAAATTAAATAAATATTTAATTTTATAAATAAATAAATAAATAAAATTAAAAAAATATTTTAAAAATGTTTGAAAACATGAATCAAAACATTAAAGTTATCTGTTCTTTTACCACATAGATTTAGTAATGTCAACGTTTAGAATGAATATTGTAAATGTACTTCTTTCTTTTGCTTTTTTCACTCAGTATTTATAATCACAGTTTCTCAGGATTTCATTTTTCTTAATGATTTGAAATTATTTATTGTTTTACTTTATTAGATATAATTTCATCTATTTTTGTGTTCTCATTATAGAGGCCACCACTTTAATATTAAAGAAAATGGCATACAGGTTTTGTAGCTAATGTTGCTTTTATTATTTTTAAAAATGTGCCAGATACTATGATAAGCACTGGAGATATTTAACAGAAGGGTCAGATCCCTGTGTCCCTGAGACCATGAGGTAAATGCAGCAAGAAGATCATATATGATGGATATAGACAGCCAGATTTCATTTTTTGAAATATGTTTACATATGTTCTCTATTTTGGATATTTTAAAATGCAGATGTGTTCTCTTTCTTTCTTTAAAAAATTGAAAATTAAATATGGTTTTAAATCTATATGTACCCTACTTTCACATATGTTAAAAACAAAAAAAATCAAAGGCTCAGCTCTTTAGCAGTAGAATATTTCTTTGTTTTTCTACATTGCAAATATATTTATATCATTATAAAAAATAATGAATTGATAAAGCTTTTAAATCTCTCAGCTCCCTAAGTAGGTTTTCATCCTGTTTCTCCAATGTGTACTTGGCTCTGTAGTTCCTAAGCCCAACATTCATTGTCTCTGTGGCTCTGTACATGGTCCCAATGGGAACATGGATGTACTTGACAGAGAGTTGCCAGCATTCACAGTTAGAAGGTATAGAGTTTTTTTAATGTCAAAGTTGGGACACTTAGTAAGAGATGTACACAAAATGCAGATAGTACAGTGTCTTCCCAGACAGGAATGTCTCTTTCCAGGTGACCGAAAGCTCCCCAGGTGGGCAAACAGCTAAGGGTGACCCCATATACGAGAAGTGAGGGTTCTACCAGGTGCAGAAGGCTCTTTTGTACTTGTTTAAAAGATATTTTTATGCCCCTTTGACTTTTCTCCTGCTTGACTGTTCTGGCATCTTGCAACCATACTTCCTGCACATTAGGTGCAAGCAACCAGTGTGCCACTTCCTCAGCACATTCCTGGGTGTTTTCTTGGAAGCAGAAAAGGGATTCAATCAGGGTGGGTAAGGTGTTTTTCAATGTTCTCATAGGTCAGATTGTATGTTTTAGAATCAAACAGTGATATAGGTATTAGGACAGTCCTAAAATCACACATTATTACCTGTTTGAAAATGATGAATCAAGATATAGTAAGACAGTGTGTGGAGCTTGATATGCTCACCCAACAAGAGACATTGCCCTTCAGAGATAGACCCTCAGAGTCCTCATGAGCATGGCTTGAGTTCCTAGCAAAGCAATAAAATGAAATTTCATGGCCATTGTTCAGGTAGAAGGAGCCAAAATTGTGCTTCCCTGAGAAGAAAGGGACAGAAATTTTGTTCCAAACTTCATAGAGACCACAACTGTCAAAGAGTAACTCAAAGACATCTGGTTAATTATCATCAGTTTTTTACTTGTATTCACATGGGAGGCAGTAATCCACTTTATCAGTGTTCTCTGACAAAGGAAAAAAGAGATGCATATGAGAACAGAAGCAGACAGGGAAGGCAAGGCTGCAGAAAGTTTGCATGTTTGGGATAAACTGATTTATGGTCACCTAGCAAAGAGGTCAATACAGATCAGGTTGACTATCATTACTAGTGAAAACATTTCTAGCTGTTACGGACTCTCCAGAATTATTTAAATTTGGTGCACATGTGACAAGCATCCCTATGTCTGCCACCTGCACTTTAATAAGTCCAATTCTGCCCCCCTTTCCTTATTGAGATTTCTCACTACAATCCTGAGTACCAAATGGCAAGCTTCCATCCTATCAATAGTGTTGCTATCCTTGTTAGCAGGGTAGGCATCTATGCACAGAAGTATATCACACCACGGTATATGACTCAACTGTAATCTGGCCCCTTGAATTGTCAACACTGGACCAAAGTAAAAAACAACAACAACAAACAAACAAAACAAAAAGCAGCATTTTCTGTAAGGTCACACTACTCAAAGTCAGAGAGAGTGTTGCCTGTGCTCACAGGCAAGGAGAAGGGTTTCCCTAATTCTAGGTGGGCAAAATGCAGCCTCACACAGAAGAGCAGGACTATGGACTATGGAGACCAGGACACCAGTGGTATTGGACAAGTTCTATGGGGCGGTAGAAGCATCAGCCACCAAAAGACGCTACCACGGGGTAGACTTATCAGGTCAAACATACCAGTAACCCAAGAGTTTCTTTGGCCACAGAGGAAGGCTCAGGAACTACCCAAGTATTGAAGAAAGGACTGCAAGACTAGACTTTCTGCATCTCTTCCAGGTAGGGACGAGAGTTAAAAGAGGTGCCTCTGGCATCCATACACTTAATTAGCCCTCAAGTCAGGAAGAGTCTGGGGGAGTCAGGGTTGTTAGCTAATTTGACCTGATAAGAACTTCATTATTCTAGAAAGGCATTTTCTCACTACTAGACAGTGAGCTATAAGATCACACCATCCTGAACACATTCTGGTATAATTTTGTACTTTTGGACAACAAGGAAACATACTCGTGTTGTGACTACATAAGGCTGATTTAGAAATATGCCAGATTTGTCAGCCTGATCCCAAACTATCTCAGAAACACAATGGATTAGAATTAGAATCTTAAGGACTACTTAGTTGAAACATATGCTTTTACCGATAAGAAAACTGAAGTTTAGAAAGGTGCAAAATGTGTTGTTTCCAAGTTACTACAGGAGTCTTGAGGTAAAACCAGCGCTGGATTTGATATCTGCTTATTATAAACTGGATTATGTGTTGGCAACATGTGCTTGGCTCCCCATTTGTTGCTAAATAATTGTACCAGTAATGAATGAGTGTGCTTGTGATAGTCACACATTTTAGTCTCTTTTTTACTGTGGTAAAATACACACAACATGAAATTTACTGTTTTAACCATTTTTTTTAAAATTTTTTTTTTCAACGTTTATTTATTTTTGGGACAGAGAGAGACAGAGCATGAATGGGGGAGGGGCAGAGAGAGAGGGAGACACAGAATCGGAAACAGGCTCCAGGCTCTGAGCCATCAGCCCAGAGCCCGACGCGGGGCTTGAACTCACGGACTGCGAGATCGTGACCTGGCTGAAGTCGGACGCTTAACCGACTGCGCCACCCAGGCGCCCCTAACCATTTTTAACTTTAATGTCAACCATCACCACCATCCATTTCAGAACTGTTTTTATCTTGCAAAACTGAAACTCTGCACCCATTAAACACTGTCCCTGTCCTTCCCCACCAGCCGCTGGTAGCCACCCTTCTACTTTCTGTCTCTATGAATTTGACTACTCTAGGGACCTCATATGAATGTAATCATAGAGTGTTTGTCTTTTTGTGTCTGGCTCATTTCACTTAAAATAATGTCTTCTGGATTTATGCTTACCATAGCATATATCAGAATTTCCTTCCTTTCTGTGGCTGAATAATATTCTACTGTATGTGTATACCGCATTTTGTGTATTCATTCATCCACTGGTGGACATTTGGGTTGTTTCCACCTTTTGACTATTATAAATAGCACTGATATAAACATTTTTTGTAAAATAGCTGCTTGAGTCTCTGCTTTCACTTCTTTGAGTATATACCCAGAAGTGGGATTCTGGATCATACGACCATTCTGTTTAATTTTTTTAGGAATTGCCATATTGTTTCCACAGTAGGTACCAGGGTTCCAGTTTCTTCACATAGCTCTTATCTATTTGTTTTCTTTAGTTTTTTTGATAGTAGTCATCCTAGTGGATGTGAAATGGTTTCTTCTTGTAGGTTTGATTTGTATTTCCCTAATAATTTAGTGATGTTGAGCAGCTTTTCACATGTGTAGCTTCTGTTTATAACCCATTTTTTTTCAATAGTCATCTTTTCTCTGTGTGCACAGGTAGCTATCTATTTGCAACAGGGCACTGTGAGATCTGAGGCTTTAGAGCACCCATCTGTCTGTGACTTTTTGCAGGGCAGTTTAAAGTTGAAAACTCAGTGAGCTGTGTCCAAGAGAGATGAAATGATTGGTGGAGGGGATGTTTGAAACAGGAAAGGCTGGTATTAGTGCATATAGGACAAATTGTTAAGTCTTATTCTCTCTTTCCCTTACTGCTGACATCTAGTCAGGGGCAGGTCCTTGAGCTTTACTGAATCATTCAACACTGATGGTTTCTCTTACTTCCACTCCTTCTTTTCCATGCTTACTGCCAGTCCAGTTCTCCTTCCCAATACACTACATTACAAATATAAAAGTATTATGCAAATGCAAGGAGCTATTAAAAAAAAGGCATGCACTAACCTTAGACCCCTGTCCCATACCACTTTGTCACTCATCCAGAGCTGAAAAAGTAACTCCCAGAGGTATAGGAGCAGAGGGCTGGGAGTCAAGGCCTGTTACAATTTGACTTTAGTCCCCTCTTCCTACTTTCCCTCATGCCTGCCTCACAACCAGCTTTCCTTCCTTCTTTCACCTTCCCTCCTTACCCTTCTTTCTTTTCTTCTTTTCTGATCATTTTTCTCACTGTATACTAACAGGACAGTTGTTTTCCTAACTCAGGATGTTAGTTCCCTGTTTCCTAGTACTGAAACATCTCCCACCTTCTTCTCTAATTGCCTAATCATAACTGACTTACAAATTAGTAGAGTCTTTCCTCCTTTCAGGTATGTTCTAGTCATTGAAATCTTCAGGGCTGCTTTTCCAGACTCCTTAGATATAACTGACCTTAGCTCTCAGGACATGTGTGGTGGATTGCTCTCCTACATTTAATTTTATTTTTCTTTAATTCCTGTGCTAGTGTGCACATGTCTTGATGCAGAGATCATGTGTCACTCATCCAGAGATACAGGAAGCCAAAAGAGCCCTTGTCTCAGGGCATAGACTTGACATCAACTTGTAGCCCTGCTGCGTGCTGGCTTTCTAGTTTAGGGTTGTTTTTCTCATTATTTTACAAGAAGGTCCTGCTAAATAATCATTATAATCACTTTTTGCTCTGATGCTTATGATTTTTTATGTCTCATAGTGTGGGATCATCTCATAAACCTATATTGCCTAATGAGTTCCTTGGCTTTTGTGTTCCCGGACTAGTGGCTACAAAGCACACACAGTAATGTCAACTCTGAAAATTCTTACTCCAAAAACAACTTTTCAATGTCCAACTACAAATTTTGTGTGCATCTCTGTCCTATTAATAACCCTAGTTTCTGGTGCTTTGAGTAAATGAGGTACAATTTTTGCCTTTATTATATAGTAAATATGCAGACCAAAAGGACATGTGCATCCTAGGAAAAACCAAGAACATTTTGTTTCATCTTTAAATGTATTTACAGGTACTATAACAAGATTACTTCTGTAAATGAGTTAATTTGGCTGGCTTAAAATAAATCTGGTCAATTAAATTTCATATACTGAAAATAGTGTACTTCAACCTTATTTGCAAGGCTTATTCTAGAGTATTTTTTTTCAAATAATATGTTTTTCCCCAATCTTCCTTTAGAAATTGGCCCAATTCCTAAAGAAATAATGGTGTTGCCCAATTTGAAGTTTCATTACTTGTGTAGACTTCCTACAGGTCCTCATCAAGGCCATTTAGAAAATAGGTTTTCTGTTAGAATTGGTAATTCCAATACTCCACCACCCAAGTCTTCTGAATTCACTCTGCAAAAATCTCCATAAGGATGGATCTCCTGAGACATTTTTGTTCAAGTGTCCTTGGGTGTTAGCAGTTCAAGTGCACCACAGAGGCAAAAAGTGTTTCAAGAGTCTTCAGCTCCAAGGGCCAAGCCCAATACTGCCCTCAAGATGCAGTTTTTCCAGTGGTCTCTAGCTGGTGATGAAGACTTTTATTTGTTTCCTATGGCTACTAAAACAAATTACCAAAAACAAAGACATAAATTTATTATATTACAATTTAGTAAGTCAGAGTTCAGATGGGTGTCAATGCACTAAAATTGAATTGTCAGAGGGCTAAATTCCCTTCTGGAGGCTCTATGGGAAAAACCATTTTCTTGCCTTTTGCATGTCCTAGATACTGTCCACATTTCTTGGCCTTGTGCCTCCTTTCTTCAAAGTCAGAAATATCACATTTCTCTTACCTTTCTTTGTTGGCACATCTCTGTCTCTGACCATAGCCAAGGAAGATGCTCTGCTATTAAGGATCTGTGTGATCACATTGGCCCCACCTGGATAATCTAGAGTAATCTCCCCATTTCAGGGTCCTTAATCCTACCTACAAAGTCCTTCTTGCCATGTAAAGTAACATTCATAGTTTCTAGGGATTAGGATGTGAACATCTTTGTCAGAACATTTTTGTGCCTAGCTAAGCATGGAGGGGCAGATGGGGCAGACTACCACTCACTTACTGTTGGGAATGCTTCTAAGCCAGATCCCTGTATTTTCTCCTTTTATACAGATCTGGTCTACATGTGTCTTCCATCCCACAGCTGTTTTTTTGCTGCTATCACAGTCTACACTTTTCATAAAAAAAATTCTCTTCCCTTCTGGGTGTGATTTTCTCTCCACTAAATGCTTCAGAGCCAATCTTTCCAAATCTTCAGTCCATAAAGGAAAGCTCTTAGCAATCTGTGGGGCCAGTTGTCAGCCAGTTGTTGCCATAAAAGACAGAACTCAGCCAGGGTTCTTTAAGCACTTTTCCTGTTCTGAGGAAAGAACTCATGTCTATAATGTTATGCTCTGGAGCACATATTTCTAACCATTATGAATTTAATAAATTTGCTTTAAAACCCAGAAATTTTAAGGACATTTCTTTTTGTGACTATCTGTGATTTTCAGAATGTGTGTATTGCTTAACTACATGATTACAATTTACTATGCCTTCAGTAATGGTTATCAAAGAGTTTGCATTTTATGAATCACAGTGCCATCTATATAATTTGAAAGATAGGACAGGAATGGGTAAGAGAGGTGATGTATCTGATCTAGTTAAATCATAATGCTAGCTGTGCATATGGATTTGTGGGCACCAAATATGAATCCTGGTCTTACTGGCAAATTTTTATCTAAGTGTGACAGGCAGTGTCCCTGCAGTCTTATTCATTTTTCTAGGTTCCCCATGAAATGACCCATATATTGTAGGTTTTCCAGGACTTTCTTGAAGGAAAAGTTTTCCAAGCCCTGTCCACAGTAACAATTGAGACAGAATAGCTATGTATTCATGCCCCTCAACACATGTTCCTCTTGGCGGCAAACTCCCACTCAAACCACCATGACATTTGATCTCCTTTCCAAGTCCTACTCATCTTGTCTAACTTTTAATTTCTCTCTTCCATCTGTACAATTGTCAGCTCAAGTCACTTTTTGTGATCTGATATTTTCAATAACCCTGCAAAAAAATGTTAACTTTCCTGCACTACTTTATGTTTTGGTCAATTTAGACTTTTTTCCCTCTTAAAACTTCAACTCTACCCATTGTCTTCTGATAACTCATTTGGGCTTGAAAAATGTACTTCAGCTAAAACATGTGAAATCATACTATATTTATGATTTCTTTCTTTTGAAGCAGCTACCCATTAGGCAAAGTAAATATATATCAGACTCACAATTTGTCCTATAAAAACATTCACTTGCAATTTTACATTTGGTTGAGATTATCTTCCTGTCTCTACAAGACAGATTTTTCATGAGCCTTCACATTTTGTAATAAATATTCTCCACTCAGTGTTTTCACTTTCTACTTGTAGTGCTGACTCAAGGGGGTGTTTTCCAACTGAAATGTATTTCAGGGTCTTCATTCTTAATAATAAATAATAATATTTACTTATAAAAGCACAAGGTGTTTTTTCTTAGCATCTCAACGTACCTACTTTTAATAAGTGGAGCATTGGTAGAATCCTATCAGTGAAGTAGAAGCTATCCAGAGATTTATTCATTTCCCTCCTTATACCTAGCAGCATAAGTCTAAACCAAAGGAAATGCCAATTTCAGACTTTTCTGGACACATTTTAATGGTATTTGTGGTATTTTTCTCTCCAGTGTAAATCTTCAGTGATAGTATACCTCAATGAAAGTTTCACCTGGAGGTCATACAGGAGGTTTTGATCGTACAGACACTTCATGACAGGCCCAATCAAGCCTTGGGAGTCTGCTTGGAGCTTTCAGTTCTTAAAACAATCCTATGAGGTAAGTAAGCAGAAAACAGATCTAACAAGGCTCAAGAATATAAGAAATTAATGCAAGTCAGGGTTAGATGGGTCTTCCAGAAATAAGTCCAGTCTTCTTTTCCATATAAAGTGTGGCTCCTCAGTTTTCCAGGTAATGAAATCTGCTGCCTTGAAGTTGCTGAGGAACTGAGCCCAAACAGGCTTTCCTTGACCTTCCCCTAATCAGAAATCTTCAATGAGAAGTTGAATGGGGAGCATGGACTTCACTATGTGAGAGGCCCATATGACACAAAGCTAACCTTTTGTGTTTGAAGTAGATTCTGGGACTGTTACACTCAATATGGAACACTGAGCTTCTTTGTCCATGTTTATCTAAGCTTCTTCATGAGCGACTGAGTGAGGACTGGGTAGTGAATAAATCAGTCTGACTTCAGTGAGTTGGACCCTCCCACTTGAAGATCTATAACTGTAGCATCTACAACCCAAAGGACACATTGAAATATGGGGCGTTGGTGACTGTTAATGCATTTCAAGCCATGGGAAATCTTGTTATTTGCTTATGTGATTAAATTTTTTTGCTCTTCAGTCTGACATCAGGGAGTGCACATGCACACCCCCCCAACACACACACACTGACTCACTCATACTTAATTAAAGACCAGCACGACCTCCAAAGCTTCTGATATAGAAATTAATCTAAAGACAGAAGACAGAACATAAATAAAGGAAATAAACAGATGCAGAGTTGTCACATTTGTTTTCCTTCTTCTTGTTTACTCACTGTTTATGGCAGTCCTGTAAAATCTCTCATAATAAATCCTCCTATCCAAAGGCTGTAGAGACAAACCCTTTTCATACTGATTGCATTTTTAAAGTTTCCTTTGAACAAGGGCCCTAGAGGATCCAATGTATGAGGTTAGCCTCCAGTTTTCCTATGTGCAAAATTAAGTAGTAAAAAAATGAGACAATTTTGGGACTTAGATCTTCAAGCTCGCATGCTTATTCAACCGTCTATTCATTCCCTCATTTACTTATTCAATAAAAATATACATGTGTCAGTCACTGGACTAGGGCAGAGGGAAGTACAAAAGATTGATCCCTAGTTACCTGGTGGTTTCTGATCTAGTACAATCCATAATACAGTTCACAGATAATCAGAACGAATAATTAGAGAAGTACTACAATAGAAGTATAAGAAACATACTCTGAGAAGACAGAAAAAAGAGTAATACATTATGCCTATTTGAAGGAAAAGAACAAAGACTTTATGGAGAAAATGTCTTTGAACTGGGCATTGATTAGAAATTTCTGGTAGGTCAAAATCTGGGAGAAAGAAGAACAGAGGAAAATGACAAAGACTGCAGATTGGAGAAAATGAGTAAAGAAAGACAATGAGCAGAGAAAAGGCATAAAGTCACCACCCACCTAAGAGCACAGAGACTAGGTTACAGACAATGCTTTAGGGGGGTTGAGGTGATGCACACATGAATAACCTGGTCAATCCTCAGCATTCATTCACTTAAGGGACTTTGTACATTTATGTTATCCTGAGCTGTAGTCTATTCTACAAATGGTAGTTGCTTAATATTAACTCATAGCTTGCCCACCACAGACTCTGATATTCTACTGACAGTTTCAGATATTAAAAGTGAAGACAGAAAAATCGTAATCAACTGGATTCAACCAAAACAACACTCATTCTGAAAGGCAAGAAAAAGAGAAAAGATTGGAATTGACACAGAATAGAAATGAATGAGAGGCACTTGGGCACTATAATACCAAAGGGAGGTGATAAGCTAAATTTCACATGTAGAGGAGGGGTAATAAGCATTCTCAAAATACTTAATATTTAGCTTTGAGATTGGCGAAATATTTCCATTGGAGACTCAGAAGAAGGCATTCTTATTTAGAGAAATCAAGAGGTACCAAAAGAATGGTCTCTTATAAATTCCTATATATTCCTCTATATTGCCTCCAAAGAAGTATTTTTGTCAATAAGTTAAAGGTCAATAATTTAAATACTTATAAATGATATTCAGGTTACAAGATATGATATGATTTTTGTTTCTTAAAAACCCTATAAATACATAAAATAAATATATACATAAAAGGTAAATTCTACAAGGGTATTTATAAAAATATTAATAACAGGTAGAAGAATGACTGGGAATGTTTTTCTTATTGTTTGCTTGACTTTCTAATTTTCTAACAGGTACAGAAAAATTTGATACCTTCCTTACTGATACCTCAGTATAGCCTCTAGTTATCACTATGGACTCTGGAGCTTGAGTCCTAGCTTCATTAGTCACACTTGCTGTGTGACATGCACCTCAGCTTCCTTATCTGTAAAATGGGGGATGTTAATAGTGTAGAGTTGTTGTGCAGATTATGAATTAATACATACAGAGACAGAGTACTTAGAATAGGGCCTGGTACACAGCAGGTACTATCCCTACTATTCCCTCTGTCTCAAAATAACAGGAATATACAACCTATGAAATTTGTTTATATGATGGGTTGACTACGAAATGATTTCGTCTGTGGATGTCAGTGAGCGTATGCTGATAGGACCTCAGCTGCCTCCTATTCCCATATCGCCCAGCCTTGTTGTCAGGCCCCCAAGTCCAGTGATCTAGAATCTCTAGAATGCCAGGAATTGTTCATGTTATGGAATTTCATACATATTGACAAAGTAGAAGTGAACATTTTAGTTTATATTCAGAAAAGGAGAACATGTTAACCAGTAATTTGGGTTTGATATGCCTTGAGAAACAGATAAGCTGGGTAGCTGGTCTCTGAATAACAAAGTCCAGGGGGGATGTCTGTACTAGCCTTAGACAGGTGAATGTCCACACCTCACTGGGAGCCAGCATGTAGAGTAGGGTGGTCTATGCCAGATGCCTCCCACACCACTCAGTGTGTTTCCACCAGTGTGAGGTGGCACAGAGCTAGGGGATTTTTTAAGTTCCCTGGGCAAATCTTTGCAGCCAGGGAGGAGAATCAGAGGTGCTGTGAAAGAACACAGGCTTGTGTGAATCTGAATTCACAGGATAATTCATCACTAATTATGTAGGCTTCAGCCACTCATCTTACTTCTATGAGACTTAATTTCTCATTTGAAAAAGAGAAAAAAATGTAGAGAGAAGACATTTATGCATAGATTCCTTTGAAAATTAAGTGAAATAATAATAGAAGATGCCTAGTAAATTTTTGCATTTACCAAGTGCTCAATAAATGCTCAGTACGAATATCAATAATATATTTTTATTCTTAACATTAAAGTCAACGTGTTATAGGAAGAGGGTTCCAATTTATAATTTTTTCTTCTACTTAAAAAAAATAAACGTCAATTGAACAGAATAGAACAAGCAAAGTACATCTCAGAATGAAGCAAATACCCTACCATATGCTAAGAAGAATTAAAATTACAAGAACACATTTCTATTTGATTTTAAGGAAAATATATATTAATTGAACTTTTCAAAGTTTAGATTATAGACATTGAGCATTGTGACCAAAATAGATTCTGAATGTTTTTAATTAATTAATTAATTTATTAATTTTGAGAGAGAGAGAGAGAGCAGAAAGGGTCAGAGAAAGAAGGGGACAAAGAGAGTCTCAAGCAGGCTCCAGACCATCAGCACAGAGCCTGATGTGGGTCTTGAACTCACAAACTGTGAGATGATGACCTGAGCCGAAACCAAGAGTCAGGCCTTTAACCAACTGAGCCACCCAGGTGCCCCATAGATTCTGTTTCTTAATCAAAGATAGCTTCATTGATAATAGCCTCATTGGGATAGAAGTTTAAAATCTGCTTTTTGGTCAAGTAGACAATAAAGCCACCTCTGAAATTTCAGTCCTTACTGTGACTAACAGCAGGAGTTATGCGCTAAAAGATCATAAAACTGCAGTTAGTTAACCCTATGACTACCCACACCCCACCTCTAGCATGTTCACACCTTAGTAACAAGGGAGTCCAGGGGAAAAGCCCACCCTGACTGGAGATTCTCTGGCTTTACTTTGTAGGCAAAAATCTAAAGGGTTCTTTATTTTTTGGTGAGCAGTTCCCACTGTTTCCACCTGTACATCCCAGAGCTAACCCCTAGCTTGTTTCAGTTATAGGCTCAAATAATATACATAAACACATGAAGGCTAATTTGCGTGATTTGCTTCTCTGGATTTCCCAAAAAAAATCCACTCAAAATTCTTCCACATTTAGAATGGGAAAAATAAATCTGTTCTTTGGGTTACCATGAAAAGTATGCTATTTAAGAAATTCATGTTCTGTAAAACCATGGTGATTCATGTCTGTGTTTAGATCACACTACCATCCACACTTGTGAGAGAACACTTGGAATGTTCATTAGTAAGGACTACACTGACCTTTCATAGCTAGCAGTAATCCTTTATGTGAGTAATATGTCTTCAACTTTATTAGAAATTTTTGAACCTGTCTGTAAATAGTATATGTGAATTTCTACAAAACATGTCCATTTTTCAGTCCATAGCTAATATAGGTTGTATACCAAGATTTATAGTCAAAGAATTATGTTTAGTAACATTAACTGTTACCTCAAAATGCTGAAACAGGAAAAGGTTAACTAATTTCTTAGCATTCTTCCTTATTGTACACATGAGTACATGATTTTAAGCTTTCATAACATATACGTATTATTTACTATCACAAGTCTCTATATCTGGAAAGGAACTCAGAGATTACTTAATTAAAACATATAGTATTCACTTTACAAATGAAGAAATGGAATTGGGGTTCAAACATCTTCAGTAATTTACCCAAGATTACTTTGTGTTTTGTAGAGTAAATTAAACTAATTTTTACTATCATCCGTTAATTTACTGAATAACTATTTGTTACACAGTTTCTACATGCTAAGTATCATGCTGTGCTCCAGGAATACAATGCGTAAGGCCCCACTTCTGCCTTCCAAGAGACTTTAGTTAGTCTAGTGGGTAAGAAAATAAGTTAACAGGCAATTACATTGTAGTGGGATAAATGGTAAGCCAGGGAACCCAGCTGTGCTCTAGAATCCTCAAAGAAAGGAAATGATTCTGACATTCAGTGTTCAGGGAATGCCTTATCTGATTTTCAATTCTTCATTATTAAAATGGTGAGCACTGGAAACATGCCTTGACTCAGGGAAATCAAAAAAACTACATTTTAACTTAATTTTGCTACATACTTGCTTTATGGACCTTGGACAACTTACCCTTTCTGAGTTCCCTCATATTTCAATGAAGATAATATTAACCCTGGTTATTTGAAAGACTCTATAATGAATACAAAATTCTAAGTATTCACTAAATAGACACTGCTATCCAAATAATAATTTATTTATTTTTAAAATTTTGTTTTTGTTTTCAGAAAGAGAGAGAGAGAACATGAGTGAGGTGGAGGCAGAAAGAAAGGGGGACAGAGGACCCAAAGTGGGCTCCCTGCTAACATCAGAGAGCCCAACACTGGGCTCAAATTCATGAACTGCGAGATTATGTATAACCTGAGCTGAAATCAAGAGTTGTACACTTAACCAACTGAGCTCCCTAGGCACCCCACCAATATATTAATTTAAAATGTAGCCTTTTGGGGATGATACAATATAATTCAGAGTATGTATTTCAGAGTGGAGGAGAAAATGCCAGAGATACTCAAGTAAAAGGCTTATGAGCCTCCCAGTACAATGTTCTCTCCTACCTAAACACACTGGGTAAAGCTACTGCAGGGGCAGAAGCTTGGGGAGAAAAGGACACAAAAATTCAGGTTCATGAGTGATCACAGAAGCTGTGGCAATCTGGAGAGGCATACAGTAGAATGGGAGTGGGTGATACATGTTATGAACAGCTGCCAGAGGAGATCCTGGGAAGGAGACCTATCTTCCTGATTCAAACACCCCATATCCCAAATTTTTTAACCTGTAAAATTCACTAATGAACATAAGTTCTCCATTGCATTAGGAATTTGGGTGTGACCTGAATTAAAGTTCTTATCACACAAATAAAATTTCCTTCCTTCTTTCCTTCCTCCTTCCTCCTCTCTCCCTTTCTCTCTCTTTCTTTCTTACTTTCTTCTAATTTTATTTAAATCCAAGTTAGTTAAATATAGTGTAATAATTATTTCAAGAGTAGAATTTAGTGATTCATCACTTATATATAACACCCAGTGCTCATCCCAACAAGGGCCCTTCTAATGCCCATCACCCATTTAGCCCATCCCCCCACCCAACTACCCTCCAGCAACCCATAGTTTGCTCTCTGTATTTAAAAGTCTTTTATGGCCAACAGGCACATGAAAAGATGCTCAACGTCGCTCCTCATCAGAGAAATACAAATCAAAAGCACACTCAGATACCACCTTATGCCAGTCAGAGTGGCTAAAACGAACAAATCAGGAGACTATAGATGCTGGTGAAAATGTGGAGAAATGGGAACCCTCTTGCACTGTTGGTGGAATGCAAACTGGTGCAGCCACTCTGGAAAACAATGTGGAGATTCCTTAAAAAAATAAAAATAGATCTACCCTATGACCCAGCAGTAGCACTGCTAGGAATTTACCCAAGGGATACAGGAGTGCTGATGCATAGGGGTCCTTGTACCCCAATGTTTATAGCAGCACTCTCAACAGTAGCCAAATTATGGAAAGAGCCTAAATGTCCAGCAACTGATGAATGGATAAAGAAATTGTGGCTTATATACACAATGGAGTACTACGTGGCAATGAGAAAGAATGAAATATGGCCTTTTGTAGCAACACAGGTGGAACTGGAGAGTGTTATGCTAAGTGAAATAAGTCATACAGAGAAAGAAAGATACCATATGTTTTCACTCTTATGTGGATCCTGAGAAACTTAACAGAAGACCATCGGGGAGGGGAAGAAAAAAAATAAAGAGGTTAGAGAGGGAGAGAGCATAAGAGACTGAAAAACTGAGAACAATCTGAGGGTTGATGGGAGATGGAGGGAGGGGTGGGTGAGTGATGGGTATTGAGGAGGGTACCTTTTGGGATGAGCACTGGGTGTTGTATGGAAACCAATTTGACAATAAATTTCATTTTTAAAAAAAAATTTTAAAAAGTCTCTTATGGTTTGCCTCCCTCTCCATTTTTATCTTATTTTTCCTTCCCTTCCCCTATATTCATCTGTTGTGTTTCTTACTTTCCACATGAGTGAAATCATATATTTATCTTTCTCTGACTGACATAGTATTTTGCTTAGCATAATACTTTCTAGCTCCATCCACATTGTTGCAAGTGAAAAGACTTAATTCTTTTTGACCATCAAGTAATATTCCATTGCATGTATACCACTTCTTCTTTATCCATTCGTCAGCTGATGGACTTTTGGGCTTTTTCCATAATTTGGTTATTTTTAATAGTGCTTCTATAAACATTGGGGTGCATGTGCCCCTTCAAATCAGCATCAATTGCTGGATCGTCAGGTAGCTCTATTTCTAATTTTTTCAGGAACCTCCATACTGTTTTCCAGAGTAGCTGCTCCAGTTGGCATTTCCACCAACAGTGCAAAAGGGTTCTCCTTTCTCTGCATTCTTGCCAACATCTGTTGTTTCCTGAGTTCTTAATTTTAGCCATTCTGACAGGTGCAAGGTGATATCTTGTGGTTTTGCTTTGTACTTCTCTGATTATGAGTAATGGTGAACATCTTTTCATGTGTCTGTTAGCATTCTGGAGATCTTCTTTGGAAAAGTGTCTATTCATGTCTTTTGCCCATTTTTTCACTGGATTCTTTGTTTTTTGGGTGTTTAGTTTGATAAGTTCCTTATAGATTTTGGATACTAATCCTTTATCTGATATGTCATTTGAAAATATCTTCTCCCATTCTGTCAGTTGCCTTTTAGTTTTGTTCATGATTTCCTTCACTGTGCAGGAGCTTTTTATCTTGATAAGATCCTAATAGTTCATTTTTGCTTTCATTTCCCTTGCCTCCAGAGACATGTCTAGTAAGAAGTTGCTGTGGTCGAGGTCAAAGAGGTTGTTACCTGAATTTTCCTCTAGGATTTTGATGGTTTCTTGTATTATATCTAGGTCTTTCATTCATTTTGAGTTTATTTTTGTGTGTGGTGTAAGAAAGTGGTCCAGACTTTTACATGTTGGTGTCCAGTTTTCCCAACACCATTTGCTGAAGAGTCCATCTTTTTTCCACTGGA
Source organism: Prionailurus bengalensis (assembly GCF_016509475.1). Classification (NCBI taxonomy): domain Eukaryota; kingdom Metazoa; phylum Chordata; class Mammalia; order Carnivora; family Felidae; genus Prionailurus; species Prionailurus bengalensis. Next base: position 27,806,098 of record NC_057349.1, on the reverse strand, counting down.
TATTCTTTCCTGCTTTGTCAAGGATTAGTTGGCCATACATTTGTAGATCCATTTCTGGGTTCTCTATTCTGTTCCATTGATCTATGTGTCTGTTTTTGTGGAATTACCATACTGTTTTGATGATTACAACTTTGTAATACAGCTTGAAGTCTGGAATGCCTCCAGCTTTGGTTTTCTTTTTCATAATTGCTGTAACTATTTGGGGTCTTTTCTGGTTCCATACAAATTTTAGAATTGTTTCTTCTAGTTCTGTGAAGAATGCTGGTGTTATTTTGATAGGGATTGCATTGAATGCATAGATTGCTTTGGGTAGTATTGACATTTTAACAATATTTGTTCTTCCAATACATGAGCATGGACTGTTTTTCCATTTTTGTGTGCTTCTTCAATTTCTTTCGTAAGCTTTCTATAGTTTTCAGCTTACAGATCTTTTACCTTTTTGGTTAGACTTATTCCTAGGCATTTTCTGGTTTTGCTGCAATTGTAAATGGGGTTATTCCTTGATTTCTATTTATGATGCTTCATTATTGATGTATAGAAATACAACCAATTTGTGTACATTGATTTTATATCTTTCAACTTTGCTGAATCAATTCTAGCAGTTTTTTGGTGGTCTTTTGGGTTTTTCACATAGATTTTCATGTTGTCTGTGAAGAGTGAAAGTTTAACTTCTTCCTTGCTGATTTGGATGCCTTTTTGTTTTGTTGTATGATTGCTGAGGCTAGGACTTCCAACACTATGTTGAACAATGTTGGTGAGATTGGACATCACTGTCATGCTTCTGACCTTAGGGGGAAAGCTTTGTTTTTCCCCACTGAAGACTATATTTGTTGTGGGTCTTTCATATATGGTTTTTATGATTTTGAGGTATTTTCCTTCTAATCCTACTTTCTTGAGGATTTTTATCAAGAAAGGATGCCATATTTTGTCATACACTTTTTCTACATCTATTGAGAGGATCATGTGGTTCTTATCCTTTCTTTTGTTTATGTGATCTATTATGTTGATTGATTTATGGATATTGAACCACCCCTGCAGCCCAGGAATAAAGCTCAGTTGATTGTGGTAAATAATTCTTTTAATGTATTGTTGGATTTGGTTCGTTAGTATCTTGTTGAGAATTTTTGCATCCATGTTCATCAGAGAAATTGGTCTGTAGGTATCCTTTTGTGGGGTCTTTGTCTGATTTTGGAATCAAGGTAATGTTGACCTCATAGAATGAGTTTGGAGGTTTGAATAAAATATTCTTAATAGTACCTTGGATTCTGAAATCCTAAATCTATAAATTTGTGTATGAGACCAAAATACAGAGAGGTAAACTGACTTGGCCACAGCCATTTGAAATTTACCAATATGAGGCTGGATGTGCAAGAATGTTATACATCCCCATGTGAGAGAGAATGGACAGGGAATGGAGGAAGGTTGCAAAAACTATGACTGAGAGGCAAGTGTGTGCTGGAGTGATAGAGTGGAGGCAGTGTGGTGAGGTGGGGTGGAAGGAATCATCCTACACTGCTATTAAGCCAGTCTGAGAGTCAGTCTTTTTTTTTTAATTTTTAACATTTATTTATTTTTGAGAGACAGAACATGAGCAGGAGAGGGGCAGAGACAGAGGGAGACACAGAATCAAAAGCAGGCTCCAGGCTCTGAGCTGTGAACACAGAGCCTGATTACAGGGCTTGAACTCATGAACGCTGAGATCATGAGTTGAAGTTGGACACTTAACTGATTGAGCAACCCAAGTGCCCTCAGAGAGTCAGTCTTTAAGCAAAAGTCAGAGAAGCCCATTTCTTCCAGGGCTGGATTTGGGATCTCTGCTGCCCTGTTATTAGCCAGGAAGAGGGATGGCCATGGCACAAATATGGTGATAGACTTCAGAAGGCACATGCTGGGCCCCTCATTCAATTATTTCTCTATGGTTAAAGATCATACATTTGGGAGCAGTGCCTCCCTGGCTCCTGTGGGGCTTTCTCCAAAGGGAAAATGCAGAATAGGGAGATGATTAGGATGAACTGTATCCTCCTTTGCCATTATGAAAGTTGACTTGGGGGCACAACCGGTACTTATCCTCCCCCTACTCCACTCTCTGTTCTAAATGTCCCTTATGCTGAGAGAGCGCCTAAGCAGATCATGTTCATTTATTTTATGGGATGACCCAAACATTCATTCATGGAGAGTCCAAAACTTGATAAGCATATTCTTCTCAGTCCAGGGTTGCTCAGAATGTCCATTCTTGCTCACAAAGGAGAAAGTCCCATTTGGGCCCCTGGCTTCCACAGGTGTTTGTTTATGTTCCAACCATGTAAAAGCAACCCCAGCTCGTCCCTTGATCAGGGTCAATTTCCCTGCCAGTATGGTAACACCCCTTTCTGCTTGCTGGTTCTTGAACACAGCAGTCCAGCGTGCCCTGTGATCATTATAACTTTTATTCAATAGGACTCTTGTTGTATCATCTACAAGGGTATACTGCCCTATAAGACCTGGAACCTCTAACTCCTCTGAGGTAGATGAAAAGCATAGCAGTCTGTGGAAGTAATTGGGAGTGATATTAAGTGGGGCCCTGCCTACTTATACCTCTTGATTTCCAGACCCAAGTATCTTTCCTACTGGGGACACAGCACCACTGTGGGGTGACTGATTTAATAAGTATGCTATATTTTCAAGGATGGTAGCCTATCCTTTCAGAGAGGTTTCTCTAATCTAGTACCTCAGTTCAGCCTTCAGAAGGCTATGCCAATGTTCTACAAGACCAATTGCTTCTTTAGGGCAAGGTCATGATATACCTAGTGTATTCCATGGTCATGGACCCACTCCTGTGCTGCCTTTGCTCTGAGGTGGGTGCCCTGGTTAAATGCTAAAATGTATAGGTTCCATACTTGTGGATCAGGAATTCTTCAAACACCTGGACTGTGGTGCTGGCTGAGACTATGCAAGTAGGAAAGACAACCCTTCTTCCTTTCCAATATGGATGCATTTTATTTCTTTTTCTGACATAATTGCTCTGGCTGGGACTTCCAATACTATGTTGAATAGAAGTGGCAAAAGTGGGCATCCTCATCTTATTACTGATTTTAGAGGAAAAAATTTCAGCCTTTCTCCACTGAGTATAATGTGAGCTGTGGGCTCGTCATATACGGTCTTTATTATGGTAAGGTAGGTTCCCTCTTTACCACTTTATTGAGTACTTATCATACATAAATGTTGAATTTTATCAAAAGCTTTATCTGCATCTATTGAGGTGATCATATGATTTTTATTCTTTATTTTGTTAATGAAGGGTATCACATTGATTGATTTGCAGATGTTGAACCGTCCTCGTATCTCTGAAATCCCACTTGATCAGAGTGTATGATCCTTCTAATGTTTTGTTGAATTAAGTTTGTTAATATTTTGTTCTGGAGTTTTGATCTATGTTTATCAGGGATGTTGGCCTGTAATTTTCTTTTCTTTTGATTTCCTGTCTGGTTTTGGTATTAGGGTAATTTTGGCCTCCTAACATGAGCTTTAAGTATTCCCTCCTCTTTTATTTTTTGGAGGGTCTTAAGAAGGATTGATATTAATTCTCTTTTGAATTTTTGGTAAAGTTCACTAATAATGTCTGTTTAGTTTTGGATTTTTGTTTGCAGGGAGTTGTTTTTTGTTTGCTTTTGTGTTTTTTGTGGGTTTTTTTTGTTTTTGTTTTTGTTTTTAGACAGCACAAACAGGGAAGGGGCAGGGGGGTGGGGAAAGAGGATTCAAAGCAGGCTCTGCACTGACAGCAGTGAGTCCAATGTGGGCATTGAACTCATGAACTTCGAGATCCAACCTGAGCCAAAGTCGGATGCTCAACCAACTGAGCCACCCATGTGGTTAGGAGTTTTTAAATTATTGATTCAATCTTCTTACTTGCAATCACTGTGTTTGATTTTCTATTTCTATGGGGACCTATTCTTCCTGCAACACATTAACTTTGATGTTAAGAATAAAAATATATTATTGATAATAGTACTCTGCATTTATCAAGCACTTGGTTTATACAAAAAGTTTACTAGGCATCTTCATCATTATTTCACTTAATTTTCAAAGGAATCTATGGGTAAATATGGGCAATGAGAAATTATATCTCAGAGAAGTAAAATGAGTTGCTCAAGGTTACGCAGTTAGTAAACAATAATCCTGAGATTCAGATTCACACAAGCCTGTGTTCTTTCACACTACCTCTGATTGTTCTTCCTGGCTGCACAGATTTGTCCAGGGAAGTTGAAAACAAATACCCTAGCCCTGAGCCACCTCACACTGGTGGACACACATTTCTGAGTGGTGTGTCATTCTGGTTCCCGGTGAGGTGTGGACATTCACCTGTCTAAGTCTAGTCAGACCTCCACGCCCCCACCCCGCCCTGGATTTTGTTATTCAGAGACCAACTATCAAACTGATCTGTTTCTCAGGCATCTCAAATCTAAATTACTGGTTAACATATTCATGATTCAGTCTTGGTAGATTATGTTTCTAGGAATTTATCCATTTCTTCTAGATTATCCAATTTGTTAGCATATAACTGTTCATAGTAGTTTCTTATGATCCTTTGTATTTCTGTGGTATTCATTTTAACATCTCCTCTTTCACTTCTGATTTTATTTATTTGAGTCCTCTTTTTTCTTTGTGAGCCCAACTAAAAGTTTGTCAATTTTGTTTGTCTTTTCAAAGAACCAGCTCTTGGTTTCATTGATCTTTTATATTGTCTATTTAGTTTCTATTTTATTTATTTCTGGTCTGATCTTTGTTATTTCCTTCCTTCCACTAAGCTCGGGCTTTATTTGTTCTTTTTCCTAGTTCCTTGAGATGCAAAGTTAGGTTGCTAGGTTGAGGGTTTTTTTTTTTTTTTTTTTGAGGTAGGCTTTTATTATCCCTTTGAACTTTCCTCTTAAAACTGATTTTTCTGTATCCCATAGGTTTTGGTGTGTTGTATTTCCATTTTTGTTTGATTGAATGTACTTTTTGATTTTACTTTTGATTCCTTTCTTGACCTTTTGTTTGTTTAATAGTGTGTTGTTTAGTCTACATATCTTTGTAAAATTTCCATTTTTATTCTTACAATTTATTCTAGTTTTATGCAGTTTTGGTCAAAGAAGATGCTTTGATATAATTTCAGTTTTCTTAAATTTGTTGAGCCACTTGTTTTGTGGCTTAATACATTATCTATCCTGAGGAATGTTTCATGTGCATTTGGGAAGTATGTATATTCTGCTGGTTTTGGATGGAATGCTCTGCATTTATCCATTAGGTCCATCTGACCTAATGTATTTTTTAAAGCCAATGTTTCCTTATTGATGATCTCTCTGGATGATTTATCTATCACTGTAAGTGGTGTATTAAAGTGCTCTACTATTATTGTTTGCTGTCTATTTCTCCAGTTAGGTTGATTAATATATATATATATATATATATATATATATGTTCTTCTATGTTGGGTGCATAAGTATTTATAAATGTTATATGCTCTCTTTGAAATGATCTTTTTATCAATATATAATATCCATTGTTGTTTCTTATGGCAATCTTTGTTTTAAAGTCTATATGGTTTTATATAACTACCCCAAATATATATATATATATATATATATATATATATTTCCATATATATATATATATAACTACTATATATACATACACACAAACATATATATATGTGTATATATATACATACACACAGACATATATATATATATATATATATATATATATATATATTTGTATGTTTCCATTTGCATGGAGTGTCTTTCCTCATCTCTTCACTTTTAGTGTGTGTGCTTTCTAACATTTGAAGTGAATCTTTTGTAGGCAGCATAGAGATGAATGTAGATTTTTAAAATCCATTTAGTTACCCTAAGTCTTTTCATTGGAGAATTTAGTTCATTTACACTTAATGTAATTATTGATAGATATGACTTATTGCCATTTTGTTATCTTCTGGCTGTTTTGTAGTTCATCTCTTTGTTTCTCTTTCTTCTGTTCTCCTCTCTTGTAGTTTGATAATTTTCTGAGTAGTATGCTTAGATTTTTTTCATTATCTTTTGAGTTTTTATGAGGTTATTTTCTAAGTAGTTTACATATAACAAATTATATTTATTACAGTCTATTTTAAGTTGATAGCAAGTGAAGTTTGAACAATTCTAAATCTCTATATTTTATGTTTTTGATGTCATGTTTTACTTTTTTATCTTGTGTATCCCTTAACTATTATAGTTACAGTTATTTTCGCTTTTAAACTTTATATTAGCTTTATAATTGATTAATCTACTACCTTTATCACAAATTTACCTTTACAAGTGAGATTTAGATTTTTATGTTTCCCTTTACTAATTAGCACTCTTTCTTTTCAGTTTCTTGTAAAGCTTGTTTGGTGGTGATGAATTCTTTTAGCTCTTTTCTCTCCTCACCCCACCTTCTTTTTTTTTTTCATTTAGCTTCTTAAGTTTTTATTTTATCCAGTTGGTTAATATATAATATTATATTAGTTTTAGGTGTACAATACAGAAATTCAACAATTCCATACATCACTTGGTGCTCATCACAAGTGCACTCCTTTATCCCCATCACCTGTTTAACCTATCTCTTCACACTCCTGCCCTGTAACCATGAATTTGTTCTCTGTGGTTTGTTTCTTGGATTTGTCTATCTCTCTCTTTTTTCCCTTTGCTCATTTGTTTTGTTTCTTAAATTCCACACATAAGTGAAATCATATGGTATTTGTCTTTCTCCGAATGGCTTATTTCACTGAGCATTATACTCTCTAGCTCCATCTGTTTCATCGCAAATGGCAAAATGTCTTTTTTTTAATGGAGGAATACTATTCCATTGTAGATATATATTTGTTCTTTTGTTAACCATTTATAAACTGATTGACACTTGGGCTGTTTCCATATCTTGGTGATTCTAAATAATGCTGCAATAAACATTGCGTACATGTATTCCTCTGAATTAGTGTTTTTGTATTCTTTGTGTAAATAACTAGTAGTGCAATTGCTGGATCATAAGGCAGTTCTATTTAATCCTTTTGAGGAACCTCCATATTGTTTTCCACAGAGACTGTACCAGTTTACATTCCCACCAAGAGTGCAAAATGGTTCCCCTTTCTCCAAATCCTCACCAGCACCTGTTGTTCCTTATGTTTTTGATTTTAGACATTCTGACAGGTGTGAGGTGGTATCTCATTCTGGTTTTGATTTGTATTTCTCTGATGATAAGCAATGTTGAGCATCTTTTCATGTGTCTGTTTTCCATCTGTATGTCTTCTTTGGAGAAATTTCTGTTCATGTCTTGTGCCCATTTATTAACTAGATTATTGGATTTTTGGGTGTTGAGTTTGATAACTTCTTTATATATCTTGGATACTAACCCTTTATCAGATAGGTTGTTTGCAAATATATTCTTCTATTCCATAGGCTACCTTTTAGTTTTGTTGATTGTTTTCTTTATTGTGCAGAAGATTTTTATCTTGAAGTCCCAATAGTTCATTTTTGCTTTTGTTTCCCTTGCCTCCAGAGACATGTCTAGTAAGAAGTCGCTGCAGCCAAGGTCAAAGAGATGGCTTCCTGGGTTTTTATTCAAGGTTTTGATGGTTTTCTATATTACAGTTAGGTCTTTCATCCCTTTTGAATTTATTTCTGTGTATGGTGTAAGAAAGTGGTCTGGTTTCATTCTTTGGCATGTTGCTGTCTAGTTTTCCCAGCACCATTTTTGTAAGTTTTATTGATTTTATTTTTGAGAGAGACAGACAGCACAAATAGGGGAGTGAAAGAGTGAGACCCAACTGTATCTGTTTTTATGCCAGCACCATACTATCTTGATGACTACTGGTTTATGGTATGCTTCAAGTTGGAAACATGATGCCTCCAGCTTTGCTTTTCTTTTTCAGGATGCTTTGGCTATTCAGGGTCTTTTGTGGTTCCATACAAATTTTAGGATTGTTTGTCCTAGCTCTGTGAAAAATGCTCATGGAATTTTGATAGGGATTGAATTAAATGTGTAGATTGTTTTGGGTAGTATAGACATTTTAACAATATTTTTTCCTCCAACCCATGAGTATGAGGAGTATGAGATGTTTTTCCATTTCTTTGTGTCCTCTTCAATTTCCTTCATAAGTGTTCTATAGTTTTCAGAGTACAGATCTTTTACTACTTTAGTTAGGTTTACTCCTAGGTATCTCATGGGGTTTGGTGTAATTGTAAATGGGATCAATTCCTTGATTTCTATTTCTGCTGCTTCATTATTTGTATGTCAAAATGCAACAGACTTCTGTACATTCTTTTATATCCTGAGACTTTGCTGAATTCATGTATTATTTCTAGCAATTTTTTTGGTGAAGTCTCATGTTTTTCACATTAGAGTATCATGTTGTCAGCAAATAGTGAAAGTTTGACTTCTTCTTTGATGATTTGATTGCCTTTTATTTCTTTTTGTTGTCTAATTGCTGAGGCTAAGACTTTCAGTACTATATTAATTAGTAGTGGTGAGAATGGACAACCCTGTCTTATTCTTGACCATTGAGGAAAAGTTCTCAGTTTTCCCCATTAAGGATAAAATTAGCTGTGGGTTGTTCATATATTGCTTTTTTTTAAGTTGAGGTATATTCCATCTATCCCTACTTTCTTGAGGTTTTTTATAAAGAATGGATGATGTATTCCGTCAAATGTTTTTCATCTATTGAGAGGATAATATGGTTGTTATCCTTTTGTTTATTAATGTGATGTACCACATTGATTGATTTGTGAATACTGAGCCACCCCTGAAGCCCAAGATTAAATCCCAGTTGATCATGGTGAATAACTCTTTTTATATGCTGTTGACTTTGATTTGCTAGTATCTTGTTGAGAATTTTTGTGTCATGTTCAACAGGAATATTGATCTTTAATTCTTCTTTTCAGTGGGGTCTTTGTCTGGATTTGGAATCAGGGTAATGCTGGCCCCATAGAAGAAATCTGAAAGTTTTCTTTCCATTTGTAGTTTTTGGAACAATTTGAGAAGAATAAGTATTAACTCTTATTTAAATGTCTGGTAGAATTCCTCTGGGAAGCCATCTGTCTCTGGACTTCTGTTTGTTGGGAGATTTTTGATTACTGATTCAATTTCTTTGCTGATTATGGCTCTGTTCACATTTTCTATTTCATCCTGTTTCAGTTTTGATAGTTTGTTTCTAGGAATTTGTCCATTTTTTCCAGATTTCCCAGTTTGTTGACATATTTTTCACAATATTCTCTTATGATTATTTGTATTTCTGCAGTGTTGGTTGTGATCTCTCCTCTTTCATTCATGATTTTATCTACTTGGGCCTTTTGTCTTCTTTTTAATAAGTCTGACTAGAAATTTATCAATTTTGTTAATTCTTTCAAAGAACCACTTCTTAGTTTCGTTGATATGTTCTACTGGGTTTTTGTTTGTTTTTGTATCATTTATTTCTGCTCTAATCTTTATTATTTCCCTTCTTCTGCTGCTTTGAGCTTTGCTGCTACTTTTTTTTTTTTTTAGCTCCTTTAGGTGTAAGGCTAAGTTGTGTCTTTGTGACTTTTCTTGATTCTTGATGTAAGCTTGTATTGCAAAATCCTTCCCTCTTAGGATTTCCTTTGCTGCATCCCAAAGGTTTTGGACTATTGTGTTTTCATTTTCATTTGCTTCCATGTACTTTTTTATTTCTTTTATTTTCCTGGTTAACCAAATCATTCTTTAATAGGATGTTCTTTAACCTCCAAGTATTTGTGGTCTTTCCAGTTTTTCTTCTGGTTTTTAAGTTTCCTAGTATTGCGGTCTGAAAATATGCATGGTATGATCTTGGTTTCTTGTACTTTTGGAGGGCTGATCTGTGACCTGCTATGTGATCTACTCTGGAGAATGTTCCATGTGTACTGGAGAAGAGTGTGTATTCTGCTGCTTTGGGATAAATTGTTCTGAATATGTCTGTTAAATCCATCTGTTCCAGGGTGTTTTTCAAAGCCATTGTTTCCTTGTTGATTTTCTGTTTAGATGATCTGGGGTAAGTGGGGTTTAAAGTCCCCTACTATTATTATATTATTGTCAAAGTGTTCCTTTATGTTGGTCATTCATTTTTTTTTTTTTTACATATTTGTGTGCTTGGATTTGGGAGGCATAAATGCTTACAATTGTTTTATCTTCTTGTTGGATGGTCTCCTTTATTATGATATAGTGACCTTCTTTGTCTCTTGTTAGTCTTTGTTTTAAAGTCCATGTTGTCTGATATATTTATTGCTACTCCAGCTTTCTTTTGACATTCATTTACATGATAGATGTTTCTCCATCCCCTCACTTTCAATTTGCAGGTCTAAAATGAATTTCTCATAGGCAACATATAGATGAGTCTCTCTTTTTTTTTTAGATGAGTCTTATTTTAATCCATTCAGTCACCCTATGTCTTTTGAATAGAGTGTTTAGTTTATTTGCATTGAAGTAATTGTTGATAGATATGTATATGGTCATTTTATTATTTGTTTTGTGATTGTTCTGAAGATTTTCTCTGATTCTTGTCTTTCTCTCTTTCATGGTTTGCTTAGTTTCTTTAGTGATCTATTTAGATTTATTTCTCTTTATTCTTTGCATATTTATTTGTGTTTTTTGATATATGGTACCATCAGTTTTGTATATAAGCTCTTCTGAGTATAACTATCTATATTAAGTTGATGGCCCTTTAAGTTTGATCTTATTTTTTACTCTTCTCCACATTTTAAGAGTATGTGGTCATATTTTATATCCTTTCATTTTGTGAATTCTTTGACTGAATTTTACAGAAATATTCATTTTTACTGCTTTTGTGTTGTCTACCTTTATACTATCACTTTTGGTCTTTCCTTTTCATTCAAAGGGCCCCTTAATATTTCTTTTAGGGTTGGTTTAGTGGTCATGAATTCCTTTAGCTTTTGTTTGTCTCAGAAACTATCTCTCCTTCTATTCTGAATGTTAGCCTTGCTGGATAGAGTATTGTTGGCTGCAGATTTTTCCATTCAGGACTTTGAATATATCATGCCACTACCTTCTGTCTTGAAAAATTTCTACTGAAAAATCCCCTGCTAGCCTTATGAGTTTTCCATTTTCATCTTAATATCTTCTTTTGTCTTGCTGCTTTAAAATTTTTTTCCTTATTATTATATTTTACCAATTTTAATTACAATATGTCTTTGTGTGGATCTTCTTTTTGTTGATTTGATGAGAGCTCTGTTCCTCCTGAATTTAGATACCTATTTCCTTACTCAGATTAGGGAAATTTTCAGCTAGTTTTTCTTCAAATACATTTTCTGTCTGCTTTTTTTTTCTCTTCCTCCTCCTCTTCCTCCTCTGCTTCTGCTTCTGTTTCTGGATTCCTATAATATAAATATTATTATGCTTGATGTAGTTACTGAGTTCCTTAAGTCTATTCTCATGTTGCATATTTATTTTTGCTCTCTTTTGCTCAACTTGATGATTTTCCCTTACTCTGTCTTATAGGTCATTAGTTCATTCCTCTGTTTCTTCCAGCCTGCTGTCCATTCCATCACACATGTTTCTCATTTTATTTATTGAGCCTTTTATCTCTACTATGTTATTCCTTATCTTTGTATTAAGAGTATCACTCATGTTTTCCACTGTGTATCGAGTTCAGTGACTATCTTTATGATATTACTTTAAATTCTCTATCAGACATGTTACTTATATCTATTTTGCTTAGATCACTGGCCATGGCCTTGTACTTTTCTTTGTTTGGGATAACTTTCATTATCTTCTCTGTTTTCTAAGTCGCTATGCCTGTTTCTGTGTGTGATGAAAGTCAACTATATCTCCCATTCTTATGGATAATGGCCTTATGAAAAAGAGGTTCTGCAGTGCTCTGCCATGTAGTGTCCCCTGTTGCCCACAGCCTGGCTCTTTCAGGAGTGTCTCCAGTGTGTGTTATATGTTCTCTGGTATTTTGTCCTGGCTGCTTTATTTTTCAGGTTAGTCATCTTCAAAGGCTCTCTTTGCTCAATGTGGGCAGTGTTTGGTCCTTAGCCTGAATGTGGCTCATTTTAACTAGGTGTGCTCTGGTCTATTTGTGAACTGAAACCTGTTGTTACCACCATGGACACAGAAGCTCTGCAAAATTCCTACATCAGGAGGTAAGGTGTGAGCAGGGGTTTGGGCTGGTCTTCTGGGGGAGGGTGCCTACTCTAATGGGACTGAGACAAGGGTGACTGGAAGGGTTGTTCTTTTGGAATCCAGGGCTGGGGTTTAGTGTAAGCAAATTAGGTAGGAACTATTTGTCTGTGCTAGTTCCAACAAATGTCTCTCTGTTAATGTTGAGGGGTGGGGGAAGGAAATGCCACAGGCTATTTCCTTTCTTCCTGGAGGGGGTTTCTCTGTGATGCTGCCTCTCTGGGATGTTCTAGTGATGATGTTTTTTTGAAGTGATGGTAAGGTTTGTTGCTAATGGTCAAAAATAATTCTTAAAGATGTCTTTGGTACAAAAAAAAGAGGTGATTTTATGAAAGCGTGGGGACAGGACCCATGGGCAGGAAGAGCTGCCCTGTACCTTGAGGAGAGACTGATTATATACTTGGGAGTTTGGGGAGGTGAAGTCAAGAGGAAGTTTCCAAAGAGATTTTCATATGCTAAAGAAGACTCACAGGATACTGGAGGCCTCCATATTGTCAAACTAAGGTTTTTTTTCCCTCTAGCAAAATATTAACATTAAGACAGTAAGGCATTCTTGGAGAAATGTTTACCTGCCTCAAGTATTTGTTAATGGGCTGCAGGTTAAAGGAAATTTAATTCTATATGCCCTTTCCTTCTGCCTTTGTATCCCATATCACTAGGAGATGAGTGAATAACCTCCCTACTGTGTGCGTCAGCTACTTTTTAGATCTCAGTTTCCTCACTGTCTGTCAGGGGTTGTTTGTATGCCTTGACTCCAAAAGCAATGCAATGCCCTCTGGGCTCTATCTCAGCCATGGCTTTTGACTTTTAAAACTCCAGACTTTATGCCTACTGGGGCATTTACTATGAGGATTTGTTTTCCCAGTGTGCTCTCCTCTGTGTCAGTCTGTCTCACACCCTTCTCTGCAACCATGGCTCCCTCCCCACTGCAGTAGCCATGATCCACTTCTCTCCCAAACCACATCTCCACACTTCCTACCTTCTTCAACATGGCCTCTTCTCTACCTTTCGTTGTGGAGTTTGTTCTGCCAGTCTTCAAGTCAATTTCTTGGGGCATTTGGGATCATTTGATAGTTATCCAGTTGTGTTCATGGAATGAGGTGAGCCTCGGGTCTTCTTACTCCACAGCCATCTTCCAACTCCTGTTTGTTTTGTTTCTTTTAGCACTTTGAATATATCATGCCAGTCCATTCTATTGTGCAGGGTTGCTGCTGAAGAAAATCTGCTAATAGTCTTGCAGGGGTTTTCTTGTATCTAGAAAATTGTATTTCTTTTCCTGTCTTTAAGATTCTCTTCTTGTCTTTAACTTTTAACATTTTAATTATGATTTGTCTTGATGTGTGTCTCTTTGGGTTCCTCTTATTTGGAACTCTCTGGGCCTCCTTGACTTGGATGTCTGTTTTTTTTCCTAGGTTAAAAAAGTTTTCAACCATTATTTCTTCAGATAAAAATTTTCTATTCATTTATATCTCCCTTCTTCTGGGATCCTTAAAATGCAAATGTTAATCTGTTTGATGTTGTTCCATAAGCCCCTTAAGCTATCTTCATTTTTTAAAATTCTTTTTTCTTTTTGTTTCTCCCATTGGTTGAGTCCCTCTGTCCTGTTTTTTAGTTCACTGATCCTTCCTTCTGCTTCATCTAGTCTGCTATTAAACCCCTTTGGTGTACTTTTCATTTCAGTTATTCTATTCATTTGTTCTGTGACTTCTGTTTGCAATTCCCTATATTTTCTATCTCTTCATTGAAGTTCTCACTGTATTCATCCATTCTTCAGTTTGGTGAACATCTTTATGACCATTACTTTGAACATTTTATCTGGTAAACTCCTTATCTCAATGACATTAAGGTTTTATCTGGGATTATATCATATTCTTTCATTGAGAATGTATTCCTCTGGTTCTTCATTTTGGTTGACATTCATATTTATTTCTATACATTGGAACAAACAGACACCTCTCTGTCTCAAAGCACTGACCTTGTATAGGAGATGAAATTTATCATTCAATCCTGCTCTCTTTGGTTTTCTCTCAAACTTTTGTGATTTCCAAGTGGCTTATGTTATTTTTCACAGCTCCTTGTAGTTGAGGGTGTGCCAAGATCTATCAGTGTCCCAAAAAGAAGTATCTCAGATACTAAAAGAAATATCTGCATTTAGATTTAGGGTGATTGGAAGTGAGACCCTCAGGCAATAGCTTTATAAAAATGCAAAATATACAGTCCTGTCACATGTTTTAGCCCTATTGCCCCCAAGACCTGGTAATCTGGAGTTGTTCCCTGGGTAGCAGTTACAAAAAGTGGGGCTCCAGACAAACTTATAAGCTATTTTCTGGAAGATACAAGGCAGACAGAGAGAATAAAGATGGCATTCTTCAGCCTATATTCACTGAAAGAACTTGTATAGCCTCTACATGTGTGCCTAGCATGAAGACTGCCACTAAGGCCAAATCTCCAGGACTAACCCATTGGCCTCTTTCCTGAAAGTCTGGGAGTGTGTATTACTATGCTGTTTATACAGTGCCCTGGAGGTGGCAGCCTATCAAGGGATGTTTCTTTGATTGTTATAGTCCAGGGGACCCAAGAATGCTAGCCCCTCTACCAGTTCCAGGATATCAAAGAGTACCCCCTTTGTGGCAGCTGCAAAAACCAGATCACAAGACATAAACTAGAATACCAAGCATGTATAAGAACTCCTCTTTAATGGATGAGCACTCTGGCACTCTGGATCATGGCAGAGGGAAAGCATGAAGGTAGTGCTCTCCTTCTGAGGTCTCAGGAAAGGTTTACAGTCAGCCCTTAGATCTGCCCCTCAAGCTGAAGCTGTGATGATAAACAAATGGATCTCTTTTTCAGAAATATTGAGCTTCTGGGTCAGTGCCTTTCACTGTGTCCTGGTGGTGGTAACTATTTAAGAACTCTTTCTCCATTGGTTATAGTTCTGTGGGATCCATCCATAAGCATAATCATCACTGGTCACGAGAGTCAGATGATGTACAGGTGTCCTCTGGTAGCAGATGAAAAATTAGGGCACCAGAAAAGGATGTAAGCTCCTTTCTGTATGATACTGATGAGCTGTAGTGAAGCAGAAGAAAGCACAAAATTGAATTTATCAGCCTCCATTCCCTGGAAGCTCCTCTGTAGGCTACTCTAAGTGTCCCTGACAACTCTGTGGGATGTTGTAAGTGTACCAAACCAGAAAGCTGCCCCTCAAGCCAAAGCTCCTGGATAAGCAAATAGACCTCTTTCTCAGAAAGACTGGAAGTGTGTTTCAATCTCCTTTCAGTGCAGTACCCTGGGAGTAATAGTCTGCCCCAAACTGTCTCTCTCATTGTTACAGCTTTACGAGACCCAGAAATGAAAGCCCCTTCCTTGACCTCCAGATCCAGGCAATCAAGGAACGCCCCTGGATGGCAGCTGCAAAATCCATATAATTAGACATAAAAATCAGGCAACAGACATGTGTAGAAACTCTCCTTGGGAAGATGGGAGCATTCTGGAACACAGCAGTTGCTCTTCTCCCAACTTTTTTTTAATCCTAAGAACATTTTGCTCTATTAACAATCTCTAAAACTCCCTGTAGGTCAGGTATCTATGGCTACCTCTCCATTGATCATGGTAATTATGGCTTCCTGGATTCTACTCTCTATTACTTTGGGGCCCTGTCATTCCCAGGATGTTATTGAATCCAGTTTGGTGACCCAGTGTGCAGAGAAGGGTTATCACCAAACTTCCTAGTGTTCATGCCCTTCTCACCTGTGCCTTCCTATGCCCTTGGTGCATGTATATCCATTGGGCCTTCTCATGAAAGATAGTCATTTTGTAGCCCTTCGGTTTCTTACCATGTGCCTGTTTCTACACGTCCCATTCTCTTAGCCTCTTTGTTCCTTCCTCTACATCTACCTACTTTGCTGATATTTAGCCACCAGTTTTCTCTAGTCTTCTCAAAGTCACCTCAGTAGTGAATTAGCTCCATTCTAGGACTCCTGACTAAGATGTTAAATCCCATATCCTAAAAAAACACACACACACACAAAAACCAAAAGAAAACAAAAAACAAAAAACAAACCAAAAAACCCCACAAAACTTTAATTATTGCTTATCTGACTTTATAGTCTGAGCCCTTTGATCACACACCCTCAAAATCCATCCCAAGTATACTCCCTTTGCTCCTGGTTGGGAGCCTTTCAATTCTTTAGATGAATAGTCTTTTTCCTCCCTTATCAGGCCCAGCAAATCCCTAACTGGGTTCTGTTAATATTTAATCTTAGTTGTTGTCTTGGGAGCTAGAAGAGGAAAGTGCCTATTGGCTTGTGTATGGGGGTGGGACCTTCTGAGCTCTAACTGGGAAAGGGGAGGGCACCTCTGTAGTCCTGAAAGACAATGGGATCTGTAGAATCACCATCCAAAGGGATCTCCACCCAGATACTCCTGTCATAGTTTTCAGGTTTCCAAGTTTCTCCCCACCAAGGTTCTGACTTGCATATCTCAGACCTGCCTTCACTGGACATTCACACCACTATAGAGATCTAAAACTCTCACAAAGACCCTCTGCTATATTGCAGCTTCCTGCCAACCACAGATGATGAAAATCTCTTTGGAAGCCCTGGCTGAAGCTCTCTGGCTCCTATGCTTACTCATACATGTAAGTAAATCTCACTCTCCTTTTTTTGCTTCAGGACATCAGCTCAACATAGCAATAACTGACCAACTCCACTATCTTTGTCAGCACTGTTCCCTCATGTTTTTCAAATGCTTGTATCATTGCACTTAGCTCAGCAACATTCCACATAGGGTCATTTTCCAAGGCCAACTCCAGTGAAATCTTTAGTAATTGAGCTCCCGTCTTGCATCAGGGTCTATATGTGCCCTTTCCATCAAGGATTGTGTCTTCTTTATCTCATAGCCAGTGTGAGATCCAATCCCAAGCCCTCATTTTGTGTCTCCTTTTTAAATTTTAATATAATTTAATTTAATGTCAAGTTAGCTAACACACAGTGTATACAGTGTGTTCTTGGTTTGGGGAGTAGATTCCCATAATTCATGGCTTACATACAACACCCAGTGCTCATCCCAACAGGTGCCCTCCTCCCTGCTCATCACCCACTCACCCCCATCAACCCTCAGTTTATCCTCAGTTTTTAAGAGTCTCTTATGGTTTGCCTCCTTCCCTCTCTGTAACTTTTCCCCCCTTCCCCTCCCCCATGGTCTTCTGTTAAGTTTCTCAGGATCCACATAAGAGTGAAAACATATGGTATCTGTCTTTCTATGCCTGACTTATTTCACTTAGCATAACACTCCCAGTTCCATCCACGTTGCTACAAAAGGCCATATTTCATTCTTTCTCATTGCCAAGTAGTATTCCATTGTATATATAAACCACATCTTCTTTATCCATTCATCAGTTGATGGAGATTGAGGCTCTTTCCACAATTTGGCTCTTGTTGAAAGTGCTGCTATAAACATTGGGGTAAATGTGCTGCTGTGAATCAGCACTCCTGTATCCTTTGGATTAATTCCTAGTAGTGCTATTTCTAGGCCATAGGGTAGTTCTATTTTTAAATTTTTGAGGAACATCTGCACTGTTTTCCAGAATGGCTGCACCAGTTTGCATTCCCACCAACAGTGCAAGAGGGTTCTTATTTCTCCGCATCCTCACCAGCATCTGTTGTTTCCTGAAGTTGTTAATTTCAGCCACTCTGACTGGTGTAAGGTAACAGTGTGGTTTTGATTTGTATTTCCCTGATGATGAGTGATGTTCAGCATCTTTTCATGTGTCTGTTGGCCATCTGGATGTCTTCTTTAGAGAAGTGTCTATTCATGTCTTCTGCCCATGTCTTCACTGGATTATTTGTTTTTCAGGTGTGGAGTTTGGTGAGTTCTTTATAGATTTTGGATACTAGTCCTTTATCCCATATGTCATTTGCAAATATCTTTTCCCATTCCATCGGTTGCCTTTTAGTTTTGTTGATTGTTTGCTTTGCAGTGCAGAATCTTTTTATCTTGATGAGGTCCCAATAGTTCATTTTTGCTTTTAATTCCCTTGCCTTTGGAGACATGTCAAGCAAGAAATTGCTGTGACTGAGGTCAAAGAAGTTGTTGCCTGTCTTTTCCTCCAGGGTTTTGGTTTCCTGTCTCATGTTTAGGTCTTTCATCCATTTTGAGTTTATTTTTGTGAATGGTGTAAGAAAGTAGTCTAGTTTCATTCTTCTGCATGTTGCTGTCCAGTTCTCCCAGCACCATTTGTTAAAGAGACTGCCTTTTTTCCATTGGATATTCTTTCCTGCTTTCTCAAAGATTAGTTGGACATACATTTCTGGGTGCAATTCTGGGTTCTTTATTCTATTCCATTGGTCCATGGGTCTGCTTTTGTGCTAACACCATACTGCTTGATGATTACAGCTTTGTAGTAGAGGCTAATGTCTGGGATTATGATGCCTCCTGCTTTGGTTTTCTTTTTCAACATTACTTTGGGTATTTGGGGTCTTTTTGGCTCCATACAAATTTTAAGATCATTGTTCTAGCATTGAAAAGAATGCTGGTGCAATTTGACTGGGATTGCATTGGATGTGTAGATTGCTTGGGGTGGTATTGACATTTTAACAGTGTTTATTCTTCCAATCCACGAGCATGGAATGTTTTTATATTTCTTGGTGTCTTCTTCAATTTTCTTCATAAGTTTTCTATCGTTTTCAGCATACAGACATTTTACATCTTTGGTTAGGCTTATTCCTATGTATTTGTGGGTTTTGGTGCAATTGTAAATGGGATCGATGTCTTGATTTCTCTTTCCATTGCTTCATTATTGGTGTGTAGAAATGCCACCGATTTTTGTACATTGATTTTGTATCCTAAGACTTTGATGAATTCATGGCTCAGTTATAGAAACTTTTTGGTGGAGTCTTTCAGGTTTTCCATGTAGAGTATCGTGTCATTTGCAAAACGTGAATGTTTGACTTCTTCTACCAATTTCTTTTTGTTGTCTGATTGCTGAGGTTAGGACTACTCAGATTTCACTTGTTGTTTAATAATAACTAAGACATTACCTGGAAACCTTTTTTTAAAAAATATAACCTACCAATCAGTGGTTTGCTGGTGAACTGTCCCTTCAATCAAAAAAGTCCTAATTGGTATCATTTACTGATTTCTGTGATATGAATGTCCCATGATGGCTGGTTCTCAGCTCCCAACGTGATGTGTGGATGTGGAATGGAAGGAAGTGAGCAGCATCTGTCTTGTGAGTGGGTATAGGCCTGCTCCAGGAGAACACTTTTGCCAAACCTATCTGTTTAATTTTTTAAATGTTTTTTTAAGTTTATTTATTTTGAGAGAGAGAAAGCAACAAAGTATGAGTGGGGGAGGGGCAGAGACAGAGGGAGACACAGAATCTGAAGCAAGCTCCAGGTTCTGAGCTGTCAGCACAGAGCCCAATGTGGGGCTCGAACCCATGAACCATGAGATCATGACCTGAGCTGAAGTCGGATGCTTAACTGACTGAGCCATCCAGGGGCCCCTTGCCAAACCCATCTTTGATTGATTGTTTAGTATCCATGTACTGCATTGTCTACCTTTCAGCTGAACAAAAACACAAGCTCACTAGCACAGACACAATACAAATGCACTACACCCTTTAAGTGCTCAGATACTAACACTAATGTTTGGAAAGAGTTATTGTTACCAAGTATCTCCATATATATTTCCCTGTTCAGTCATTACAACTGTCCTGTAAAGTCAGTATCATTTTTTCCTTTTTAGGTTTGGAAGCTGATGCTCAGAAGGGTTCAGTGACTCACCCAGTCAGCCCTGATGCCAAATCGGGGTAAAGCAGTCTCATCTCACTCCATTCGATCCAGTCCTCTTCCCACCTGGCCTCTCTTGATTTTCCTAATGACATGCTGGAGATCATAGCCAGAGTGGGATTGGAAGAATTAGAACATTGACTTGGATCTTTTTTAGGGGTAAATTGGTAAACTTCCTGGAATACATTGTTTTTAATCTCCATTTTGTGGATGATAAAGGGATGCAGTAGCTCTTTGTGAGAAAGAACAATCATAACACACACCTGAGGTAGGGAAGGCAGCCAGTGGAAAA
Source organism: Prionailurus bengalensis (assembly GCF_016509475.1). Lineage (NCBI taxonomy): Eukaryota > Metazoa > Chordata > Mammalia > Carnivora > Felidae > Prionailurus > Prionailurus bengalensis. The sequence goes on along the minus strand of NC_057349.1, from coordinate 27,785,857 downwards.
GCACAATAAGGCCACATGCCTGGATCTAAGCCCCTTCCATTTCTTCCCTACTGGGCCCAGCACCATCAGATGGGGCAAGGATAGGCCTCTTCCTCTTTAGAATACTTGAGTATGGACAAAACACCAAGTCTCTTTTCTCTGTTCTTCTTTGCACAGCTGAGGGAGCATGGGATTTTCAAAAGAAATTTTACTTAGACATTACAGAAAAACAAACAATGAGTGAACAAATGCAAAAACCATAAAGGCAAAAAGAGCCTTCAAAGTTTTGACATGGAGACCCACAAAAGCTTACCCTTTCATCAAGCATAGATGCTTATTTAGCAACACACCTTGTCTGACAAGCAGAGCCCTTCCCTTGCAATCCCTGTACCTCTTTACCCTGCCAATTTGTCAAGGAGAGTCCTGCTACCTAAGGGAGAAAGGGTACAAAATGAACGGGGTAGTGCTGTAGCTGGCAAATGCAGCCCTTCTCTCCAGAGGTTATGAGATGCAAAGGGAGTAAGTGGTGGATCACTTTTGTGGAGCACAATGTGTGGGTACCTGGGCTTGGGAGCCAGGTGGACATAGTATAATGCCCAGGTAAAGTGAAAGACTTGGATGAGTCCCTCCATCTTTGGTCAGTAAGATGGAAATAATTATCTTTTCTAAATTGTTATTCAAAAAAAATTTTTTAACATTTATTTTTGAAAGAGAGAGATAGAGAAAGAGAAAGAGTGCAAGCAGGGGAGGGGGAGAGAGAAAGGGAGACAGAATCTGAAGCAGGCTCCAGGCTCTGAGCTGTCAGCACAAGCCAGATGTGGAGCTCAAACTCACGGACCGTGAGATCATGATTTGAGCCTAAGTCAGATGCTTAACCCACTGAGCCACCCAGGCGCTTCTGGAAATAACTATTTCTTAACTCTTGCTGGGGGTTGTGAGGACAGAAGGAAATGACACATGTGATGGACTGAGCATAACTCCGGACTCATAATAAGTCCTCAGGATGGGCCATTAATGAATGTCACTAACAACAGCTGATTTGAGCCTGACCTTTCCGGGGGCCCTACCCTAGTTCTTTACAGGGGCAAATGACAACAGCATATCCATGTATATGAATAGGACTTGCATTGGCAAAGGTCTATGAATTCTATGCCTGTAGACTAAAGATACTGGCCCCAGATTCTGTTCTCACTAGGTAGGTTTTCATGACCACCAAGGGAAACATGAGGAAGGAAAATGGAGAGAAGATGGACAAAAGAGGCAAGAAAAAAGAAGAGCAAACCATTCAAGACAGCAATACTGAGTTCCTGGCTTTGGGAATATGTTGCATAATGCCAAAAGCTTGAAGAAATAGAGAAATTGTGCACCTGGAGTTTGCTTTGGGAATATTAAGAATCAAAAATCAAGAAAGCCCAGATATATGCAGCATCTATTGGGGAAGGCCTATACCACCTAGGACTTCCTTTACTATTACTGAAACTTTCCATTTCTTCATTCTGCTTTGTTGCTTTGTTCTTTATACCCTACCTATAAATAAGGAAAAGGGAGTGTTACATGGAATACAGCAATGGTTTTATACTTTTTTGAAAAAAAAAAACACTATTTTCCCCCAAATTATGTCTTATACCATAGACTATAAATGTCAAGAAGGCAAGAGAAATGTCTTTCTTAATTATTGTTGAAATTTCAGTCTTAGAACAATGCCTAGCAGATACTCAAAATACGTTGGTTTAATGAACAAAGAAGAATCCAAATCATAAAGCTGAAAAAATTGCTAATTTGGGACTTCGAATTAAAACTTAGAAATGAAGAGGTTTACTCTCTTCCCATCTCTGGAAGTCATAAAAATGAACAACAACAAACAACAACAAAAAGAAAATGAAGTAGAAAACTTCATCTCTAACTAAATTAGGAAGGAGTTCAAGAATATTAAGAATTCCACCAGATAAAATGACATTTTGATCAGCTGAGAATACTATGGTTGCCTCCACACCTTGTACCCATTCTCTCCTCATAACTGGACTCCGGTCTCCTGGCCATGTGGTTTCAGTGGAATTGAACTTTCCTCCCAGCCCAAGCAGAGACTCTGATTATCTTGAGACCATCTCAAACCCCTGGGCTGAGATTATTTGTTCAATTCTGGACACAGAACCCAAGTTAGACCCATAAGGGCCTATTAGACTAATCTCCAATACTTTGGCTGACATACTGGAGAAGCAGTTCATTTCTTTTTCCTTTTGCAAGTAAATGAGAATTATATTGGCCCATATAGCCAGTCAGCCTCTTAAGACCTCCAAAAAAGACCTGCTTGAGAACTCCCAAGATGCAAAGACAAAAAACAGAGAGAAAGTGGTTCATGGTCATGTTGCTTAAGGCCTGGTTAAATCTCATTTGAAGCCAGATATGCCCTTGGATTCATCAGCTGTGGGAGACAATTGACTTTGTTTATTTAGAGCTCTTTCAGTTGGGTTTTCTATAGCTTGCATATGCATCTGAAGTGGAACAATCTCAAAGCTGATAATACACCTCTCAAGATTTTTAGATTGCTCTGAAGGTAAGTGGACCTTGAGGAATCTGATGAAGCTATACTTGAAAATCAAAAGGTGAGAGCATGAATATAGGAGAGGAGTAGTAGGAGACATACAATTTTCCATCTTGAAGACTGGTTAAGGGTGGAGGTCAACACTAGACATTCTTATTTTCTATAAACAGGTTTTTAATCTGGAGAAGCAGCTGGAAGTAAGAAATTGTTAACCAGAGTCATGGGAGCAGAGAAAAATCAATGTTAAATTATTATCAATGTTAAACCTAATACCTTTTGAGCTATGAGGCATCTCTGGAAATCACTGTCCAGCTGCTGTTGGGAGATCATTTTACTTCAATAAAGTGAAGACTCCAAATATAAGGAAAGAACTATGTCCACCAAGTGGTAGATTTTGTGGAAAAAGCACTTAGTGACAATAGAACTAATTGGACGCTATTGACTGATTGGAAGCTAATACTCTCTGCCCTCCTAATCTTTTTTTGTTTTTTTTTTTGAGCAAATAGAAGGTACAGACAAACTCATCCCAATAAAAATGAGTAATATGCAGAAGGGATATGAAATAGACCATGTGCACAAACATCGCAAATTTTTAAGTGAAAGTAAATGATAATTACACGCAAAGAAGAATACACTTAAAAAGAAAACTCATTGAAGTTAAAAAAAGAAAATTTTAGGAAAATATTTCTCTGTACTCTCAAATTGAAAAGTGAATAGATTCTTTTTGGCAGTTGGGAAATTGTTTGTTTGTTTTAAGTAAGTTTTAAGCCCCAACATGGGGCTCAAACTCACAATCCTGAAGTCAAGAGTTACATGCTCTACTGATTGAGCCAGCCAGGCGCCACCAGTTGGGAAGTACTTTAAAAAAGAGATTTAGAGGATATAAAATGAGATTGCAAAACTCCGAAAGGCAGTCAGTGATAACAATATAATTCTTACTGGGAAAAAAAATTGTTAGTTTAGAAAAATATTAGAATATATATCACTGAACACAGTGTCAGTAATATGAGGAAATCACCCAGCAAAGTTAAATAAAAAGAGATTCCGATTCCTGGGTGGCTCAGTAGGTCAAGCATCCGAGTTTTACTCAGATCATAATCTCTGGGTTCACCAGTTCAAATCCCAGCTTAGCCTCTGTGCTGACAGCTCAGGGCCTGGATCTACTTCAGATTCTGTGTCTCTTCTCTCTGCCCTTCCCCCACTCATGCTCTAGCTCGCTTTCCCTCAAAAATAAATAAACATTAAAAAAATTAAGAAAAGGGATCATGACTAGACAAAAATGAAAAATATCTAAAGCAAGACAGAAAAAATTAAATTGAGTGAGTTAGTGTTCCCGAGGAAATGAAGAGAATAAACAGAAAAGTAAAAGTACTCAAATATAATAGAATGAAACATTTCTAAAATAAAAACAAGAACTGAAACTGCAGGCACACTTCGTACTGGGTAAAAATTGATACAGAATTATTAACACTGAGTCATACCTTAGTAAACTTATTGAGCTTTAAGGATAAAGAGCAAATGCTGTAGACATCCAGGAAAAAAGGAAGTCACTTATCAAGATGAGCCTCAAACTTCTCTAGAGGCAGACACAGTGCTTTAAGATAAAGTAAAAAACAATATTCAAGAATTCTGAAGGAGGAAAAGTTCGACCTGAGAATTTTCTACCCAGTCAAATGTTAATTCATCATCTAAAAACTTAAGCATATAATAGTCATGAAAGATTTTTGAAAAAATATTTGACAATTGTATTTATTCTACTAAGAGAAGAATCAAAATAAAGAACTAAGAAAATTACATTACATATAAGTATAGGGATAATAATATCTATTTAATAGGATCAAATCAATACTTCCAAATTGTTAAAACCTTTAAGTTTTTAGAGTAGTTTTATGTTTATAATAAAATTAAGAAAAAGGCACAGAGACTTCCCATATATCCCTTGTTCCCAAACATGCATGGCCTCCCCTATTATCAACATCACTAACCAGAATGGTACATTGTTTTCAACCAAGGGTAAGCCTACATTGACACAACATAACCACCCAAAACCCATAGTTTACCTAAAAGTTTACCCTGGACATTGTATATTCAATGTATTTAGAAATGTATCCATCATAGGGTATTTTCACTGCCCTAGAAAAGCTTTACACTCTGCCTATTCTTCCCCACCCTCCCACCCTCTGGGAACCACTGATGTTTTTACTGTCTCCACAGTTTTGTCTTTTCCAGAATGTCTTATAGTTGGTGGAATCATACAGTATGTGGCATTATCAGATTGACTCCTTTCACTTACTAATATGCATTTAAGTTTCTTTTATGTGTTTTCATGGCTTGGTAACTCATTTCATTTCAGTGCTGAATAATATTTCACTGTCTGCATGTGCCATTTATTTATCCATTCATTTACTGAAGGCCATCTTGGTTGCTACTAAGTTTGACAATTATGAATAAAGCTGCTTCAAATATCCATGTGCAGGTTTCTGTGTAGATATAAATTTTCAACACTTTTGGGTAAATACCAAAGAGTGTGATTGCCAGATTGTATAGAGAAGTAGTTTTTTAAGAAACCCTAAACTGTCTTACAAAGTGGCTGTACCATTTCACATTTCCATCAGCAAAGAATGAGAGTTCTTGTTGTTCCATATCCAAATGCTATTGTCAGGTGTCCCAGATTTTGGATGTTCTAATAGGTGTGCAGTGGTATCTCATTGTTTTAACTAACTCTGTTTATGTCAAAGAAGTTATCAAGAAATGAGAAATAATAAGCTTTAAAACTGAGATAAATTCATAGAATATAAATATTGTGATTCCTCATAGAATAAAATTAATCATAATGTAATTTAAATATCTGAAAATACAGAGTGAAAAGAACCTAGGAAAAAATTTAAGTGTTTTCATGTCCTCATATGTAATATCAGAGAATCAATGCAACTTTATTTTAAAATCCAAAGTTAAAAAATACTTAAAAGGTAAATGAAAGATAATCTAGATTCTTTTGGTGACCATGGAATTTGAAATCAGGGCATATGGATTTTGTATATTTCCAGTTTTCAGCATATTTCTGTATTTATTTTCATTACACAGACATGAGAAACTCATGATACATACAGATAATTAGTTGTAATTGATTTTTTAAAAAATTTTAATGGCTAGTCTTGGAATCTCAAGGTACTCTAAATGTGTCAGGTTGAATAACTAAAAACAGACCACAATTGCTCTCATTTCTAAATAGACAAATACACAGTTGAGAAGGAATCAGTGAGCAGATTCCTCAGACAATTAACATCTGTATTATTTGACAGAAAAAAAAAAAACGCCTTTCAAATATACATAGAGTGACTATGCGGGCTGCCATAAACAAAATACCACAGACTGGGTAGCTTAAGCAACAGGTATTTATTTTTTCACAGTTCTGAAGATGAGAAGTCTAAGATCAAGGTGCCATCATGGTTTGTGTCTAGTGAGAGTTCTTTCCTTGGCTTGCTTCCATCTTGCTGTGTGCTCACAGGGCTTCTCTGTACCAGTGGGAAGACAGAAAGTTCTCTGGTGTCTCTCATTTTCTTGTAAGGACACCAGTCCTATAGGATCAGGGACTACCCTTGTGACCTTCTTCAGCCTTAGCTACCTTCCGATCTCTAAAGAGAGTCACCTTGTGGGTTAGGACATATGAATCTCAACATGTGAATTTTGAGGGAAGAAAATTTAGTCCATAGTACCTAGTAATAGTTTAATATGTTCCATGGTATCTTTTTCAGAAATCTCAAATACTTCAGATTAACCTCTGTCAAGTTTACTGAGAATTAAAAATTTATTTTATTTATGTTATGGACATTAACTCAAAATAGAATTCACACAACAGGGAATTGTGGGGGCGCCTGGGTGGCGCAGTTGGTTAAGCGTCCGACTTCAGCCAGATCACGATCTCGCGGTCTGGGAGTTCGAGCCCCGCGTCAGGCTCTGGGCTGATGGCTCAGAGCCTGGAGCCTGTTTCCGATTCTGTGTCTCCCTCTCTCTCTGACCCTCCCCCGTTCATGCTCTGTCTCTCTCTGTCGCAAAAATAAATAAATGTTGAAAAAAAATTAAAAAAAAAACAGGGAATTGTGAATGTATACTGAATTATGTCAGCTTATTAATTAGATCAGCAAAACACATAGAGCCAATTTATAATATTTTAGCTAGTAGAGATTCCTTATCCCTTAAAAGTAGTGATTTATTGTGCATTAAAATGTTTGGTTTAGAATCTTACTTTTTGACAACCAAAGAACTTGGTTCACTTCTCATTAAATAAGTAAAATCCTGAGAATAACTATTTCATGTTATATAACTGAAATTTTTATAATAGAAAACTGTACCTAATCGCTATTAGAAAAAGAAAGATGTTACATGCATAAAAATTGGATTAGAACAGGTAAAGTTATCATTGTCTACAGATCATATAATTATAAACATGAGTAAAGAAAGAGAACTAAGTGCACTCACTGGTGGTAGGAATACAAAATAGTGCAGCTGCTATAAAAAATGGTATGGTGGGTGCACCTGGGTGGTTCAGTTGGTTGAATGACTGACTCTTGAGTTCAGGTCATGATCTCACTGTTTGTGACCCCACATCAGGCTCTGCACTGACAGCATGGGGCCTGCTTGGGATTCCCTCCCTCTCTGCCTGTCTCCCACTCTCACTCTCTCTCTCTTAAATAAATAAACCTTAAAAAATGGTATGGTGATTCCTTAAAAAAATCCTTACTATATTATCCTGCAATTTCACTTCTGGGAATATATCCAAAAGAATTGAAAGTGGGAAGTCACACAGATATTTGCACACTCATATTCATAGCAGCATTATTCACAATAGCCAAAGGTGGAAGCATCCCAACTGGTCATTGATAAATGAATGGATACACAAAATGTGGTATTTGCATACAATAAAATATTATTTGGCCTTGAAAAAGAATAAAATTCTGATACATGCTATACCTTGGATGAGTGTTAGGACATTATGTTCAGTGCAATAAGCCAGGCACAAATGGGCATATACTGTATGACTCTATTTACATGAGGTTTCACACTAGAGTAGTCAAATTCTTAGAGTCAGAAAGTAGAATTGTGGTTTCCAAGTCTAGCAGAAGAGAGTAATAGAGTTAATGGTAAATGGATATGAGTTTCAGTCTTGGAAAAGTTCGAGACAGCTCATGATGATAGTTGCAGAACTCTGTGAATGCCATGAAACTATACAGTTAAAAATGGTTAATATGCTAGGTTATATGTGATTTATATTTTATTGCAGTTGAACAAAAAAAGAAAAGTAAGAAACTGTTATCAATACCACTCCATTCCCCCAAATTCAGAATAATACTTGGGTATACGATTAATATGTAAAAGTCAATAGCCTTCATATATATAAAAGCAAACACACAAAAAACAAAAACAAAACAAAGCTCCCAAAACCAAAAAAAGAAAAAAAAACAGAAATTATAATCAAGGGCCTATTTTTAAAATTTTGTTTTGTTGTCACTTAATATGCATTACATAAAATTTACCACCTTAATCATTTTTTTGTGTGTAATTCAGTGACATAAAGTATATTCACAATGTGTACAACCATCACTATTATCCTTCTATAGTACTTTTTCATCATCCCAAACAGAAATTCTATACTTATTCAATAATAATTACCCATTCCACCCTTCTCCTATTGCCTGGCAACCTCTATTCTACTTTATGTCTCTATGAATTTGCCTAGCCTGAGTACTTCATATAAGTGGAACCATAAAATACTTATCTTTTTTGTCTGCTTTATTTCATTTAGCATTTTCAATTTTCATCCATTTTGTAGCATGCATCAGACTTGTCTTCCCTCTTAGACTGAATAATATTTCATTCTCTATATACATATTTTGATTACCCATTCATCCACTGATGGATATTTGGATTTTTCCACTTACTGGATACTGTGAATAAACTGCTATGAATATCACTACAATTGTCTTGGTCCCTGGTTTCAATTCTTTTGGGTATATTGCTAGGAGTGGAATTGCTGGATCATATGGTAATTCTATTTTTAATTTTGTAAGGAACCATCAAACTGTTTTCTACAGCAGTTGTACCATTTTACATCCCCATCAAAAACGTACACAAGTTCCAATTTCTTCACAAATTTGCCAACTCTTGTTATTTTGTTTTTGTTTTGTTTTCTTTTGTTTTGTTTTGAATAGCTATCCTAGTGGGTGTGAGATAGTCTCCCATTGTTATTTTGATTCGTATTACCCTAATGATTACTGATATTGAGCATCTTTTCATGTACTTAGCCATTTGTGCATCTTCTTTAGAGAAATGTCTATTTAAGTGTCCATTTTCTAATTGAGTTGTTTGTTTTTATTTTTATGGAGTTGTAGGAGTCTTTTACATATTCTGCACAATAATCCCTTATTAGATATATGACATACAAATATTTTCTTCCACTTACTTGATTGTGTTTTCATTCTCTTAATAATAACCTTTGATGCATACATTTTAATTTGATTAAAAAATGCAATTTATTTATTTTCCTTGTTGCTTGTTTTGGTGTCACATCCAAGAAATCATTGTCAAATCTAGTATCATAAGGATTTATTCTGTGTTTTCTTCTATGATTTTTATAGTTTTAGCCTTTAAATTTTGGTCTTTGATCCTTTATGACTTAACTTGTTTTGCATTATGGCACAGGGTAAGGTTTAAATTTCATTCTTTTGCATGTGAGCATCCAGTTTTCCCACACTATCTATTGAAAAAAAATTGTCCCTTCAATGAATGATCTTGGCAAGCTGGCTAAAAATCAATTGACTATATGTTATTTCTGGTGTCTCTATTCTAATCCATTGGTATATATTCATGTTTTTGTGCCAGTAAAATACTGTTTTGCTTATGGTCACTTTATAATAAGTTTTGAAATCAGGAAGTGTGAGTTTTCCAACTTTATTCTTCTTTTTCAAGATTGTTTTGGCAATTCAGGGGCCCCTGAAATTCCATACGCATTTGAGAATAGAATAAATTATGTTTCTGCCAAAACATCCTTGGAATTTTCATAAAGATTGCATTTAATCTGTAGATTGCTTGGGCAATCATCTAAACAACATTGAATTTATAATCCATGAACACAGGATGTCTTTCCACTTATATTTCTTCTTTAATTTTTTTTTTCAGAAATGTTTTGTAATTTTCAGTATACAAGTTCTTCATCTTCCTGGTTACATTCATTCCTAAATATTAAAATTGGTGCTATTATAAATGGAATTTTTCTCATTTTCTCTTTGGATTTTTAATTTTTAGTGTATAGAAATGAAACTGATTTTTGCGTTGGTTTTGTGTCCTTCAACTTCACTGAATTTGTTTATTAGCTCTACCAGTACTTTTTATATGTGTTTTTTAGGGTTGTTTACATATAAGATCATGTCATCTGCAAACAGATAATTTTACTTCTTCCTTTCCAATTTGGATGCTTTGTATTCCTTTTTCTTACCTAATTACCTTGGCTAGAACTTCATGTTGAAGAGAAATAGTGAATTCAGGCATCCCTTTCTTGTTCCTGATCTTTGGGGAAAAGCTTTCATTCTTTCATTATTGAGTATAATGTTAGCTGTGGCTTTTTCCTATTGGATTTGATCACAAGAAAGTTTCCTTCTATCCCTAGTTTATTGAGTGGTTTTATCATGCAATGAGTTGAATTTTGTCACTTTATTTTTTTTTTGCATCAATTGATATGATCATGTTTTTCTTCTTTCTTCTTCATCTCCTTCTTCCTTTCTTCTTTCTCCTTCTCCTTCTTCTTCCTTTTTCCTTCTCCCTCTCCTTCTCCTTCTCCCTCTCCCTTTCCTCCTCCTCCCCTTCCTCTTCTTCTTCTTCTTCTCTTCTTCTTTTTCTTCCTTTCTTCTTTCTCCTTCTTCTTTTCTCTGTCTCCTTATCCCTCTTCTTCACTTTCTCTCTTCTTCTTCTTCTTCTTCTTCTACTGGCTTTGGTATCAAGATAATTCTGGCCTCAGAGAATGAGTGAGGAGGTGCTCCATGCTCTCCAGTCTTTTGAAAGAGTTTGAGAAAGAAATGGTATTAACCACTTTCTAAATGTTTGGTGGATTTCACCAGTGATGCCTTCTGATCCAGGTCTTTTCTTTCTTGGGAGATTTTTGAGTAGTGATTCAATATCCTTAATAATTAAAAGTAAAACACTATTTTTTAAGTTGATTTATGTTGAGAGAGAGAATGCATGAGCAGGAGGGGCAGAGAGAGAGAAGGAGAGAATCCCAAACAGGCTTTAAACTGTCAGCACAAAACCCAATGTTGGAATTGAACTCATGAACTGTGAGATCATGACCTGAGCCAAAACCAAGATACGAAACTTAACTAACTAAGCCACCCAGGAGCCCCTATTTTTAAAGCACCAAAATATGTATAAATTGCTTCAAATAAATTACAATAACTGCATGATATATATAAGAATAATTGTAAAATCTATTGGTGTATACCTTTGTGATTTGAAAAATATTCTCACTCTATCTTCTTGAACAAGAAGATTCAGTGTCATTTTTAAAACTGACAATATTTCTAAAGTAATTTATAAATGCAATGCAAAATCAATAACAGAAAAATATTTTGAGTGAAAATGTAGAGAAACTTTGATAGGGGATTTAAAAAATTTATATAGAAAATTAGGGGTGCCTGGGTGGCTCAGTCAGTTAAGGGTTCCACTTCAGCTCAGGTCATGATCTCATGGTTCATGAATTGGAGTCCCACATTAGGCTCTGTGCTGACAGCTCGGAGCCTGGAGCCTACTTCAGATTCTGTGTCTCCCTCTCTCTCTGCCCCTCTCCTGCTCCCACTCTGCCTCCCTCTCTCTATCTCTCAAAGAAATTGAAAAATTTAAAATTTATATAGAAAATTAAATATGCTATTCCCAGAGAAATTCTGACAGAAAGGAGTAATGAGATGAGATTACCCTATAAACCATGAAAACATAACATAATTAAAACAGTGAGGTACTGATATACTAATAGGCTGACAAATTAATGCACAGGATGATGTAACATCAAGGAATAGGTTCATGTATCCCTGGAAATGTAATATTCAGCAAATATATATTATTTTCAAAATCACATAGTCAAATAGAAAATAATATGAACTTGGATTAAAATTATGTACCAAAACAAATCCCAGAAAGATCAAATATTTAAAATGGAAAACAAGAAACTTTTAATTTTTTTCTAATGTTTATTTATTTTTGAGAGAGAGAGAGACAGTCTCTCCTCTCAGGGGACACAGAATCTTAAGTAGGCTCCTGGCTCTGAGCTGTCAGTACAGAGTCTGATGCAGGACTCGAACCTATGAGATGTGAGATCATGACTTCATATATAAACAATAAATATATATATTTGTATACATAACCAAATATATATTTGTATATATTCATTTTATATATTATATATTTTATATATGTAATATATAAACAATATATGTATGTATGTGTGTGTGTATATATATATATATAATCAGTAAGAAAAAATACCAATAACCCAACAGAAAAATAAGCAAAATATATAAACAACAAAAAAGGAATTACAAAACTACAGATTATTTTTAATATATTGAAAGATGTTCAATCTCATTTATTATTAGAAAGATGCAAATTAAAATAACACTGAGATGCCATTTTTTCTCCTATCATATTGGCAAATGTCTAAAAGCTTGATAAATTTCCCTGTAAGTTTGAGTATAAGTGTACGAAACATGTCTGCTAATACACTGCAAGTGGGAGTGTAGACTGGTACATCTCAATGGTGAGCATTTGGCAGCATCTATCAAAATTATAAATGAACCTACCTTTTGACCCAGCAATTCCATTTCTGGAATTTACCTTACAGAAATACTTATACCTGTGCTACTTGATGTATGTACAAGGCTATTCATTGCATCATTGTTCTTGTAGCAAAGAGTTGGAGATAATCTAAATATACAATGTAAGACTAATTAAATAAATGATGGTACAATCATACAGTGGAATGCTATGTAGCTTAAATAAACAGTGAGAAAGCCTTGTATGTACAGATATGGAACAATGCTCCAAATCTATTGTAAAGGTTTTTTTTAAAGACCATGACTTAAAAGTATGAGTATTATTAGTTTTTTTTGTTTGTTTGTTTAAAGGGAAGAGAATATGCATAAAATATCTCTGAAGAGATAAGCAAGAATCTGATAACATTGATTTCTCTCAGAGAAGGGAACTTGGATGGTTGCAAGAATGAGTTTTTCACTGAATTCACTTTTGTCCAATTTTATTGTCATAATTTTATTTTTTAATAATTTTCATTACCTATTTCAAGGTTAGTAAATAAAACATAAGAAATAAAGCAAAATAAATATATTCCTTCATAAAATTGGCAATTTTTGTATGGGATTCTCCCACACTTTGGGAACCTGGCTATTGCGAAGCTTGGATTTGCCCACCAGCATGATGTGACAATATTCTTGTGTTTCTTTTGCATCATTGATTTCTTTGTCATGCCATGTTATTATAAACATATGTAAGTTATTGGATGCATGAAAAATTCTAATTAATACATGAAACAAATACACTAATATCAGTACATGAAAACTAATATGTGAAAAATGTTCCTCTTTTTTAAAAAAAAAATAATAAAAATTCCTTTTATTCATTATGTGAGAATATTATTTGAAAATAAAAAGTTCATGTTCCGAGTCCTCATTATTTTGAGGACTAATTGAAATTTTGCTAAATCTGTAGTCTTATCCAGTTGAACCATAATGATTTTATATAATCTCATCATCTAAATGAGTGAAGGATATTGAATTTTTTTCTCTAGTTTGCATTATCATAATGTTTTCAAATGACACAGTGGGATCCTTTAGTGGGTTATGGAATTTGATGGGTCATAAGCAGATTTTTAAGAACATGAAATACAATAAAACAGAGTGAATAACAGAGTGAATCACATACAATAAAAAAATATGTTCTGGATTGTGATGAAAATTGTGTTTCTTTTTTATTTTATTTAAGTAAGCTTCATGACAGCACAGAGCCCAGTGAGGGGCTTGAACTCATGACCCTGAGATCAAGACCTGAGCTGAGGTCAAGAGTCAGACACTTTACCAACTGAGCCACCCAGATGCCCCTGAAAATTGTATTTCTTACATACCAGGTACTGAGGGTTCTGGTGCTGAGAATGCAATGGCAAACAGGACTTTGTTCTGGCCCTTATAAAGTTTACACTCTATTGGAAAGAGTCAGGCAAGAAAGAAGCATCAAATAAGCCAGTGTGGATTATAAACAGTGCCAAGAAGGAATTAACAACATGCTGGAAGGAAGAATACCAGGGATAGTAATATCTTAAATGGAGAACCTGAGGAAGGCCTCTAGGAGATGATGGTCAAGTTGCAGCTGAAAGATGAAAAGAAGCCAGCCATCTCATGGTCCAGAGAAGAGAGCTTGAGGGACAAGGAACAGCAAGTGTGGACCCCCAAGCAGAGAAAGAATAAGGTGTGTTCTAGGGATGGAAACAACAGGGAACGTAGCATGAGATAAGACTATGGAAAGAAACAGGAATCAGACCATGCCAGGTCTCCCAGGCCAGGGGAAAGCAAATATGGATTTTGTTCTAAGTATAGTATGAGGTCACTAAAGGACTTTTATCAGGGAAGTTATAAGTTAGTGCTTGAATTTTAAAATAACATCCTGGTTTTCAGTGGAGGATGAATTGAAAATAGGGCAAAGGTTGGTGGTCAAGAATGCTTTGGAGGGACAGGAGGTGAGAAGGGAAGGAGTTTGCCCTTGATTTGGAGGTAGAACTGACATGTCATCAATGTAGAGTTAAGCAGAAAGGAAATGTTAACAAGAATGACCAGCCTCATGGCTTTAATAGCTGGGTGTATGACAATACCATTGGTTGCATTTTTGTGGCTACCTACTCATCTAACAGACTTAATACAATGTCCCTGGCATGGCATGTGATTAGCTTTGGCTTTATGGATTGTGCTTTCCTGCATATATAACATGGTAACTTAACTTTGAATGATGTTCAACTTTAATTTTTTTTTTTATTTTAGAGAGAGAGAGATCATGAGTGGGCGAGAGGGGCAGAGGGAGACAGAGAGAGAGAGAAACAGAGACAGAGACAGAGAGAGAGGGAGAGAAACAGAGAGAGAATCCCAAGCAGGCTCCATGCTCACAGTGTGGAGCCTGAGGCAGGGCTTGATCACATGACCTTAGGATCATGACCAGAGCCCAAATCAAGAGTCGGATGCTCAACCAACTGAGCCACTCAGGCCCCCCTCCAAGTGATATCTAAATGTATGCTCATTGTTGAATTTAAATGTTATGTATATATACATTTGTTATAACTTTGAGCTATTCAGTTTATCATGAAAAGTATTTAGAGCCTCATATCTATTCTCTAGAGAGTTTTCTATTGATCTGATAGGTTACAAATGATGTTTCTTATTGGCAGAATTCATAAAGCTATTTTCCAAAATTTCATAAAATGGTGAGGACTTGGGCAATTTGAACTTCTTGCAGAGTGAACCCACCCTCCTGAAAAATAAGTTGTATCACTTCCTTATTTTTCATCACATTGCTATTATGCCATGCTATTGGCAGTTTAGATGTAATTGAAACATCAGTTAGTGCTGTGTAATATGATTTGTTATTGATCTTGAGTCTGGTCAATCTGTTACATTTATTTTCAATTAAAAATATTTTTAATTTTTAACTAATAATCTATTTCTAATTTTAAGGAAAAATGAGAAAATAATTTAAAAAATAGAAAATGATGAAAGATTACTACTTAATAAATATTGAAATAGAAGTATCCCAATGTCCAAATTTATAATAATTCCATCTTGTATATCACAGACAAAAAAATTCCAACCTATGCTTAAAAGAACCTATGACTCTTGTCTCTTATTAGGAATACAGTCTGTTTTGGGTTCACTTATTATTAGGAAATGATTATGCATTGATAAATGCTTACCCCAGATGATGCTCTGTACTTTTCCTGGCCTTTAATTGAGGGAATGCCCATGGGCCATGCAGGTGAGGTATGACTTTCTGGGGCCTGAGCATCCATAGGTCTCCACCTAAAGAAAGATCAATGCAGGATTATACTTATTAATCACTGATATATGAATAACAAGTTAAAATTCAAATACAGGTATTGGGAGAAAGAAATTTTTAAAAGTGTTTTAAGAGAAAAAACTTACACCCATACTCCAAACCATTGTATTATTAAATATGGCTGATGAATTTGAGGACACATGCTCTTTTCTATGGCTTTGAAACAGTTAAAAAATGTATTTTTCAAATTTGATTTGGAAAAGAATGTTTGCAGAACCACTAAAACATATCCCTGAAGCCCAAATGGTCCGGGGCATGGTTCAAAAACTATAATAACAGACAAGATTGATGACTTATGAGGACACTGAGAAGAAGTTAAATGCTTCTCTGCAGGTTCTACTCTGATGATCCTCTCCCAGCCATCCCATCACTTCTCTGGAGTGTTCAAGGCCATGGTTTTAGAAAAACCCCAAATATTTTTTATAATTTCTGTACAGTTTCAGAAGGGCAACCAAAAAAAAGGAGGGGGGGGAGAAGAAAGCCTAGACTTTGCTACTGTCTAGCTCTATGGCCCTTGGGCAAATAAACTAACCTAAGTTCTATTTCCTCATCTGCTAACATCTGGCATATAGGGCAGTTCTGAGCAATAAGTGAGGAACTATATGTATCTGATCTAGCACATTGCCTGATATATATTAAGAATTCACTAGACAGTAGATATATTAATTAGTCAACAAGGGTATATTATGTATCTACTACATGCAAATTTCAATTATAAGAGCTGTGAGAAAAAAAAAAAACGTAGACCACAGAACCCTGCCCTTCATGAATTTATATCAACAATGGGTGGAAGAAGGCAAACGAAAGGCTGATAGTCCTTGTACCAGGTTGTGCTAGGTTCAGAGTGATGGATTCTGTTCAAAGAACAAAGTGACTGAAACTCATGTTTAAATTAAATAAATCATGGTACCTGGGTGGCTCAGTTGGTTAAGTGTCTGACTTTGGCTCAGGCCATAATCTCACCACTTGTGGGTTTGAGCCCTGTGTTGGGGTCTGTGCTGACACCTCAGAGCCTGAGCCTGCTTCAGATTCTGTGTCTCCCTCTCTCTTGATGCCCCTCCCCACTTATGCTCTCTCTTTCTTTCTCTCTCTCTTTCTCTCTCAAAAATAAATAAACGTTAAATAAGTCACTGTTAGTCTGCGATTTCATTTCTAAGCTGTTAATTTCTTTGTACAGTAATCAGCTGTTGCTGTTTCCAGTAATTGATCAGGGGTCAGAGTGCTGGATTTAAGGTGTAACATCTATAAACTGGGAAGAAAAACCTGATTTCTTTATATGTAAACCACTCTTTACAATGGGAATATGAAACTCAAGTCCAACATCTGCTGAGATTTTTAAAGAAGAGACCCTATTCAGTGACAAAGCAGAAGAGCATGGCCTTCTCACTTAAATACAAGTGCCTGTTGCTAAACAAGAGGCAGACATTTCTAGAACTAAAGAACAGTCAGATTTGACTAGACCCCATAATTCTCTGGTTTTACAATGTTTCTGATTCAGTTAAATCATAAGTGTGTTTTGCTTAAGTGCTTTTCACCCCTGATTTTCAAATGTAAATTTTTCCAACGTTATTTAACCAACATTAAAAATTATTTTCTTGAATCTGAACAATTTTTAAGAACAATAAAAAACTCTTAGTGTCTACTCCTCTCTCTCTCTCTCTGTATATATATATATGTATATATGAATGTATAATTTGCTGTTCAAACCTTCAGCACAGCCATTAACACCATGCTCCCTTCCTAGGAGGCTTAACATTTGTGGAAGAGGCTAAAATGCTTTCACACATATGTGAGGTAGGTAAAAGAGATGTCATTGTCTGAATGTTTCCAGTCAAGAAACAGAAGTTAAATATCTAAGGTCACATGGCCAATAAATGTTCAAACCCTGTCTAGTACTCAGGGCGATGGATTCCATGTCCTGTACCGTCCATGACAGGGATACATAACCTGGAGTCAATTTGTTGGCATTTGACTACTGTATGTGTGTGTACATAACCCAAGCACCAGGAAGAAAAAAAAAAATTCCCCAGGGAAATCATGCCAATGGGTGGGGACAGAAACAAAGGAACAGAAGAGATTCTGCAAGTAGAACTCACTGACTGCCTTGATTAATTGCCACCCACACAACTAGGTGTTGTTACTGTTTACTTAGAATTCTGCCAGCAGTGAGGGTTCTGGATTCCTGAGGATTGCTCCATTTCTAGTCCCAACTGAAAGTCATTATCAATTATATCTAATGGATGACCACCACCCCAGGCATTGACTCTCACCATGTTGGATCCAGGCAGCCAGTTGTGTGCACACACACCATTAAGGCTGTCCCTGCGTGTTCTTCCCTGTGGCTGCACCCTCAGGCCCTCTCAGGAACTTCACCCCTCTGTTTCACCATGTCAAGTTTCTACTTGTGGCTTCATTTTGTATTTCTCAAGGCTTAGGGGAACTCTGTGGGATTTGTCCTGAAGACAGGGGCAATGATAAAAAGGACTGGACAAATAAAAGATGAGAACAGAGAGAAGTAGAATTCACCTCTAAAATGTGGACTTGATTGGCTCTCAACCCACCTGAGCGAAGATACACAGCCTTCAAGGGGAAATGGCCGGGAAAGGTGCAGAAGCTTCTCTTTCTAATCTCTCTGCTGCTGTGGTTTTCATTAGACTTCCAGAGCTCAGGGAGGAATTGAATAGAAGTCTGAGGAGACCCACCTAAGAATTGGAGGAGGGCCCTGGGCAGACACTGGTTCAGGGTACACTTATTCCTCCCAGAAGCTTTGGTGTGCTTACTGCGAAATTACTGATTCCTTGCCTAACCAAGCCAGGAGCCTCCATTGTCTCCCCTTGAGCCTCTCCCAGGCAAAATAGTAGTTTCCCAGAATTATCCCTCCTACCAACCCCACGTCCTGCCTCCATCACACACAGGGAGGCATATTCACAGGGTATAAGATGGATAAGAGGGATGTCTGTAAACAACATTCCTGTCACAAATGGAAATTCTCTCTCACTGGCCTGTAATTTCATGCCTAAATTTCTACCTCTAGTCTTCATTATTTATTGAGTTTCCTTCTTCTAATGGCCTCTCTGTCTCTTTAAATACTTTTTTTTTAATTTTTGGTTAAAAAAACCCACATAGCATAAAATTTAGTATCTAAACCATTTTAAGGGTACAGTTTAGTGGTGTTAAGTATATTCACATTGGTGTGCAAAAGGTCTGTGGCCCCTCTTTCAGAACACAATGTCCCTGGGAGGGATAGAGTATTATGAGTGGATGAGCTTTCTGAAGCCAGGATATCATGTCCCTTCAGTAACAGGAGAGACACAGGGGTCATAGCCAGGGAACATGGGACAGCTGGGACAAAGATGGGCTCAGGTGCCTTGGGAAGAAGGAAAGGGGGACAGAACTGTCACAACCCATGCCCCTGTGAGCTACACATACCCTAATGCCACATGACTCCCTCTCAACTAAAGACAAGGGGAGATGCTTAAAGAAAACCAGAATGATTACCAGAAGCCTCATTTCTTTTACTGATTATAGATGGCTAATGCTTACAATACATGAGCAGAAACCATTAAATAAAGAATTTTGTTAAACAAAGGTAAAGTAAAAAAGTGTTTTTTTAAATTCTTAACCTTTCACTATTCACCTAAATATTTACCAGAATACAATTATTTTAAAGTACATTGCTAATTCTTAAGAATAGAATTCTCTTATTTATATAGTCTAAGATATGGGCAATCAGTGCAGAGCCCATAAACCAAACCAAATAAAGGTTTGTTTTTTGCATACCAAAAATAGTTCTTCCATAATATACTACAGGCACTATGGCCAGAAACAAATGATATAACCAACCTTTTCAGTGGAGGAACAGGGAAAGAAGTGCTTCTTGCATTTCTTTTTCACTTGTGGTAAAATATACACAACATAAAATGTACCATCTCATGTTTAAGTGTACAGTTCAGTGGCATTCAGTGTGTTTACATTGTTGTGCAACCATCACCACCATCCTTCCACAGAATCCTTTTCATCTTGCAAACTGAAATTATGTATTGTTTAATTTCATTAAACAATAACCCCCATTCCCACCTCCTCCAGCCCCTGGGAACCACCATTCCACTTTGTGTCTCTCTGAATTTGACCACTCTAGGAACCTCATATAAGTGAAATCATTCAATACTGGTTCTATTGTGGCTGACTTATTTTAGTATAATGTCTTCAAGATTAATCCATATTGTTGCATATGTCAGAATTTTCCCCTTCTTAAAGCCAAGAAATATTCTATTCCATTGTATGGTTATGTCACATTTTATTTATTCATGTACCTATTGTTGGATACTTGCGTTGCTTCCACCTTTTTGACTACTGTGAATAATGCTGTTGTGAACATAAGTGTACAGATATCTTGCTTTTTAAATTCAATTGCCATCCAGAAAAAATCATGAGCCATCTCACTGCTATCTCATCAGGGACCTCAGCGTCATGGTTAGTTTTTGTCTATTAGTCCCTCTTATAGTAATGTTAGGCTTCAGAGTAGGCAGTCCTCAATCAAAATGGTTTTGATTATTCCCTCCACTTCTTTGGAAGTCAGGAAGGGTCATTAATTGGAGCTTTCTTGAGAGTTGTAACTTCTGATCTTGTCCCCTGTAAGGTTTGAATCAAAGTTCTGAATCATGTCAGGGATGAAAATCTTGGTTGAAAATGAGTTGAACTGGTGTGTAAAATAATAACAAAAAAATAATAATAGGGGCACCTTGGTGGCTCAGCGTCAGACTCTTGATTTTGGCTCAGGTCATGATTTCATGGTTTGTGAGTTTGAACCCTGTGTCAGGCTCTACATTGACAGCACAGAGACTTCCTAGGATTCTTGGTCTGCCTCTCTCTCTCTCTCTCTCTCAAAAATAAATAAATAAACATTTAAAATAATAATAATGATAGGCTGAATCTGGTGTAAAACAATGATGCTTTCATGGGTTAGCTACTCGGAGTATAGGTCTGAAAGCCTAAATAATCAAAGAGCTGGGCAAACAAATGTCAGAAGGTAGGCTTATATTGGGAAGTCATCAACAGCATGGGGACATTAAATGTACAGGAACTTACAACCTGCTAAAGAAAAATTAACAGGATATTTATATAATTTTTTAAAAGCACATTTTGCTTTAAAAAACATGAAATACATATTGAAGTATCAAAGTGTAAGTAAACCATAGCAATTTTTGAGTTAATGTAGTTTTCCTTATGGTGATAGATAAAAGCTTTATTGACCCAAAATTTGCCTGATAATAGTAAAGCAGGTAATCATTGAGTCCTGAGTAGAGCATGGCTTGATTTGGATGTCAGGGGGTCAGGGTTTAAATCCTACTCTGCTGCCTGGCTAAACTACTTACCCTCGCTGATTCTGTTTCCTTTACTATATAATGGGAAAAATGATTTAAAAAAAACTCACAAGAATATTATCAGAATTAAATGGCACATATGTTAAAGTGTCTCATGCAAGACAGGCATTGAATGTTTGCTCATACTCATTTCCCTTCTCTTCCATCTGCCTAGTAGATAGATTTCACAGGTCAGGCAATGGTGTTTTTTTCAAATACTTATGTCTGTGTTGCCATTATTGAAGAGTAACTTCATCTGAGCCAAACCAGTTCAGTCGCTAAGTTAGAATAAAGATCTCTTTTCAAAAAAAAAAAGATATTTGACCCAAATGGAGAGCTGAATACTCTAGGACAAATACCCCTAAGGTATTTTCTAATCTCTATTAATTACACTTGGTAAGATGTTGGAGGATCCAAATCAATGGGATGTTAAATTACTCCTGTGTGGGAATGTTATGCCTCAGAAGATGTGTCTTTGGTTTTACATTGAAGGTCTCATTCTCCACGGTCAAGTCAGCATGTCAAGGCTAACTGAACAAAGGGAATGGCATGTGATGATTCAGGGTTTTTTTCTCTGAGTTCTTGGCATTTTTTTACCAGAAAATTTACATGTATGGAGTGTTTTGGTACCAGCTGCATTTAAATATACCTCTTATATGTTGCTTTGTTCTTTTAGTGACATAACTGCCCTCCAATTATTGCTGCAATCAGCACTTTGCTTTCTTCTCCTTGTAGCTCTTTGTATAGTGTATACAGTGAGGGAAATGATGTATGCTGTTTAGAAATACTCTGGTCAATTCACTTCTCTTTCTTTCTTCATATGATCATCTGGAGACATGCTGTGTTTACCAGTGGTAAGCCATGAAACATGCACTTCCCTTGGAAGAGTACTGGAGAAGAATGGCATGTGGTGGAGATTAGCACAGAAAACCAGGGACAGGAATCCCAGAACCTAGATCTTAAATTCATCTCTACACCCAACCATTTGCTAAATTACAAAGAGCAACTGTGAGTATGCCATTCTCTGATCACTTCAGTAGTGTTTTTCAATCTTATTTATTCATTATTGAGTTGACTAAGCAGCAGAAACAGGGAATGCCATGTATCGACCAGGGAAAGGCTACTATTCCTTCTCTAAAATCCTTCTGGGAAGATAGATATTAAATAATCAATTCCAGGTGTGTTCAGGGTCTCAACAGAATAAAGTCAGAATGCTATTGGAATGTAATTTAAGCCTCAGTGCCTCAAAGGAGGCTTGAATTGGCAAATGCCATTAGAGACAAGTCATTGGAAACCCCAACCCTGCCTTAACTGAGAACTCCACATATCCTAAATTGTTTGTAGTCACAGGTTCTGGGTTGTAATAGGTCAGTGTGTTCTCCAATGCCACATCTTTCTGGAGTGGCCAGTGTACATCCATTCCACAGTCCCCAGGCTGTTAAGACCAAAATTTTCCTGTGAGTATGGTGGTGAAGGGCAACTCAAACTTTCTTGGTTCATTGAACACCCACACTTCCTCCTCAGTAGGTGTGTTTACAGAAGAAGGTAGTTATCAGGTGCACCATAAGCATACTTTTCAGAACAATTGCCTGCAACCAATGTTTTTATCAGCTTGGCTTTCTTGTCCGGAATGCAGTCCTTGGCAGGAAGTCAGCTGTCTATTGACTTTACTAGTAGGATAAACAAGCCTCCTTTGACATACAGAATAGCAGAAACTGTGACTTCCTTCCCACCTCCCATAAAGGCAAAGCAGTTCAAGTTGGAGAAGGAGAGATTCCGGTTTAAATGGATTCAGAAAGAAAGTCATATTAAATATCTGGCAAAATGCTCCAGGCAAGGAGTGAAAGGCATAAGAATCACCCAGGAAGCCTCAAATAAGAAAGGAAGGGGAAAGAGTCCAGGAAGAAAGGGATAGACCCACTTCCCAAGAGGTATTTGTTTTGCAAACAATGATGTCTAAATGAGCTTTTTTAGCTTTGAGTTTGCACTCTGAATCTGCTGCATATTATTTAGTGATATGATTGTAAGTGAACTTGAACGATCAAGAAGCATTTTGGTAACTGTGGAATTAGTACATTGAAAAGCAAGATTTAGGAAATGTAATCACAAAAGCATCTTTCATTTGTGTGCTTCTGCTACCCATTTAAATTTGCTCATTACA
Organism: Prionailurus bengalensis; assembly: GCF_016509475.1. Classification (NCBI taxonomy): domain Eukaryota; kingdom Metazoa; phylum Chordata; class Mammalia; order Carnivora; family Felidae; genus Prionailurus; species Prionailurus bengalensis. Next base: position 27,762,663 of record NC_057349.1, on the reverse strand, counting down.
GTTTAAAGGTTGTCTTCTGCTCCTAGCTGAAAAATCAAGCCACCTCCATGACACTCTACTCACTGTTTTGTAATAGAAAATCCTACCCATACTGTAACATTTAAGGGCAAATGTAATTAGGAAATTACAATGTTCAACCAAATGATAAATAGAACTCTAAGCAATACTGTATTAAAGCTTCAACTCCCTGTACCAAGCTTGGGTGGGCTGAAGGCTGCTTATAGTGGTGGCATCAGTGTGAGGAAAGATGGGCTTGGTTCTTCTCTATTTCTCCACTTTGTGTACTAGGTTTCCAATCTGGGCATGGTCAAGGGTTGGTAAGAAAAGGAACAGATATAAGAAAGTTTTTAAGTTGGTAAGAAAAGGAACAGATATAAGAAAGGTTCAGGGTCACTGAACCTGGTATATGTTTATAGTTGGCTTTCTATGGGCATTTTTATGAGTTCATTGGGGGTAGGTGGCATTGAAAATTTTGCTTACACTTTCCAAAATGAAGACAGTATATTTTCTTCTGAATAATTCTAGAAAAATACTCAATGTTAGGAAATTTTTATTTGGTGGCAAAATTGATGCATGTCAATAAAGAGCATGTGTTATTCCATATGTAGAATTATTATAATGGAGACAAATCGGGACAGAGTTTGTTGTCTCCCTCCTATAATATGTAGCCAGTCCAGTTTTTGTACATGTGGCTGACCAATGTCTTTGTCCTTCCCCTTCTGATCCTGGACATCCATTCCTCTGAGGTCCTGTCCCATGGAAAGAATGCTCTCCTGGCCCTTCCTCCAGGTCACTGAGGAATAGGGAGGATTTAGCGCTGCTAAAGGAAGGAGAGGTGCTCTTGGCATTGCATCTTGGAACTCAGATCTCATTTTGCTGATAAATTTTAAGTCTCCCAATTTGAGAAATGGGAAATATTATTACCCACAGGATTTGGGAGAATTTATGGAATTAATCAGTGAAAGTACCCTTCCTAAAGCCAAAATGCAATAAAAATGAGTTCCTTCCCTATTTCTTCAAAAAAAATTTTTACTGTGAATGAGTGGGGAAAAGAAAGACTGAAAGTACAATAATCATAAGTATCCATTATGTGGCAAACAATGGTTAGGATAAATGGCGCTACCAATGTTCAATTGTAGATTAATCAGGATTTTATGGATTAATCTGAAACTTCATAACCATTTTGGCAGGGTTTTTTGAGAAAAATGTGGTATAGATTCTGAACAAGTGTTTCAACATGAAATTTGGAACTAAATTTGGAACTAAAAAATGGCAAATGCTATATATATATTATAATATTATATATATTATATATGTATAATATATATTATATTGTATATAAATGCTATATATAATATATATGAAATCATCAAACATATATTGTGAAATATTCTCCATTTAAGATTAAGTGAATTTTAACCTGTTTTGCTGGAAAATTAAAATTTTTAATTTTTTGTTACCAAAATTGCCAAGATTTTCTGCTTAAAGCTTCAAGGAAATAAATTAGATTAATTAGAAAATAGATTGTACCACTCAACTATCTTTTGGGTCTTCAGATAAACAAATACCCAAAGGATATTTGGGAAGAATAAATTTCTCAAAGCAGCCTAAAGGAATATATGACACTCTGCTTGCAGGATTAATCTGGGCTAGAAAACAGGAAGATTGTGGCTTTCTCACCTGAAAGTAGGTATCTATTGTTCTCCTTCCTGGTAAATTGCCATATAGCTGTTAGGTCGGCTCATCCCTGTGTCCCCATGTCACAGAATTTAGATGATACAAAGGCATATCACCACTCTGAGAAACCCCAAGATACAAGGTCCAACAGCCTGTCATTGTCAAGTGGGGTGGACCATCTTGGTTCATGCAGAAGGGGAATCCCAGCAGGAGAGAGCTTCTGAGGAAGTCTGTGTCTGGAGAAAAGACACATTTGGCTTTCCCTGTGGTGCTAGCCTGTACACTCTAGGAGTATTCTTTGGATTAATCCTGATTATAGAGACCAAATCATTGAAGGCTTAGGATGTGTTAAGCAATTTTCTGATGTCTAACCAGTGTATTATTTATTGAACTTCTTTTCCACTCTCTTCATTGAGTCACCCATCTGTCAGCATCAGATCTATTCTCTACAATACTGTTCCATGTGCCATGCAGATCTCCCACCTATATCTTGAATCTTCATTTTGCTTGTTTCCTGTTGTCCAAATTCTTTCTAACTTTCTATTCAGCTCAAGTTCTACATTTGCTCTCAGTGATTCTCTTGAATCACTTGAGATTCACCTGGAAGGCTTTTGTCAACTATATATTCCTACCAGAATCTTGTAACCAGTGGAATGTTGGCTCTTAATACATATTGGCCTTAATTATTCAAAAATGGAGTTCATCTCTTCCACACTTAAGTTTGCAGACTGTGTTACTTGGTACTCATGCTGCATCTTTCTCCTATATTGAGAAAACCCTACAGAATTGGGAATATGTTGATAATTTTTTAATATCTTTTCTTGTAGCTAAATTAAAATGGTATCTGCACAGAATCTAAGGAATGTTGAAAGACTGAAAGAACATAAGCTAGAAAATAGAGTACTAACATGTTCTGTTTTTCAGTCTTTCCATCTGTTCAGTGGAAGCACTATGTCTAAAGTAGATCTCTCATACAAAGATAATTCCTGCTAAATCCTTGACAGATGTGAAGCTTCATGAACAGTTCCGGGTGGGTTGTGAATATCTTTCAGATATCACTTGAGTCATTCAATTTTATTTTAAAATTTTCAACCTTTTCTCTTGGCAGAGTTTGTACTTGTTTAGCAACAATCATGCTGTTAATCATGCTGTTAAAAATGATCATTGCTTTCATGAACAAATCATTACAATATTTTTAAAATTTCTGCCTTCTATTGCTACACACACACACACACACACACACACCCTTGCATGAAACACATCACAGGTCATTTCTTGATTACACTAATGCTTTTGTACAGAGATCTCTTATCCTTGTTTGAACTTTTTGCCCTTCTCCCCACCCACTCCATCTTCCACAGGGAAGAAGACCAAAGAAATTACTGGTGTGCTTTCCCCCTGGCACCATCACCTCAAGGCTTTCTTCCCAAGCAAAGCCTACCTTAAGCCACTCTCCATGGCCTCTGGCATGCCCTCTGACCAGCAGCTTTGAGGAAGGTCAGGATCCTTTGCGTGTCTCTGTTGCTTGCTGTCAGGCACCAAAATAGTATCTCCCCTTCTTTCCGTCTCCAAGCACACATACTTTTCTCTCTTGCTTGCTTGCCTTGTACAAAGGAAAGAAAACATCCTCATGTCCTGGACTTCTGCCAGCTTAAAAAAAAAAATAATTGAACTTCCCTTACTTTCAAAGAGACCAGTTCTCTGTGACTTCTAAGCTCAGATGTTCAATTCTGTGGGTGCTACTTAAGCTTTGACTGACCTTTCCTCAGGACCCTCTGATGACATAACAGGCAACTCTATGGGCTGAACTCTATGGGCTCTTGTTATCTTAGCCACTGAAACTGATGGGGACCATGGCTCCAGGGGTTGGAGGAGAGGTTGCTACTGAGGACAAAGGTGTGTCCATAGTCACCAGCATCTTCAAAATAAAAGACTCAGTGCATTTCTATGGCCAGCCTCTTTGTTCTGTTCTGCCAAGTGAGTTTTTAGTTCTGATAGTAAATTTCAGCTTTCTGATTTAGCTTTGTCTCCTCTAGTTTTTCCATCCTGAAGCCTCAAGCCTACTGACAAATATCACCAAACAGCATGCAACATGATGGCTGCTGTGGGAGCAATTCTTTCGCATCCATAGTTGTCAATTTGGAAAGCAGTGGGGTGTAGTGGGAAAAACAAGGTCTTTGCAGCCAGACTCACCTGGGTTAGTCCAAATTCAGCACTTATTACAATTTGACATTGGGCAGGAAATTGGCCTTTCTGAATCTCAGTTTCTCCACCTTTAAAACTGAGGAATGCCTTACAAGCATTTTTTTTTATTTTTCTTTTTTTTCAAATTAAACATCATCCTGTGCAAAATTCTTCGTGTTATTCTTGTTATGAAACAAGTCATCAGTACCTTATAGTGTTATTACTGTTAAAAATATGTTTTCCATACTCTTTGAAACGTTGCTTGAGCTAGATCACAAAAGGAACTTAGGCCAGCTCCAAAACAATAGACAAGAATTAATATTTTTCTTCCAAAACTTCAATTTTTTTTTAAAAAAGTTTATTTTGAGAGAGGGAGAGAAAGCCCACATGTGCATGCGAGTTGTGGAAGGGGAGGAGCAGAGGGGGAGAGAGAGACAGAATCCCAGGCAGGATCCTTGCTGTCAAGGCAGAGCCAAATTGGGGCTCAATCTCACCAACCATGATACCATGACCTGGGCCAAAATTTAGAGTAGGATCATTAACCATCTGAGCCATCTAAGTGCCCCAAAACTTCAACTTTTTAAATTTAAAAACTTGAGAGACTTTAAAATTAATATTGTAAAAGAAAATGAATGTTCACTTCTCTTGGTGCTTGGAAACCTCCTGTATTTCCATCTACATTATGCCTGTTCTTGAGTATCTCCTGAAAATACACAGTTATTCCAGCAGTTTCCAAGGCTTCTTTCATGTGTACTCATGAAGAGGCTTATAATGCTCTTCTAACCCACTCCCTTATTATCAGGATCAGTATTAGTCTGCTTAGGCTTTTATAATAAAATGCCACAGACCATGTAGCTTAAATAATAGAAATTTATTATCTTACCATTCTGGAGGCTGGATGTCTGAGATCAAGGTGTTGGCAGGGTTGCTTTCTTCTGAGGCCTCTCTCCTTGGTTTACCTCCATATTGTATCCTCACATGGTCACCTTTTGGTCAGTATGTATGTCTATATTCACTCCTCTTAAAGGAAGAACAGTTGGATTAGGGTCTAACCATGTGACTTCATTTTACCTTAAATATTCTTATAAAGACCCAATCTCCAAACATAGTCACATTCAAAAATACTAAGGGGTTAGAATTGCAACACATGAATTCTGCAGGTGAGTGCAGGGAGGAGACACAATTCAGCCCATAATAAAGTCTCTGGAAGAAACACATTTGAAGGTGACACTTCACCAAGTTCTGCTCCCAGGGAAGACACTGATGTTTGAGCCATAAGTATCATCTCCCTGTGTTCCTACAGCTGCCAGCCTTCAAAATGTAAAATCTCCTTGTGTATTTTTTGGTCCTTTTTGCCAAAGACAACCTAAGCTCTCTACTCCTCTACCACACTTGATCACTGAGGTGGACCCCACTGTATCTTCATGAAGACAGTGTCTTCACATTCAGTCTCAATTTCTTGTTTCACAAGACTCAGAGATGAGTCCTATGACTTCGCTGGTCCTGGACCTATGTGGTCTGCCCACCCAAAGTGGTACTCAGAGCCACTTCTATCCCAAGAAGGTGGCTTGGTTACTGGAATGCAACTAAAATTCCCAGCTCTGTCTCCCTCAAGGATAAGTTCATTACCAGATGATTCCACAGATTCACATCATTCTATTTCACTTGACATGCCCATAGGGATATAAACCTCAATTGTGGACTAAACTTAAGCTCAGGCTACCATTCATATTTCTACACTTTGCTGTGATATGTACCTTTTCATAAGTTTTTAAGCTAAAAGATTTTTTAAGAGAGAGATAGATACCCCACATGGTTTTAAAGGTGTCCTCTTGCAATATTTTTTTTGTTTGTCTTCCATAGCTTTCTGTCATAAACTAGGATGGAACTTCATGGAAATTTTGAAAGAGAGATAAAGTAAGCAAACAAGTGATTACTTACTCTATGAGGATTAGGACAGGACATTGTCTGCTTTATCCACCCATGTATACTCTGTGCTTATCAAGGTGACCAACACATAGTTGGAACTCAAAAATGTTTGTGGACTGTTGAAAGGCATATGTGCTAGAACAAGTTCTAGTAGAAGGCAGAGATCTAGTAACTTAACTACTATTCTGTATCTCAAGCCAGATTTTCTGGGTACTTTCTTAGACCAGGACATGCTGCAATTTTTAGCCCTCTTAGCTCTTAGCTGAGACTTAGTTCTATCCATAGCCATACACACAGACACAAACATGCACATGCACATACACATAGCAGTGGTCCTTTGCCTTATATAGATCACATGCAAGCAAAAAAATATGCAAATGGGGTTCTGCTCATTAAGGGCATCTTTGTCACATTTCCAGCATCTTCACACTAGCATCACACAGTGTGCAAGTGTAACACAACATCATGGCATCCTGGATGCTAGCTGGAAAGTAGTAGCTATCTTCCTTCAGCATACAGACAGTCCAGTACACATTATCTTGGATTCTATAAGCCATTTTTTATTTTGTTACCATTTAATTGGTTCAAAGTTTAGAAATAATTCAAACATTTATGGAATTGTACTAAAGAAAGACTCAGACATTCTCCACATATAGGATGTTGGGTTGAGTTTCAGAACATTTTCTCATTGATGTATTATTTTGTATCTGAACAAGTCACTGATGTACAAGTCTATCCTTTTGCATACATAAATCTCAAACTTTTTCTGACTCATAAATCTCTTCAAATTGTCCAGTGTTGGATTAATACCAAGATATTCAACCTTTTGGAACTCATCACTGGGTTGAGCACTACAAAGGGTCCTTCACAATAACTTCATTGATAGCATTAATAAAATGTGGAATCCTCCAGCCTCACATAAATTTTTATGATACATTTTCTTGATATTTTAAAAAATTTTTTAACGTTTATTTTGAGAGAGAGACAGACAGACAGACAGAGCATGAGTGGGGAAGGGGCAGAGAGGTGGGGAGACGTAGAATCTGAAGCAGGTTCCAGGCTCTGAGCTGTCAGCACAGAGCCTGATACCGGGCTTGAGCTCATGAACCATGAGATCATGACCTGAGCTGAAGTTGGACGCTTAACTGACTAGCCACACAGGTGCTCCACATTTTCTTAGTATTTAATGTGTTATGTTTTCATCACCAATTTAAGTAATTATTCATAGTTACCTATGATGCATGATCCTGAAAAACCTCGCACCCACTCTTCCCTTCCCTCTCAAGAAATAAAGTTTCAACTGTAGCACAACATCCCTCTGTCCATGATAGCCTTACACACAAAATGATTTGACTGTCTATTTAACAGCAGAAACAGGAAGAGAAAAAAATGTGTTTTATTACAACGAGACATAATGTGATGAATTATATGATTCTTTTTTTAAGTTTATTTCCTTTGAGAGAGACAGAGGGAGTGCGAGCAGTGGAAGGGCAGAGAGAGAGAGATAGAGAGGAAGAATCTTAAGGAGCCTCTGTACTGTTATCACAGAGCCCCACAGTGGCTCAAACTGATGAACCATGAGATCATGACCTGAGCCAAAATCAAGAATTGGATGCTTAATCTACTAGGCCATCCATGTGCCCCAGATATTATTCTTAAATATCCTACTCCAGTAAAAACTTTGCCATCAACCCTGGTTGAGGAGCCTGGGATTTCCTCCACTCCTTATAAGGAAAGAAGCAAAAATAAATGCTAGAATTTACAGAGGGGAAAATGAGATAATATGGAAGAGAAAAACATAGATCATGAAGATAATAAACGGAGAATAATAACATAGGGAATGTGTGGATCCATCAGAAGGCTGTATATGAGACTTATGATGTAATTCTAAGGTGTTACAAAACCTTGAGGCAGCCTCCCTCAGTCTGACAACGGGGGTAAGTATGGGGGTGATGAATAGGAAGATAAAATTTCCCATAAATAACAACAATGAAACACTTCTCAGAAACCACATCAAAGTGCATAAATATTGCTCTTCAAATTCCACTCATGCCAGGAATAGATGCCTATAGAAGGAATTCTCAACCTTGGCACTTTTGATATTTTGGGCCAGATAAGTCTTTGTTGTGGAGGACTGTCCTGTGCATTGTATGATATTTAGTAGTACCCATTAGATACAGTACCCCCTTCCTCTTAGTCGTTACAACCAAAAATACCTCCAGACATTGCCAAATGTTGCCAACATTGTTCCCACCAGTTAACAACCATTGGATAAAGAGGGGGAGAAGGGAATAGATATGGTAAGGAAATTCATATTATTCTCCTTGGACTCGCCACTGCATAAGGATGTCAGGCAGTAGAGGTAAGCAAATATGTAGAGAGGTTATCTTAATAAAACTTAATTTTAACTTGGCTTTCAACAACCCTCTTTCCCCATCTTCCTACCTTCCTCTACCTATGCACATTCTTTCCTTTTTCACTGGGCCTGTTCCAATAGCTGTGTGAGTCTTCCAAATCAAAATCATTGGCCTTTAACAATCACCTCTTTGATTCTACTGTAAAAGGTGGGGGAAGCCATTCTTTCCTGTTGTGAAAGGCTTCTTTGGTTTTCTGTGATCTCCCTGGGTGTGTAGATTGCAAAACCCAGGTACAGACAAGGAGCTTAGACAATAGGAAGACTCATTAGTAAATCCTTTGAACTGTGCAAACAATGCAATGGCAGACACCTCTTCTTTTTCTTTCTCCCTCCCTCTTTCTTCCCATCCTTCATTCCAGATGCCAATGGTGGGAACTGGCAAAGTAACGGAAGTAAAGAATGAGATCAGGAAAGAAAGGAGTCTTCAGAAGTGACATGGAGAAGACTGCCAATGCTTCCTTTCCCCACTGGGAAAGAACTCAGAAGGCAGCAGTCTGTACCCTAACCTGAGGCCTGGATCCTAAGGATAAGGGAGGCACTTTTGAGAACAGGTCTCATGTGATCATGGGTAGCTGTTATGGCTTGGTTTAGGGACTGCGAGTCATGCAAGCTTGACTGATCAGCCTTGGCTGCAATAAATTATGGCCTAAAATGTGTTAGAGGAGCACAACTCATCTGTATTGCAACCTTATTTTTAACACTTGGTTTAAAAAGTCAGTTTGAAGTATTCAACACCTAACTTTCCTCTCTATCCTTGGTAAGCTATCCCTACTCTTGGCCAGCTGTACTGGCTTACCAGAAGATGATATGCTTATTCACCTCTGGGATTCCTGACTTCATGTCTTCACTCTGGGAAGGAGAAAAGTCTACAGGTACATTTTGATATTATAGGGGAGGAAAACTTTACCTTTCTTCTTTTCTAGGTCCTTTGGCTGATCTAATAATTAATTAGAAATAAGACATAAAGCTGATCTAATTAATAAATAGACAAAGAAAACAATTTTAATTCATCCGTACAAGAGCTCATAGAAATATGAGATCCAGAAGTGAAAAAAAGCAGATAGATTTTATATATTTTAGACAAAGAAAAAATAAATTTGCAAACAATTGAGGAGACAAAGGAGCTAAGTCTTAGGATAGAAAATTAGGAAAGAAGTAACAAGGTTTTTCATACAATTTTCTTAGCCTTGACTTTCTTATCTCTGATGGTAAGGATGCCTTCTACCTCCAGATGCAATGGAGGTACCCTTCACTTGAGGAATTTATTTTCTGCTTTTAGGAGGAAGGATGAGGGTCAGACTGTCCTTCTTGCATTGGCTGTTTCTTAATAACTTTAATCAAATATAATCAATTTGTTGGGACTTCTGGGTGGCTTAGTTGGTTAAGCATCCAAATTCAGCTCAGGTCATGATCTCATGGTTCATGAGTTCAAGTCCCTCATCGGGCTCTGTGCTGACAGCTCAGAGCCTGGAGCCTACTTCGGATTCTGTGTCTCCCTCTCTCTCTGCCTCTGCTCCACTCACATTCTGTCTCTGTCTCTCAAAAATACATAAATGTTAAAAAAATATAAAAAATAGTCAATTTGCCAAAGTGGCATATTTTGGGACAGCCTTCCGGTGCCCCATAAATTTCCTCCTCTGAAACTTTACATGTTAAGAGCTGAGCTGATTGCTGTGGAGAGCACATTTGGGTTAATAGTGAGTAGTAGATTGTTCCATATCTCATCAAACAAGTTTTTTTAGTCCTGAGAACAGTTAAGGCAGTAATTCAGGTGGGCTCCCAAAGTTAGGCTATTGTATAAGCAATCAGGTATTTAATAAGAAGCATTTCTTTGGACACAAAAGAAAAACAATAGTTAATGAGCAAATTTCAAACCAGTATCTGAGTTCTGAGTGTACCCAATCAAGAAGATTTTAGATGGCAGGCTCGAAGCATTTTCAGACAGAGTGACAGAGGTGATGACCATCTGACAGATTTTTCCTGGTGTGCAGTCTGAATGTCTCTGATGATCTGTCTGAGTATTTCACATAGCAACAGGCAGGAAGATTATCTATACAGGAACTGTTGTGATGATTTACCTAAAGTTTATATAGAGTTGTCTAACTAGTTTCTAATAATTACAAGTCAGAAAAGTGGGAGAGGAATTATAAATGTTAGTTTGGAGAGTTGTAGCCAAATATTGAGGGAAACTAGAAAAATTCAGGATATGACCGGTTTATAGGTGGAAAACAAAACCTCAAAGACAATTAAGAGAATGAGAATCCAATCTCCACGAGTGTTTATTATGGTTGCTACTAACACATACTTTTTCTTATAATCATTCTCATTTTTAAATTAAAAAAAAACTTTTTTAATGTTTATTTTTGAAAGAGAGAGGGTGTGAGTGAGGGAGGGGTGGAGAGAGAAGGAGACACAGAATCTGAAGCAGGCTTCAGGCTCTTGAGAATGCCAGCACAAGAGGAGGGGCCAACATAGTGGAGAAGTAGAGGGAACCCATACTTCCTGTGTCTCTCAAACAAAGAAGTGTAGAAGCCAAAGGACTTTGAACACCAGATTCTGGGAGGAAAAGAGACTGAATCTACTAGGAAGAAAATGAGAAAGCTGCAAAGAAGATAGGTGAGTGACTGCGAACTGGGGGAGATAAAAAAAAAGCTGCATAGGCACAGAAGGGAGGGATCCCCTTCTGCAGAGAGACAAAGGGAAGAGAAAGAGCAGCTAGGAAGTGTAGGACCATATCTGAACAAGAGAAAGACCTTGAACTGAGACTGAGAGGGATATAATCTCTAACTGCAGGGCTTTCTTCTGACTGGGGCTGGCTCCCCGTTCACACACCTTGGGAGGAGGGGAGCCAGGGGTCTGGGTGCTGTGATAGGTTAGGGACTCAGTCCTCACTTGGAAAAAGTGGTTACCTCCTTGAAGGGCTGTGCAATAGTACAGAAGCTGCTTGTGTCCACTACCCCTGGGCACATTGGCTGGGCCGAGGGTGCAGTCTTCAGGAGGAAACAGTGGCCATCTCCCTGGAGTGCTGTGGGAAAAGACAAAGGCTGCCTGCTGTCTGCCACCCCAGGGGCTCCAGGCGGTGAGGGCGGTGGCTCTTGGTCCACAGTAGGAGAAGGCTGTCCTCCCTGAAATGCAGCGGCACAGACAAAGCCAGCCAGGATCACATACCTCTACACTGAGAGGTGCTTCCTCAGTGCCAGAGCTCACAGAGTGGTACTTTGAATCCTAGCCAAGCACAGGGTCAGGGGAGTTGGCAGAAAGAGAAGGACTGCCCCGTCTGCACCTGTGGCACAGTGAGGATGACTCAAACTGAGTCCACCGGGTCTGGCTCCATGGAGAAGAGACTGGGGAATCACTATTCCCGCCACCCCAACCACCACCAAGGTGGGCCTCAGGGATCACTCCCAGGGCCCATAGTGGAGGTGGGTCCAGATACAACAAACACGTTTCTTTGCACTGGGTAACTGCATATCCACCATAGCAGCACAGACCCTGTGGACAGCTACTCCTGTCAAGTGATGCATCATTGCCTGGATTAACTCTAGGTCAATTCTCCTCATCTCCCCCCATTTCTCCTCATCTTTTCCTTCCCCTAGTCTGGTTACTCTGGTTATTGAGACATATTTAATCCAATGTCTTGATACAGGTTCTACACCTCCTGCTTTACACTCCTTTCTCTCACTCTGGAATAACCAAGCCATATAGTTTCTCCATCTAGGTAACTTTATCTTCGTTTCATTTTCTCTGCCTCCTTCTTTATTTTCCTTTCTTTCTCTCTGGATTAAGCCTTTTAGTTTCTCTGACTAATCAATGTTTATTTTTTCTACCCACCCACTCCTCCCCCCCGCCCCCCGTCATTTCTCTCTTTGCATGTGCTTTTCCATCAGCACCGCCTCCACCCTCTTCTTTACTTATAGTCAGTGTTTTGGGCTTTTTTGCTTTTAGTCTTTAGTTTTTTGTTGTTGTTTATTTGTTCGTTTGTGCTATTTGTGGGTTTGTGGGTTTTTATCTCCTGTTTGTCTATCTGTTTTCATTTACAGGGCTACTCCAAGGAACAAATCAAAGTACACCTGGTGGAAGGTCCAAAATATCACTAGAAGTAGGGTAATAATATAGTCAAAGTCACAAGAAAAAAAAACAAGTAAAAATCTTCAAAAAAACATCTCCTGAAGGGCCAGGCCCTGGACAGTATATGACCTCCCTTTAATATAGCAGTGGTCCCAGGTACAGAGCACACAACAAGCTTTGAAAACACATAAGGGACAGGAAACTAGCCAAAATGATGAAACAGAAGAATTCTTCTCAAAAGAAATTCCAGGAAGTAGCAATAGCTAATGAATTGATCAAAACCAATTTTAAGCAATATAATGGGACAAGAATTTAGAATAATAGTAATAAAATTAATTTCTTGGCTTGAAGAAAGCACAGAGGACAGCAGAGAATCTATTGCTACAGAGATCAAGGAACTAAAAAACAGTAATGATGAATTGAAAAATGCTATAAATGAGGTGCAAAATAAAATGGAGGTAGACACAGCATGGATTGAAGAGGCAGAGGAGAGAATAGGTGAATTAGAAGATGAAACTATAGAAAAAGAGAAATAAAAAAAATCCAGGAGTACCAGGGGAAAATTAGAGAACTAAGTGATGCAATCAAACAGAACAATATCTGTACCATAGGAATTCCAGAAGAAGAAGAGAGAGAGAAAGGGGCTGAAGGTGTACTTGTAGAAATCATAGCTGAGAACTTTCCCAATTTGGGGAAGGAATCAGGTATTGAAATCCAAGAGACACAGAGAACTCCCTTCAGACATAACTTGAATCAATCTTCTGCATGACACATCATAGTGAAACTGTCAAAATACAAGCATAAAGAGAGAATTCTGAAAGCAGCTAGGGATAGACAGGCCTTAACATATAAAGGTAGACACATAAGGGTAGTAGCAGACCTATCTACTCAAACTTGGCAGGCCAGAAAGGAAAGGCAGGAAATCTTCAATGCGATGAACAGAAAAACCTATGCAGCCAAGAATCCTTTACCCACAAAGTCTGTCATTCAGAACAGAAAGAGTAAAAGGTTTTCCCAAACAAAAACGTAAGGAATCCATCACCACTAAACCAGCCCTACAAGAGATCCTAAGGGGTATTCTGTGAGTGGAATGTTCCAAAAACCACAAAATACCAGAGACACCACTACAAGCATGAAACCTACAGATATCACAATGGCTCTAAACCCATATTTTTCAATAACCACACTGAATGTAAATGCTACAATCAAAAAACATAGGATATCAGAATGGATAAAAAAAAATAAAAGACCCAGGAGAGGAGCCAAGATGGTGGAACAGCATGGAAGTTTTTTGTGTGTCTCGCATCCATGAAATACAGCCAGACCAACACTAAACCATCCGGCACACCTGGAAAACTGAGTGGAGGATTAACACAATGATCTGCACAACCTGAACCACACAATTCAGCAGGAATTCACCCCAAAAGAAAGAGCACAAAGAAACGACAGCCAGGGATTTACAAAAACAGATGCAAGCAAGATTTCTGAACCAGAATTTAGAATCATGAAAATAAGAATACTAGCTGGAGTCAAAAATAGGTTAGAATCCCTTTCTGTGGAGATAAAAGAAGTAAAAACTAGTCAGAGTGAAATAAAAAATCCTATAACTGAGTTGCAATCATGGATGGATGCTGTGGCAGCAAGAATGGATGAGGCAGAAGAGAGAATCAGTGATAACCAGGACAAACTTCTAGAGAATAATGAAGCAGAAAAAAAGAGGGAGATTAAAGCAAAAGAGCACGATTTAAGAATTAGAGAAATCAGTGACTCATTAAAAATAAACAACATAAGATTCACAGAGTCCTAGAAGAGGAAGAGAGAGAAATAGAGGTAGAAGGGTTAAGTGAGCAAATCACAGTGGAAAAATTTCCTAGCCTGGGGAGAGACACAGACATCAAAACCCAGGAAGCACAGAGGACCCCCATTAGACTCAATGAAAACCGACCATCAATAAGGCATATCATAGTCAAATTCACAAAATACTCAGACAAGGAGAGCATCATCAAAGCAGCAAGAGAAAAAAGTCTTTAACTTACAAGGGAAGACATATCAGGTTTACAGTAGACCTATCCACAGAAACTTGGCAGGCAAGAAAGGAGTGGCAGGATGTATTCAATGTGCTCAATCAAAAAAAAAAATACACAGCCAAGAATCTTTATCCAGTAAGCCTATCATTCAAAACAGAAAGAGATAAAAAGTTTCCCAGACAAATAAAAATTAAAGGAATTTGTGACCACTAAACCAGCCTTGCAAGAAATTTTAAGGGTGACTCTCTGAAGGGAGAAAAGATGAAAAAATTAATGAATAAATGCAAAAATACATACATACATACATACATACATAAATATCAAAAGCAACCAAGTTTAGAAAGGACCAGAGAACATCACCAGAAACTCCAACTCTACAAGCAACATAATGGCAATAAATTCCTCTCTTTCAGTACTCACTCTAAACATCAATGGACTCAATACTCCAATCAAAAGGCATAGGGTAACAGAATGGATAAGAAAATAAGATCCATCTATATGCTATTTACAAGAGACCCACTTTAGACCTAAACACATCTTCAGATTGAAAATAAGGGGAGGGAGAACCATCTATCATGCTAATGGTCAACAAAAGAAAGCCAGAGTAGCCATACTTATATCAGACAATCTACACTTTAAAATAAAGACTGTATAAAGAGATGCAGAAGGGCATTATATCATAAACAAGGGGTCTATCCACCAAGAAGACTTAACAATTGTAAACATTTATGCATCAAATGTGAGAACACCAAAATATATAAATCAATTAATCGCAAACATAAAGAAACTTATCAAAGGTAATACCATAATATTAGGAGACTTCAACACCACACTCACAGCAATGGACAGATCATCTCATCAAAAAATCAACAAGGAAACAATGGCTTTGAACGACACACTGGACCAGATGGACTTAACAGATATATTCAGCACATTTCATCCTAAAGCAGCAGAATATACATTTTTCTCCAGTGCACATGGAACATTCTCCAGAATAGACCATATACTGGAACAAAAATCAGCCCTAAGTAAGTACAAAAAGATCGAGATCATACTGTGCATATTTTCAGACCACAACACTATGATACTCAAAATCAACCACAAGAAAAAAATTTGATAAGGTAACAAATACTTGAAGACTGAAGAACACTCTACTAAAGAATGAATGGGCTAACCAAGAAGTTAAAGAGTAAATTAAAAAGTATAAGGAAGTCAATGAAAATGATAGCAAAACCTCTGGGACACAGCAAAGGCAGTCATATGAGGAAAGTATATAGCAATCCAGGCCTTCCTAAAGAAGGAAGAATGATCTCAGATACACAACCTAACCTTATGCCTTACGGAGCGGGAAACAAACAGAGAATAAAACTGCAAACCAGCAGAAGACAGGAAATAATAAAGATTACAACAGAAATTAATGCTATTGAAACCCAAAAAAAAAACCAAAACAGTAGAAGAAATCAATAAAACCAGAAGCTGGTTCTTTGAAAGAATTAACAAAATTGATAAGACACTAGACAGTTTGATCAAAAAGAAAAAGAAAAGACCCAAATAAATAAAATCAAGAATGAAAGAGGAGAGATCACAGCCAACACAACAGAAATAAAAACAATAATAAGATAATATTATGAGCAATTATATGCCAATAAAATGGGCAATCTGGAAGAAATGGACAAATTCCTAGAAACATATACACTACCAAAACTGAAACAGGAAGAAATAGAAATTTTGATCAGACACATAACCTTAAGGAAATTGAATTAGTAATCAAAATCTGCCAAAGAACAAGAGTCCAGGGCCAGATGGCTATCCAGGGAATTCTACCAAACATTTAAGGAAGTGTTAACACCTATTCTCTTGGAAGTATTCCAAAAAATAGGAATGGAAGGAAAACTTCCAAACTCTTTTTATGATGCCAGTATTACCTTAATTCCAAAACCAGACAGAGACCCCACTAAAAAGGAGAACTATAGACCAAATTCCCTGATGGACATGGATGCAAAAATCCTCAACAAGATATTAGCCAACTGGATCCAACAATACCTTATAAAAATTATCCACCACAACCAAGTGGGATTTGTACCTGAAATGCAGGGCTGGTTCAATATTCACAAAACAATTAATGTGATTCAACACATCAATAAAAGAAAGGACAAGAACCATATGATCGTCTTAATAGATGCAGAGAAAACATTTGACAAAATACAGCATCCTTTCTTGGTAGAGACCGTCAAGAAAGTAGGGATAGAACGAGCATACCTCGAGATAATAAAAGCCATATATGAATGACCCAACGCTAATGTCATCCTCAATGGGGAAAACATGAGAGCTTTCCCCCTAAGGTCAGGAACAAGACAGGGATGTCCACTCTCACCACTGTTATTCAACATAGTATTGGAAGTCTTTCATCTTCTGTAATCAGAAAGAAAAACAAAGAAATAAAAGGCATCCAAATCAGCCAGGAGGAAGTCAAACTTCCTCTCTTCTCAGATGACATGACACTCTATATGGAAAACCCAAAGGATTCCACCAAAAAACTGCTAGAATTGATTCATGAATTCAGCAAAGTTGCAGGATACAAAATCAACACACAGGAATCGGTTGCACGCCTATACACCAATAATAAAGCGACAGAAAGAGAAATCAAGGAATCGATCCCATTTACAGTTGCACCAAAACTCACAAAATACTTAGGAATAAATCTAACCAAACAGGTGAAAAATCTATAATCTGAAAAGTATAGAAAGCTTATGAAACAAATTGAAGAAGACACAAAAAAAAATGGGAAAAGAGTCCATGCTCCTGGAGAGGAAGAACAAATATTGTTAAAATGTAAATACTACCCAAAGCATTCTACATATTCAATGCAATCTCTATCAAAATAACAACAGCATTCTTCACAGAGCTAGAACAAATAATCCTAAAATTTGTATGGAACCATAAAAGACCCCGAATAGCCAAAGCATTCTTGAGAAAGAAAACCAAAGCGGGAGGCATCACAATCCCACACTTCAAGCTATACTACAAGCTGTAATCATCAAGACAGTATGGTACTGGCATAAGAACAGACACTCATATCAATGGAACAGAATAGATAACCCACAAATGGACCCACAAACTTATGGCCAACTATTCTTTGTCAAAGCAGGAAAGGATATCCAGTGGATTTAAGACAGTCTCTTCAGCAAGTGGTACTGAAGAAACTGGACACCAACATGCAGAAGAATGAACGTAGACCACTTTCTCACACCATACACAAAAATAAACTCAAAATGGATGAAAGACCTAAATGTAAAACAGAAGCCATCAAACATCTAAAGGAGAAAGCAGGCAAAAACCTCTTAGATCTTGGCCGCAGCAACTTCTTGCTCAACACGTCTCTGGAGGCAAGGGAAACAAAAGCAAAAATGAACTAGTGGGACTTCATCAAAATAAACAGATTCTGCACAGCGAAGAAAACAATCAGCAAAACTAAAAGGCAACCGACAGAATGAGAGAAGATATTTGCAAATGACATATCAGATAAAGGGTTAGTACCCAAAATCTATAAAGAACTTATCCAACTCTACACCCAAAAAAACAAATAATCCAGTGAAGACATGGGCAAAAGACATGAATAGACACTTCTCCAAAGAAGACATACAGATGGCTAACTGACATATGAAAAAAGCTGAACATCACTCATCATCAGGGAAATACAGTGAAAAGCACAGTGGGATACCACCTTACACCTGTCAGAATGGCTACCATTAACAACTCAGGCAACAACAGATGTTGGCGAGGATGCAGAGAAAGAGGATCTCTTTTGCATTGTTGGTGGCAATGCAAGATGATGCTGCCACTCTGGAAAACAGTATGGAGGTTCCTCCAAACACTAAAAATAGAACTACCCTATGACCCAGCAATTGCACTGCTAGGCTTTTATCCATGGGATACAGGTGTGCTGTTTTGAATGGACACATGCACCCCCATGTTTATAGCAACTCTATCAACAATAGCCAAAGTATGGAAAAAGCCCAAATGTCCGATGGATGAATGGTATATAAAGATAACATGGATAAAGCAGATGTGGTATACACACACACACACACACACACACACACACACTAGTGTATTACTCAGCAATCAAAAAGAATAAAACCTTGCCATTTGCAACTATGTGGATGGAACTGGGGTTATTATGTTAAGTAAAATTAGTCAGAGAAAGATAAAAATCATATGAATTCACTCATATGAGGTCTTTAGGAGACAAAACAGATGAACATAAGGGAAGGGAAACAAAAATAACACAAAAACACGGAGGGGGACAAAACAGAAGAGATTCATAAATATGAAGTACAAAGTTAGGGTTACAGGAGGGGTTGTGGGAGGGAAAATGGGCTAAATGGGTAAGAAGCACTAGGGAATCTACTCCTGAAATCATTGTTACACTATATACTAACTAATTTGGATGTAAATTAAAAATAAATAAATAAATTTAAAAACAAAAACAAAACAAAACAAAAAACAACACCCATCTATTTAATTCCTAAAACAGACACATTTTAGACCTGAGGACACCTTCATATTGAAAGTGAGGTTAGGGAGAATTGTCATGCTACTGGAAGTCAAAAGAAAGCTGGAGTAGCCATACTTATACCAGACAAACTAGACTTTAAATTAAAGGCTGTAACAAGCGATAAGAAGGGCATTATATCATAATTACAGGGTCTATCCATCAAGAGGAGCTAACAGTTATAAATGTCTATGCACTGAATAGGGGAGCCCCCAAGTATATAAAACAATCACAAACATAAACAACCTTATTGATAAGAATGTGGTAACTTCAGGGGAATTTAATACTCCACTTACATCAATAGATAGAACATCTAGACACAGAATCAATAAAGAAACAAGGGCACTGAATAATACATTGGATCACATGGACTTGACAGATATATTTAGAACTCTGCATCCCAAAGCAACAGAATAGACTTTCTTCTTGAGTGCACATGGAACATTCTCCAAGATAGATCACATACTAGGTCAGAAAACAGCCCTTAATATGTATAAACAAATTGAGATCATATCATGCACAGGTTCAGATCACAATGCTATGAAACTTGAAATCAACCACAAGAAAAGCCTGGAAAACCTCCAAAGGATGGAGGTTAAAGAACACCCCACTAAAAGATGAATAGGTTAACCAGGCAATTAGAGAAGAAATTCAAAATATATGGAAACAAATGAAAATGAAAATACAACAATCCAAACGTTTTGGGATGCAATGAAGGCATGTTCATCCAAGGAACAAGAAAAATCCCAAATACAAAATTTAACAGCACACCTAAAGGAAATAGAAACAAAACAGCAAAGACACCCCAAACCCAGCAGAAGAAGAGAAATAACAAAGACCTGAGCAGAAATAAGCAATATAGAATCTAAAAAAACAGTAGAGCAGATCAGTGAAACCAAGAGTTGGTTTTTTGAAAAAAAAATGATAAACCTCTAGTCAGGCTTCTCAAAAAGAAAAGGGAGATGACCCAAATAGATAAAATCACGAATGAAAATGGAATTATTACAACCAATGCCTCAGAAATACATGCAATTATCAGGGAATACTATGAAAAATTATATGCCAACAAACTGGACAACGTGGAAGAAATGGACAAATTCCTAAGCACCCACACACTTCCAAAACTCAAACAGGAAAACTTGAACAGACCCATAACCAGCGAAGAAATTGAATCAGTTATCAAAAACCTCCCCAAAAATAAGAGTCCAGGACCAGATTGTTCCCTGGGGAATTCTACCAGACATTTAAAGCAGAGATAATACCTATCCTTCTCAAGCTGTTCCAAAAAGTGGAAGGGGAAGGAAAACTCCCAGACTCATTCTATGAAGCCAGCATTAATTTGATTCCTAAACCAGACAGACCCAGCAAAAAAAGAGAACTACAGGCCAATATCCCTGATGAATATGGATGCACAAATTCTCAAGAAGATACTAGCAAATTGAATTCAACAGCATATAAAAAGAATTATTCACCATGATCAAGTGGGATTCATATTTGGGCTACCGGGTTGGTTCAACATTCGGAAATAAAACAATGTGATACGTCACATTAATAAAAGAAAAGAAAAGAACCATATGATCCTGTCAACCAATGCAGAAAAAACATTTGACAAAATTCAGCATCCTTTCTTAATAAAAGCCCTCAAGAAAGTCGGGATAGAAGGAACATACTTAAACATCATTAAACCCATTTATGAAAAGCCCACAGCTAATATCTTCCTCAATGGGGGAAAACCAGCTTTCCCCCTGAGATCAGGAACATGACAGGGATGTCCACTCTCACCGCTGTTGTTTAATATAGTGTTGGAAGTGCTAACATCAGCAATCAGACAACAAAAGGAAATCAAAGGCATCAAAATTAGCAAAGATGAAGTTAAGCTTTCACTTTTTGCAGATGACATGATATTATACATGGAAAATCCAATAGACTCCACCAAAAGTCTGCTAGAACTGTTACATGAATTCAGCAAAGTTGTAGGATACAAAATCAATGTACAGAAATCAGTTGCATTCTTATACACTAAATTGAAGCAACAGAAAGACAAAGAAACTGATCCCACTCACAATTGCACCAAGAATCATAAAATACCTAACCAAAGATGTAAAAGATCTCTTTTGCATTGTTGGTGGCAATGCAAGATGATGCTGCCACTCTGGAAAACAGTATGGAGGTTCCTCCAAACACTAAAAATAGAACTACCCTATGACCCAGCTGAAAACTATAGAAAGCTTATGAAGGAAATTGAAGAAGATATAAAGAAATGGAAAAACATTCTGTGCTCATGGATTGGAAGAATAAATATTGTTAAAATGTCAATACTACCCAAAGCTATCTACACACCCAATGCAATCCGAATCAAAATTGCATCAGCATTCTTCTCGAGGCTAGAATAAGCAATCCTAAAATTTGTATAGAACCACAAAAGGCCCTGAATAGCCAAAGTAATTTTGAAGAAGACCAAAGCGGGAGGCATCTCCATCCCAGAATTTAGCCTCTAATACAAAGCTGTAATCATCAGGACAGTATGGTATTGGCACAAAAACATACACATGGACCAATGGAATAGAATAGAAACCCCAGAGTTAGACCCACAAAAGTATGGCCAACTAATCTTTGACAAAGCAGGAAAGAATATCCAATGGAAAAAAAACAATCTCTTTGACAAATGGTGCTGGGAGAACTGGACAGCAACATGCAGAAGAATGAAACTAGACCGCTTTCTTACACCATTCACAGAACTAAACTCAAAATGGATAGAGGACCTGACTGTGAGACAGGAAACGATAAAAACCCTAGACGGGAAAGCAGGACAAAACCTCTCTGATGTCAGCCACAGCAATTTCTTACTTGAGCCATCTCCAAAAGTAAGGGAATGAAAAGGAAAAATGAACTATTGGGACCTCATGAAGACAAAAAGCTTCTGCACTATAAAGAAAACAATCAACAAAACTAAAAGGCAACCGACGGAATGGGAAAAGATATTTGCAAATGACATATCGGACAAAGGGCTACTATCCAAAATCTATAAAGAACTCCTCAAACTCTACACCCAAAAAACAAAGAACCCAGTGAAGAAATGGCAGAAAACATGAATAGACACTTCTCTAAAGAAGACATCCAGATGGCCAACAGGCACATGAAAAGATGCTCAACGAGACTCCTCATCAGGGAAATACAAATTGAAACTATACTGAGATACCACCTCACGCCAGGCAGAGTGGCTCCAATGAACACATCAGGAGACTAAAGATGCTGGCAAGGATGTGGAGAAATGGGAACCCTCTTGCACTGTTGGTGGGAATGCAAACTGATGCAGCTGCTCTGGAAAACAGTGTGGAGGTTCCTTAAAAAATTAAAAATAGACTTACCCTATGGCCTAGCAATAGCACTGCTAGGAATTTACCCAAGGGATACAGGAGTGCTGATGCATAGGGGTACTTGTACCCCAATGTTAATGCAGCACTGTCAACAATAGCCAAATTATGGAAAGAGCCTAAATGTCCATCAACTGATGAATGGATAAAGAAATGGTTGTTTATATACACAATGGAATACTACTTGGCAATGAGAAAGAATGAAATATGGCCTTTTGTAGCAACGTGGATGGAACTGGGAGTGCTATGCTAAGTGAAATAAGTCCGGCAGAGAAAGAAAGATACCATATGTTTTCACTCTTATGTGGATCCTGAGAAACTTAACAGAAGAACATGGGGGAGGGGAAGGGGGGAAAAAGTTACAGAGAGGGAAGGAGGCATACCATAAAAGACTCTTAAAAACAGAATAAACTGAGGGTTGATGGGGGGTGAGTGGGTGATGGGCACTGAGGAGGGCACCTGTTGGGATGAGCACTGGGTGTTGTATGGAAACCAATTTGACAATAAATTTCATATAAATAAATAAATAAATACATAAATAAATAAATAAATATTAAAAAAAGAAAATATGGAGATCAAACTGAGGGTTGATGGGGGGTGGGGGAGATGGGAAAGTGGGTGTTGGGCATTGAGGAGGGCACCTGTTGGGGTGAACACTGGATGTTGTATGGAAACAAATTTGGCAATAAATTACATTTTTTTAAAAAAGAGAGATAGAGAATGCCAGCATAGAACAGGATGTGGGGCTCCAAGTCAGGAGCTGTGAAATCATGACCTGAGCCTAAGTGGCTTAAGTGACTGGGTGACCCAGGTTCCCCTTAATCACTCCCATTTTTATTAAAGGTAACCACAGTGAACTAATTTGTTTGTAAATTAGATCCCATTTCAATAAACTTGGCCTAATTTTTTATGTAAGTGCAGCAAGAATAGTGATTGACCATGTAGGTTCTTTTAAGTCTGCTTTGTTGGAACTTTTCATAAGAAATCTCTGAACAGTTAAAAGCCTCTTCAGGATAAGAACTTACCATGAAATTGTGCCAGTAATACCTGAAAATTCGGGTGAATTCGTCTCCTCCTGAGGTCCCCATATTATCCTGAGATTTCTGGGCCTGCCAGGAAATTATTTTCCTTTCTCACCCGATAAGGCTTCTGGGAACCCTGGAAACAAGGTACCAGACTGATATTTCCAGGAGGCTTTATTGGCTCCATAAAGCTCCGCCTTAGCTATCTGGTAATATCTATGAGTCTCTCTCAAAATTGACATTCCAATCATATAAACAATGTTTCCAAGTGTGCCCTGTTATAAAAACAGATTCTTATTGAACTTATGTAAATAACTGTATTGCCATGAAAATAAGAGTATCCACTGAGAGTTTCTGAATTGTGAAGGGATAAGGTAGGGAGAAAGAGATAAATGTTTCATCTTTATTCACAAAGGTATATTTTGCCAAATTGCTGTAAGTCATGGACAGCCTAAGAGGAAAGATAAAAAGGTTTCCTTAAATCTGGAAAGAGAAAACAATTTTTACAAATCAGCAATGTTTCAAACAAAAAGTCATAAAAAATAATTATACTCTTCAGTTCATTTAGTCCCATGTAATTAATATTTGTTCTGTTAAAATCCAGTTTTTTTTTAATTAGCTCTGGAAATATTTACCCAGTTCAGTTATTTTTTTATCTTAAAGTTATCAGAAATCTGTATTCTAGAGTATTTTCTGTGAGTCTCCTTTGCAGATGAAGCACTTTCACAAAAGAATCAGAGTGAAACCATAACCATTTATAAATGACAAAACTTAAAAATGGTTGTGATTAAAGATCTGATGAGAGCTCATTACAATGCAATTGACAAAGAATTTTTTATTTCTGTCACATACCTTTTTAAAGTAATAACTGGAATTACCACCAATAACATTAAACCAGGACAGAAATTAGATTTCTAAGAAGTTCATGTAATTTGTAGAACACAAATACTCATACAACATGAAGAAGAGATAATATTACTTTTTATTCGACAAGTTTCCCATGCAATTTAACGTACCAAATAAGCCTAATTAGTGTAACATCTCTTTTTATTTATTTATTTTTGTATGTATGTATGTATGTATGTATTTATTTATTTAAAAAATTTTAATATGTATGTATTTATTTTTTTTTAGAGAGAGACAGAGTGTGAGTGGGGGAGGGCAAAGAGAGAGAATCCGAAGCAGGTTCCAGGCTCTGAGCTGTCAGCAGATAGCTCAACACAGGGCTCAAAGTCACTAACTATGAGATCATGACCTGAGCTGGAGTTGGACACTTAACTGACTGAGCCACCCAGGAGTCCCATCTCATATATATATGTATGTGTATATATATATACATACATATGGAGAAAAAAGCATTTTTTTATGTGGATGATTTTCCAGGAAACTTTTCAAAAATCCAGTTACTTGTAGGTCAAAAGACTCCATTTTGAATTTGATTTTGGAAAGTTTATCAAAAAGGTTTTAAAACACTTCATCAAACAGGATCATAGGCCATTGTGAAATAGTACTCCATTACCAATTTAACCTAAGTGACAAAGACTTCACAGGCAAATACAGAAAATTTATAAAACCTTGGTTTGCAAGCATAATTCATTCCAGAAACATGGCTGTAATCCAAAGCACTTGTATATCAAAGTGAATTTCAAGAACCGTTGGCTCGCTTGTGATCATGTGATATTCAGCATCACATTCTACTTGTATTGCAAGACATCGCTTGTTTATCAAGTTAAAATTTATTGGAAGTGTTTATTTTTCTTGCAGAACACTCGCAGAGCAAGTTATTCCCAATCCAATGTGTGTGTGCGTGTGTGTGTGTGTGTATGTGTGTGTATACAAATGTATATACAAATATATGTTTTGTCTCTTTATCTCAGAAATCTTTATGTCCATATATCTTTATCTCAAATATCTTTATCTTTATTATATATATTATATATATATGTGTGTGTGTATATAGATAGATAGATAGATAGATGGCTCCTTTAGTAGAGAAGACTTGGTTTTAAGTAATCCAGGACCTAATGAAAGCAGTGTGAAGCACAGTTCATAAGACACAAAATCTTTGTTTTCTAAGTAGATTACTTAAAAGGTAAAGAAAAACCTTTGCTTAAATTTCTTATTAAGAACAGACCAATAATCTAAAAATACCTTTCTCCGTTTAACTGAGAGAGAAAAAGAAATTTTAATTCTGTACCAGATTATTTTTGATATTAAAAAATTCATTTAACTTAATTACATTCATTTTATTTTAGCCAGCTTGACTACACATTAAACTTTCTTTCCAAAGATTTTTTTCCCACAAACCTTCTATAACTTTCTTTTTTACATTCAGATTTTGTTCTAGGTTTTCCTCTTCCCCATTTTGAAATAATTAGCCTCTCTTTAGGACAAAATTACTTTCTTTTCTCCCAACAAAAATGTATTTCCATTCCTCATACCTTCTTTTAATGAAAGCACACATGCTGCTTTCCTTGCATTTGGAGATGTTTTCCTTATTATTTCTAGTGGTTTTAATGGCATATATTAGAATTTTAATCCTTAAAAACCTTAATTTATAGTGCAAATAAAGAAGTAAACAATTATAAACTGTCTTTTGTATTAGCATTCTATATAATTTATAAATACTTTTCATGATTTCTAGAAACATGTTTTTTCACAGTAAATATCTCAGTGTGACAGAAAACCTATTTACTAATAGAAAAAAAAAAATGCCTTTATTTCCTCTGTAAAAGGAAGCAAAAGGGAATGAGCCTATGCTCAGTAATTGATGTTTTAGTACTTTATCTTATTTGGAAATGATTTGAATATCTAATTACTATCCATCATTTAACTTAATTTGGCAAGACTCAACCATTTATGTCACCAAAGAGATTTGGGTAACTATTTTAAATTAGACATACCATGAAACAATCATTATTGAAAAGTTCACATAAAAATTCTTATCGCACTTACATCTATTTAATTTACCTGTTCTTTACAATCATACTTAGATTATTCATGGAAATTTCATGAGACATTAAAGCAGCTAGCCATCATCTTAAGTTATTTTTCTGGCTGACAAGTTTTGTAACAGAGATAATATGAGCTAATTTGACTTTAAGTAAACCTAGCTAGAATAAAAGTTGCATGTTTGCACTACATTTAAGGCTGATAACTCTGAAGACATGAATATTTAATTAAACCAATAAACTTAAACTAGATTTTATTTACTAAACATTATCTTAGATCATGTGAACTTGAAAAATATTTGGGTTAGTTTTTATATTTCTGAGAGTTTTAAAATACTAAACTCATAAATGCTTATTTTTAAGCCAATTGAACAGAGCTCTTTTACAAATTAATTTTGACAATACCATCCAGAGGTAGAAAAATGTCATATCTATAACCCACATATACATAAATATATAGATATAAATAAACATACAGATAGATACAAACAGATTTTATTGCTTTCATTCTGAAACTTGAGCTATGAATCAGTGCAATACAAAACCAGTTTATAAATAATTGTGTCTGGCAGATGGAAAAAGTTAAGGTTACCCACCTAAAAGTTGGGGTTTTTTTTTGTTGTTGTTGGTTTTTTTTTTTTTTTTTTTTTTTTTTTTTTTTTTTGCTGGCACTTGTGGAGTAGATTTTAAGATTTGTATTTGTTCTTGATGAGTAATCTTAAGGAGTCTATAGTATAGAATTTAAGCAAGGGAACTTTTCTAGCATTTGTACTTTTAAAAAGCCCCCCCCCTTTTTTCAGCTTGAAGAGTTTTAGTTACTTCCTAGCGTGTTTATAGTTCAATGGTAAGATTTGCATCTTCAAGGGACAGAGAAAGAATGTTACTTGGTTTCTTTCTCTGTTTCAGCTGTTTTTGGTTTTGTTTTGTTTTGTTTTGCATTTTTGGTAGGATCTTCTGAAAGTGGAGGTAAAAGGGCTATGTAATTTAAAAGATTTGTTGTTCTGCATTCTTAGTGTGGAGTTCTAGGATATATCTGCAAAGAACATCACATAGGAAAAGCTTGAAGCTGGCAGAGCTTGATTCTAGAGCCCAGCAAAACAAGCATTATTGTTCATCCCAAGTATTCTTGCTAAATTTACTTCTTGGCTTTTAGCATTTTCATGAGTAACTGTATGCACTGGGCCCAGAGATTAGGCTGGAGTGCTTACTGGAAAAAGGAAGCTAAAATAGGCAACTGGGTTTTTAAGGGATTTTCTGGAGAAGGTAGAGGAGTTTTAGGAGTTAAGGTAATTTGCTAAAGGGATGGGGCTGGATTTTAAGAAGAGGAATTTATGTTGGATATAGACTTTAATTTTGTTTTAACTTTAATTGCTGTTCCTTCATCTTGTTAAGGGAGTCCCTAAGGCTAGCTGTTATAGTTTCTTGTATCTACTTTTTGATTTGGTCTTTTTATAGGTACCCGAAAGACAATTGTTTAGGATGAGAGATCTCTAAAAAAAAATTTTTTTTGTTAATAGCCAATTCCATGGATCTATCATGTGGCCATTGACAAGTAAGATCTTATATTAATCTCAATAGCAGCTCAGGACGGTAAGTCTTTTTATGGCTTAACCAAGGATACAAGAGGCATCCCACAAGAGTGCAAAAGAGGTAGCCCTCACACAAGATGCAGAAAGGTAGTCTAAGAAAACACAGATGATAATTATGAGGGACCCTCTTTAAATAGTTGTTCCAAAACACAGAGAATCATGTGAAAGGGAATTCAACCCCCTTTTGAACAGAATAAGGTAACTTAACAAGCTAAGCCAGAGTTCACCCTTATTTATTTATTTATTTTAGATCCTTTCTAAACCCAGATCCATAGCCTGTCAGCTGCCTACCAGATGCCTATGCTGATGGAGTTTTGGGGTAATGGTGGGGTGGTCCAGAGCCAATGGCCAAGAAAGAATTCTTGAAGACCTCCTTGGTGCAAAACGGTGATTTTATTAAAGCACAGGGACAGGACCCGTGGGCAGATAAATCTGCACTGGGGTTGTGATGTGTAACTGATTATATACAGTCAGGTTGGGAAGGGGTTAGGGATAGAGTAAGTCTCTAAGGTATTTTGGAAGCATGGTTTCCAGGACCTTGAGAAGCCATGAGAACCATGAGAACCTTCAGATGTATATCAGGGGCCATAAGCTTGCAGTATGATTGCCAGCATGTATCTTGGAGGAGCTGAGATAAAGAAAGTTTCCAAAGGAATTTTTATATGTTTGAGCAGACTTACAGGATCCTGGGGGTCAAGATAATGTTAAGCCAAGATACATTTTTGCCCCTAGCCAAGTGTCATTATTGAGTCAGCTGAGCTCCTAGAGAGATGTCACTCTGCCTTTTTCAATGACTTGTCAGTGGGCTATAGGCAGTCAGGGAATTTAATTTTTCATTTGCCTTAGTTTCCCACATTACCATGGTAAGTACTCAAACCCTTTTCCTTTGTTCCTGGGTAGCCAGGAGTGTCCAAAGAATATCAAACATATCCCACTTGGGGGATGGTGCTGTTAGCTGTCAGCTTGCCCCATGCTCCTTCATCATATGCATCCTACTACTGGCAGAGACCAGAGAGAATACTCTCACATGTCATAGACATAAAAAAATAATGACCTTCTCTGGGAGGAAAAAGGATCAATAGCAAAAAAATCCTTACCAAAGTTGATATACCCAAGGAATTAGTTTACACAAATATTTTCTCCTGTTGATTTAAATTTAGAAAAAGAAAAAAGATTCTCATAACTCTCACCTTTAACAGACCCTGCAGGCAGAGCCCAGAGACTGGTGTTGGTAAGAATTTTTATCTTTTGCAGACATTTGTCAGAGGTCCCAGGATCTCTTAGTCACAGCAGCCCTCAAGTGAGCAGGGTCCAGCCAGAGAAATCTCCTGGCTGGCTGGCCACAACTGTAGAGGAGGAAGGCTTTCCTTTCTTTCCTTCTAGTTTCTTTGGCTGGTGTAATAATTAAATTGATGGAAGACAGATTAGCAGAAGAAGAAAAAAATTAACTCATAAAAACTCAGAGAGATATGAAAATCAAATATGTGATCAAATAGGAAGTTTTTATATCTTTTAGACAAAGAAACAATAAATTTGGGAAGAATTGACAAGACAAGGGGTTTGATTTTGGAGTAGTAAATTAGTAAAGAAGTAACACATTTTCTCAGTCCTGAATTTCCTACTTCTAGCAATTAAGATGCCATCTACCTTCCAATATCAAGGACAGTAGGAGAATTTATTTCCTGCTTATGTGGGAAATTTATTTCCTGCTTTCAGAGGGACAGAGGAAGTTCAGACTATCCTTCTTACACTGGTTGTTTCTTAAGTAACTTTAATTAAAAATAATCAATATGCCAAAGTGGTATATTTTGGGGCAGGCTTCCCTGAACTATATGAATATTTAATAAACATTAAGAGGCTGCTTTGACCTTACTTTATTCAATGTGGAAAGGTGGGCAGTTACATGAAAAGAGATGAGATCAGGGATTCTACTGGGAGCTACCAAGGATTCTACCAGGGATCAGTGAAGAGAATATCTAAAATCACACCACAACAGCCTTTAAAATAAAAGGCAAATTGGAAAAACATCCTGGGACCTCAAGACACAAATCGATAACATCTAGGCAGATCTCTCTTCTTGATGCTTTTCAGGATTCCATATCTGAAGTATCTTCAAATCAATGCTTCACACAGAGGATTTTTTGCTAGGGAGAAACCAGGCCCTTCAAGAGCACTACTGTGAACATCACCACAGCAAATGCACTCCAGAGGAGGAACTGGCAATGAAGCTGTGGACTAGTGCCCTTACT
Organism: Prionailurus bengalensis; assembly: GCF_016509475.1. NCBI lineage: Eukaryota > Metazoa > Chordata > Mammalia > Carnivora > Felidae > Prionailurus > Prionailurus bengalensis. Next base: position 27,732,622 of record NC_057349.1, on the reverse strand, counting down.
GGGAAAGTCATGGCCAAATCTGGAAGCAGGAAGCTCCATGTTGCTAGGTGACCTCACCCCATGTGTGGGAGGTAGTGAGTGCTGCACAGTGCTTTAACTTTGGGAGTGACAAAAGATGCATCCCACACAGGATACAAGGGGTCAGTTTGCTGTCCACGTTCCCCACCCTGAGCTGTTCTGCATGCTCCTCCCTGGGCATACACAAGACTTCTTTAGGTCCCAAGACAATGTCCGCCATCTTTAAATAACACGATGTCTCTTTCTATGAGCAAGTCTGAAGTTATTTACCAGTTATTGCTTTCTTAAAAATTGTATTATTTTTATTACAAATGATTAGAGGTTTGCTGTTAGAAATTTTTTGAAAAAAAGAGAAGCAAAACAAAAGAAAATCAACCATAATCCCAAACAGTTTTGCAAAGATTACTTGTGCTAATATTTTGTCTATATTCATCTAGTTTTGTTCTTTGAAAAGATGTACATTTTTAAAAGAAAATTCACTTACTATTTTTCTTTAATAATTTCCCAAAAACTATTATGTTTTCAGGAAACATGATATCACATATCACATGATAACACATATCACATATGTGATACGTGAGTGTGAACTTCTTAGAGTAATGGTTCCCAAATTTTGACGTGCATTGTATTCCCCTAAGGAATTTTTTTATTTACATTTTTAAAATGTTTATTTATGTTTGAGAGAGAGAGAGAGAGAGTGTGTGTGTGTGTGTGTGTGTGTGTGTGAGTGGGGGAGGGGCAGAGAGAGAGGGAGACAGAATCTGAAGCAGTCTCCAGGCTCTGAGCTGTCAGCACAGATCCTAACACGGGGCTCAAACTTATGAACTGTGAGATCATGACCTGAGACAAAGTTGTATGCTTAACCAACTGAGACACCCGGAGGCCCTCCCCTAAGGAATCTTTAAAAATACAGATGCCTGGATTCTGACCCTAAAGATTCTTTTTTATGGGGGGTGGGGGATGGGGGGAGTATGGTCTGGAAATCTGGATATTTAAAAGCTCTCCAGACAATTACACTTGCAACCCAACTTCAAAACCTCTCCTAGGTTTTTTTACTAATAGCCTCTGTTATGGACTAACACCACGTTTCTGAACCTGCACCAGTCTTCCTATGTTATAAAAAAAACAACCAAAGCACAGTCTTCATTTAAGTCCAATGTTGCTCTACTCCAGCCCTTAAAATCCTACCTCCACCTTAGTCTATCCTTTAGTGCTCCACTGACACATCCTACCATGTAAGGAACTAGTTGAAATAACAAGCCAGTGGTGATCTGATTGCTTTATGCAATGTAGATATGTAAGCTCAAGGGTGGATCAAGCAATTTAAAGAATTAAAATGTAGGCTGACACCCATGTCAACCTTGCATCTGTTCCCATAATCCCCTAGGAGGCAGTGGAAGTTTCAGGGACAAGCCCACAGCTTTTTAGAACCACAGAATTGAGTCTCCTTGGGGTTTGTCAGCTGCCTACTCTCCCTAAAGTGGATAAAGGAGATTTATTGTTTCTTGAACAAATCTAACTGTTGGGTTTATGGTAAGGGTCATTTATCATTTGTATTCAGAAAATGCCAGTCTGAATAGCAAGAGTATTAAAAATCTCCTGATAGATTTTGTTTTTGTTTTTAAAAAGATGAAGATTTATTTAATGCCTTTTCTTATCATTCCGTTTCTCTGAGACCTTTAAGGACCCCACACACCATTGCTTTGGAATATTTGAAAATATGCTTGAAATATACTTTGCAATATTTTTGTACCCTTTAACATACTCTACCAGCCCTTTACATACAGATCTGAACAATATAGCCAAAAGAGGTTTGGAAAAACCCTTTGTTTATCATAACTTACACTGGCTTTCCTTCCAACACTCACACTCTATGATTCCAAGTCCAAGGAAGATGACACAGTAGGGGTGAGCTGTTTAGCACACAAGGCATAACAGTTTATTCATGCAGTGGTTCTGGTCAAAGGACAGAAAGCACAGTGTGATGATGATTTTATATGAAGCCTCTTAGTTTTGGGACATCTGGGTGGCTCAGTTGGGTAACCGTCTGACTCCTGATTTCAGCTCAGGTCATGATCTCATGGTTGGTGAGATTGAGCCCTGCATCAGGCTCTGTGCTGACAGCATAGGGTCTGCTTGTGATTCTTTCTCCCTCTCTCTCTGCTCCTCCCCCTCACATTCTCTCTCTCTCTCTCCCTCTCTCTTTCTCAAAATAAATAAATACATATGAAAAAAAGCCTTTTAGTTTAAATACCATAATGTCAAAATGTTTACCAGTGTGGGACTATTGATCAGGAGACATAAAGGAGGTAAAAACTAAAACCATTTGTAACTCTTGTGCACTGTTGGTGGGAATGTAAAATGGTACAACCACTCCAGAAAATGGTATTGTGATTTCTCAAAAAATTAAACATAGAATTGCCACATGCCCAGCAATTCCGTGTTTGGGTATATATCCAAAAAAATTAAAAACAGGATCTCAAAGAGATATTTGTGTGTTTTTAATGTTTTATTTTATTTTTTTAACATTTATTTATTTTTGAGACAGAGAGAGACAGAGCATGAATGGGGGAGGGTCAGAGAGAGAGGGAGACACAGAATCTGAAACAGGCTCCAGGCTCTGAGCTGTCAGCACAGAGCCTGACGTGGGGCTCGAACTCACGGACCGCGAGGATCATGACCTGAGCCGAAGTTGGCCGCTCAACCGACTGAGCCACCCAGGCGCCCCAATGTTTTATTAATTTATTTTGAGAGAGAGAGAGAGAACATGAGCAGGGAAGGAGCAGAGAGAGGGAGACAGAGAATCACAAGCAGGCTCCACATTACCAGCATAGAACCCGACACAGGGATCCAACCCATGAATGGTGAGACCATGACCTGAGCTGAAATCAAGAGTTGCACACTTAAGCAACTAGACTGCCCACAGGAACCTCAAAGAGATATGTGTACACCTATATTCATAGCAGCATTATTCCCAATAGCCAAAATGAAGAAACAACCAAGTGTTCATCAATAGATGAATAGATAAGCATAACATGGTGTATACATACAATAAAATATTATTCAGCCTTAAAAAGGAATGAAATTCTGACATGTACTACAACATCGAGGACATTATGCTAACTGAAGTAAGTCATCCACAACAGGACAAATACTTCATGGATCTACTGATATGAGGTTCCTAGAGTAATCAAATTCATAGAGACAGAGAGTAGAAGGGTGGTTGCCAGGGGCTGGGGGGTGGGGAGGAGTGAGAGTTAGTGTTTAATGGGGACAGAGTTTCAGTGTGGAAAGATGAAGAGTCCTGTGGATGGATGGTGGACATGGTTGCACAGCAGTGTGAGTGTACTAAATTCCACTGAACTCTACACTTAAAAATGATTACAATGGTGTATTTCATGTTATGTGTATTGTACCACAATAGGAAAAAATAAACTAAACTAAAACCTTGCTTTTGTGAACTGTGCACAGAAAACAACACAAAATCCCCTCGATACAATAAAGAATCACTTTTGCTCCTATAAAATTTCAAAGAAGGAAAGGCCAGGCTGTGGCAGAGGAGGGAAGCCTGGAAGAGGAGAACATTCAGAACAGAAGCACAAGATCTGGTAGGCTGAAGGAACCCTGGGACCCAATAATAATAGAGAATTTCATTTAATTCATGACTATTAGATACACTACTTTCTCTCTTCATTTTATGTTCATTTTTTCCGATTTACTATTTAGCAATATTTTTTTCAGAGACCCAGACTCACAAAGGGTGAATGAGAAAGAGGAAGGCTGGTGAATAGGAGGAGTGTAGCTGAGGAAGAACCCTGTATGCTCTTCACCCAGAGTCTCCAATTGTTATGTCACCAAACTTGCTTTATCATTTTCTTTTCTATGTATCTATATTTAATATATATGTGCATTTTACCCCCAAAATACATATTTCCTAAAGGCAGAGAGAAGAATTTCCTACAATCATAGTACAAACATCTAAATCAAGATAATAACATGAACAACAATGTGAATATATTTGCCACTACTGAACTTTACACTTAGGAATGATTAAGATGATAAATTTTATGTTATACATTTTTACCACAATAAAAAAGGAAAAGAAACAATATTAATACTAATGCATTACTCTCCTCTAACCCATTGGGCTCTTGAAATCTCATTATTCCAGTAATGTTCTTAGTAGGAGACAGAGGAGAGGAGAGGAGAAGAGAGGACAGGAGAGGAGAGGAGAGGGGAGGAGATGGGAGGGGAAGGAAAGAAGGAAAGAAGGAAGGAAGGAAGGAAGGAAGGAAGGAAGGAAGGAAGGAAAAAGAAAGAAAGAAAGAGAAAGAAAGAAAGAGAAAGAAAGAGAGAGCAAGAAAGAAAGAAAGAAAGAGAAAGAAAGAAAGAAAGAAAGAAGAAAGAAAGAAAGAAAGAAAAAGAGGTGGTCCAGGATCTAACAGAAGACTGTGCATTTGACTTAGCTACTACCATGGTCCTACTTCCTTTCACTTGGGAAGAGCTACTCAGTTTGTCCTTGTTTTTCAGGATCTCAACATTTTTGAAGAGAACAGCCAGTTATTCTATAAAATATTCCACAATTTGGATTTATCTGGCATTTTCTCATGATTGGGTTGGGGTCATGCATTTTTGGCAGGAATCCCAGAGAAGTGATTGGTGTCCTTCTCAGTGACTCATCTCAGAAGATGCAGGAATTTGCTGAGTTTAATCACCACTGATGTCATCTCTGGTCACTTGTTTTGGGGTCTTCCAGGTTTTTCCACTGCAAAGTTTTATTTTCTTTCTTATAATTTATGATCATTCTGTGGTGAGGTAGTTTCAGAAACTCAAATACCTTGCTCTTTATCAAACTTTCACCCATTGGTTTCAGCCTTCATTGAGGATTCTTGCTTGAATCAATTGTTACTATTTTGGTTGCTAAGTGGGGATTTTCTAATTTCATATTTCCTTCTACATTTCATAGTTGAATTCTATAGTGAAGAAAAAACTTTATTTCCCCCCACATGTATTTATTTGTGTCAGAATGAACTCATGGATTCCAATTTTATTCAGTGGGTTATAATCTGTTACTATCATTATTTATTCTGAGGCTCAGATTATCCAAGGTTTGGCCAGTGGAAGCCCTTTTGCTTGGCTTCTGTGTATTCTTCACATATCCTCATTTTGGAGTACTTCTTTGTTTTCTGGTGGAAGATATTCCAGGCCCACCTTGTACTTACCATGTCTGAACCTGAAATCATCAATTTCTCCAAGAAGCCCTCAATCCTTTTAGTGGAGAATGTTCGTTAGCATTTAAGATCTGGGCATAAGGTGTACTCACCACCACTGTGGTATGATTGCTTGTAGGTCTTCTCAGCAGAGAGAACTAGGAAATATATGTATGTATACATATCTTTTGCATAAAATAAACCTATCTCTGAATTATATGTTAAAAACCATAAGTTCACGAGGTATTCCACCTCCAATCCAATAGTCCAGGGCTTATTCTGGCTTTCCTACTTCCCATTTTGGTAATTATCTTCTTCGGTGCTGAGAAACCTGACTCCCATCATCCTCAGTGTATTTACTTATTTTGGTCGATGCCTTGTATGTAACCACGTCCACATAGGTCACTTCCTCAGCACTCCCCATCCTGGCTCCCTCCTAAACACCTCCTGTTCCTTGACCTGGTTTATCTCCTCTACATCTCCTTCTGTGGTCCTGACCCTACCTCACTGGCTGCCTCCTTGGCTTTCCCCCATACATATTTTTACATAAAATAAAAAATGGAAGCAAAGAAAAGAGCAGAAATTTTAATTTGAACACCACTCTTACATTTACAGAATATTGTCTATCTCTAATTTGTGGTTCTTAAAAACCTTTAGCAAACAAAGTTAATCTAAATCTGGAGGGTAAAAGGATTAGGATGGAGTGGGAATGGGGGTTTGAAAGTGTTCTCCAGGAGATTCCCTTTAAGTGACCCCCCTGCCCCCAACTGATAACCACTTCTCTAGATGAAAAGTCTGCTTTCAAAAGTTTTTCATCTGGGCACCTGGGTAGTTCAGTCAGTTAAATGTCCAACTCTTGATTTTGGTTCAGGTCTGATCACCCAGTTCGTGGGTTCAAGCCCCATGTCAGATTCCACACTGGCAGTGTGGAGCCTCCTTGGGATTCTCTTTCTGACCCTCTCTCTCCGACCCTCCTCTGTGCGCGCTCACTCTCTATCTCAAAATAAATAAATAAATGTTAAAAATAAAAGTTTCCCATATCCTGCTGAAACTAAAGTAAATATCATCTGTATTTTTTGGATCCTATGACAATGATTATAAAATTTGTCATAGATTTAACATTAGCTTTTTCAGTGGAAAAATTCCCTTTACCTGAAATGTATGTATTAGACAAGATGGACTAGGTTATGAGGCAGTAACAAATAAACCCTACATTTACTACTTAACAATGGTTTATTTTTCTTTAATTTCTCAGTTGAATGCAGGTTGGGCAGCTTCCTTCCTCTTAGAGCTATGTGATCAACAGTACATGACCTCCAAGGTCAAGGAAACAGAAAGCTGAAAAAGATTCACAAGGTTTTAACTGCTTCAGCTGAAAATGACAATATTTTAGCTCCTCTTTTGCAGGCTCAGAATAACTGCAAGGAAGCTGGGGTATGCAGAGAATCCCATGGGTAGTTAGTGAGTACCAACAATCCTTACAGATTGTATTATTCCTTAATTTCAAATGTCTTAAGATGAGGGGGCTAAATATGGCTCAGAATTCAGGAAATATGTTATTACTAGAACACTTTAACTCAAAGAGAAATTATAAACATTAGTTTCAATTATAAATGTAGCAAAATTTTGTTGTAGCTTTAAACTTAGAAACCTTAAAAAAAAAATTGCACAGAGTGTGAGGGAAGATGGCGGCATAGGAGGACGCTGGGCTCACCGCGCGTCCTGCTGATCACTTAGTTTCCACCTACACCTGCCTAATAACCCAGAAAACCGCCAGAGGATTGGCAGAACGGAGTCGCCAGACCCAAGCGCAGACGAGAGGCCCACGGAAGAGGGTAGGAAGGGTGGCGAGGCGGTGCGCGCTCCACGGACTGGCGGGAGGGAGCCGGGTCGAAGGGGCGGCTCCCCGGTCAAGCAGAGTACCTGAGTCTGGCTTGCAAAAGCAGAGGGGCCTGACGGACTGTGTTCCGACAGCAAGCACGACTTAGCGTCTGGGAGGTCATAAGTTAACAGCTCTGCTCGGAAAGCGGGAAGGCTGGAGGACAAAGGGAGGGAGAGCTGCTGAGCCCCCAGATGACAGAGCTCAGTTTGGTGGGGAACAAAGGCGCTCGCCAGTGCCATCTCCCCTGCCCATCCCCAGCCAAAATCCCAAAGGGAACCGGTTCCTGCCAGGGAAACTGCTCGCTCCGCACAAACACCCAACTCTGTGCTTCTGCTGAGCCAAACCTCCGGCAGTGGATCTGACTCCCTCCCACTGCCACAGGGCCCCTCCTGAAATGGATCACCTAAGGAGAAGCGAGCTAAGCCTGCCCCCCCCGGCCGCCGTACACCTTGCCTACCCACCCCAGCTAATACGCCAGATCCCCAGCATCACAAACCTGGCAGTGTGCAAGTAGCCCAGACGGGCCACGCCACCCCACAGTGAATCCCGCCCCTAGGAGAGGGGAAGAGAAGGCACACACCAGTCTGACTGTGGCCCCAGCGGTGGGCTGGGGGCAGACATCAGGTCTGACTGCGGCCCTGCCCACCAACTCCAGTTATACACCATAGCACAGGGGAAGTGCCCTGCAGGTCCTCACCACACCAGGGACTATCCAAAATGACCAAGCGGAAGAATTCCCCTCAGAAGAATCTCCAGGAAATAACAACACCTAATGAGCTGATCAAAAAGGATTTAAATAATATAACAGAAAGTGAATTTAGAATAATAGTCATAAAATTAATCGCTGGGCTTGAAAACAGTACACAGGACAGCAGAGAATCTCTTGCTACAGAGATCAAGGGACTAAGGAACAGTCACGAGGAGCTGAAAAATGCTTTAAATGAAATGCAAAACAAAATGGAAACCACCACGGCTCGGATGGAAGAGGCAGAGGAGAGAATAGGTGAACTAGAAGATAAAGTTATGGAAAAAGAGGAAGCTGAGAAAAAGAGAGATAAAAAAATCCAGGAGTATGAGGGGAAAATTAGAGAACTAAGTGATACACTAAAAAGAAATAATATACGCATAATTGGTATCCCAGAGGAGGAAGAGAGAGGGAAAGGTGCTGAAGGGGTACTTGAAGAAATAATAGCTGAGAACTTCTCTGAACTGGGGAAGGAAAAAAGCATTGAAATCCAAGAGGCACAGAGAACTCCCTTCAGACGTAACTTGAATCGATCTTCTGCACGACATATCATAGTGAAACTGGCAAAATACAAGGATAAAGAGAAAATTCTGAAAGCAGCAAGGGGTAAACATGCCCTAACATATAAAGGGAGACCTATAAGACTCGTGACTGATCTCTCTTTTGAAACTTGGCAGGCCAGAAAGGATTGGCACGAGATTTTCAGGGTGCTAGACAGAAAAAATATGCAGCCGAGAATCCTTTATCCAGCAAGTCTGTCATTTAGAATAGAAGGAGAGATAAAGGTCTTCCCAAACAAACAAAAACTGAAGGAATTTGTCACCACTAAACCAGCCCTACAAGAGATCCTAAGGGGGACCCTGTGAGACAAAGTACCAGAGACATCACTACAAGCATAAAACATACAGACATCACAATGACTCTAAACCCGTATCTTTCTATAATAACACTGAATGTAAATGGATTAAATGCGCCAACCAAAAGACATAGGGTATCAGAATTGATAAAAAACAAGACCCATCTATTTGCTGTCTACAAGAGACTCATTTTAGACCTGAGGACATCTTTAGATTGAGAGTGAGGGGATGGAGAACTATTTATCATGTGACTGGAAGCCAAAAGAAAGCTGGAGTAGCCATACTTATATCAGACAAACTAGACTTTAAATTAAAGGCTGTAACAAGAGATGAAGAAGGATATTATATAATAGTTACAGGGTCTATCCATCAGGAAGAGCTAACAATTATAAATGTCTATGCGCCGAATACCGGAGCCCCCAAATATATAAAACAATTACTCATAAACATAAGCAACCTTATTGATAAGAATGTGGCAATTGCAGGGGACTTTAACACCCCACTTACAGAAATGGATAGATCATCTAGACACACGGTCAATAAAGAAACAAGGGCCCTGAATAAGACATTGGATCAGATGGACTTGACAGATATACTTAGAACTCTGCATCCCAAAGCAACAGAATATACTTTCTTCTCGAGTGCACATGGAACATTCTCCAAGATAGATCATATACTGGGTCACAAAACAGCCCTTCATAAGTTTACCAGGATTGAAATTATACCATGCATACTTTCAGACCACAATGCTATGAAGCTTGAAATCAACCACAGGAAAAAGTCTGGAAAACCCCCAAAAGCATGGAGGTTAAAGAACACCCTACTAACGAATGAGTGGATCAACCAGGCAATTAGAGAAGAAATTAAAAAATATATGGAAACAAATGAAAATGAAAATACAACAATCCAAACGCTTTGGGACGCAGTGAAGGCAGTCCTAAGAGGAAAATACATTGCAATCCAGGCCTATCTCAAGAAACAAGAAAAATCCCCAATACAAAATCTAACAGCACACCTAAGGAAATAGAAGCAGAACAGCAAAGGCAGCCTAAACCCAGCAGAAGAAGAGAAATAATAAAGATCAGAGCAGAAATAAACAATATAGAATCTAAAAAAACTGTAGAGCAGATCAACGAAACCAAGAGTTGGTTTTTTGAAAAAATAAACAAAATTGACAAACCTCTAGCCGGGCTTCTCAAAAAGAAAAGGGAGATGACCCAAATAGATAAAATCATGAATGAAAATGGAATGATTACAACCAATCCCTCAGAGATACAAACAATTATCAGGGAATACTATGAAAAATTATATGCCAACAAATTGGACAACCTGGAAGAAAAGGACAAATTCCTGAACACCCACACTCTTCCAAAACTCAATCAGGAGGAAATAGAAAGCTTGAACAGACCCATAACCAGCAAAGAAATTGAATCGGTTATCAAAAATCTCCCAAGAAATAAGAGTCCAGGACCAGATGGCTTCCCAGGGGAGTTCTACCAGACGTTTAAAGCAGAGATAATACCTATCCTTCTCAAGCTATTCCAGAAATAGAAAGGGAAGGAAAACTTCCAGACTCATTCTATGAAACCAGTATTACTTTGATTCCTAAACCAGACAGAGACCCAGTAAAAAAAGAGAATTACAGGCCAATATCCCTGATGAATATGGATGCAAAAATTCTCAAGAAGATACTAGCAAATCGAATTCAACAGCATATAAAAAGAATTATTCACCATGATCAAGTGGGATTCATTCCTGGGATGCAGGGCTGGTTCAACATTCGCAAATCAATCAACATGATACATCACATTAACAAAAAAAAAGACAAGAACCATATGATCCTGTCAATCGATGCAGAAAAGGCCTTTGACAAAATTCAGCACCCTTTCTTAATAAAAACCCTTGAGAAAGTCGGGATAGAAGGAACATACTTAAAGATCATAAAAGCCATTTATGAAAAGCCCACAGCTAACATCATCCTCAATGGGGAAAAACTGAGAGCTTTTTCCCTGAGATCAGGAACACGACAGGGATGCCCACTCTCACCGCTGTTGTTTAACATAGTGCTGGAAGTTCTAGCATCAGCAATCAGACAACAAAAGGAAATCAAAGGCATCAAAATGGGCAAAGATGAAGTCAAGCTTTCGCTTTTTGCAGATGACATGATATTATACATGGAAAATCCGATAGACTCCACCAAAAGTCTGCTAGAACTGATACAGGAATTCAGCAAAGTTGCAGAATACAAAATCAATGTACAGAAATCAGTTGCATTTTATACACTAACAATGAAGCAACAGAAAGACAAATAAAGAAACTGATCCCATTCACAATTGCACCAAGAAGCATAAAATACCTAGGAATAAATCTAACCAAAGATGTAAAGGATCTGTATGCTGAAAACTATAGAAAACTTATGAAGGTAATTGAAGAAGATATAAAGAAGTGGAAAGACATTCCCTGCTCATGGATTGGAAAAATAAATATTGTCAAAATGTTAATATTACCCAAAGCTATCTACACATTCAATGCAATCCCAATCAAAATTGCACCAGCATTCTTCTCGAAACTAGAACAAGCAATCCTAAAATTCATATGGAACCACAAAAGGCCCCGAATAGCCAAAGGAATTTTGAAGAAGAAGACCAAAGCAGGAGGCATCACAATCCCAGACTTTTGCCTCTACTACAAAGCTGTCATCATCAAGACAGCATGGTATTGGCACAAAAACAGACACACAGACCAATGGAATAGAATAGAAACCCCAGAACTAGACCCACAAACGTATGGCCAACTCATCTTTGACAAAGCAGGAAAGAACATCCGATGGAAAAAAGACAGCCTCTTTAACAAATGGTGCTGGGAGAACTGGACAGCAACATGCAGAAGGTTGAAACTAGACCATTTTCTCACACCATTCACAAAAATAAACTCAAAATGGATAAAGGACCTAAATGTGAGACAGGAAACCATCAAAACCTTAGAGGAGAAAGCAGGAAAAGACCTCTCTGACCTCAGCCGTAGCAATCTCTTACTCAACACATCCCCAAAGGCAAGGGAATTAAAAGCAAAAGTGAATTACTGGGACCTTATGAAGATAAAAAGCTTCTGCACAGCAAAGGAAACAACCAACAAAACTAAAAGGCAACCAACGGAATGGGAAAAGATATTTGCAAATGACATATCAGACAAAGGGCTAGTATCCAAAATCTATAAAGAGCTCACCAAACTCCACACCCGAAAAACAAATAACCCAGTGAAGAAATGGGCAGAAAGCATGAATAGACACTTCTCTAAAGAAGACATCCGGATGGCCAACAGGCACCTGAAAAGATGTTCAGCGTCGCTCCTTATCAGGGAAATACAAATCAAAACCACACTCAGGTATCACCTCACGCCAGTCAGAGTGGCCAAAATGAACAAATAGGAGACTATAGATGCTGAAGAGGATGTGGAGAAATGGGAACCCTCTTGCACTGTTGGTGGGAATGCAAATTGATGCAGCCACTCTGGAAAGCAGTGTGGAGGTTCCTCAGGAAATTAAAAATAGACCTACCCTATGACCCAGCAATAGCACTGCTAGGAATTTATCCAAGGGATACAGGAGTACTGATGCATAAGGGCACTTGTACCCCAATGTTCATAGCAGCACTCTCAACAATAGCCAAATTATGGAAAGAGCCTAAATGTCCATCAACTGATGAATGGATAAAGAAATTGTGGTTTATATACACAATGGAATACTACGTGGCAATGACAAAGAATGAAATATGGCCTTTTGTAGCAATGTGGATGGAACTAGAGAGTGTGATGCTAAGTGAAATAAGCCATACAGAGTAAGACAGATACCATATGGTTTCACTCTTATGTGGATCCTGAGAAACTTAACAGGAACCCATGGGGGAGGGGAAGGAAAAAAAAAAGAGGTTAGAGTGGGAGAGAGCCAAAGCATAAGAGACTGTTAAAAACTGAGAACAAACTGAGGGTTGATGGGGGTGGGAGGGAGGGGAAGGTGGGTGATGGGTATTGAGGAGGGCACCTTTTTGGATGAGCACTGGGTGTTGTTTGGAAACCAATTTGTCAATAAATTTCATATAGATCAAAAAATGCACATATTTTACTTTATTTTGTTTTCTTCAACCAACATTTCACTCATAAGTTGATAAACTCATGCGCAGCATATTGACCAGGCTGGATTTTTTTGTCAAAAATTGTGCATGCTTTTGGTGAAATATCTGCCTTCTTGCAAGCAAAATATTCCTCTTTGCAGACATTCAGAGCTATGTAAAGACTGTTTCTCAGGCCATGTGTCTTTGTGTTAGGCATGCTATCATAACAACTCCCTTTTAAAGAGCTTGCCTTGTAAAGTGGACATCAAATGACCTAATTCCACTGGAATTTTAGTTGATTTGAGAAGCAAATGTTGGGATTTAGCTAGAAATTGTCATGAAGTTGCTTTCATAGATATCACTGAGTAAATCAAGCCCAAATGTGGTTACCAATAAGCATTCTAAGTCACAAATTGCTTCCCTCTATCGGTAACCTTTCTATGCCCCACTCTCTGAAGGCCTGAGTCACTGCCTGGGCAACTCTTAGAGAACTCCATGTAGACACTGAGAACAGATAACACATTTTTATAAGTCAGTGAATCAATGTCAGTTGTAGTTGAGGGCATGTCAGGGCTGTAGAAACAGTATAAAATTATACAGGGTGTGAACCAGGCATAGAACAATAGAGAGGCCATGTGTTTTTATATTGGTGATTAATAAGAAAAATGCATGCTTTATTTATCCTGGGGACAAGCCAGTTTGTGGGCAGTACGTGGGTGTGTGAGGCTGTTTGTAGTGAAAAACAGCATGGAGGGGAGGTGTGTAGGAATCACCTTCTTCCTCTGACCACGTAAGGCAGCCTTCCTGCAAGGAAGTCAGTCCATTTGCATCTCTGCTTTATCTCCTCCTTTCAGGGTGGTCATAAACATGGGAAACATGTTTCCCAAAACATGCCTAGATTGATAGTGTCATGTACTCTAACACTATGCTCAAAAAATTATTTTGCCCAGAATGTCAAAGGCAGAGGGAACACTTTGGCACAAACACTTGTATAAACAACACTAAGGAAGGAGGGCCCTTCACCAGAGTCAAAGTCTGTATTGTCTTTCATTAGACAACAAAGAACATTCATGCCCATTGTCTCCTGAATTCCTCTCAATATCCCTGTAAAGGAAGGAGGTCAGGGTCCTTATCCCCTACCAAGTAAGGAAACAAACAAAAAATAAATAAATAAGGGATCAGCTTACAATCAGACAACTAGTAGATGCCAAGACTTGTAGCCAGGTGTTTGCACTTCAAAGCTTTTATACCATTTTGGGTCACTATGCTCAGACTTCCATACTCTGTCACAAAATTAAATGTCTTCAGAATTTGGGTAAGGATAGCAGGTGACGGAGGGCAGCTGGAAGCTGGCTCAGACCTCCCTGGGAGTGGGGGATACTGGAGAGAGTCTATAATAACTCCAGGTGCCCACATTCACTCCCCTCCTTGGATTCTTGCCTTGTGCAATACAGACCCAGTGTTGGATGTTCTTATGGCTTTCAGAAGAGCCAGACACCCAAAATCTTAAAAGCTTTCTATTTTTAAGTATGTTGGCAACTAATTTGACTTTTTTTAAAAATCACACACCTGTGAACTGAATTTGGTTTTTAGATTGTGACCACTACCTTGGAGCATCTCTGGGCAGAGAGAGCAAGGATGGATGGAAGGCAAGTAGGGTACAGGAGACCCTAAAAGAAATAACAAAACATGGAGATCTCTTTGGGAAGGGAGAAATCTGTAACAAGTTTGAAGCAAAGGAAATGATCAAAATGGGAGTAATTCCCATTTTTTTTCTCTGAAAAAGGGAACCCCAGGAAAGACTTGTGGTACAGAGCCTCATAAGAAGAGCCTGCTTTTCAGTTCAGCTAATGGAAACAAGTTGCTAATGATGAAGAAAGATAAAGAAATAAATGCTGAGTAAGACTGTGTAAATAGACTTAATAATTTTGTACATTTAAGATGCCAGAGAGGTGGTAAATAACCATAAAAATTTCAAACTCCATTAAACACTTGCTACATTTGTAAGCACTTATCAGGTACTTACCATAATTATGTCCATGTTAGAATGGGGAAACAGAGTCACTAGTTGGTTAGCTAACTTGCCTGAGGTTACCCATGAAAGTTGTGGCACCTGCTAGAGCCTAACTCCACACTCATGCTTGTAGCTACTTGGTATTATACACTCAGATCTGAGGGAATAGAATGTTCTCAGGACTGGATATGAATAGATCAGAAGGACTGACACAGAGGTAGTGATGGCGTCCTTCTCCAGAAAATCCCAGAATTCTTGGTGGGATTCTTGTCTAGACATGATTCTCTAATCTAATCTGTTATAGACAGACTTGACCAAAGACACAGTGATATGGATTTTATTAATGTCTAATCACCCGTCAATTCACTACTATTTTCAGAAGACTTGTTAAATATCAGCAAGTATAAATCATGGTTCTTACCCTTAAGGAAATCAGGGAGACAAGATTTATGCTACAGAAACAAGAACAAACAGTACAATCTCCACTTCCGTGTCCATCCAAGATGGATGAGGAGGTAACACATAGGCCAGGAGACACCAGCTTGATCTTCTACAACCAGAGTTTAGGGAGCAACTACTCTTTCGAGTTTCTTAAAGAAATATCAAATTCTGGAAAATAAGTTTCAGATGAGGAACTTCCTCACTTCTATCAGTTGGAGGAACAGAAGCATACCAGTGAGCGGAGGGAAACAAACATGAAAATTCTCAGTCTCCTTCATCCTTGACACCTTTGTCAAGCTTCAGACAAGGCCTCTGGTTCTTACAGTTTTCTGGCTGTGCAGCTGCTGATGCAGTGTGTTTTAACTCTCTTCAGCAACACCCGCAGGGCTCATTTCAGATGGAATAGATTAAACTAGAGAGCAAGAGAGAGTTTTGAAGAAAATATAATATTCCAGAAAAGCACGTCTTCCAGTTTCATAATCACAGACTAAAAGAAACACATGTATAAGACTTGTGTGATGTTTCACTAGCCAGGCAGTTAGTTCAAAACAGAACAGGTCTGAGCATGCTGTCATAAGCACATGCTCTTTATCAATTCCAGGGCTATAAATTAATAATTTACAATGATTTATCTAACTTAATTTACACAACTGCCCTCAGAAGTCTATCTAAAACATTCTCTAACCCTATTATCTTAACAGTGCCTTCGCTGGTAAAGGATATAATGAAAGACCTTAAAGCAATAAATTAAAAGAATAAAGTTTCTCCTACATGTAAAGAAGAAAGCAGGACAGTTTGAATCTTGTCCTGGTAAATGCTGAAGACTGATCATGTGACAATGAACAAATCAATTCTTTTCTCAGAGCTTCGGTTTTCTTGATGTGAATTCAGTAAGAATAACAAATACTTCACTCTGTTGTTGAAACCACTGGCCATCAGACAGAGCATATGAGTTCTTGGGAATTTCAAGTGCCATCAAAATATAGATATTGGAAAGATATTAGCTGGCACCTCAAAGATTGTACCTCATGTTGATAATTTAAATAAGTAGTTTTCCTTGTCATTTGCTGAAATACTCTAAGGTACCGCTTTTTATTGACTGGAAGCCTGGAACAGGAGCTGCAGATTCCAGGGTTCCTATCAAGTGAGAGCCACTCTGCTTCCACATGAGGAGATGCATGCATTCTCAGCTATAGATGGACAGAACAGTGACCTCCTTTACAGGAAGCACAAAGCTGATTTGAGGAACTTTCTTCATCAAAGCCAAAAGCACATGGTGATTAACCTGCTTATTTATAGCCATAAGAACAGACAAGTATTAATTTCTAGAAAATGGAGTGCTTAATAAGCAGGCCATTCTGAAGAAAAATCTTCACACTATTCACTGTGTATGAGTCTGACGTGTGTGTGTGTGTGTGTGTGTGTGTGTGTGTTTCTGGTATGTTGGTATTGCATGTGGTGTGTATGTGGCATGTGGTATGTGTGTGTGGTGTGTATGCATGGCATATGTATGTGGTTTGTGTGTGTGTGTGTGTGTGTGTGTGTGTAGTATGTGTAGTATGTGTGATATGTGTGTGGTATATGATGTGAGTGTGTGGAGTGTGTGTGATATGTGTGTGGGGTGTGGTATGTGTGTGGGGGATGTGTGTGTGGCACATATGTGGGTGACTTATCAAGTTGTCAGCATATCAATGAACAGACATCCTTCTTTCATCAGGGTTCAATAAATGGTGAAAGCTGAAAGAGCAGTGAGGAAAAATAACAGAAGGTGAAACCAATACAAGCAAACAAACGTTGACTCACTGTTGAAAATTGTCTCCAAACATAACATTCTTGAAAAAGATAAATAACTCAAGCTGATAGTGAAATCATCAGAAATACCAAAATAGACCTTTTTTGATAGGATATAATTTCTTGAATTATTTTTATTTTAGTGCTACTTATATACATATAATTCTGAAAAGTGCTTTACCAAGTACTAAGAAGGCACAACTAGTCATCCAATCTCCCCCCCTCTTTCTAAATTCAGAGTTATCCTTATTAGAGATTTTTTTCCTTTTCCATTAAAAAAGTCTACAAAAATGGTTGATATTCTGTGTTATTGCGAAGATATAGTTTGTAATTATGTTTGTTGTCCTCGGTGTAGGAAATGAAACATACTTGAGTTATCAAGATGAAAAAGGGATTTATACTGAGGCTCTGTGTGCACAGAACTGGAGGGAACAGACACCAAGAACGAAAGTAAGCAGTTCCTCTATTTCTTCTCTCTCACTTTTCCTGATGGCCCAGCAGGTAAAGTTTCCATTATCTTCCTCCTTATCTCTCAATCCTGATCCGTGTGTGTGTGTGTGTGTATGTGTGTATGCATTCAATAAATTCCCCCCTGTAGACAGCAGACTATCTTCCACCTGGGCACAAAACCTCTTCAAAAATGAATGAAAGTGGCTTTAACTGCATTTCCTAACATCCAGCAGATTAACCAAATCATTAATTTCCAAATACTTGTTTAGCATTTTACACGGAATTTTTAAATGCTTATCCTAATAGGATGGTTAAGATGGAGCTTCTTTACTTTTATTGGCTAATGTTCTTAGACAACAATATTGAGCCATCCCTGATCTCCCTGAAAGATCAAAATAACATGACTCTCCCCAGATAATTGATCAACTAAGACTGTCATCACAGTTAGCTTAATACTGACTTTGATGTATTATCAGTGGCCCCATCTATAATAATTAAACTAGGGTTAAATGTTACGAGTTACATCATCCCTCTGCTAAGATGGCAGTGACTGCAGTTTTCCTGTTTTCCATATTTCACAAGATAAATCACCCACAATCCTTTGGCTCAAGCCCTGGATTGAAACCCCTCAGCTGTATGTAGTAGACAGGTGGACAGTGACATAGACCTCAGTGCTGTGACCTCTCCTTAGAACAGAGCTGATCTTCCCAAATGCCTGTTTCAAACTGGACCAGCTTGGAAATTCTTAAAATTTAAAATCACATTTCAGAGCTCTGTAAACGGTGTTTCACATCTTCTAGATTCCTACAGAGGATGGGCCCGAGTCTGACTTGTCATTGATTCCCTCCATTTGCATGTCTCTGATACGGGGTAGCTATGCCTTCTAGGGTTTTGCTTGTAAATCTTCCATATGATAAGCTGGGCATTGGCAGGTGTTTTCAGGACTTGTATTTGCAGTGTTATATGGCTATATGCTGTCGTTTCCAAAGGGCACCACTTATCAGTAGACTACTTCGGCTCAGGTCCTCTTGTTTCCAGCTTGTCCTCACTGGTGTCCTTGCTATGTCTGCTGACAAAGCCTCCATGACCAGGTAAAACTAGTCATCATGCCCTCTCCACTTCCTTTCCTGTACTTATCTCTATGATTCTTGAAGCTACACAGATTTTCTTCAGGGTAACCCACTAAGGCTGCATCAGTTTTAGCACTGGATCACTATATCCTAGGAACCCCTCACCTCGATGCTGCTTCCCTGTGCTGCTGGTGAACATGCCTCATTGAATCAAATCACTCCTAACTGCCATGGGAAATAGTAGGCAGTAGGCTGACCTCTAGAAATTACCAATCTCAGAAACAGAGACCCAGAACTGGAGCCAGAAAAGAAAAATCAGAAATCAAAGAAAATAGCTGCTATTCCTTTTTCTAATGAACCAAGGGGTCTCAAACTCTGCTGAACTAGAAATCTAATTCATGAGGACTTTGCATATTCTAACCCAGTGCCTTTGAAGAGCTTAGGAAGTCCATCTTACTGTGATATTTCCAGGTCCTCCTATAATAAAAGCAAACAAATCCCAAACCACACAATATTTGCTTAATGTTTCACTTGTACCTCAGAGCCATTGATCTAATCTGCTGGGTGCCGATATGAAGAGGGTGAATACCCAAAGCCTACTTTCAGGGAATCTGCAGGCTGGCAAAGTCTTAGAGCAGGTCTGCAAACAACAGAGAAGGGCAGGCCATGGGGCCACATCAATGTGACAGACAGTAAGTATCACAAGAATTCAGAAGGGGCCAAGATCTCTTTCCCAGGCATGAAAAAGTGATATTTGATCAGAGCCTTGATAAATAATAATGTTGATGAGTTCAGAGAGATGAAGAACAACATTTCAGGTGGAAGAAATATGTGCAAATAGCAAGAGTGCACATTCAAGCAGGCTTCAGCCCAGTACACAGTAAGCATTCAGTAACTTCTGTATTGTTGAATGGGGATATAAATATTTGCAAATAAGCAACCGCTGTGTCAAAGCTTTCAGTTTCTGTTACTTGAGCCTGGGAAAAGAGAAGGCATGAAAAAGAGTAAAATGGGATTTTATTCAGGGAAGCCATCTTTAAACCTTACCCGCGTTACAGCAGAGATTCAGCAGCAACTCAGCAGAGCCTTTGTTTGAAATCAGACATTATACTTTCATTCCCTTGTACATTTCTGAGTAGACTTCTGTGTTTTCCATGAGAAATGTACTGCTATCCTCCTGGCAGAAGAACGCTCAGGAGTTACCCTAGGTCATGTGGCAATAGGGGTTGCAACACTGAACCATTTGTTCCAAGCACTAAGAGCCCTGAAGATATGGCCTCACCATCCAATTACTGGCATGACTGGGGAAGGCAATTACCATTTACTTGGCCCTCATTAAATTAAATCCACAATTGCCACATGGCACAGCATCTCCATGTGTAACCTAAACTCATCAGTGGCCAAAAAGGGTGTGGTCTGGGAGAAGGGTGGGAGTGGAAAGGAGCCAAGAGTTAGGTTACTATGGTGATTTTCCTCACTAGGTTCATTACTTAAAATGGTTCTAGGAGCCAACACATACCTCTCAGCCGCTACAAAGCCTGATGTGGCTAGCACTGGTGGTTTGGGTATTCCTCAGCTGAAGAAGTTGTAGCAATATCAGGCTAAAAAACATAGAGTGGGAAAAATTAGACAACATTAGAACTAGAAGAGACCATAAAGTTGATATAAGGTAAAAGTTCCCAACATGTATGCTCTAGATCTTGGGGACATCAGGGCAAAACTGAGTTATTAAAAGAGGCCCCCAGATCCCTAGGTGTAGAAAGAAAAGACATCTATTGGGAACCACCTATGTGATCTAATCTCACATTTTAGCTGACGAGGCTGGAGACAGAAGTAATTTGTCTGTGTCTGTAAAGCTGATTTGTAGGGGAATTTGTACTAGAATCCATGTTTCCTGATTTCTACTTTTTCCTCTTCACCCCACTTGCTTATGTCCTCCCACACATGTTTGGGCAGATTAACCTTTCCCACTGGGATTGAAAATTGAAAATGAAGCCCATTATCTATAAGCACAGGGAACTCAGACCTGAAGATGAGAACCTGTGGTATCCAACATGAGGCAGTGGCTTTAATGTCATGGAATTATCTCTACCAGGAGAATGGACTTTATCTCCTTGAGGTAGGTTCTTCAGGGCAAATGTGAGAAAGCCTCAGTCTGTCTTATGCCTTACAGACTGCTTACCGCTTGTATAGTGCTCATTACTAAAGGATATTCCAGAAAAATGGGCAGAACACTCCCCTACCTGACCCCTCACACTGATAAAGAGAGGAGAAAGTCACTGTAGAGATAACCCCCAAAATCCCGGCTTCATCTTGAATAAAGATACCAAATTAAAGTGAAGAGTGAGGACAAAATATCTACATTTGGACTACAACTTCCCAAGCAGCCAGATTGACCAGGAGAGTGATATGCTCTGTGCTTTCCTAAGACGTCTGTCCTGGGAACGTAAGGTCTAGAAAAATCATCCCAGGATCCTGTAGACTCATCCTCTGCTCAGACAAGTACTTTTCCACCTGCTGAAATGTGCATGCATGCCAAATATCAATTTGGTCCTGAAGGGCGACATCAGTTGCCGAAAAAAAGAGCATATAGCCTTAGAGCATGTGTGGGCAGGACTTGGGTGGTCCCAGCATTTCCTTTAGTCACCTAAAAACCCTGTGTGACAGTAAATCACGACCTAGTTGTAAAGCATCTTGAATATCCTCACCCCACCTCCTGCCATTAGAGTCCAGCTACTTGACAGTGCTCACTTCAGGTGGTGCCTGGAAATTACCTAAGGAGCCTTTGAAAACTGGTCTGATCTGGACCTCAGTAGATTGCACAGGGATTCTGGTTTCACCTGAGGTAGGACCTGAGTATTAGTATCCTTAAAACTTTGGTTTTAATGTGTAGCCAGGTGTAAGAACCACTGAGCTAGATGGAGACATGCTAGGAGGGTACAAATCATCTAAAGATACTGCTGCTGGTGACAGTGGTTGCCGTCTTTCCTGGCTACATCAGAACAATCTCCCAGTATTTCCTTCCCAGGGAAATGTCTGAATTTATCTAATAATAATGATAATAATAATGAAATATATTACCACTACCTCAACAGCAGCTACCATTTCTTCTTACGTGTGTCACATAATAAGCTAATTATATTGTACACATTTTTTTTCAGTCAATCCTTGCAGCTACCCAGTGAAACAGGTGTTATTGTCTCCATGCCATAAATAAAACAAGCACAATGAGGCTCTAAGTTAGTGCCAGAGGAGCAAGGGTTAGCTCAAGCTTCTCCCAAAGGCTGCATGTAATAACCCCTGCACCCACAGGCAAGGCTTCCTCAACCCCCTCTTTCACATCTCTTATTTTAAAGTTTCTTTCCTCAGAGGGATTATGAGAAACCCAGATAAAAGAAATAAGTACCAGCCAACCAAGTTTTCTTGGGGTTGAAACAACGTCAACAGAGTAGCAGCAATGAGGTAGAGTGTGAATAGTGAAATCTGTATAAAAAGAGGCTCTATCTTTTTCAAGTAAATATAGTAACTCCTGTGAGGTGCTCAAGTATTTTTGTGGAGAAGTTCTACCCATCCTGACTGAAGGCTCCTACACCAGCCCCTCTGAGAGAAAGTTCACCTTTGGAACACCCTCTGACCATAGGGAGAGCTTTCACCTTGTCCCTGCCCTTCCTCACACTAAGCCTGCCTCCCATCCCTGTCTGGCTCCCCTGACCACCCTCGCACCATGGACACAGCCCTCCCTCTCACTGAAGTCTCTGCCAGCCTCTGGGATTCTCATTCCAGCTGATGATCTGCTATGGTGGCACCTTGCCCTGGGTAGAACCTGATGTCTATCTTTCTTGAGACCTGTGAGATCCCAAGTTTCACATTCTTTGATTGACAAGGGGCCTGGGCCCTGCAGCAGCTCAGTCCTTCGTTCCAGTTCAGGGAGCACTCTCACCCATTCCTCTTCCTCCCTCCCATACTTCTCTGCTCCTTTATCTGCTTCCACATGCACTTTCAGTCTCCTCTGGGTTTGTTTGAGGCCTCCACCTCCAGCACCAAATGAAAAATATCTTCCTGTCCTCCTGACCCTTCCTTCTGCTAGAAACATGCCTAGGTATGACCATCTTCAATCTTCCAGCAGACAACCTTCCAGCTTAACTATGGTGCTGAAATTTTAGTGTTCATAAGAACCACCCCTGAACTCCTCTAGAATGAAATTCTGTATACAGTGTGCTCTTGGTTTTGTGAATATATTCCCATAATTCATCGCTTACATACAACACCCAGTGCTCATCCAACAAATGCTCATCACCTATCTTCCTGTCCCCCCCACAATCCTCATCAACCCTCAGTTTATTCTTTGTATTTAAGAATCTCTTATGGTTTTCCTTCCTCTCTATTTGAAACTATTTTTCCCCTTCCCTTTCCCCATGGTCTTCTGTTAAGTTTCTCAAATTGCACATATGAGTGAAAACATACTGTATGTTAGCTAACTTGACAATAAATTATATTTAAAAATAAATAAATAAATAAATAAATAAATAAATAAAAATAAAGTTGATCTATCACCCCCCAAAAATGATTTCCTCTTTCTGCCCCTTTTCTGCCTTTAAAAACCTTTTCTATAGCTCGATAGAGCTCCTTTCTTTCACTAAATGGAATGCTGCCTAATTCATGAATCATTGAATAAAGCCAGTTTGATCTTTAAATTTAAGAAAAAATGAAATTCTGATCTCATCACCCTATAGTGTCTGACTCCATACATCTGGTATAGCCCCAAGAATCTTACTGAATATTCCAGATGATTCTGATGTGGTGGATTCAAGGATCACACTTTGAGAAATAATTTCCCAAAGCCACCACCCCAAATCTACAACCTTTTTCTAAAAAGAAATGCATCCTTGTGATCTCTGCTTCTTCCTCTTATCTCTTCCCTATAATCTGGTATCCCTGTCCCTCTTCCAGTCTTCACTGAACTGATCCCTGGTTGATGAAGCAGTGACCTCATGCTTAGCAAATCAATGACCTAGCATTTGCATCTCATTTTCCTTACCTTGTCTCTGGTGTTTGGAGGGGCCACTTACCCACTTACCCACTTCTTAGAGCTTGCAATCTTTATCTCTCTCTCTCTCTCTCTCTCTCTGTGTGTGTATTAAAATATACACAACATAGAATTTACCCTTTTGACACTTTTAAGTGTTCATGAAGTGAACACTGAAGGTGTTCACTTAATAATGAATATTAAGTATATTCATAATGTTCAGTTCTCTTTAATAACTACACACTATTCTTTTCTCTCAAATTCTTATCCAGAAAAATTCTTTGCTATAGCCTCTTCCTCCTCCTGGTCCCTAAATTCCTGCCCTCAGTCCCGACCCCCAAAACTTTCTACACTGGCTCTCTCAATTCTTTCTCCTCTATATCTGTTATTTCTAACTGGTGAACACCCAAATGTTTCTCTCTAGATTTGGTCTCCTTCCTGGATGCTAAATGCACATTTTGCACTGCTTGCTGAACTTCTTTAGTTTGGTACCCAATAGGCATCTCAGATTTGACATTGCCAAAATGATTTAATCACTGTCCTGTAACACACTTCCTGGTTTATGCAATGGCATCACCATGTTTCAATGACTTCAACACAAGCCTGGGAATAAATTGTAAACCTTTCCAGTACCTTAGCCTATTGACCTACACAAGTAATTGAAAAAATCCTATTGATTATACCTTTAAAAATATTTATGTCCATGTACCTATTAGGAATTTTCTATAGTTTGAGTATATTTGGGATACTGTGGTGAATAGGGCTTATAAACTTACTAGCTAATTGGGGAGACCTTGACCATAGAGTCTCATGGGAATTACAGACAAGCAAACCCCTGAATCATACCTAGGATACCAGGTTCCATGAGCACACAGAAGAACAAGCATCCCTGGCTGCATATTAGTACCAGAGGAACTTTTGGAAAATGCCAGTAGTTTCATCTTAGGTTAATTACACCTCCTGTTCATTTCATCTGCCTAAAATTGGTCTAATACATACAAACCTTTTAAAAATATAATTTATTGACAAATTAGTTTCCATACAACACCCAATGCTCATCCCAACAAGTGCCCTCCTCAATGCCCATCACCCACTTTTCCCTCTCCTCCACCCACATCAAACCTCAGTTTGTTCTCTGTATCCAAGAGTCTCTTATGGTTTGCCTCCCTTCCTCTCTGTAACATTTTTCCCCCTTCCCCTCCTCCATGGTCTTCTGTTAAATTTCTCAGGATCCACATATGAGTGAAAACATATGGTATCTTTCTGCCTGACTTATTTCACTTCACATAATACTCTCCAGTTCCATCCACATTGCTACAAATGGCCAGATTTCATTCTTTCTCATTGCCAAATAGTATTCCATTGTATATACAAACCACATCTTCTTTTATCCATTCATCAGTTGATGGACATTTAGGCTCTTTCCATAATTTGGCTATTGTTGAAATTGCTACTAAAAACATTGGTGTACATTTGCCCCTATGCATCAGCACTCCTGTATCCCTTGGGTAAATTCTTAGTAGTGCTATTGCTGGGTAATAGGGTAGGTCTATTTTCACTTTTTTAAGGAACCTCCACACTGTTTTCCAGAGTGACTGCACCAGTTTGCATTCGCACCAACAGTGCAAGAGGGTTCCCGTTTCTCCACATCCTTGCCAGCATCTATAGTCTCCTGATTTGTTTATTTTAATCACTCTGACCAGCATGAGGTCATACCAACTATTTTTAACAGTATTAGCAAGGTATTTAAAAATAAAATACCATACCAATGAAATCACATGATTTCTGAGACTTTGTTTTCTAAGAATCCAGGAAAAGGGAGAAGTAGATGGAATATAGGTAAAACAAGATTGATCAAAAGTTCATCACCCTGCAAGGGGGTTGATTATGCTATTTTCTATTTCAGATAAGTCTGAGATTGTCCATTATACATTTGTTTAAAGAGTGTGTGTGTGTGTGTGTGTGTGTAATGAGTAGAAGTTACAGAAAGCAAGTGATTAAAAATACTTTGAATAAAGAAAATATATGAATGGGCACTTTTCAGGCAGAGAGCATTAGTATCTTTTTAATTCCTGCTCCCAGAAACCAGCTTCATTCAGGCCTGTACTGTCTTTCTCCTGGGTTGTTACATTATCCACCTATTATAAACTGAATGCTTGTGTCCAGCCCCTAAATTCATGTGTTGAAACCCTATCCCCCAGTATGATGATACTAAGAGGTGAGGCCTTTGAGAGGTGATGGAGGGATTAATGATATTATGAGAATGGGGCCCTCCTAAAGCGGATTTACTGCCCTTCTAAGAGTCAAGCAAGACTCTTGCTTCCTTCCCCTTTTTGCTCTCTGCCATGTTAAGGCTAGAAGAAAGTGGCAGTCTGTAACCTAGACAAGGGCTCTCAACAGAACTTGGTCATGCTGGCATGCTGATTTTGGACACCTAGTCTCCTGAGCCATGAGAAATAAATTTATTGTATATATAAAACATCCAATCTATGGTTCTTTGTTATAATAGCTAAAACTAACAACTTCTGTCTTTCTATCTCCATTTGTTCTCCTTTATTCAATAAATATTTATTAAGAGCCTTTTATGTACTACTCACTATTCCTGACATTGGGAACACAGTCATTTACAAAAAAAAAAAAAAAAGACAAATCTTCTGTCTCAGAATATTTACACTACATAGGAGGACAGAAATAAGTAAACTTGTTTTTAACTGAAGTATAATTGACATTATAATATCCTATTAGTTTTAAGTGTATATACCATATAGGTACATAGTCTTATTATGTCAGGTCCTAGTATTCTGATATGATGGTATCAGTGGTGGAAGCTATGTGTTTGCATGAGTGATTTTCTATCTCCTCTAGGCCTGCAAGTGTCTTTGAGAATGGGCTGGTTATTCCCCCTTTATCTCCTTCTGGAAGGAGATGGTGAGCACTCGTTCCCTTTCAGATGGGCTAAGTGCTACACCAAACCTCAGGCATGGAGAGCTTGCAGAACAAAGCCTCTGGGAAATAGAGAAGGTGCTAGCATCAAGTGAGGAAATATGCAATGAGGCAGCCCACTGGCTTAACAAGGCATTCTTAGCTCTGAGGCTGCTTTCAGAATCATATTAGATGGAGAAGAAGACTGGATACTCATAGCCCAACTTCTATGGCTCAGACTGATGGTTGGTTAGGGAGACCAGGGATTCCCTAGGATGTGGGGCTTTTAGTAATAATGTGAGGATGTTTCCAAGCAAATGAGGACAGATGGGCACACTAGTGTAGGGCTGTGCCATTAGGGCTGAAGCATTTTTTTCCAAAGGAACATTCTAGTATATAATATGGTGTATGACGATGTTTAAAATGACATGATACAAATAGGCAAATTATCTTTAATCAGTTGATGTCCTCCCCCATTGTGGTCTTTGTGAACCAATGGCAGACATAAGTCTGTGTTGATGTGAACATAGGAAGAGTCCTCACCTTGCCTTCTGCCAGGATTTATCACCCACTGTTTAAAGTCTGAGGAGTCCTTCTCTGTGGGGTATGTAACTTTAAGAATCCCCTAAGTTGTTTAGACTTTGATATGACTAAAGAAACTTGTTAAATTGATATATCACTGTTTCAGTAACCAGGTTTTTAGACTAAATGAGAGCACTAGTATTAGTACCTTTTGGGGTACCCAGATGTCTTCTGAGAAGTGCCTCACTGGTAGCAGAGATAGTCTTTACTTTCCTGGGAATCACAGTCTCACAGAAGATTGCACAAATAGTGGATATTGGCTCATGACTGGCTAATTTATTTCTCCATCCCCACAATGTGAAGTTTAGCCAAGGAATATCTAGTTAGCTATGGAGACCGTATTTATTCAATTATGACTGTTCTGTCAAGGGGCTAGTTAATAAAGAATTAAGATCTTTCTACGCATTTGATTCTTTTTGAGGTATGGGGATTCCAGAATGAGATGCTTTCTTTGAGGACGCCCATTTGGAACCACCACACCAGCAAGTAAACAGAGAAGGATGCTCTGCAAAGAAATGTTAGAAACTGTAGAAGTCTCCATGTCAAACCAGATATGAGACACTTGGGTTCAGGAAGGAGGAAAGAAAAGAATGAGCTTGACCACATCCATGCCCCATTTCTGGTTCTATACCACTTACCCTTAGTCCCAGGAGGTCCCTTGTGTATTTCCAGTACTTGTTTCCTTTTCTATGCCCAGGTAGGATTTTACTCCTTCAACCAGATAAACTCTGAATTTATTTTGCCAATACTCTATAGATGAGGATGAGCTGGTGAATTGGTTTGAATCCTTTCCTCTGTTCCCAGAACATGTTCAGAATGTTTCTTCTTCAATAGTTTTCCCAAGCTTGCTGTGTCATGGTGGTGATTCTCTTGCTGTCCTCTGATTAATGCAGAAGCAAGGAAAAGCAGATTAGGAAAAACACATGCAAAAGTCAGCACTTGTACTTTCTTTTTCTCCTGGTCTCCTAGAATTTTAAACATGTGATACTGCAAAGATGATATGGATACCGTGTGAACATCCAAACACTTATTTACCAAAATTAACAACCATCAGAGTTCAATCTTAAAATAACTTAGTAACTATTTTTCCCATTAGTCTCTAATTCAGATTATTTTAGTCTATTAGCTAATTTGTTTAAGATTCAAATATATCCATGTGAGCTGGAAAGATTCTTCATGGGCATAATGATCCTAAATTTTCTCCTGGTCTTTTATACTTGAGAAACCTGAAGATTTGGTTTATAGAGGGCATGATTCTTGTTCCAGAAGTTCATAAAATTTGAACTTAGCCACAAATTTTGGCTATAGCCACAAATAGGAAGGGATTTCAATGAACACTTCATTCGTATGGGTTAACCAGAAAGGTTAACCAGAAAGGCACTTCTGATGGACACAGGATCCCACTTCATGTACCCACATTTGCTCTGAGAATCTCTGGGGAAATATCAGAAATGGATTCAGTGTGGGAAGGTGGGAGGTGGGCAGAGACCATACAAAGTACCCCTGATTCCCTAACCTGTGCAGACTCCCTTCCCTTCTGGCTCTTTGAACCACCCAGGAATCTCAGGAACATGGATGTTGAGTAAAACCTGCATCACAGAGTTAGAACCACATTGTACCCTTGATCTTTTAGACCAGAGTCAGCAAACTACAGCCCACAGACCAAATCCAGGTCCCCGACACTGTGTTCAACGTTTTGTAAAATTCTCTTGAAAACAGCCACAATATTTGTTTATGTATTGTGGCTGCTTTGCTGCAACAGCAAAGTTGAGCAGGTGTGACAGAGACAAAACCTAAAATATTTACTATCAGGTCCTTTATAGAAGAGATTTGCCAGCCCCTGTTCTCGACCTACAATAAGTAAAAAGCATCAGAATTCTTGCAAGTGTTCTAGTACTTTCTTCTTTATGACTAAGCCTATTTCAGACTGTAAGTTTATGGGAGTGGCAAGATAGGTCATTCTATTTGGAGTTTAAGTGAAATGTTATCAGAAGCCATTCCCTTGATCAACATGGACAGCTTTCTTAGATAAGCTCTAAATTTGTTCTCAGTCTCCCCTAGAGATTTCATAATTTTTTGGGGGTGGGTGCAGCCATCGCTCAAGTCTGACACAGCTGCCAATGTCAGGATATCCAGTAAGAGATGTCATCTACAGGCTGCCATGGAGTCAGAGGAGTAAGCTTGCTGCTTCCTCCTCATGGCCTTTGCTTAGTGCATAGTGAAGCTAAATCTCTCTGTTGTGAATTGTGTTAAGTTCTGTGTGGCATATAAAACAAAAATGTTACAAAGGCCTGCCACCTTCAAGGAGTTTACAATCTTGCTAATATTCCTAATAACTGTGCAGACAGCAAGTAATTATAATTTTCCTCCAAAAGGGGAGATATGAAATAGATAATTAGGTTATAAGCTTATCTGAAACCAGGGATGAAAATGGAGTCATAGAAAATAGTAAGAAGAAAGCTTTTTTTTTTTAGCATATATGCTATATGCTATATATGAGGATGATATTTCCCCAATTGACCAGGATATATTTTACCTAGAATTAAAAGTGTTCCAAGATCAGTGAAATAGAGATAACTACTTAAACATGCTCTGGGATGAAATGGGGAAAATTGCTGGCAGCTGACAGAGTACAGCTGTTTGATAGATATACACAAGAATTATTCCAAGTTCTATAACTTCTATATAATAGAGGAGCCTTATTCAATCTGGAATTTGCTATCCCCACCTGAGCGATAAGCATAGGCTCCTACTGCACTAAGGCACTCAAGGAGAGAGAACATAAAAAGCTACAGTTTCCTGAAAATAGAAATACATTTCTAGGATAGCCAAGCAGAAGTCTTTTGAAAAATGTTTTGAAGGCAGAGAATGGCCCTTTAGATCTGGAAAAACCACAGCTAACTCAATAGATAAACAGGGAGAAAGCCTCATCACTTAAAGTCTGAACAAACATCAGAGACAGGAGAATTTAGGATTTGCAAAAATAAGTATGAATGCCCTGATAGGAGATGCAGCCACACTGGAGCAGAGCAGAATGGAACATGACATGTAACTTCAGCACACAGCACAGAGCATACGGAGACCAGGGACAGGCAAGGGACCCTTTGAGGCTATGAGTTATTATCACTCCTTGAGAGGGAACCTAAAAGAAAATATAAGGACCTAACAGTGTGATTTATTGCCCATAATGTATATAATTATAATTAAACCAGGTAAAATATTCTTTTTTGGTAATGAGGATGAAGTTCTTTTCCTTGTTTCTTAAACCTCAGATAGAAGAAAACCTTTATTGCATGGACAGTAGCACCCAGGATCAGATGGCTGGTGCTGGTGAGTTGTGAAGTAATCCTGCAGAAAACTTTCTCAGGCTCAGGCCCATCTGGGGCACCACTGACACACAATTACTGTGTGCAAGGCACTGTCCTTCCCTGAGGCTGTTCACTTTTCCCTCTGAGAATATTCAGGTCTTTATTTTTTTAATGCCTGATGGTCAAGGAAGGGTACGAAGTTTTCATGGATCATATTTCTTCTCCTCCATTTTGTTACCTTGAAAGCACCTCCCCAAATAAAGCCAGGACAGCAGACCTAAGTGAAAACTGTAGCCAGTGAATCCTGGTGGGATTAGCAGCTTTGGGAGCAAAGATTTGTTAAAGAGGTTAGGTTTACTGGTTATTAACCAAAACAATTTAGTTAGGTTCAGTGATACTGCATGTGGCAAGGCAGGAAATATGTGCTGATAGTTTTAGAACAAAATTGTGAAAAGAGTTTAACAATACATGGATGTTTTGTACAGTCCCTAGGAAGACATTAAGAAAAATTAGACTTATAAACACATTTCCCAAAGCATTAATTGCATTCCAATTTTTCTAGAAAGGTATTATGATTTATATTGATTACAGTTTCTGATGTAGGCTAATATCCTTTCGGGTCGGTATCTAACAGTTATGAACTCTTAGAAATGTACCTAATGTAGCTAATTGTTCCTCCACAAAATTTACTTAATACTGGCTTAAGAATTTTCACTTTTGATATCTGAAGCTTTTGTTTTTCAGATACATCAGTCTGTTCTATCCCTCGCTTATAAACACCAAGCACTCTGAGAGCAATAAGGCTGTCAGAAAGCCAGGCCTGCTAATTAGACCACAGGAAATCCTCAGCTCAGCACACTGGACAGGCCCAGAGTGAAGGAGCCCAACCCACTCCTTGGAAAAAATCCAGCAAGTTATCGAAGTTCTGCTCCCTATGTTATTTCCATGACACATATATTATATATACCAGAAATGTTTATCCAGCAGGGAATGCAAACCCAATCAAAGGTGCCTTATCTCATATCAAAGCCATGCTAAATTAAAAAACAGAAAATATTTCCCCTATGTCCTGATTTAGATAATGCTGATGAAATATAATCAAGAAGTACATGTCACACAACTCCAAAAGAGGAGACACAAACACAGACAATGTATGCATAGGAAAAACATTAAAAGAATAAAGCAAAGGCAAAAGGGGGACTGAGGTTTTTATGAGCATAAATTCTTTTAATAATATTTTTTTCAAAAAATGAAACCTGCACCTCTATCCCTAACAACTTTCTGACATCACTGCCCAGGAAAGCCACATAGCTCTTAGACTGGATGGGCTTTAGGATTCCTCAGGATGTGGAATCCACTAGCTTTCCTTTCCTATTAGTGCTTTTCCCCTCTTTGCTAATGGATCATAATTATTTATAAACCCACCTGTCTGGTATAAGAGGGTGGGCCACCAATGCTGGGAAGCACAAATTTCCCACACCATCCAACCACCTTGCCACTGCACTCACTGTCCTTGCCCTGACCTCTGCCTGACCACACCTGTAGGAGGTTTACCTGGGGCAGGGGGAGTAGGAAGGAGTAGGTAGGGCTTTGGGTGTCAGTCAACTGGAGCCAGGCAACTTGCAAGGTGCATGATCTGACCCTGAGTCAGCCTGAAGTCTGCTGACCAACACTGGCTGTTCCTTACCTGGCTGCTCCATCCACCCTTTTCACCAACTTCCAGGAAGTACCAAAAAGCAAACATAAACTCTGATATGAACAACTACAAGCTCTTGTTTTAAAATAGTTTGAATGCCTCTCCAGAGTAAGCCTGTTTGAGACCTCCAATATTCTTCAACTGGAGGGGCACAGGTAAGAAAGTTAGGTTCCTCTTTATGTACCTGTTAAAACTGCATCTGTAGCAATTTAAACAGCCAGCACAAATGCCCACGCCAAACCCTCAGGAACCAGTCACCATGAAGCATCTCAGCTGAGATTTGCAGAACTAGGTTCTTGAGTCATTACCTCGAGTTTCTGTTTCAAACTTTCCGGACTGTGCAACTCTAACACATACTGAGATATAGGAGACTAGGGGAGAGGGAACCACCAAAAAGGAGAAAAGGAACTAATATTTACCTCCACTATCATGAAGAGATTATTCTGCCCTGTACACTTCGATATGGTGATTGCTCAAGTGTTTAACTCTTTTTTTAAATATTGCAAATACCAGTGTGAACCGGTTTTGACAAGGAGTTCGCCTTAAAACTGCTCTGCCATTTGCAACATCTGATCAAGAGATTCCAGCTCCTCAGCTGGTGAAAAGAACCCTCAGTTCATGAAATTATTAAAGTAAGTCTAAATGAAGCTTAATAACAGCACTTCAAAGCACACTGAACATATTAACTAATTAATCACCACCTTACCCCTTCCAGGTATATAAATAACTATTATCCTCACTTTATAGTTGGGATAAATGAAGCAGAGGGTGGCAGTGCAGTTGCCCTGGGCCCCAGATGAAGTCGGCATCTATAGTAAAAGCAAAATCAGGCATTTCTGAAGGCCTTGTCTTTTGGCATATCCACTCTTCTCAAATTTTCCTTCCTTCTAGATCTCTGTTAAAACATTTCACATTTGAAAAAAAAAAACTTCGCGTTTAGAGTTGGAGAGATTTCAAATCTTTTCCTAAATGTGAGTGTTTCTGACATAGATACTTTAAAACCAAGGGGGTCCAAACTGATTAAAGTTGGAACAAATTGGAATGCTGGAAAGTTCATGTCATCAACCAAGGGAAGAGGTTAATCTGATTGAATAATGAGTTTCATCTGGATTTGCCTGTGCCATCTGTTGCAAAATGTTTTCCAAATTGTGCAGTGTGAATGCAGGATTTCACAGAATAGGAATATCAACTATTATAACAAAAGTAATATGTTTTTACCCTTCCTAAAAAAAAAAAGGTAAATCTCTCCCCAATGTTCATATCATATAAAGCAAACACATGGAGACATGACAGAGCAGGATTTAGAAAGCTGTACGTGCCTCTGAGCAGTAAATTCCCCAAATTCCCCAAATTAGTCTGTAAACTTTTTTAGGCATTGATACTTCTTATGCCAACACCTCACCTCATTGTCTCTAAAACCTTCAAGGCATATAACGTCTGATAAAGGGAATAGTTTTCTGATAAAGGAATATTAGAGCAGAAAGTGAAATTTGAGATTTCTGGCTTTAAGCCACAAAGTTGACAGGTAAATCTAGTCAGAGAAATGAAGCAACAAGAATGCAGATTCAGGTCTCCTAATTCTCAAGCCACTGCTTAGATAGAAGGGGATATTGTGTGTATTAGTTTGTAATTTTGCAGATGGCAGTTAGAGACAGACCAGCAATAGAACCCAAGGAAATTGACTCCCTGTTCTACATTCTCTTTATGGTACCATACTGGCTCTGCAATTTCTTTAACTTTATTTTGTTTTGCTGTATTTTATTTACTGAATTTTCTATTTCATTTTAGTTGTCTTGATTCAGTGCATTCCCCAGTGCCACCAAGAATAAACCATTGCTAGGTGGATAACAATTTCTTATGGGAATAATGATAAAATCAAGGGTTGTATTTTTAATCAAGAATGTAGCATCAACCAGACCATATATTTGAACAACAACATTCATATGGGCAAAGATTAAACATCCACAAACCTTTAAAACAATTTTCATCTCTCTAAGCCTCAATTACCTCATCTCTAAAATAAGCATAATGGTGGGGTCTATCTCATAATACTGAAGGATTTATAGAGATAATGTTACTAAAACACTCAACAAAGTGCTTCCTTAGCTTTTAGTAAGTGCTCTTAAAGTACTGGTTTAACTTTCATTAACTGTGAGTTATTTACAGCATCCTTCAGATTTTGTTGCTCATAATCCTCATAACAGTATTAAAAGTTAGGTGCCATTATTATTCTTATTTTTAAAATGAAAAAAAAATAAATGCCCAGGGATGCCAAGTAACTTGGGCAAGGCACATAGCCAGTAGGTGACCCAGCTGGTATTTCAATCCAGAGGATTTGACTTCAGAGTCTATAACCTGTTTCACAAATGCAGTTGACATGTAATAAGTAATGTTAATATGATCTCTTCATTTAAATAGAATAATTGGTATTCGGGTACATGTATTGGGAAAATTGTTTTATAAAAGACTTCATTTTACTATAAAGTGAAATACATCAAAATGTAAACCTACTGAGCATGACATTGGTCCCAAAACTAATACTTTGGAGATATATGTACAGTAATTTAGAGGTGCTTTATACTTACATATGACCCATATTATTATAAAATATGGTCTAAGAAAGTTTGAGGTCATTTCCTTTTTTTCTTCTCAATAAATTTCTTACTCAACATAAATTGTCTAAAACTATTGTGTGAGGTTGGTGTTCCATACTTGTTACTGTTGTTAATGACATCGGAGCTATTTTTTATTACTGGAATGCACCGAGTTTTGTTTTTGTTTTTGCTTTTTCTAACATTTATTTTATTTTTGACAGATAGAGAGAGACTGAGCATGAGTGGGAGAGGGAGACACAGAATCTCAAGAAGGCCCCAGGCTCTGAATGGGGCTCGAACTCATGAACTGTGAGATCATGACCTGAGTTGGATGCTTAACTGACTGAGACACCCAGGCACCCCTGATTTTTTTTTAATTGTGAGAGATTTAAAGTGTACTTAAAGTAATAGAAAATAAAGGAAAGTGCTCAAACATACCACCACCCAGCTTTGTCAGACTTTTATGTTTGATAAATTTCGACACTATTTAATTAAAACTCTTAGGAAAATAGGGATAGAAAGGAAATTCTTGAATTTAAAATGCATAGCTACACACATTCCACAACTAACAGATTTTGTGTGTTTTTCCTTTTAAAGCTGATAATGCCTACACAAGAATGACCACTCAGCATCCTGTGTCCACTGTTGCTCTGGGCTTGGAAGACTCAGCTACAGCCAGGGAAAAAATGGAGGAAAGATGCAAAGGAAACCATAAAACTGGAATCACTCCCTTTGTGGTGGTGGCAATGAGTTTTGTTGTTATTTTCTAGTTTAATTGAAAGTTTGCTAGAGAACATGGTCTGTGTAATAATAATTCTTTGATTTTGTTGAGACTTGCATTTGGGGCAAATGTGTGGTCAATTTTAGGCAATGTTCCATTCATACTTGACTAGAATGTGATCTTTTAACTTGGGGGCACAGAACTCCTTATATTACAGTTAAGATGGTTGATCTTATTAATTGCATAGCTAGACACGGTGTAAAAACTGTTCATTGTGCTCCTAACCCTTTAATTCCTAATCTTTATGAGGGTCCTCTGTGCCCAAAAGACCCAAATGGTCACTGATTGTCCCTGCTTTGAGCCAGGCATCACCAAGAATTATCCTAAACTCAATTAAGCTACATAATCAGAGAATTAATTTGACTGACCCTTTGGGTGCTTGAATTTCTTTTGCAAAGATCCCACTAAGCAGCATGAACCCTCCAAGACTGGGGTGCTTGGCCTCTGGGAGAACAACCTGCTGGGATGGGAGATCTCAGGAGCTCTCACTCAGTTGTTTTCCACACCACAGGTAAATGGCTGCAAAAAGTCAGGGCAAAAAGTCTTGACTTTTTAAAGATATTATGTACCAGTTCTTTCAACAAATATTAGTTGAGCACCTGCTGTTCTAGTGCCTTGAGGTAAACTGTGATTTCATTCTACCCCCAAAGTAATTCCATGCTTTAGAGGAAGAGGGAGAGAGTAAATGCAAATACTAATTATTTAAATCCCAGGTTGTACTAGTTTAAATGAATCTAAGATTTATGGCTCTTTTATGCCATACAACTGAATCCCAATGCCTCCTGTCATGCCTTTTCTTCTCTTTGCTTCCAATAGTAAATATTTTGTCATAATAGAAAGTGACTTTATGAATGGTTTCTTCCCAAATCTCACATCAAGTTGATGGCAGGGTCAGCTTTTCAAACTTCTTTCAACAAAGTGTCTCGTCCCTGGCCCTACCCATGCTTCTCTTTCACATGTGTGCATGTGGGCGTGCACACACACACACACACACACACACGTCACATCTTATCATTTATGACCCCCAAACAGATCAGGCATTTTCTTTACGTGTGCTATTTTCTCTGCTACTGTCTCTTTCTATCATCCATTCATTGTAAAATATATTTATTAAGTGCCATAGTTCTAAGCACATCTATGGAATACAAAAGGGAATAAAATCAGCAAAAATCCCTGTCCCAAAGAGCTTCACATTCCAATGACTCATCATCATTATTGCTACCATCTATTGAGCACTTCCTGTATACTAGACTCTGTTCTAGCTGCTTTACCTATGCATTATCTCTAATTCTCATAATTTCCCTGCAAGATGAATTATTAATCCCATTTAACAGATGAAGAAATTGAATCTCATATAGAATAATGAGTCACCTGATTCCAAAGTCTTCACTGTTTCATACCATGGTGATAATCTTCCAGCTGACCAAAACCAACAGCTTGCTTCTTTGTGAAATCTTTGCTGACCCCCTTTACCCCTGAGCCTCCTACCCATCTTCATGATGTCACTGGGTTTCTGCTATAGTTACCTGCGAAGCATCTGTCTCTCCTGGGTCACTCAAGCTGCAGATCAGAGAACGTTCATCATGGTATTGTCAGTGCTCAGCACAGTACCAGATCACATTAAAATAAGAGATATTGAATTACTAAACAAATGCCTTCTGGCCAACCTTAGTCCTCAAGCATCTTCAGGGAAGCCACCCATCAGAGGTGATGGTAATTGTCTCGAGGTTGTACAAACAGATTGGGAACTTCTTTCCCTATTTGCTCTTGTTCTGCCATTATTCTTCACAATAAGCACCTAAAATGCTGAGTCATGCAGCTGGGTGGAGTATCCTAACCAACTTAAATGAGACAATGTACTTGTGTAAAATCATATATAATAAAAGATGGTACAATGTAATAAAAAACAAAGCTGGTATTATTACTGTTGTTTAAGCAAGTTTTTGGCCTTTTAGCTAACAAAGCCCCATAAGGCCCATTAGACAGCTGTTCATTTTGTCTTAAGTACTGCAGTTTTATTCCAAAAACTTTATCTATATTCTTCCTCTATAAAGTCATAAATGAAGTTTAGTTTTCAAAATCAAGATTAATTTTGCTTAGCGAAACACATTTCTAAAATATTTTCCAAACTTAATAACTGATGTTCTAAACTCCAATCTTCTTTTTCTTCAAAGCAATTTGCGAATCACTAGATAAGAAACAATCATGGCAAACATCTTCTATGCTTTATGTGTTCCAGGCACTTGTATAAATGGTATCCAACTACTATCCTCTTTTAATACTAAACTATGGTTTGGGTACTATTATTATCATTCCCATTGTATGTGTGAGGAGCTAACTCAAGATCACTAAGTGGCAGACCCCGGA
This sequence comes from Prionailurus bengalensis, assembly GCF_016509475.1. NCBI lineage: Eukaryota > Metazoa > Chordata > Mammalia > Carnivora > Felidae > Prionailurus > Prionailurus bengalensis. Next base: position 27,694,759 of record NC_057349.1, on the reverse strand, counting down.
TTTGAATCCAGGAGAGCAAATTCTGGAGTCCACAATTTACTCTTTAATTTCTCAATTAGATGGTTAAAAATCAAAACAATCTAAAGAGGTATACTGTGAAGAGTCTTGCTCCCACTACAGTCTGCCTGTTTTTCTTTTTGCCCACTGACTTCAACTCCAATATGCAGGTAGCACTTTTATTAGTTTCTGGTGTATCCTTTTTGAGTGTTTAATGTGAATGCCAGCACATAAAAATAATATGTTCTCATGTTCCTCCCTTTCTTACACAAAAGGTAGTGTGTTACACACACTTTGCTTTTCTCTGTTAATAATGAGTCTTTGAGATCTTTCCACATCAGTTCATAAATAAGCCTTCTCAACCTTTATACATACATATTTTGTCATATGGGTGTGCCATAGCTTCTTTTTTTTAAATATTTTTATTTATTTTTGAGACACAGAGAGACAGAGCACGAACAGGGGAAGGGCAGAGAAAGACGGAGACACAGAATCCGAAGCAGGCTCCAGGCTCTGGGCTGTCAGCACACAGCCCAATGCGGGTCTCGAACTCACACACCGCAAGATCATGACCTGAGCCAAAGTCAGACGCTCAACCGACTGAGCCACCCAGGTGCCCCGCCATAGCTTCTTTAACCAGTTCTGTATTGATGGAAATTAGATTGTTTCAATTTTCATTGCTTCTGCATTGTTGCCTCAAATAATCTTGTTGTCCATCTTTTCCTATATGTTTGGTGTATCTGCAGGGTAAATATCCAGAAGAGGGATTTTCAGGTCAAAAAACAAGTGTTTTTATGATTTTCTTAATATTGATAAATTCCTCTCTATATTCATTGACTAATTTACATATCTTCCTGAAAATGCCTATTTTCTTGAAGCCAACAGAATGTGCTATTAAATGTACTTGAATTTTTGCCCATTTACAGGTGAAAAAAAGATACCTCATTGAATTCGTATTTCTCTTATTATCAATGAGGTTGAACATCTTCTCACATGTTAAGGCTTGTTCATCATGTTTTCTTTTCCATTCTTTTTTCTTGTTTGTATCCCTCACTCACTTTTCCATTGGTTTATTGCCCTTTTTCTTAATGAAATCTTGGATGTTCTTTAAACCATTTTGCTATGGTTTAAACTTCCCAGAAAAGCTGAAGGCAATATTACTAATGTTATTGAAATGTTTTAAGTACAGTTAAAAGACCTACCTGATTACTTAAAAAAAAAACATTTATTTATTTTTGAGAGAGAGAGACCACCATGAGCAGAGGAGGGAGACAGAGGATCTGAAGTGGGCTCTGTGCTGACAGCAGAGAGCCCAATAGAGGCTTGAACTCATGAACTGAACTGCGAGATCATGACCTGAGCCAAAGTCAGAGGTTTAACTGACTGTCCCACCGAGGCACCCCATCACCGATTACTTTTAACATTAAACTCTATTCATCAAATAAAATAATTCATATTAATATTCTATAAACTCTAGTCTGTTAGTTATTCATTAATATAATAGAGACAAAGAGAGACAATAAGGTAAAAATGTAAATAATTAAGATTCAGATCTCAAGAATTTCACTAACAAGAGATTGATTAATCCTAAAAACCTTTCATGTTTACTCAGCTGATAAATAACCATTTCAAGAGTGAGGAAATAAAAGAAAATTAAAATATTTTTCTTATGTCACCTTTCTGAAGCATGTGCAAATTATATTTAGTGTCTAGATTTCTCTGAATTTCTAAAACACTGTGTAATTTTTAAAAATTTCAAAGCACTCTTAAACTCATCAGCAATCAACAGACCATCTCCTTAGAGACAAGAACTGAGCAGTTGCCCATAGCAACCATCCTAACCCTTCTGACTATTTATATCTCCAATCCCCAGATCTCAGGCAACTGGTTGTCTTGGATTGTAGGTACTCAAAACTGTAGGAAACACTTTGCAATTTCTACCCATCGGTGCATCTTTAAATACCAGAGTAAATTCATAGTCTCTCCCCATTTCTCTGGTCTGGGGAAAAGGAAGGTGAATGAGTCCAGGGTCTTCAGAGCCTATACTGGAGCCAGAGCTCAACCAAGAGCTGCTACAAGGTCAGAATCAAAGGTGAAGGGTTAAGGCCATCTACCAGATCAAGGTGTTCAATGTCTCTGTGATTATTTGGTTATAAAAAGCTGGCAGAGTACTCCTGTATCCCTTGGGTAAATTCCCAGCAGTACTATTGCTGGGTCATAGGGTAGTCTATTTTTAATTTTTTGAGGAATCTCCACACTGTTTTCCAGAGCGGCTGCACCAGTTTGCATTCCCACCAACAGTGCAAGAGGGTTCCTGTTTCTCCACATCCTCGCCAGCGTCTATAGTCTCCTGATTTGTGCATTTTGGCCACTCTGACTGGCGTGAGGTGATATCTGAGTGTGGTTTTGATTTGTATTTCCCTGATGAGGAGCGACGTTGAGCATCTTTTTGTGTGCCTGTTGGCCATCCAGATGTCTTCTTTTGAGAAGTGTCTATTCATGTTTTCTGCCCATTTCTTCACTGGATTATTTGTTTTTCAGGTGTGGAGTTTGGTGAGCTCTTTATAGATTTTAGATACTAGCCCTTTGTCCAATATGTCATTTGAAAATATCTTTTCCCATTCCGTCAGTTGCCTTTTAGTTTTGTTGGTTGTTTCCTTTGCTGTGCAGAAGCTTTTTATCTTCATGAAGTACCAATAGTTCATTTTGCTTTTAATTCCCTTGCCTTTGGGGATGTGTCAAGTAAGAAATTGCTGTGGCATGGATGGAACTGGAGAGTGTTATGCTAAGTGAAATAAGTCATACAGAGAAGGACAGATTCCATATATTTTCACTCCTATGTGGATCCTGAGAAACCTAAAAGAAGACCATGGGGGAGGGGAAGAAAAAAAATGGTTAGAGAGGGAGGGAGCCAAAACATAAGAGACTCTTAAAAACTGAGAACAAACTGAGGGTTTATGGGGGGTGGGAGGGAGGGGTTGGTGGGTGATGGGTATTGATGAGGGCACCTGTTGGGATGAGCACTGGGTGTTGTATGGAAACCAATTTGACAATAAATTTCATAATAAAAAAAAAGCTGGCAGAACCAGGACACTTCTCCAAAAAACATACACTTACATTAATACATGTAGTCAGATGGTATATATTGAGTGCTAACAGGGCAGGGCATGTGTATAGGTGTTTCTTTTGAGAAAAATTCTGAAGCCCACAAATCCCACTGAGGGATCAAAACCAAACACCTACAAGGTGATAAGGGCCTCTGGTAAATCCAGTCATAGCAGGATTTGAGTAGAAATTTCCCTACGGGAGTGATTTGCTGATGTAAGTAATATGACACTTCCTTATTTGTGTCTTTGAGTTTCTTGACATAGCAGCAAGATTTCTTTTAAGCCAATCACACTCCTATAATTCCATTATATTAGAAAATAGATCCAAGCCTTTCTAACTCCTCTTCTTTGGGAGTTAAGAAATTGTTTGCACACACTCTCAAATCTATAATGGGTGCAATATTTATGTACATGGAGCATAGGGTTAGGTTCATTTATCATATAATCCACAAACAACTCCTGCATGAGTCAGTAAAAACTTGTAGTCAGGTTTGTTCTATATTACATGGGGAAATCATGATGAGTGAAGAATGAATGTTAATCATGCACATTTAGAATTTAACAGATAATATAAAATAACATTGATGATATCCACTAATTATTTATACCACAATGACCAACACAACAACCACAACCAGAAGCAATGTTTCCTCCTTTTCACATTCCACTTTCATGGCTGATTCTCCCCTCTAAACCCAAAATGCAAAACTATCCTTCAGTGAAAGATGTCATTTCATTTCAGACTGACTCCCACAAATTGTATTCACAATGAAGTACAAAGCTGTATCCTGGGAGCCCTACCGTAAGGGAGGAGTGTTTCCCAGTGATCTGAAGACAGTGGACTAGAGCATGTCCCTTCATGACATTATCCCAATGACCTTGAAACAAAAGCTCATCTTCAAGAGATCAATGTTTTGATCTTAGCATTGATAGAATACTATATATAATATCTTAGACCACCTGATATGGCCCCTGCCTCCCCTTCTGGTATCTCTTCACCTTGTTCTCCTTGCCTCTGTGCCCCAGCCACATAAGGCTTCCTTCAATTCTGCAAACACACAGTGCTCCTTCCTGTTCAGGGCCACCTGTAGACCTTCATCTCTTCCCTCTGTTTTCACTCCCACCAGCCTTTGCTTTGGTTAGATAACATCCCCAGAATCCCAGAATACTTGTAACTTTTGAACAATGCTTCCTTGACCACCAGTTTCTCCTTGTAGCACTTAAAAAATTACTTGGTATTTGAATTCCCTGCCAGAATGTGAAATCTATGAAGGCAGACACACTTTGTCTTATTCTACTCTGCCTCTAGCAGCTAGCACATAGGGGACAACTGTTTTGCGAGTATATGATGTAGGCTGTGTTGTATTTGTCTTTATCATCACTGCCTGCATACAGGAAATACTAAATAAATGTCTTCTCAGTGAATGGATGGATAAATCAATGAAAGACTTCACATAAATACAATTTGGCACTAAAACATCTGATATAAATATTAAATATTTTTTATTTTATCCATTAAGTTACATTCAGGTCATTTTTCTCCCACATGGGTTCTTGGAAATTCTATTGTAAAAACCAACAATTCTAGGGTGACTGAAAAATTCCCAAGCTCACAAGAGCTGACTTGGAATCTTTTTATGGGTAAGTATCACTTCTCCCAGAATTGGACTTCTTTTAGGGAGTGACTTATTGTTCCCAAGATCAGAGACGTTTCTCATTGGGCCGGTATTGTGCCCCTTTTCTGAACTTTGTTGATTTTTCTTTCTTTCCTTCTTTCTTTTTAAAAAAATAAGTTTGGCCCAAAGTTTAAAAGAAATGAGAGATTTTTGCTGCATCCTAGAGGTTGATAGAATCTGGTTGTACTGGATTATAATCTAAGAGATTCCTGCGTTGTGGCTTCTCCTTATTGCCCTAGAACCCCAGGAAGCTAAGAGCAAAACCTCCAGGGTCAAAGTCTAAGTTTAAAGGGAGGGGCATTTCATGCATATACCCATACTCCAAAACAATCCTGTAGACACCCAACACATACCCACACTCCCAGCACTCACAGATATCCCTACCACATGTGCAGCCTGCACACAACACCCACAAACACCCTAACATGCACACACGTACCCCAGATGGGAACCTAACTTTTCTTAATCCTAGAATAAGGGTCCCCTTTAAGTCCTGTCTCCTTTATTCTTTCCCTTCCCCTGTTCCCTCCTTCAGTCTAGCCTGTATTTAAAGCTATTTGCCCTTACACTAAAAGTTATTTTGATTAGGGAAAACTCAAAAAGAAATTTCAGACCTTAGAAAAAGTTGTAATGAAGAAGAATTTGGTGTTTGACCCCTGTCATGGTTTTTACTCACTTTTGGACCTTCTTTTTGGGGATTATAGTTATATCACAGCAAATTGGCAATAGATGATTTAGTACTTCTGAATTCAAATGCAACTGCTCCATTCTAGAATTAGCCCTTTTCCTCGTTTTCTTACCAAACATGAGAATTGCCTTTCTTATATTCTACATTAAAGCCCCCACCCCCAGCTATGAAGAAGACAACCAATGTATTAAACCATTGACAGATTGGTGCTATTTAATCATTTCTCATAGGAATGTTGCATTTTAAAAGAGGACACAGGCAATGTTAGGAGAAAGCTATTTTTCATCACAGGAATAGCCCTCTAAAGATGGAATTTCAGTACTGTGGTGTCTGAGTGCGGACATACACAGAGTTTATTTCTGGTTATTCCTCCTCATAGCACAACATAGAGACATGAGACAATGGGAATGTGAATCTTAGAGATCCCCTCTGTCCCCAGCTGCCCAAGGAATCACCACAATTATTAGTGTCTCCAGGGCTTGAGAAACAGAAGATAATTTACACTCTTCTTACATGAGAGTGACATAGGTGCTGGCAATCCAGTGGAGGACAGAGTTCCTGAGGGCAGCCCAGGCAGAGTGGCCTCCATAGACCATTGCATCAAGCATTCTGCTTGGAAAAGTCTCAAGGATTGTTTTGTAAATAGACAACTTTATAGCAGCACTTTTTTGAGTTCACATAGCACTAGTTACCACAGTGATGAATACAGCTAGAAGCTAACCTGAAATTTCTGAAACACCTAAGGAAAGGTGTCAAAGGGAAGCCTCGTTACCATAAACCACTGTTCAGATATAAAAGGAAGGGTAAAACTTCTACTCCCTCAGAATCACCATGTGACATGCCTAGAACAATAGCATAAACAAGGACATTTAAAGCATCAACTATAGAGGCTGAATGGCCAGCAACAGTTCACTAACATTTTCTGAATGAAACCTCTTTCTCTTCTATCCAGCCCTGTTTCTGCACAATGCATGATGTGATACTGTTTTCTGTGAATAGATATAAAGTAATAAAGTCTTAAGGGGGCTTGCAAACATCCATCCCCCATCTCCCACAAGTTCTCTAAAAATACTGCTTCTGACTTGCTTTATCTTCAACTTGTCAGGACCAGGTGGTATTCAAGGACTGGAGGCCTGTTGGCCTCTGGCCTCCACACTTCATTCTCCTGAAGTAGTGGGGAAAAGTGCCTTTGGTGACTTCCAGGGCCTTCAGTAGTCAATGGGTGGTCATTGGTGGTTCAAAACATCCTTACCCAGGGAGGGTCAGCCCTGGGCAAAAGGATGGCCAATCTACTGACCTCAGAGAAGGATTCATTTCTTCATTTTTTCCCTCACTTCCAAATTTTGATTTCACATAGCTTACATCTCTAAGTAGCAGTGACAGCCATGTGTTCTTGAGCACCTACTGCATGGTGGTTGTCTCCTGGACATTTTGCATTATTGTATTATATTATATATACATATATATACACATATTTGTATACATATACATATATATGTGTACATATATATACATATACATATATACATACACATACACATATATATTTATGTATATATGTGTGTATATATATATGTATATATACGTGTGTGTGTGTGTGTGTGTGTGTGTGTGGTACCTCTTTCCTACTCCGTCCCTCATTTTCTCTTCTTTAGCGACATTAACCCTTGAACATGCCAGGCCCAGCCCACTCTGGCCTTGACACTTCTAGCCTGCTGTTGCCCCTGACTGATTCTTTCCCCCTTTTTGCCGTTTCTCTCCTTCCTTTCTTTCTTTTCTTGAGAACTTTACTTAAAAGTTACCTATTCAGACTACAGTATTTAAAATTTCTACCCAAACCCACATCTAGTGCACCCCAGAGCACATACACAAATTATATTCTCCTCATTCACAGCTGTTTTCTCCTAAGAGCTTCCACTTCATACAGAGTACCATATATTTTGCTTACCAGTTTCATTTATTACCTGTCTCCTCTCAACTCTAAGCTCTGGGAAAAGGTCCTTTTCTATTTGTTTGCTGCCATATTCTCCGTGCCTAGGATAGCACCTGGCATACAGAAGGCACTCAGTGGAATCAATAGCTGAACAGTACCTCCCTCCCCGGGTTGTTGTTATTAGTCCTGCTTCTCCAATGGGCACTCTTGATCTCAGAGAATTTGAATGTCGAGTGCAAGGGTGCATGGTTGCAGGTGAATCTGGCTCTGGATTCTGCCCAACCCTGGGACTATGCTCCTAAACAGTCTTCCTGCCACACACACTCTTCCCTGACTGGTCCTTGGGATAATGCTGTCACACAACCCTCAAAAAGTACGTGGGCAGGAGGATGTGACAGTGAGGAGGAAAGTCTGCCCTGTCCCGTGTGGATCAACATCAGCCCCACTGGATATTGATGAACCTCATTTATGTTGCATAATATTAATAACAGTATATTCCCTCCATGTCATGATTTCTGATTTACAAAGAATACATATGTCTCATTTGATCATCAGCACAGATTTGCCAGTGAATCATGACAAGTATTATTTTCTCCATGAGGACACTCTAGTAAATGGAATTTAGGTGAAGTGTAACTTGCCCCACATCTTCTGATGAACAGGGGTCCTGATGGGACAGAAAGTTGGCTTCCTTTCTCAGTCCCTCCACTATTCTCTTTCTTCACACTGGGCACTGGGGTTGGCTTGTCCACTCTGCTGAAAGCACTGTTCTGCAAAGAGGGATGCTCACCAGCCCTCCCCACTTTTCACTGCACTCCAGGAAGGCAGCAAATTGGCTGCTCAGAACCATAGAACAACATACTGGGCACTGGCCACTCCCTGGCCCAGTGGGTAGAATCAGTTGATTGGAGTCTGTAACCAAAAAGAAGCAGAGTTCATCCACTCCTTTGCTTATACAAAAGTCTACCTCATTTCTTTTTAAAATTTTGATTATGGGGGCGCCTGTGTGGCTTAGTTGGTTGAACATCCGACTTAGGCTCAGGTCATGATATCACAGTTCATGAATTCAAGCCCCGCATCAGGTTCTGTGCTGACAGCTCAGAGCCTGAAGCCTGCTTTGGGCTCTGTCTCCCTCTATCTCTTCCCCTCCCTCTTTCTTCCTCTCTCTCTCTCTCTTTCTCTCTCTCTCTCTCAAAAATAAATAAACATTAAATTTAAAAAAATAAATAAAAATTTCTATTATGGAAAGTTTCAAACATAAATAAAAGCAGAATTGTAAAATAAATTCCCTTGTGCCATCACCTATCTTCAACAAATGACTCATAGCTAGTTTTATTTTTCTGTATTCCTGTATTTCTCATACTTTCCTGGGTTACTTTGAAGAAAAGTCCAGGAACCACATTATTTCAAAAAAAAATGTATCACCAACAGGTCTGGACTCCCCTTTTAAAAATAACCACAATGCCATCACCACATGAAAAATTCGTATTTCTTCAATGTCTACGAGTATCTTATCAGTTTTCACATTTTCCCAACTGCCTAATTAATTTTTTAAAAATGTATTTGTTTGAATAAGAATCCAAACAAGGCCTATACTTTGTGATTGGTTAGGTTCATTCTACATTTCTTTCTTTTCCCTAGATTTTCTTTTTGCTGAAGAAGAAAACAGGTTCTGTCTGAATTTTGCTGATTGTATCCCTGTGTTTTTCTATCCCTTTTATTTTCTCCAAGTAAGTTGTTGCATCTAGAAGCTGATCAAATTCAATTGAGCATCTTTAGTAAGAATCCTTTGTAGGTGGTGTTGCATGTGTACTTGTACTGGGAGCCACATGTCTTCTTGTCCTGCTTTTGTGATGATCCTTGTCTAGACTGACATTGCTCATAACTCATAATCTGGAAGGGAGGTCAGGAGGAGATACTAAACAGATTAATGAATATAAGGTACAACCCATGACATATCCTGCTTCTTCCACACTTACATAAATTTACATTGGACTGTATGTGAGTTCTGATGTCCTGGGGTGGAATGGTTGAAAACCTCAATGATTGTCTATTCAGCTCAGTCTCTTGACCAGCCCCCATCCATCAGGCCCTTCTGTTCTTTTTGTGCTACTTTCTTAGAGTGCAGGTGAAAGTATGGCCTCTGGGTTATAAACAACCCAAATAAAAATCCTATACAGACACTGACTGTGGGGCTTGTCTAGGAGATTCCATTTCTTCTATAATAGTGGTTCTCAACCAGGATAATTGTATCCCCCAAGAGACACTTGGCAATGTCAGGAGACATGGGTTGTCATGAAGAAGGATGCTATTGACATATATTGGATTGTGGCCTGGGATACTGCTCAATACCCTGCAGTGCACAGACAGGCCCCTAAGACAAAGAATGATCAGGCCCAAATGTCAATGGTACTGGGGTAGGAAAACTCTGCTCTCTAAACAATGGTAATTTCTACCTTGCAAATTTGTTGGGAAGATCAATTGAGATAATGTTACACCAAACAAGTATACAAGTGTGTCAGGCTTCTTCCTTTCTCAGTAAACCAGTATGAAGTCCTCATTTTAGCTCAAGATAAGATGTGAGTAACATGCCAGGAATAAAACCGAGACTCCAATTGAGCCTGTAGTGGCTTAGGGGACAGGGGCTTTTGTATTGGACCTGCCAGCAGCTGGCTGAGTGACTTTGAGTATGGTTTGCTCTTCTCTGGCCTCAGTTTCTTCATCAGTAAAACGAGATGGACTCTGAGGATTTCTTTGCCCTCGAAGCTCTAAAACTCTTTGAGACTAATTTTATTCATTTCTTGGAAAGACTTATCTTTTGTAGATGCCGGATATGTAGATTAAACAGGGATATGATGGGAATTACCACCCTTGTACCCTTCGAGGCTTTATGATTAACACTAATCTCAATTCTTGAGGAGGCAGTATTATTTGTGATTTATTTTCTTAAATGGAATGGAGGCAGTTTCAGAGGTTTCCAGTTGGTTTTCCATGGGATCTTAGAACACAGGCAAAAGAAGAAATGTTAGGTTTATTCCAACTACCAAGTATACCTACCCTGATTATACATTTAAGGACCAAGGAAGTGACAGTAACAGTCCTGGATGCAGTGAACTCACTGTGAGTCAGACAAAGACTTCATTTATGTTCTGGATTTCATGGACCTCCACTGTAAGATGAGAGCCACATTGATACTTTAAGTTCCAGAGGTCAATGCCAGTTCAAACTCTGTGCTCAACACTCCTCAAAATTCTTGAGTATTCTCCTTTCTGTAGTAGTGCTTACCCAAGTAAATGGTCATAGGTCCACTTGGGCAAGGACTGGGGGAATCACTACCATAGACATATGGTGTGGTATTGCTAGGTGCTTCCTCATAGACACCCAGCTGCTCCTTCAGTCAATAGATTCCAAGTATGAGAATTTTCCCAGTTCCAGAAACTGGGCAAGAGATCATGACTTGGTTATAGAAGTTAAGCAATACCTTTATTGGCTGCTTATCTATCTTGCCTTAAGAATATTTTATTCAGGACTCCTTAAAAGCTACTCTGACATGCTGTTCTAGTAACTGTGTCCACCTTGCTCCTGAAAGGTAAGAACTACCAGTTTGCCTTTATTATTTCAGTATCTTGTCATCCCTGTTGCTATCAGGGACCCCAGTTCTGTAACTACCCTTGTAGACACTCTGGATGATAGAGGACAGTCACCACTGTGCTTCTTAGTGATGCTGGTGCCCTCTCATCAGCACATTCCTTACTGTTCTGCCAAATGAAATCTCTCTTACACACAGCTGGTGCATTTTCAGCCTCATACATGAAGGTTCAATTCTATGATTCTGTATCCTTTTCTCTACTCTGCTATGCCAATCTGGCACATCTAGTTCACTGAGTGTGAGTCATTGCTTTGTACAAACCTTTGCTAGTTATTGTAGTAGCCTGTGGACACTTTCTCCCAGGGTCCATGGCATGTCAAGGTCATCTCTTTCCTTCACTGTATAGTCTCTTTTCTCCCTTAGCATGCTAAAATTTCCCTGGATGAGTTATACAGTGATCTGACCTCAATTGTTGGTCTTGTCACCAGGAAGGGAGATAACCCTGAGGGGGATGTATGTTGTACATAAGCCTCTGTATTGTCTTCAAGCCAGTGAGAGAATACTAGCCTTTAATAGGGAAGAGCATGTCATTCCTGAATACCTAGAGAATTCAGGAGAATCTGGATTTTGAAGTACTTAATTGCATCAATTCAGATGTCTCTTTTTTAAGTCAGAGACTTGATTTCTTCCTGAGCAAGGTCACAATTTCTTTTTTCTTTCCATCTCTTGTAATTTCTTATTGACTATTAAACATTTTATGTAATGTATTGTAGGAATTCAGGAATCTGATTCTTCCCAAGGTAATAATTGTTGTTATTCTTTATTTATTTGTTTAGTAACTTAGTGGGACAGTGTCACTCTCATTGTATAACCATTGATATCTCTGAGTCCCTTCCTTCCTTCCTTCCTTCCTCCCTTCCTTCCTTCTTTTCTTCTTCCTTCCTTTCTCATTTTCTTTCTTTCTTTCTTTCTTTCTTTCTTTCTTTCTTTCTTTCTTTCCTAGGAAGCCTGGCTTCCTAGAACTTACCCATGTGTCTGCATAGCTTAGTGATTAGAGGAAGATTGATCAATATTCATAATGATTGATCTCAAACCAGTATGGCTTTCATTCTCTGATGATGGATAGGCATGGGGTTGGGGAGCACATTCAAAGTGCAGCCTATTTCCAATACTGCCCTGGTTTTTGCTTTCTACGGGGCCCTCTTGTTTCTCCTATGTGTGCACACTCAGACTCTGTTGACCAGGGATATGTGGGTGACTGCAGGTGGCTCTGGTCAAATCCAGATGTGTGGACAGGTGGTCACATTCAGTTGTCCCTGGCCCACAACATATGTTTGACAATTCAAGAAAAAGCCTATTGAATTTGGCAGTTTTGAGGGATATCAGATCCTATGACTCCATGTTTATTTATACCTCTGGCCTAGTCACATGCTTCCCTTTGGAATGGATGTGGCTGCCAACAGATGCCCAGCAGTGGCTCTTGACTCAGCCATGAGTTTCCACATCTTTCCTGTCCTGAGGCCAGACTAACAAGTAAGACTAACAAGTTAAGCCTCACTCTAGGAAGACAGATGCAACACCAACCTCAGCACCTCCTTATTTCTCCTGTCAATGCCCCTCTACCCCACTCTGCCCAGGTACTTGCCCATTACAGCCAGGATGCTGTGTCAGAAGTGAGGGTCTGACCTTGCAATGGGCTATAGTGCTTCCAGGTAAGACCCAGTCAGAAGAGCGAAGGCTCTAATCATTACAATACAACATTTGACTAGAAGTAGAAATCGCAATCAAAACATTTCTTTGGCAGGTTGTGTTGATCAGCACAAAATCATTACTGAATCATCCAGTATATACTTAAATATCTCACCTGAACATCATGAGATAGCTTCTACTTTAAAAAGGGGAGAAATGATAATATCATTCTGTACAAAAATTTTCAAGTATAGACTGAAAGCTACCTTATGTTTTTAATCCCAACCCTTAAAATAAGCTAATCATAAGTAGAATTTTTAAGTACAGAGAATATATTGGTAATTTTCAATGTAGTCCCACTAAAGTCCTCCTGATTTTTTAAACTTAAAAATGTTAATTTATATTATCATTTAATATCTTATTTAAAATATCTTTAAAATCACTCAATACTTTTACACTTTTATTCAGCACAACTCCTGAGCTTATAAGTATTTGCCAATTTTTTTAAGTGATCTCTACACCTGATGTGGGGCTCAAACTCATGACCCTGAGATCAAGAGCTGTATGCTCTACAAACTGAGCCAGCCAGGCACCCCTTGGAAATTCCTTTTTTTTTTCTTTTGGGAACATTAGGTACCATAGAGGACCATAAAACAAAAGTTGCTCTAAATGTTTATTTAAAATATTTTTTGTTTATTAACAATAGTTGTGAAATTCTTAATAAATGCAAATAAAGCTCTAATAATGGACCAAAACTTTAAATTTTTTCCCAAGTGATTTTTTTACTGTGTAAAGGTAGCATTTATACTTTAAATTAAATAATTAAGACATTCTGCTTTTGATGTTGATTACAGCCTCAAGAATTATAATTTACTAATATAATTCATTTAAATAGATTTAATGTACATAAATCAATTATCTCTTTTGAAATGCTACATTGTTAATAAATGAATATCAAGAATGCATGCATCTATGTACAGGAAGGTGAAAAAGTATTTATGATAATTGATATTAATACATGGTTATGGTAGTACCCTCCTCCTGTATACCATCATTCAGATAGTTGTTTCCTGTGAAGTCCAAGCTAAAGAGAAAAAATACATTGACCATTAAGATAAGTTTTAGTTGTATTAAACTGTGTAGTAGTGGAGGGCTTGAAAGAGCCCTAACTGAACTAGGCAAGTAAGGTAGATATAGAGTCTGTGGAGTAGCTGAGCAATAACAGAGATTGCCAGCAGCCCCAAAATGCATTCAAAGGCAGGGGTTAGTGCTGAGTTGGGGCTTAGGGAGCTAAGGCAAGAGTACAGGCAATTTGGAAGAGGGGGGTTTTTCTACTCAGTTCCTGTTTACTCCACCTCTGATCTGAGGGTCAGTAATAGTGAAGTTAAAAACCAGTTCTGCACACTGAAGAAAATGTGTAAACTCAGGATTATCATGTTGAATCATGGTGACATGTCTCTCCATTGTTTAAAAACACTCTAATGGTTGGAACCCAGCAAATATTGTGGGAGCAGTACAACCCAGGCTAACCTGAAGCTTCTCAGACACGTTATTACTTGCTACTGTGGAGTGTTCCTCAAATAGTTTACTTAGCTGCTGAGCATGTCAGAGACAAGAAGCAATTTACCTCTCACTTAAAGAACAATGATTGTTATCAAATACAGCAGATATTTAAAAATAAACCAACGAACAAACGGATCCCCTCATTCATTCTATTGGCACTCATGCTTAGCTTTTATTTTTCTTTGCCTCTCTGTTGCGCACACGCTCTCTCTGGCGCATTCTCTTTCTCTCTCCTCACGTATTAAAGAACTTACTGTTGAAATTGTTTCAGGCAGCAGCCTCTTGTAAAGTAGCAATAGTATTGGTTGCAAAAAGAACTTGATGACTGCATATGTTTAGCCATCTTAAAAATTAAATCAGTTTTGCTCCTCGGTTTTTCTGTGGAGGAGGATCTCACTGTGTGGGGCTGGAAATCACTCTAAAACCGCACCTAGGTAGATATTATCAGAAGAGAGTAGTGACCACAGAATTGTCAGGTAAAAGTCAAATCTTCCAAGTTCAGGGTCTGGGCCTGGTTCTTTAGTAAGCAGAGAACAAGGAGAATATGGTAAAGCTATTTCTGTTATCATTTATTTTTTTCTCTATGGATTGCAAGGGTTGAAAAATAACATTCTGGAAGGTGCAACAGAAAACTCTAAAATGAAGTGAGGCAGATTTGATGTTTTCTAATCACCCTCTTGTGGAGCTGATTTTGAAGAGAAAAGAATTATATGTCGAGACACCTTTTCCAAGAATCCAATATGTCTAACATCATAGGGTCATGTTGTGAGCACTGTAGAGCACTCAGCACGTTGTTCCTTAAAGTCTTACTATTTTCTCTGCTTTAAATCTCTCTCCATTCCTCCAAATCCTAGCAAACCTGTAACACAATTGTGATGGAGCCAGAAGCTATTAAGTGTCTTCTGAGAGAAAGGAGAAGGATCAATGAGGCCACCAGATCTTTTCCTATTTCCTCATCATGGCCTCCTAGGAAATCCACCCATGGTTCTATCTATCTATCTACTTATCTATCATCTATCTATCTATCTATCTCAAGACACAAATGTACTGACATGTGAGCTCTGTGTCTAATGCTAAAACAACAAACTGCCTCATTAGTTTTTAAGTTTTCAACAATTTGAGGAAAATAAGGGTTTTTTTTTATGAAATTTATTGACAAATTGGTTTCCATACAACACCCAGTGCTCATCCCAAAAGGTGCCCTCTTCAATACCCATCACCCACCCTCTCCTCCCTCCCACCCCCCATCAACCCTCAGTTTGTTCTCAGTTTTTAACAGTCTCTTATGCTTTGGCTCTCTCCCATTCTAACCTCTTTTTTTTTTTTCCTTCCCCTCCCCCATGGGTTCCTGTTAAGTTTCTCAGGATCCACATAAGAGTGAAACCATATGGTATCTGTCTTTCTCTGTATGGCTTATTTCACTTAGCATCACACTCTCCAGTTCCATCCACGTTGCTACAAAAGGCCATATTTCATTTTTTCTCATTGCCACGTAATATTCCATTGTGTATATAAACCACAATTTTTTTATCCATTCATCAGTTGATGGACATTTAGGCTCTTTCCATAATTTGGCTATTGTTGAGAGTGCTGCTATGAACATTGGGGTACAAGTGGCCCTATGCATCAGTACTCCTGTATCCCTTGGATAAATTCCTAGCAGTGCTATTGCTGGGTCATAGGGTAGGTCTATTTTTAATTTTCTGAGGAACCTCCACACTGCTTTCCAGAGCGGCTGCACCAATTTGCATTCCCACCAACAGTGCAAGAGGGTTCCCGTTCTCCACATCCTCTCCAGCATCTATAGTCTCCTGATTTGTTCATTTTGGCCACTCTGACTGGCGTGAGGTGATACCTGAGTGTGGTTTTGATTTGTATTTCCCTGATAAGGAGCGACGCTGAACATCTTTTCATGTGCCTGTTGGCCATCCAGATGTCTTCTTTAGGGAAGTGTCTATTCATGTTTTCTGCCCATTTCTTCACTGGGTTCTTTGTTTTTCGGGTGTGGAGTTTGGTGAGCTCTTTATAGATTTTGGATACTAGCCCTTTGTCCGATATGTCATTTGCAAATATCTTTTCCCATTCCGTTGGTTGCCTTTTAGTTTTGTTGGTTGTTTCCTTTGCTGTGCAGAAGTTTTTATCTTCATAAGGTCCCAGTAATTCACTTTTGCTTTTAATTCCCTTGCCTTTGGGGATGTGTCGCCAAAGGAATTTTGAAGAAGAAGACCAAAGCAGGAGGCATCACAATCCCAGACTTTAGCCTCTACTACAAAGCTGTCATCATCAAGACAGCATGGTATTGGCACAAAAACAGACACATAGACCAATGGAATAGAATAGAAACCCCAGAACTAGACCCACAAACGTATGGCCAACTCATCTTTGACAAAGCAGGAAAGAACATCCAATGGAAAAAAGACAGCCTCTTTAACAAATGGTGCTGGGAGAACTGGACAGAAACATGCAGTAGGTTGAAACTAGACCACTTTCTCACACCATTCACAAAAATAAACTCAAAATGGATAAAGGACCTAAATGTGAGACAGGAAACCATCAAAACCTTACAGGAGAAAGCAAGAAAAGACCTCTCTGACCTCAGCCGTAGCAATCTCTTACTCAACACATCCCCAAAGGCAAGGGAATTAAAAATGAAAATAAGGGTTTTTAATGAAGTTTTAGTTTATAGGACTTCATGGAATGGCTTTTCAAGAATACTAAAGAAAGAGCTCCTGAGGGGAAGTAGAATTCAGTTTGCTCTCTTCTATGTCTCTTCTTCCATCCTTCTTTCTATCCCACTGAGAACTCTACAAACCTGAAACTTGATGATCCTATCTTTATAAGGTGATAAGATGACACATTCTGGCCAGATTAGATGCTATTTGCATAAAAACTGCTGAGGTGAGGGGTGCCTGGGTGGCTCAGTAGGCTGAGTGGCCAACTTCAGCTCAGGTCATGATCTCACAGCTTGTGAGTTCAAGCCCCACGTCAGGCTCTGTGCTGACAGCTCAGAGCCTGGAGCCTGCTTCAGATTCTGTGCCTCTCTCTCTGTCTCTGCCCCAACCCACTCACATTCTGTCTCTGTCTGTCTCAAAAATAAATAAATATTGAAAAAAAACTCCTTAGCTGATAACCTGATGCTGTGAATAAGGATATAATCTAATATCGTAGTCATCCTTTGAATCTTGGCAATGATACACACTTTCATGGATCGTTACTGAGGGAAGGCTCATAAATCCTTCTTAGAAACACCCCAATTGATCTTCACAACAATGCCCCAGATGAGTACTGCTTTAGTTCCATTTTCATGTGAGGAAGTCTAGGCACAGAAAGACAGAATGATTCCTCCAGGTGACACAAGTAGAAAGAATGCAACCCATACTGTCTAACTCCAAGTGCTAATCTTCAAACTACCTCCTCTATTGCTTCTGCTTTATACACAGACCCTGGCTGAAAACTTTGGCATTACCAGCCATGCAAGAAGATGCTAATGAGTTCACTTAGGCTGGATGTAAGAATCAAGCAGAGTTAACCTCGATATTCAACCAGGGTGCAGTAATGAAAGAGAGTGTCACATAGGGGCACCTGGGTGGCTCAGCCAGTTAAGTGTCTGACTTCAGCTCAAGTCACAATCTCACAGTTCATGAGTTTGAGCCCCATGTTGGGCTCTGTGCTGACAGCTCAGAGCCTGGAGCCTGCTTCAGATTCTGTGTCTCCCTCTCTCTCTGCCCCTCCCCTGCTCATGCTCTCTCTCTGTCTCAAAATTAAATAAAAACATTAATTTTTTTTTTTTAAAGAACAAGGCCTCACTGAGGAAAAGGAGCTCAGAATGGCCTTGAAGAATTGAATTACTTGGTGACAGAGGTTTTTCTAGGAAGATGCAACAAAATCAGCAAAATCATGGAAGTGGTAATGATTAGGGAACATAGGGTGGTAACAAGGGTCAGCCCCTATGAGACAGAGAATGTAATAGATGATCAGCAGGTGACATTATCACATGAGCTGGCAGGGCTCTGGGATAAAAGAAGTGGAGTCTAGATCTCACAGCATGAGCAATGCAACCACCATAGTTTCATCTATTTAATAATTATTTGTTGAGGGTATCCTACATGCCAGGCCCAATGCCAGCTCATATGGATATAGCAGTGAATGAGTCAGGCTAAGTTCCTGTCTTCACAGACCTCATATTCAAACAAAGGAGGACATAGACACTAAAGTTGTGGGGTTTTTTTCTTAAAGTTCATTTATTTAGAGGAGGGTAGGGACAGAGAGAGAGAGGGAGAGAGAGGGAATCTCTAGCAAGCTCTACACTGTTAGCACAGAGCCCGATGTGGGGCTGGATCTCACCAACCATGAAATCATGACTTGAGCCAAGATCAAGAGTCAGACGCTTAAATGACTGAGCCACCCAGGCACCCCAAGGAAGCTTAATAAGTCAAATAGAGTTCACCTTTAATTGACATTCTATTTTCAGAGACATCTGTCTTCCCTTCTACTAGATCTCCAAACAGCAATAGCCTGAAGATTTCTGTTTCAAATGTCAGTTTCAACCTTGCCTTCCACACATCAAATCCCATCTTAGGCTAAAGAAGCACAATATATTTGTGTGGTGGGTAAACTTAGAAATCATTTAGTAAATGCTATTCATTTCACAGGAGAAAAAACTGAAAGCCCAGAAAGGCGATTTCACTGGCATAAAGTCACACAGAGAATTGGAGGCAGAATTAGAATTCGATTCATTTCCAGATCCTCTATGCCATCCACCTCCCAGTCATTCTCTTTTCTCTTTGTGTCTCTAATATTTCTCTTCTGAAAAACTCACAGTGAGAAGGATGACTTCTCTTATACCGCATCCTTAGCTCCCTGGGACAGAGCAGATTCTCTGTCTTCCAGCCAGCAAGATTAGAGATAGTGGCTACCAAATAAGGACAAATTTTGTAGTTTTCCTGCTGCCCTGGAAACAAGATAATGGCCTGAGCTTATCAAAATAGGAGTTGGGCAGAGCCAGGAAGAAATAGGGACAAGAGTTCCTATATAAATGCTTTCCTAAAGGGAGAAAAGTCCTCTCGAGATGTAAATAACTACTTTTCCATTTATGTTAGGCAAATATATGTATAAACAGAAGGTTTATACAGAGAAACCACAAACAACCAGTATTAAAATGACCCACACACAACCCCTCGCATAATGCTCTGGAAATGCACTGACAAGTCTGGAAAAAGTCCAAAATAAGCTGCGTGGCAAGAGGAAGCAAGTCTTGGTCTCAGACATTCAGTAGAATCACTTAGTCTCCTGAAGAGACCATGCAAATTCTGAATACATATGGCCTCTTAGTATTCTTAGTGCAGAGGAATCATAGAAGTCTGAAGTGAGTAGTTTAAAAAATAACTCTTGATCCAGGACCACATACAGACCCACCTGAAACAGGTAGCCCAAAGAAGATACCTGCATGCATTAAGCAGTCAATCGTCTTGTGTTCCTTGCTGGTCTAGATGATTTGTTCATTTGCTTTTATTTCAGTGGACTCTTATCCTTCTGATTCAGAAAACCATAGTGAAGTTCTCCCTCAGGGGCCAAGTGCTCATCTAGTTTCTCAGAGACTCAACATCAGGCTGTGTTCTGGGATTAAGAAATATCAGTGAAATTCTCAAATATTCTTGCTTGACATCTCCAACTCAAAGCGGACCCAAAAAGCACCCCAGTAGAATCAAAGCCCTGACATTTGCAAGTTCACCGTTTATTGTTTCTTCAGTTGGCCTGTTGAAAGATAAATTACAGGGGGAAATAAAAACAACACATTGCCTTCAGTAGATTATTCTTTACTGAATAACACCTTGTCTTTTAACACTCCTCTTAAGAAATAGCTTTCTGCCTGGGGGTTCTCTTGTTGTGTTATACCTAAGATAGCCTACACACTTATAAACTTTCAAAAGCAAAACCCATGATTTCACAGACCCAGAAATGTTTATTTTCTCTTAGCCAATAACACATGCTTGGGTTTATGCCAACTCTACACTAGAGTCACACAGATTATAATGAAGCATGAAGTCCAGAAAAATAGATTGCGGAGAGTTAAAAGAAGCTGGGAGCCCATTTAGACCAACCCCTTTCTTTGACAAAGGAGTTTCCTGATCCAGAAAGGTTAAGAGTTTATTGTAAGACACCCTGGCTGGTTGAAGGCAGAGTTAACATTTGAAGCTAAGTATTCTGATCCCCAACTTTCTAGGGTTCTTGCCAAGGAGTCACACTACCATGTGAACCAATATGAAAGCAAGGGGAATAAAAATAACAAGTATTGTCCCCTGAAAAATTCTCACATTTTCTTTGGGCCAATTTTCTTTGCAATTGCCTTTAAGTAAATATCCAGAAATAAATTTTAGATACAGTCCAAAGGTTCTTCCAAGGAATTTAAAGTCCTATCCTGATTAAAGATATATTATCTAAGCAAGAACCTATCAAGTATTTCCTGGAAAATGTAAATATGATATGAAGCCATAAAATTACACTTTATCATATGTCTTTCCTGTTTGAGAAACAGCCACTGAAAAAAAATGTACTACTTGAGAGATGTTGACAAAAATGTATCTTGTCTTTGCAGAAGTTGCCATGCTAAGAATGGGAAGAAGAGAGATAAGTTACAAAAAGAGACAAAGTCTAAATGCCTAGGTCAACTTTTCCCTGTGAGATAACTTCCAGATTTATCATTCTTCAAAATGCCACATATAATTACCATTTCTCTTTGTCCACAGAGGACATGACCAGGAGGCTCTGGTGGAAAAGGAATTTAAAATGTGGTAGTTTCAGGGCCAAGATGCATGAAAACATCATCAGTTACCGTGCTCTGTCTGGTGTTTGGGGCACTGTGTGGGATTTCAGTGGGGCCTGTTTCCTGAGAATGAAAGTTTGTCTTCTGGAAGTGACACACAGGGACCACCTGCAGATGATGTTTATAAATCCATTGGCAGGGACTGACTGATCTTACAATGGGACCATGTAATATAAACATTTCATTATTCTACAAAGGAATATGCACAATGCCACCTAAGGTCCTCTAAGAGCAGGTCTGTGGAGTTTTGAAGGGAAAATGCCACTCAGAAATAGAGGCTTGTTTCTTTTAAGCAATGTTAATACTAACTTTATGCACTTAAAAATGGTATTTTAGCTGGAAGGTTGTTTGCAATCTCTTTAGATATCTAAGATTAAATTAGTATAGAACTCAAAGCTCCAAATTTCCTAAATTCGGGGATTAATCTATTTCAACAGACACCCTTGGCATGCATGTGAATGTGTGTACTTCTGAGTTTGTGCATGCATGTCTTTTTGAGGTTTGCTTATTTGGTAGCATTAATTTAAAAGTGACAGACCCAGAGAATTTTATTATGTGGCATGCTAGAATGTAGGAGTTAAAAAGAGAATTAGTATTTTCCTGGTAATAGCAAGCAGATGAAATTAAGTAAGGGAAGGAAGGAAGGAAGGAAGGAAGGAAGGAAGGAAAGAAGAATGAAGAACAGCCTTTGGTTTTCTGAGGTAAGCAGCAATAAATATTGTTTCACACTGCTGAACATAGACTGACAAAGTTTTTTTGGGACGGAATTAATTGCTTTTAACCTAATACAATCCATTCAGTGCTTATTAGGACTCAACAAAAAAAATCAAAATAATTTGGTGTGGATACAATTTGAAAACAGTGTTGACATCTAAACAAAATAGATGTAGGAAATGAATTTTAGATCAATTCAGAGCTGAGTTATTTCTAGAAAGGGCAGGAAAGCAGACAACAAGCCCTTTTTAATTTTGTCCAAGTGCTTTAGGAGAGGGACTGTTAGTAGTACAGAGACAGTGGTGATTCCAGTGAAATAAAATTACCCTATATTTGGAAATAAACAAACTCTACATAGCATGGAGATTTATGACCACTGGGATCGCCTGTGGGAACATGTACAACTCAGACACTACAAACTATTTTCCTGTTGTAGCCATAACAAATCTCCTTCAGGTGATTACACATCTACTAACTGAAAAATAAATTATGAACAAACTTAACACTGCATCAAAGGCTCCAGAACAGCATTTGGAACAAGAACAGGAAGGTGAGGAATGCATGTGCTGACTCACCACTGATGCCTCTCCAGTGTTTGGAAATCTCTTTTCCCCACCTTAAAGTTATAATAATAAAGAAGAGTAAAATCAATTTTAAAAAGAAAGAGAGAAGACTTACATTACTCAAAAATATAGATTTTGGAGTAAATTTCAGTCTGAGATCAGATTATTCAAAATGCAATTTGGTTTTTAACAAGCTAATGATTTATGGAATGTGCCATAGTTAAGTGTCCAAACTTCTGAGTTGGTGCTCATAATGAGAAAAATAGGAATTGGAGCAGGAATCGGTAGAGGAATAGGTAGGAATAGGTAGAGGGGTGCTGCTGCAGATTTGGTATTTTCTGAATTCATCTCCCCTTTAAAGGGTAGAATATGCTAAACTTGTGACATGAAAATCAGGACAGCTGACTCAACCAGGAAGCTAACACCAAATCAAAGCACACTTCTGAGACAAGGCTGAAAGGTCATGGGCAGACTTATTTGATGCCATGTGGAGAGACCCCACTGCAGGAAAAGTGTACAGATGGTCCTCGGCTTAACAATGGTTCAAATTACAAGTTTTTGTCTTTGTAACAGTGCAAAAGCAATACACTTTCTTACTGAAAGCCATACTTCAGATTTTGAATTTTGGTCTTTTCCCCTGGCTAACGATGTGTAGGACAATCCTCTCTCCTGATGCTGGGCCTCAGCTACAGCTTCCAGTTGGCCACATGATCACGAGGTGAAGAACAGATATACTTACAACCATTTTGTTACCCATACAACTATTCTGTTTTTCACTTTCAGTACAGTCTTCACTCTATTACATGAGATATTCAACACTTTATTATAAAATAGACTTTATATTATATTATTTTGCTCAATGGTAGGCTACTGTAAGAATTATGAGCATATTTAAGGTAGGTTAGGCTAAGTTATGAAGTTCAATAGGCTAAGTGTATTAAAATCATTTTTCACTTAGAATATTTTCAACTTACAGTGGATTTATTGGTATGTGATCCCATCATAGTTCAAGGAAGATATGTAGCTGACCCTCAAAAAAATTCTGATAAAAGAACTTGAATGAGACCTTGTGACCTCTGAGTTCCTGGTTCTTGACATGTCTAAGGCTCAGACTTATCCCTGAACCATGATGCAGAGAAAATGAGGTTTTACAAAAATGGAAACTATAAGGACAGTGAGAGTGGTCATGATTGGGAGATGTGGTCCTTCTCTCTCATATCCCCAAGATACAATCCGATGCCTGAAACATGGAAGGAATTCACTAAAGCTATGTTGAATAAATGAACGAACAAATAAATGAGCAAACAAACCAAAAAATGAATGAGCGGATGGATGAATGAATGGTGTTGTGAAGGATACAGAAAGCTTGCTTAACATAGTCAATACAATCAAGGAGCTTACAATCAAGCTGAAGAAAAATTAAGCAACAAAACTAAGAGCAATGCAAGAAAGTGGAGTGTCTCCTTTGCCCTACATACCATCTCTTTCTTCAGAAACCTACCACACCCACATTCCTGCTCTGGGTATGGCTGTAGGACTCTACTTTCTGTCTCATGAAACACCACCCACCCTCTAAGCCATGCTCATTGGACTAAAAGAAGGATTTGATACAACACACAGCAGTGGCCTGGCACAAAAATGTTCTCCCTGAATGGGGCATATCAGATTCTGTTCTCAAGAAACTGAGATAATTAAGTGGCAAACACTGGGAGTGGAAGCTTAAAAGATACTGACAGAAGCCAATACTAGACTTTATGTTAACTAACTTGAATTTAAATAAAATGTTGGAAAAAAAAAGGAAAGAAAAGATGCTGACAGAGGCACAAACAAGTCAATACCATGAGGATTCCAGAGTTGAGAGGGCATATAAATTATGAGCAAATTGAGTAAATTTTGAGAAAGTATATAGAGATTGGTAATAGGTAAAGTACAAAAATACATGGGAAAAGATATAGTGGTTGAATCATGGTAAGGTGCTTCCCTGGGATGATGAACCAGAATCTCCTGCGGAAAAAGGTTTTGGAGCTGCTCTGGGATTCAAATGACCTTCCAGATTTAATTTCCATGAGGTCAAATTTTACTATGCAATTTTCCTTCTCAAATTTCCATGGGATTCTTTTGTCCTTATTGTCATGCACAGCCCTACAATACATTTCAATTTTCTTTAGCTGGTCTGAGTGAATTCTTATGTCTGGTAAGTCCTTACAAGAAGGACTCTTATAAGGCAGAGTTTGAAAATAATTCGCCAAGATGATGAATGGCACAGGCTCTTGGCACAGAAAATAATACTTAAGTTTGAAGTGATCAGTACATTTTAGAATGAATCGGGTTCCCACCGCTCTGGAAAGCAGTGTGGAGGTTCCTCAAAAAATTAAAATTAGATCTACCCTATGACCCAACAATAGCACTGCTAGGAATTTTCCCAAGGGATACAGGAGTGGTGATGCATAGGTGCACTTGTACCCCAATGTTTATAGCAGCACTTTCAACAATAGCCAACTTATGGAAAGAGCCTAAATGTCCATCAACTGACGAATTCATAATGAAATTGTGGTTTAGGAAGATGGTGGCATAGGAGAACGCTGGGCTCACTGCGTGTCCTGCTGATCACTTAGATTCCACCTTCACCTGCCTAAATAGCCCAGAAAACCGCCAGAAGACTAGCAGAATGGAGTCTCGGGGCCAAGCACAGAGGAAAGGCCCACTGAAGAGGGTAGGAAGGGCGGAGAGGCGGTGTGCGCTACACGACTGGCGGGAGGGAGCTGGGGCAGAGGGGTGGCCCACCGGCCAAGCAGAGCCCCCAAGTCTGGCTTGCAAAAGCAGAGGGGCCAGACAGAGTGTGTTCTGACAGCAAACGGGACTTGACATCTGGAAGGTTATAAGCTAACACCTGTGCTTGGAAAACAGGAGGGCTGGAGGAAAATGGGAGGGAGAGTTCTTGAGCCCCGGACCACAGAGCTCAGCTTGGCAGGAAACAAAGGCGCTCAACAGCGCCATCTCCATCGCCCATCCCCCAGCCAAAATCCCAAAGGGAACCACTTCCTGCCAGGAAACTTGCTTGCACCACACAAACACCCAATACTGTGCTTCTGAGGATCCATCCCTCCGCGGGTCTGACTCCCTCCGGTGCTGCAGGGCCCCTGCTGAATCGGATCTCAGAAGGAAAAGCAAACTGAGCCTGCCCCTCCCACCCCTGTGCACCTTTCCAATCCACCCCAGCTAATACACCAGATCCCCAGCACCACAAGCCTGGCAGTGTGCAAGTAGCCCAGATGGGCCATGCCACCCCACAGTGAATTCCGCCCCTAGGAGAGGGGAAGAGAAGGCACACACCAGTCTGACTGTGGCCCCAGGGGGTGGGCTGGGGGCAGACATCAGGTCTGACTATGGCCCGCCCACCAAAGCAAATTATTCAAGACAGCACAGGGAAGTGCCCACAGTTCCCCATCACTCCAGAGACTATCCAAAATGATCAAACGGAAGAATTCCCCTCAAAAAAACTTCCAGGAAACAACAACAGCTAACAAACTGATCAAAAAGGATTTAAACAATATAACAGAAAGTGAATTTAGAATAATAGTCATAAAATTAATTGCTGGGCTTGAAAACAGTATAAAGGGCACCAGAGAATCTCTTGCTATAGAGATCAAGGGACTAAGAAACAGCCAGGAGGAGCTAAAAAATACTATTAATGAGCTGAAAAATAAAATAGAGACAACCATGGCTCAGATTGAGGAGGCAGAGGAGAGAATAAGTGAACTAGAAGATAAAATTATGAAAAAAGAAGAAGCTGAGAAAAAGACAAAAAAATCCAGGAGTATGAGGGGAAAATTAGAGAACTAAGTGATGCACTAAAGAGAAATAATCCATGCATAATTGGTATTCCAGAGGAGGAAGAGAGAGGGAAAGGTGCTGAAGGTGTACTTGAAGAAATAATAGCTGAGAACTTCCCTGATCTGGGGAAGGAAAAAAGGCACTGAAATCCAAGAGGCATAGAGAACTCCCTTCAGACATAACTTGAATCAATCTTCTCCACTACATATCATAGTGAATCTGGCAAAATACAAGGATAAAGAGAAAATTTTGAAAGCAGCTAGAGATAAACATGCTCTAACATATAAAGGGAGACCTATAAGACTCGTTACCGATCTCTCTACTGAAACTTGGCAGGCCAGAAAGGAATGACAGGAGATCTTCAATGTGATGAACAAAAAAAAATATGCAGTCGAGAATCCTTTATCCAGGAAGTCTGTCATTTAGAATAGAAGGAGAGATAAAGGTCTTCCCAAAACAAACAAAAACTGAAGGAATTTGACACCTCTAAACCAGGCCTACAAGAGATCCTAAGGGGGATCCTGTGAGACAAAGTACCAGAGATATTGCTGCAAGCATGAAACCTACAGACATCACAATGACTCTAAAGCCATTTCTTTCTATAATAACACTGAATGTAAATGGACTAAATGCACCAACCAAAAGACATAGGCTATCAGAATGGATAAAAAAAAAAAAAAACAAGACCCATCTATTTGCTGTCTACAAGAGACTCATCTTAGACCTGAGGACACTTTCAGATTGAGAGTGAGGGGATGGAGAACTATTTATCATGCCATTGGAAGTCAAAAGAAAGCTGGAGTAACCATACTTATATCAGACAAAGTAGACTTTAAATTAAAGGCTATAACAAGAGATGAAGAAGGACATTATATAATAATCAGAGGGTCTATCCATCAGGAAGAGCTAACAATTATAAATGTCTATGTGCCAAATAGGGGAGCCCCCAAGTATATAAAACAATTACTCACAAATATAAGCAACCTTATTGATAAGAATGTGGTAATTGCAGGGGACTTTAACACTCCACTTACAGAAATGGATGTCATCTAGACACACGGTCAATAAAGAAACAAGGGCCCTGAATGAGACATTGGATCAGATGGACTTGACAGATATACTTAGAACTCTGCATCCCAAAGCAACAGAATATACTTTCTTCTCGAGTGCACATGGAACATTCTCCAAGAGACATCACATCCTGGGTCACAAAACAGCCCTTCATAAGTATACAAGAATTGAAATCATACCATGCATACTTTCAGACCACAATGCTATGAAGCTTGAAATCAACCACAGGAAAAAGTCTGGAAAATACTCCAAAAGCATGGAGGTTAAAGAACACCCTACTAAAGAATGAGTGGGTCAACCAGGCAATTAGAGAAGAAATTAAAAAATATATGGAAACAAACAAAAATGAAAATACAACAATCCAAACGCTTTGGGATGCAGCGAAGGCAGTCCTGAGAGGAAAATACATTGTAATCCATGCCTATCTCAAGGAACAAGAAAAATCCCAAATACAAAATCTAACAGCACACCTAAAGGAAATAGAAGCAGAACAGCAAAGACAGCCTAAACCCAGCAGAAGAAGAGAAATGATAAAGATCAGAGCAGAAATAAACAATATAGAATCTAAAAAAAAAAAACTGTAGAGCAGATCAACGAAACCAAGAGTTGTTTTTTTGAAAAAATAAATAAAATTGATAAACCTCTAGCCAGGTTTCTCAAAAAGAAAAGGGAGATGACACAAATAGATAAAATCATGAATGAAAATGGAATTATTACAACCAATCCCTCAGAGATACAAGTAATTAGCAGGGAATACTATGAAAAATTACATGCCAACAAACTGGAAGAAATGGACAAATTCCTAAACACCCACACGCTTCCAAAACTCAATCAGGAGGAAATAGAAAGCTTGAACAGACCCATAACCAGCAAAGAAATTGCACCA
The DNA here is from genome assembly GCF_016509475.1 of Prionailurus bengalensis. NCBI lineage: Eukaryota > Metazoa > Chordata > Mammalia > Carnivora > Felidae > Prionailurus > Prionailurus bengalensis. The sequence goes on along the minus strand of NC_057349.1, from coordinate 27,666,626 downwards.
GTCATCAAAATCTCCCCAAAAAGAGTCCAGGACCAGATAGCTTCCCAGGGGAGTTCTACCAGATGTTTAAAGCAGAGATAATACCTATCCTTCTCAAGCTATTCCAAAAAATAGAAAGGGAAGGAAAACTTCCAGACTCATTCTATGAAGCCAGCATTAATTTGATTCCTAAACCAGACAGAGACCCAGTAAAAAAAAAAGAGAAATACAGGCCAATATCCCTGATGAATATGGATGCAAAAATTCTCAAGAAGATACTAGCAAACCGAATTCAACAGCATATTAAAAGAATTATTCACCATGATCAAGTGGGATTCATTCCTGGGATGCAGGGCTGGTTCAACATTTGCAAATCAATCAACGTGATACATCACATTAATAAAAGAAAAGATAAGAACCATATGATCCTGTCAATCGATGCAGAAAAGGCCTTTGACAAAATTCAGCAACTTTTCTTAATAAAAACCCTCGAGAAAGTCGGGATAGAAGGAACATACTTAAAGATCATAAAATCCATTTATGAAAAGCCCACAGCTAACATCATCCTCAATGGGGAAAAACTGAGAGCTTTTTCCCTGAGATCAGGAATACGACAGGGATGTCCACTCTCACCGCTGTTTAACATAGTGTTGGAAGTTCTAGCATCAGCAATCAGACAACAAAAGGAAATCAAAGGCATCAAAATGGGCAAAGATGAAGTCAAGCTTTCGCTTTTTGCAGATGACATGATATTATACATGGAAAATCCGATAGACTCCACCAAAAGTCTGCTAGAACTGATACAGGAATTCAGCAAAGTTGTAGGATACAAAATCAATGTACAGAAATCAGTTGCATTCTTATACACTAATAATGAAGCAACAGAAAGACAAATAAAGAAACTGATCCCATTCACAACTGCACCAAGAAGCATAAAATACCTAGGAACAAATCTAACCAAAGATGTAAAAGATCTGTATGCTGAAAACTATAGAAAGCTTATGAAGGAAATTGAAGAACATACAAAGAAATGGAAAAACATTCCATGCTCATGGATTGGAAAAATAAATATTGTCAAAATGTCAATACTACCCAAAGCTATCTACACATTCAATGCAATCCCAATCAAAATTGAACCAGCATTCTTCTCGAAACTAGAACAAGAAATCCTAAAATTCATTTGGAACCACAAAAGGCCCCGAATGGCCAAAGTAATTTTGAAGAAGAAGACCAAAGCAGGAGGCATCACAATCCCAGACTTTTGCCTCTACTACAAAGCTGTAATCATGAAGACAGCATGGCATTGGCACAAAAACAGACACATAGACCAATGGTATAGAATAGAAACCCCAGAACTAGACCCACAAACGTATGGCCAAGTAATCTTTGACAAAGCAGGAAAGAATATCCAATGGAAAAAAGACAGTCTATTTAACAAATGGTGCTGGGAGAACTGGACAGCAACATGCAGAAGATTGAAACTAGACCACTTTCTCACACCATTCACAAAAATAAACTCAAAATGGATAAAAGACCTAAATGTGAGACAGGAAACCATCAAAACCCTAGAGGAGAAAGCAGGAAAAGACCTCTCTGACCTCAGCCGCAGCAATTTCTTACTTGACACATCCCCAAAGGTAAGGGAATTAAAAGCAAAAATGAACTACTGGGACCTTATGAAGATAAAAAGCTTCTGCACAGCAAAGGAAACAACCAACAAAACTAAAAGGCAACCAACGGAATGGGAAAAGATATTTGCAAATGACATATCGGACAAAGGGCTAGTATCCAAAATCTATGAAGAGCTCACCAAACTCCACACCCGAAAATCAAATAACCCAGTGAAGAAATGGGCAGAAGACATGAATAGACACTTCTCTAAAGAAGACATCCAGATGGACAACAGGCACATGAAAAGATGCTCAACGTCGCTCCTCATCAGGGAAATAGAAATCAAAACCACACTCAGATATCACCTCATGCCAGTCAGAGTGGCCAAAATGAACAAATAGGAGACTATAGATGCTGGAGAGGATGTGGAGAAACGGGAACCCTCTTGCACTGTTGGTGGGAATGCAAATTGATGCAGCCACTCTGGAAAACAGTGTGGAGGTTCCTCAGAAAATTAAAAATAGATATACCCTATGACCCAGCAATAGCACTGCTAGGAATTTACCCAAGGGATACAGGAGTACTGATGCATAGGGCCACTTGTACCCCAATGTTTATAACAGCACTCTCAACAATAGCCAAATTATGGAAAGAGCCTAAATGTCCATCAACTGATGAATGGATAAAGAAATTGTGGTTTATATACACAATGGAGTACGACGTGGCAATGAGAAAGAATGAAATATGGCCCTTTGTAGCAACGTGGATGGAACTGAAGAGTGTGATGCTAAGTGAAATAAGCCATACAGAGAAAGACAAATACCATATGTTTTCAGTCTTACGTGGATCCTGAGAAACTTAACAGAAACCCATGGGGGAGGGGAAGGAAAAAATAATGGTTAGAGAGGGAAGGAGCCAAAACATAAGAGACTCCTAAAAACTAAGTATAAACTGAGGGTTGATGGGGGGTGGGAGAGAGTGGAGAGTAGGTGATGGGTATTTAGGAGGGCACCTTTTGGGATGAACACTGGGTGTTGTATGGAAACCAATTTGACAATAAACTTCATATATTGAAAAAAAAGAAATTGTGGTTCATATACACAATGGAATACTACGTGACAATGGGAAGAATGAAATCTGCCCTTTTGTTGCAATGTGGATGGAACTAGAGAGTGTGATGCTAAGTGAAATAAGTCATACAGAGAAAGACAGACACCATACGTTTTCACTCTCATGTGGATCCTGAGAAACTTAACAGAAGTCCATGGGGGAGGGGAAGAAAAAAAAAAAGAGGTTAGAGAGGGAGAGAGCCAAAGCATAAGAGACTGTTAAAAACTGAGAACAAACTGAGGGTTGATGGGGGGGGGGGGGGGTGGGAGGGTGGGGAGGTTTGGTGATTGGTATTGAGGAAAGCATCTTTTGGGATGAGCACTGAGTGTTGTATGGAAACCAATTGGACAATAAATTTCATTTAAAAAATTAAAAAATAAAAAATAAAATAAAATAAAATAAATAAATAAAATGAATTGGGTATTGGAAAGTTGAAAAGCGAGAGGAAAAAATAAACTATCAAACAAGCTGCCTTAACAGAAGCCTAGAGACAGAAAGGCAGCCATCCTAGTAGAAAAAGTAATAGTCATGCTTGCCATTTGGCCTTTCTACCATCAGACCCTGGCCCCACACTTTGCTGACTTCCTGTGCATTTTTGGACTACATTTCCCAGTGTTCCCTGGTTTGTAACTCTCTGCTAGGTTTGGGCAATGGGAGAATTTGTTAGGAGCTAGAAGGGCAAGATGAAAGGCAAAGTTAAAGTGTTTAGTGTTTGTTCCTCTGTCTTTGAGGAACAAAGGTAGGTTAGGTTGTATCCTTAGTAGCATCTGCAACTCCAAAAGAAAGGAAAAGAAGGCAATTTAATATCAGTTACAATTCTTTAGGATTTAGGTGGTTAGAAATAAAAGGTTGTTAAATATCCAGAGTTAATAGAAGTGTGGAAAAAAACCTTGCTTACACATTGGTAGAAATGCACATTGGTACCACCATTCTGAAGGGCAATATGTCCATGATAAGGGCAGAGAAGGGAAGTATCTACCATAACTTGAGAGTTGTAGACCTTTGACCATAGCAATGAGAAATCTAAGGATCATGAGTCTATAAACCTAGGAATCTAGGATTTTACAGTTTTGGATATATCTCATAAATAATATTTTATACACAGTTATTCAAGGGTTGTAGTAGAAAATAGAAAAAAATAGAAACAATATAGTTCTCCATCAGTAGAGGAAATCTTAAGTGAATTACAATATATGGAATGTTTGGTCCTCTGAAAAGCATAAGGTAGATTGTGCTATACTGACATGGGAAAAAATGATATATTGTTATATTTAAAAAGCAGAAAGCAGTGAGAGCAACAGTTATTTGCCTACCCAGTAGCCTCATCCTCACTGGTATTGACTCCATCCTGAATAAGCTAGGATAATCACACTGATGCCAGTGATTGGATTAAGAATGGGTTAATGACTAAACTAGGTCATTGAAACCTGAGAAATCTGCTAGGAAGCTTCTAAGAAAGGATTTTTTTTTCTCTCTGATAAAAAGAAACAGGATGAGACTTTCTGTCTTTTTCCACAAAATGTCTAATATCTGCCTATGATGGCTAGCGCTTCAGTGGCTATCACGGCCTGTGATTAACAAGCCAAGTATAAAACTCAAAAACGCAGAAGGAAGGGGTGAATGTGGAAACAATCTGAGTTCGAAATGACATTGTAGAGCTACTAAATTAACATGGAGCAAACTTAGCTTGGGACTTCTTATTATGTGAAGTAATATATTTTCTTTACTGTTTAAGAATCATTGAGTCTGGCTTTTGGTCAGGCAAGGAATTCAGATGTGGGAACAGGGAAACTAACTTTTTATTTTTACTTTATATTTCTCTCTCTCTCTCTCTCTCTCTCTCTCTCTCTCTCTCCAGTGAAAGTATATTACTTTTGCAAATAAAGGTGAGGGAAGAGCTGTGTCTTCTGCCAGGGATCTCATACATAGATTATAACCAGTTTAGCCCTGGTTCATTAGTGAATGGCAAGTAAGACTATCAAAGAAAGCTGCAGAGATGAGGGGTGTAAAGTATGGCATGGGGAATTAGTAAGTCCAGGTTCTCAAGCACTGGTTACCTAACTTTGAATTGTTCTCATAACCTCTCCATCAGTTTTTTCATCCCAAATGGGGTTAATAATAGTTGTCCAACCTACTAGCAAAGTACATGTGAGGCACAAACAAGGTAATTGCATAAATATGCTTCAAGAACTGTAAAACCCCGCAATACATAGGAGGTGCTATTATCACCACCATCATTGTGATGGCTATGGTTTGCATATTTGTGTTAGTATTAAGAGGTGGGAGCTTTGAGGGATGATTAAGTCATGAGGGTGGGGCCCTCATGAATGGAATTACTATTCTTATAAATGAGACCCCAGAAGGCTATCTAGCTCCCCAGGGAGCTCTCACGTGGGGAAAGAATGAGAAGTCTTAGACCTGGAAAAGAGTCCTCACCAGAACCCAAGCATGCTGGCACCCTGATCTGGGACTTTTAGCCTCCAGAACTTTAAGAAATAAATTTCTGTTATTTATAAATTACCCAGACTCTATTATCTTGTCATCACAGCCCTAAGTGACTAAGACAGTCACCATCATCATCTTTAACTCTTTGAAGCCATCATTATCTTTGGAAAGAGAAATGTTGAGTCATGTGGCTCACCAATTCAAATCTAGAATTTTAATGCACTGGTTGACTTTCCATTCTGCTCAAAGTGGAAGATGATTTCTTGCTGTCTCCTCCTTCATTCTGAGCAGGGTAGTAAGACACTTTGCCTGAGAAAGTGATACTGCCAGTGCCATAAATATAGGCCTGCAGGGCTCTTTTCCACTCAGAAGGCCAAGATTTTGTCAACTCATCTTGCTCTTGGCAGGGGCAACATTTTCTTTGAAAATAATCTAGGATGTGGGCCGCATGAGTCCTTCAACATCTAAGTCACTGAAACTCCAGTTTCAATAAATTTTCTATTGTAGAAAAGGATATCCTTCATTTTTTATGTATATTCTTTGTAGGAGTTTAAATATCTGCTGGCTCATGCCAATTAACCTTACTTGAAGAAAAAAAGTAATCATTTAAAAAAACAAAACTGAAATCTGCATTGCTACAAAATGAAATGAAATTAAACCAACTGGATTCAAACAAAGGTACATAGAGCACCTATAAGGTGCTGGTCCCTCTGCTAGGTACTTTAAGTAACACAGAGATTAACAAGATGCATCACTAAAACACAATGGCAGACACTTGGATTTGAATTAAAGAAATCTTGACAAATTCAAAATCCTAGTTTCCATAAAATTGTAAACTCTAAGGGATGACAGATAATCTGAGATTTGTTTTTCTAAGCAAGTTTTTATTGCTCTCTTTTATGGTATTCATCATACCTCAGAGAGCCTCCATGATGTGATTCAAGATATTTTATAACCTTTTCTAGGAAGCCATTTAGCTTCCCAAAGCACATAGAATAGGAAATTCTCCATAGCTGTACCAGATCCCCAAGTCTCAGATTAAGCCAATTTCTCTTCTCAGACCTAAATGAGTATTTTAAAGCTCATAATTTTTACAGATGGGAGATAACTACTCACCAAATTTCTTCATTCCTCAATTTATTATCAGAATTGATCAAATGGCTTATCTCTACTGGGGCTATGGGAAGGAGGCTTTGTGCACATGAGTATGAGGGAGACCCATCCTGACCCTGCAAGGTCATTGCCAGCAGAAAAGGAATTAACAGACAATGGAGAAGGGGGGATAAAGTGGGATTGGCGGGAAAGCTTCCCATTTTTGTTGAGACTTGAATAATAAATATTCTGTGCTGAACAAACCAACATCATTTAACAATTACTCCTGCATCCTTTTTTATGTAACCCTGTTTTCCACATATAACCACTGATGTGATAGCCTCCTTCCATTCTCCAGGTGTGCTAAATCCCCCTTAACTTCTCTTATTTTTAGGGCATGAATCTTGCTGCCTAATAGGCTATCAGCTTCTCAAGGATGGGTATTACATTGCTTTGCAGCATTTACTGTACTCAGTCCAGGGTAAAGCCCATGTCAGGTGCTGGGGAAGCTCTTGCCAATAGGCTGGCCATCCTCATGCCGCCACACTCCAGCTCTTGCTGCCCTGATGCTTCTGTGAAACCTCATACCCCATATCATAGGTTCTTTTTTAATATACCCACTGAGTACAACCCACTGAGTACAACTTAAACACAGCTACTAGGGCAGAGACTTTCAAGCTTGGTAAAAAATAATGTTTCCATCACCACCCATCATACGTGTATATAGCTGAAACAAGAGCTTAATGAAATAAAGTATACATTGTGTCATGCATATGTTCTGTTTTTTGGTATTATGTTCTAATTTATTGTAAACTTTATAGTACTATTCTGTCTTGTTTTATCCTTTAAATGTTGGAAGTAGGTCCACCAAATTGATGTCACAACCTACTAATGATTGCAAAATTCTGCTTTAGAGGTTCCTGACATCTTGGGGCTCTGTGTGATAACCTCAATTTGCAAAAATGAGTAGGACACAGTTGCAGCCCCCAAGAAGCATACTTTCCAAGGGCTGAAACAGCTACGTTAAAAATAATACATTCAGCATTTTCAATTAGTATGTATTATGCAATTGATGTGTTTTATTTTTTCTGGATCAATTGTGTGTAAAATAATGAATAGTGTCTCAGAAGAAGTGAGAGGCCATGCTTTAAGGATGATGTCCCATAAACCACTATACCTACCATTTTCCTATTCTGAATACCCCATGTGAACCACTTCAGCTAATTTCAGGAAAGGTAAATTGTTATACTTCCCAGATAGCTAGAGAGTAACTTCCCATATCATTTGCACATTCACTGGAATATTAAAGGAGACCATCAATTCAGACTCTTTCCAAGTTGTTACTACCAAAGACCTTGGTAGTACTATGGTTCCACCAAGCCCAGGATTGACAAGCTATTTCCAGAAAGGACCAGATAGTATTGAGGCTTTGAGGATCATAGAATCTGCATTGCAATTCCTAAAGTCTGCTCTTGTAGCACAAATACTTAAAGAATAGTGTGGTTATATTCCCATAAAACTTTATTTATAGACTCTGAAATTTGAATTTCATATCATTTTCACATGTCATGAAATATTATTCTTCTTTGACTTTTTCAACATTTAAAAATGTAAAAACCATTCTTACCTCATGGGCTGTACAAAAACAGGTTATGAGCTGAATTTGGCTCCAGGGACTGAAGTTTATTGACCCCTGCTCCAAGCCAATAGGACCTTGGAAGATGGAAAATATTTTATCTTTAACCATGAGCTGGGACTCTCCAACTTAGGCCCCCCTGAGAACCCTGAAACAGAGACAAACTAAAGAGGCTATCCAGGCAATTTTCTCTTGATGTGTGTACTAAAGAAGGGTCACGTGGAGAATATAAAGAGTTGTTTATAAAAAGGTTGTTGCCTGGGGCAAGCTATCTTAAAACAACCATAGCTTTTTTAAAAATAGGAAGAATTTATAAATGGAAGGGCAGGAATTCTCCTCCACTAGTCCTTGTGGTCACAACTCCTTTTAGGTTAAAAGGAATAAATCCACCTTTTAAAACAATCAGGCTCAGCCCATCATGTGGATTTTTCTATTGCACAGCTTTCCAGGATAAACTATCACCTTGTTTCACAATGTGTTCATCCAATCTTAGCTAGAATGGAAAATTTTCATAATCCAATAGGCAGCATGCTCAATGAAGTGTTTCATTATTCAGATCAGTCTGATCAATCTTCAGTGTCCAATGAGCAGCTGCACAGACCAGACACATTACTATGTGGCCAATGTTCCAAAATATAGTGCTAAGCCCTTAGGCAAGTCTAGATTAGTTCCCCACTCTTGCACTGGGACATACAGCCGTGCCATTTCTGGAGGAATAAAATAGTGCAGGAAAAGAGACAATTTGATCACACCTTCAATCTTTCTTTTTATTTGCTCTTTTATTTACAAAATTAATGTGCTTATATTTAAAATTTAATCCAGAAGTGTCCAGACTGAATGAACAAAATATCATCTTGCCTTATCCCTTCCTCAACCAATTCTATCACCTCCCCCACTAAAAATTACTTTTTGGCAACTTGTGGTCACCTGTATAAATACAAATGCATCATGTACATGTTTTTGACATCTTTAATGTATTTTTACATGTTTCTCAGCACTTTGCTTTTTGATTTCATAAGGTTTTCCATTGAAGTCAGTACATGTGGAACCACCAGCTTCATGGGCATCTATAAGTTCTATCTTCTTTACATGTTATCAGTTGAGCACGATATTTTTACCTTAGAAAATGACAAGCTCTTTTCTCTAAAAGAACCAGTGAACAGAATAATTGGTATTTAATTGCTTGTTTTGTTGCCATCCTGACATTCTGTGTGTGCCACACCTATAGACACTTGAATGTTCCACCAAAAGACAAGTTTCTAAAGTCTAATTGGGAGGAATTTGCTACCAGAGATTCTTCTGCATAGCATTTTTTTTTTAATTTTAATACTTCTGAAGTGCATTTTAAAATAACTTCACTGGAATGGGATATCTGTGATATCTAGGCAAATTTGACTTGAGAGGATTCCTTCAGAGTGAAAAATGTTTGAATTCACCAGCAGACATGTAGCCCAGAGGATGCTCTTTGCTAGTCAGAATCTGTAGTACAAAAGCTGGCCTGAAGAAAAAAGGAAAAATTAGTTTGGGAACAGTTAGGAACAGAGGAAGTAAATAGCTTAAAAGAAAAGCTTTATTGAAGAGTAATGTATATTGAAGAGTAATACCAGCGTATAGGATTCACTCTCTTACGTATGCAAATTAATTGTTTTTGATAAATATATACAGTTGTGCAACTTATCACACCATTTCCATCACCCCCTCCCAAAGAAGCTTTCTACTCATTTATAGTCACTTCCTATTCCCAGAAGTTACCAATCTACTTTCTGTCTCTATAGATTTGCTTTTACTAGAAATCTCATAAAATTGTACCATATATCATGTGATCTTTTGTGACTAGCTTCTTTCACTTAGCATAATATGTTCGTGGTTAATCCAAGTTGTAGCACATATCAGTACTTCATTCACTTTTTATGGCTCCATTGAGTGAATATACCACAGTATGTCACCAGTTGATGGACATTTGGATCGTTTCCACTTTTTTGACAATTATGCATAATGCCATATAAAATGCTGTAAACATTTGCATACAAGTGTGTGAACATAGGTTTTTATACATTTATTTATTTATTTAGAGATAGATAGAGACAGCGTGAGTGGGGTGAGGGACAGGGAGAGAGGGAAAGAAAGAATCCCAATGTGAGGCCCATGAAGCCGTGAGATCATGACCTGAGCTGAAACCAAGAGTCAGACACAACCAACTGAGCCACCCGGGCTCCCCATGAACATATGTTTTGAATGTTTTTATTTAGGTATATTCCAGGAGTGGAATCTAGTAATTCTATTTTTAACATTTTAAGAAACTGTCAAACTATTTTCCAAATTGACTGCACCATTTGAAGTATGTATCTTTGCTACTTGCCTTTAAAAAAGACCTGGAGATTGTTATTATCTAAACTAACAGCAACTCAGGATTAATTATTGCAGCTTTTTGGCTCATTATGGGGAAAAAGTATTTATTTTCAATTGGTCATGTACATAACCAATTTTATTTCAATGGTCTGTAGTGATTTGTAATGTCTGGGGATTTCCATTCACCTCACTTTTGAAACAACAACAATCATATTCAGGAGGCTTTGCCCCATTCTGACCATTTCTACTGAATCTATTATGCATGGGTAGTTAATGTTTGTGACAACAATTATTCCTAGAATGTGTGTAAGAGATGGAGATCAAGGCAGAGACAAAGACACCCAGGTGCAAATTCACTATATAAATAAATGCTTCAATAGTCTGAAAATGCTTGTGGCCTTTTATTTTTTAAAACATCTGCTCCTGCATTAGTCATGCTCTCTTCCAGTAAAATTAGCAAAGATATATATATATATATATATATATACACATATATATGTATGTATATGTATGTATATATATACACACACATATATATATATATACATATATATGTATATATATGTATGTATATATATACACACACACATATATATACACACTATATATATACATATATATGTATATATACATATATATGTATATATACATGTATACATGTGTATATGTATATATATATATATATACATATATATATATATATATATATATATCTATCTCAGGACTTTCTCTTGTGAGTTTTTATATTTCTAGTAGGACTTTATATCAGAGCCCATTAAAAAACATGCCTTTGCCATTCTTACAAGTGTGCTAAGAAAGTGATGGTGATGGCTAGGTCTTAAGAGTTACTTGGGAGGTGATATGATCTAGTGAATTAAGAACAAGACACTATTTTTTTTAAATTCTGAATATACAGTGAGAATTGCCACAGGTCAAAAAGACCCCTTGAGAAATTATCTACCTGTGCCCCTGTAGCGTAGAAGTCAAGCATGCTTTTGAATCATTTTAGATAGATAAAGTTCTATCTTCAGTGTACAAAGAGAAAAGGATTCTATTGGAATCTTCTAAGGGAAAAGATTCAAAAGATCTTTCTGACCACCAACTCTGAAGACTAGTAACCTTCAATTTCCTCCACTTTTTTTAAGGTAACTAACTCAAGCCTCTCATCTTGAGGCTTATGTCAGGTTACTTTTGTATATGCTCAAGTTCAGGGAACTGAAAGAAGTCCAGGATCATTGGATCCTTAGAGCACAGAGAAAGAAGGGAGTGGCAATGATGAAACACAGATCAGGTCAAAGAGGGACTCGGGCATCAGGAAAGATTTTAAACTTTATCCTAAGGGCAAGTGGATTGGTGTGATAATAGGGGGTATGAGTAAACATTCCAAATGAGACATGATGGTGGCTTGTGTATGATGGCTATATGAGAAGCAATTGGAGAATTTAAGATAAGTGATAAGTATTTGAAATTAGAAATGATATTGAGAATTGGTTGGCAATGAAGGTTCAGAGAAGGTGTTTGAAGTTTCTAACAAGGAGCTGGGAGACTGATGGTTCCATGTACTGAGGAAGAGAATATTAATACTGTAGGAAGTGCAAGTTTGGGGTAAAGATCATGCATTCAGTTTTAGACAGGTTCAGATTAATATGCCAATGATATCCCCAAGTGGATTTGGAATTCAAAACATAAAGATATTTGGGGCGCCTGGGTGGCGCAGTTGGTTGGACGTCCGACTTCAGCCAGGTCACGATCTCGCGGTCCCGGAGTTCGAGCCCCGCGTCAGGCTCTGGGCTGATGGCTCAGAGCCTGGAGCCTGTTTCCTATTCTGTGTCTCCCTCTCTCTCTGCCCCTCCCCCGTTCATGCTCTGTCTCTCTCTGTCCCAAAAATAAATAAACGTTGAAAAAAAAATTTTTTTCAAAACATAAAGATATAAATTTTTCAGTTGTTGAAAAATTGATAACTGTAATTATAAAAGCACCTGAAATTGTCTGAAGAAATGGTTAGCAAGTAAGGAAGGAAAGCCTAAGGCAAATCTTTGATAAAATTTTTTAACTTAAAAAAATGTTTATTTATTTTGAGAGGCAGAGAGAGAGAGAGAGAGAGATCAGTGGAGGGGCAGAGAGACAGAGAGGAGAGAGAGAATTCCAAGCAAGCTCCAAGTTGTCAGAGCAGAGCCCAAAGCAGGGCTTGAATTCACCAACTGTGAGATCATGATCTGAGCCACTGACTGAGCCACCCCAGGTGCTCCTTGATAAACTTTAATATTTAAAGCTCAGGAGAAGAAAAAGTAAGCTCAAAGGAAATGAAGTCACCACAGGAGAAAAAGAGAGAGAGACTGAGAACGAGAGAGAGAGAGAGAGAGAGAGAGAGAGAGAGAGAGAGAGAAAGTCACCATGACCTTGTTGAAAATAGCATCTATGAGGTGCTGGAGAAGACACTGACTATAATGGATCAAGGATGAGAAAAATAATGGATATCCTCTTGAATGGGATGTAGGACGGGCAGTGTTCCAAAAGTAGAGCCAGGTTGTGTTCAGGCAAAGAAGTAGAGTGAATGTCCAATCAAAAAAGCCTGAAAAAAAAGAGGCTTTCTTTAAACGCTTAAGTTATACTGTTTGGCTTGCATTTTACATCTCACTAGGCTTTTGTTTTTCCTCTCCCTCTCATCCTTCTCTCTTTTTGGGGGCAGAACCAGAGGTGAAAGATTAGAATTATGGTGGCATCTTTTCCAAAACCTTTCTGTTCTCTCCCTTCTTCTCTAGCCCAAGAACAAGGTAAACCACATTACCTGCCACCCTCCCGAAAACAGTTACTGGTCACTCTCTTTCTCTATTTTTTGTTTTAAAAAGTTACTTCTACCCTGTTACTTAATGAACAAGCATGTTGGTTTTCTTCCTGCAAACATCAACCACTTATGCTCCCTACATTCTGATGGCAGAAGGTCACATTCCCTTCTGTCTTTGGACATCTTGAGTATACTTTTTCAGAAAGTCTTCTCTGACTCAGAGTAGAGTGAAGCAGCCTCACGGCTCAACCAAAACTCACCAAAACGTTTATGTCACAGGCCCCACAACCAATGGGAAAGGAACCACATAAGCTCAGGACATTTCCTCCTGAGAACAAAATTCCTAACACCTTCCCACCTTTTTCTCCTTTTCCTGTCCAGCAGTTTCAGTAACAGTCCATCCCTCCCTCCCTCATTCCTGCCCCTAGAGCTTCTCCTGGTACTAAGTTAAAACAGCAATATTCTTGCTGGCCAGACATCTTGAGGGTCAGCTCAATTACAGAAAACAAGGGGAATTTTCTAAGAATAAAAACATGTTGTATTCAGGAAGGGATCACAAACATAATCCAAATGCATCCCTCCTCTCTGGAAGCCTATCATGGCTTAGAATTTTAGAGTGTGATTTCTCAAATATTAGATGTCCCCTCATCTGCTGGAGGAAATGGGTCAGAATGAAGCCCCTCCTTTAAGGGTCTCCCCAGTACTGGCATGGTGTATACAAACTTTTATACTCCTAGAATAGGACAATTTCAAGAGAATTATACTATAGGTAGGAAAGTGGTACATTTCTAGTGAAGTTGGATGTCCCCTGTGTCTCACAAGATACCCACCCTTTATGAAGAAGGAGTTCCCTCCTGGACTAATCTAACTTGGCCTTCCTATATTTAGGTTTGCCCCCATCTCCCCAAACAACTCCTTCTTCATATTCCAATCTGACCATCATTCCCCTTCCTAAGGGGCAGGGTAAGGGGAAAATATCTTTTCCCATAACAAGACATCTCCTTCCCTGGATCCCCCTACCAAATCAGTGACGTGAAGTGTTGGCTAGTCTCAGGCTTCAGCCATGCAGGAAGTTAAACCTCTACATTGAATACATCCTCGCACACCAACTGAGAACATGAGGAGCCTAGTAAAGAGGAGGGTGGGTCCTTCAAATCAATGTTCTTTCTAATAGCCCCTTACTGTATGTTTTAGCTCTGTTGAAACTCTAAATTAACACTAAAATATTAACATTAAAAGATGTTGTGGGTGCAGCCACGCAGGAAGTTCAAATTTAAAAATAAATATGTCTTTCAAGTCCAAACATAATGTTTTTGGGTCACTATTGTCCAAATCCATGAGAAAGAACTAATACTTCAATTATGAAGACAACCACTCTGCTCATGGTGTCACTGGGTCTCCAGCATTGCACAGAAGCACAAGTAGTTTTTCCTGTTTCACCCAGCACCTGCCAGCATCATGAAGGAAAAACACTGGATCCAATGATTTAGGTCCTATTGTCCCTTCTTGAGGAAGGGCATGGAAGCTGCTGCTTCTCTTCACTAGACACATTGGATCACTATCCAGTCTCTGGCTGGTACTGGTACAAATCAGGATGTTGAGTTCGAGGTGAGGGACTAGGAGAGGAAAGTGTCTAGAAATATATGCAGTACCTGTAGCAATAAGGAAGAAGGAGAGACAGAAAGTGAAGGCAATCCCAAGATATAATAGCAGGTAGAGACAAGAGTTTCCTGAGTCTGGCTGCCATTTGTAGAAGGCATATCTGGAAGTCAGGCATTCAAAAATCAGACTCTTGTCACATTTGATAAGAGTCTGTGACTATGTCAGTCCCTCATCCAAATGATTTGTAGCATGTGATACTAATTCTCATTTATAGGAAGGAATCTAATCAACAAGCTCAGACTCACTGATATAGCAGTCTGAAAACTTGGATCATTGTTAGAGTGCTCAGCTGGCACTTTAAATTGAGTGATTCTTTATCTTCAGAGTGTCAGGAATCCTTTGAGAATCTACTGCTAGAGACCCCATCTCCAGAACAACTTACGCCCAGCTACATATTTGCACAAACAATTTTTGGGGGGGGCGAGGAGTGCTTCATTGATGCTGAAGCCATACAAGGAACTCTTTTTTACAGTAGTGCTTTTTAATCTTCTTACAAAATAGCCCACTTTTGAGAAATATACAAATCTCTTTTAATGTTAATTGCAAAAGAGCCTAAACCTTGTAGCTAAAAAAAAGAGCTAAGCAGTGAGACAAAAAACAAACAAACAAAAAGGCCTTTCCTGATTATAAGAGCTGCTTCCCACTATTTTGAAAACCA
This sequence comes from Prionailurus bengalensis, assembly GCF_016509475.1. Lineage (NCBI taxonomy): Eukaryota > Metazoa > Chordata > Mammalia > Carnivora > Felidae > Prionailurus > Prionailurus bengalensis. Next base: position 27,651,299 of record NC_057349.1, on the reverse strand, counting down.
CTGTTCTACAGGAGCATGGAGCAGTGAAAGGGGCAAAAACCAAGCCCTGCACAATAGGAGTTATTAATGTCATGTAGACAACTGATTTCATTATTGATATGTGATCAGTTTATAAGTATGGCATTGTATGCATTTTAAAATTGTACACATTTGAACTTGTCATGGTCACACATAGAAGGACCTGATCCCTGTTTGCTGATTTCCAATTCTGTGTTTGGTCAGTTTTTTTCCACTTGGTATACCTTGTCATGCTGTATTTTACAAAATTTTCAATACACAAAGTAAATAGAATTTATATATGGTTAAAAGTTCATTCCATCCCTGGAAAGAGACTTAGCAGGATAAGGAAACTGAGTGAACCAATTGTGAATAAAATAGAAATCTTTCAATTTTTTTTCAAGATAATTTTAAGTAATTTTATCATTTTCTGAAAACAAAAGAAATGTTTCCCTTTCCTAAGAAATATTGATTATAGAGAACTATAACAATTTGTTAAATTATTATAATTATCAACAATTAATATCATTAGAACTATAAATATGAGTAGGAAATAATCATCCCCTCCTACCTTGGAATTTGGTCCATCTCTGCTAGACCATTTGTGCTGCCACTCTTCCCCAACCCAAGGCTATGGCACTGGATAGAGTGGGAGGCAATGTCCAAGTGTAGAGAATGCAAGAGAAAATGCAGAGGGGAAAGGGACCATATCTGAGGGAGGTTCTGAGGCTGGGCAAGGAAGCAGTGAGAATGATCAAGGGTATTGCCCAAACCACCTTCTTCAAATCAGAATCCTGTTATTATCACCTATCAATTTGCTCTTCTAAATGCCAGAGTCCATGATTTTGTAAATGAAGTCATAAAACAATAACAAAATAAAAAACAGAGCATAAACCTCTGTAGACCAGCTGTACAGCTAGTTTCCTAATGCATGGACAGTTCTACTCTGCACAACAGTATGACTTTGTTGCATCTCTTACAGCAGATGAGGAGAGGAAAGATCTCTATCCCTGTGACTCACCCAAATAATAAAGTATAATGGAAGGTTTTTGCTTGATTTTGATGACTCAAAGAAGCAGTTTTTTCTTTGATAATTTGGACCTGAACAGTTAGTTGTTCACATCCCTGTCTTCTCTTCCTAGTCCCTCAGCCATTAGAATTTCCCTTGTCTAGAACTGGGTTAAGGACTACTTGTGAAAAATAATGTTTTAACGGCCACATGGGAAGTCTTACATTCCAACTCCCACTAGTGAGCATATCTTTATGCCATTTTAGTAGCTATTGTAGGATATTAGCTAGATACAGACTAAGCTATTATAACAAAAAAAAAAAACCCAAATAGGATAGCTTATTTCTCTCTTAGGTAATGATCCAGTGATGAATAATGCAATGTGGGAAGCTGCCCCACAGCACTTGGCTTGGAAGTTTGTTCCAATCTTCACTGTTTTCCAACTAACAGGAAAGGAACAAAAAGGATGTTTAATGTGGCATCACTTCCACTCACATCTCATTGGATCAAACTTTGCCACTTGGTCACAATTAGTTGCAATGTAGATAAGAAAATGTAATCTGTTGGTGGATGACCTTGTGCCCATCAGCCAAACTGAGGGTTTCCAAAAGGAAAACTGGAAGAATGGATATGGAGGAGTAGTTAACCATCTCTGTCACATGAGGTAGCTATGGCTCAGCTTGATATCTTCTTGTTATAAGGCCACATTCACGGATTGGTTAGAAGGATCAGCCAAATGTGTTAATTCATTTTATTCTATCCTTTACTAACACATTGCTCTATTGTCCCATGCCTATTTCTTCCATCTAAGTTGCCACTTTTGGCTTCCCTGAAAGTTCAAAAATTAGTCCACACGTCAAGCACCTAAACTTTTATGCTGCCTATACAGAGTTTTTAGGTAATGACCTTCTGCCCAGAACATCACCTGTTTGTAATCCCCCAATAATCTGTACTATCATTTGAGCCTCTTATGTCTTATTTGGTATCACCCAAATATTGTTCATTTGGTGAATCAGAAATAAGATGAAAATGTTCCATGGACACCATGCTTTTCTCCTGTGGCTGCACCTCTGTAATCGAGCTCTACATCTGATTTTATTACCAGGAAAGGTCTTATACCAAGTCTTGATATCTGGCTCTGCCCTATTTGTCCCAGATTGCCTTGAGTGGTCATGCCCTCATGACCCATGCTTTTCACTCCAGCCCTTCTGGTGACATGTGGTAGAGGGAGTAGATGATCCACAGACATCTGTCACCTCTGTTAGGTTCTTTCAGGTGTACCTTTCAGAACTACCACTATCAGATATATAATTGAGGTGGAACTTGGACAGATCAAAGAACTTAGGGAATATGTTTAACTGATCTGCATTTCCTTATTGATCCTATGTATTAGGAATTTGATATTTTTGTCTTTCATTGATAAGAGCACTAGGAAACCAAGAAGCATAATTTTAAATTTTTCTATGATTTTACTGTTGTGGAGCCTGAACCAGAATTACTATTCATAACTTTACATTTAACCTTAGAATCCTATTTTAAGGAATCCTTCCTGAAGAAATAATTACACATTTAAACAAAGAACTATGTACGAAGCTATTCATCCTATCACAATATATCATAGATAAACATTGGTAACTACTTAACAGTCTAACAAAAGGCAAATCATTAAGAACACTGCTTTCTAGACTTCAGTCATTCACAATTTTTCTACATTGATAATCAACTTGGACTTTCACTTTTTAACACTTTAATTCTACTTTTAAACCAATTAGTCTTTTTACTTTGCCTCTTTAAGCAATAATATCCATGATGTAACAGGAATATGTAGTAATTATACATTTTTCTCAAATATATATTAATATAAATGTATGGCTGTTAAAATAAAAATATTCATCTGTGTGCTAGCTAAAATAACCTTATATACTACCAGTGACGCAGGTATCCTAGGTTTGATAACTTGAGGAAATCATACTATATCCAAATAACAAAATACTATTCAGTCATTAAAATTAGTTTTTTTTAGTATGGGAAAATGTTTATGCTATAATGTAAAGTGGGTAGAAAAAAATACAGCATAAACTAAGTTTTATAATTATATATGTGTGTATGTGTATATATATATATACATATAAATGGATTATTTTAATGTTTATTTATTTTGAAAGAGGGAGAGAGAGAGCATGAGAGTGTGAGGGGGGAGGGCAGAGAGAGAGGAGAGAGAAAATCCCAACCAGAGGATCTGTGCTGTCAGCACAGAACACGAGGCAGGGCTCCATCTCACAAACCTTGATACCATGACCTGAGCCAAAATCGAGTCAGATGCTTAACTGACTGAGCCACCCAGGCACCCCTATATATGGAAAATTTGAATGGAAATACACAAATATTAAGGTTGATTATCTCTAAGTGGTGAGATTAATTCTTGGTATTTTCTTCTTTATGCTTTTTTATTTTTATTTTTTACAACAATGAATATACACTACTTTTAAACCAGGGGGAGGAAAGTTTTAGTTTTAAACTTTTTTACTAGCATCTATTTAATGAGTCAGTAAGCTAGGTATTGCCCGAGGGCACCTGTAATACAGAGAAACATAGAGCACAGTGAACATAAAGCAATGTGTGAGTGTAGTACAAAAGCTGCTACCAAAAATTAAAGATCTTTCCCTTTGTGTAGTGCTTTTCTTGTCTCACATTAGAATCCAATAGTTTCTCAGTGACTGAAGTTGGGAGAATCAGAATAAGCCCTTCTGAGGACAAACAGATGTCCAATAAGACTGGGTGATTTTGATTGGGTCGGCAATAGCTGAGACCTCCCGGAGACACCTTAAAAGTGAGCCCTTGAGGCATTTTCACAGGAGTTTCCATTTTTACAGATGGGACCCCCTCCTGGCCTACTAAGACCCATGAGAATTAGAAACAGATGAGGAATCATGCCCTATTCTCATACATGAGAAAAACTGACCTACTGAAATCCCACAACGTTCTCTGGAAAAAAAAGAAAAGTCAACCTGCTCTTACAACAAATAACCTCAATGATTATATAAATGATGATATATGTGATTGTTTTAGAAAGTATGAGTAATACTAACAAATTAATATGTCTACTAATAATAAGAAAAAAAGTCGACTGCCAGCAAGTCTAAGCAAGGGAAGCCCAAATCTGTTTTTGGATATAAACAATGACCACCAGGGCTAGACCAACTCCCAGGGTGAACCCTGGGAGTTGAGAGATAAATGATCTAGAGTCCCAGGCTTCAAGGAACTCAGACTAGAGCTGGGGCAACAGTCAATCATGTGGCCTCCTGGGATTCTTTATTAATGCAGGTCTGAACATTAAGGCTAAAAAAGGCATTTTTTTATAATCAAAATTTTCCATGTAATAAATTCTTCTCATTTTTTATGTGGGTTAGTTCAAAGGTGATAATTATAAGTTTCACATCCTAACACCAAATAGCTAGTGAGCCCAATTTAAATAAACAATCTTTATAAGAGAAAATGCAAGAAATTTAATAAGGAATATTTTGATTTAATTAATTTTTCAAGTAAATAACAATCACAAAATCCAATAATCTTTATAGAGATTAATGGGAAACAATGGTATTTTGAAATTCTATTTATTTTAGAACAAGATTTAGAAAAGCCTGCTTTGGCTGCGGAAGATGCAGAATCCCTAAAGAGGAATCCAAAGAAGTGTTGGTACACAGAGCCCATGTCCCACCTGAACTAAGCAGGAACTACACACATCCCCCCAAACACATATTTACATACCTACACACAGTGAAAATACAAACACACCCAGATCATCTTAAATCACCATCAATCTTGACAGTATGTTTTCCTAGATGCCAGGAGCTCTGAAGGCCAAATGAGCTGGCTCAAGATTGTTCATGTAGGTCAGTAGGGATTAACTCTTAGAAGGTAAAAAATCTAGGTATCATCTAGGTGCAAAAGATATCTGGGAAGAGATGTGAATACTGTTTTTTCCTTGGATTCTGTCCTAATGCTGGTCTCCAACTCAACTAGCCTCAAAGGCCAAAGCTGGTCTTAATGCCGAATACTGCCCACTAGTACCTTGTGTTTTGGTCAAGAAAATATCTAGTACTAATCCTCTATTTTCAAGTGCACGGAGTGCTGCAATCAGACCTTAACTTCAATTCTTTGATTTAGACCCAAGCACAAAGCACAAGGCAAAGCATGAAAAGGAGCCTCATGAGTCTCTTAAGAGTGCTGTAGTATCAACATTTTCCCAAACATCAGATTCCTTGTGTGCCAAAGATTAATGTTCCCATCTTTTAGTTGTGTCAGGTGTATATAATGCCCATACATCTCATTCCAGAACTTTTAGCTTTTTAAGAATATAAAAAGGATCCCGATCCCTTTTACAATCTAGAAATCTTCCTTTCTGAACAAAGTATTTGAAGGCTGTATCCTGAACCTGGAAAATAATGACCAGACTGGATAAGAAAGATGGTGAGATCAGGAGAAGTGTTGATCCATATGCCCCTTTCACTCTCAGAGTAAGAATTGAGCGCATCACTTTTAATCAGGAAGAAAAACAAAATTAATTCAATGCCCTCACTAATATTTTAACACATTGTATCATAGCAGATCCAGTCACTGCCCTAAATAAGTATAAGCAGTAAAACAATGCAACTTCTAGTTAAATTTAAATAAGAATCAAATGTCTACTTTTTCTTAAGTATGATATAAAAATGAATGAATAACAGTATTGATCAATAGAATTTTTTTAAGCACAACTATGTGATACTTTTTACAAGCTCTGTTTCTATAAAAAGAAGTGGAAAATTTTCTGTCATTGAGAATCTTAGAACTAGCTAGAAAGATGAATTTTATTTTATTTATTTTCTTTTTTTACTGAAGTATAATTGACCTATAACATATTATTTTCAGTTTACAATGAAGAGACAAATTTTAAATGAATATGTAGAAGAAACTGGATATTACCTTCTGGCACTCCCTTCTTCTTCTTCTTCTTCTCAGTAATAGAACCCCTGAGTTTCAGCTAAGCATATGGCCCCTAGGTAAAAAAAATATGCACCAGCCTCCTTTGCAGCTAGGTATGTTAAGGACAATAGGTCATGAATAGGAATAAAGTGTAAAACTGTGAGCTATCTCAATGAAGATGAAGCTTTGGTTCTCTCCTGTCCTGTGGGGTTAGGAATGGCAAAGAGTGAAGCCATCTCAAATGTCACATGTTGAGAATGACAGAGCCACCCTGCCAACCCTACAGCACTCAACTCTGGACTGTGACCATCAGAAAGGAAGAAACATCATCATACTTAACCTATATTGGGGGTATTTCCTTAATAGCAGCTTAGGTTAAAAGACACAATTTCATAATGGCAAATCTCTGTATGGGAGTTTGAGAGATGGCAAAAGTTAAGGAACAAATAATAGAAAAGCAGATAGAGGGAATAAGAGCAGCATAGCTGCAAGTTGTCAGAGTGAAATGCCACCTGAGGTCAGCCTTGAAGGTAGGACTGGAAGAAGCAGGAGAAGTGGAGGGAGCCATGGGCTCTTTTTTTTAAGCTTGTTTATTTTTGAGAGACAGAGAAACAGAGCACAAGCTGGGGAGGGGCAGAAAGAGAGGGAGACACAGAGTCAGAAGCAGGCTCCAGGCTCTAAGCTGTCAACACAGAGGCTGATGCAGGGCTCAAACTCACAAGCCATGAGATCATGACCTGAGCTGAAGTCAGATGCTTAACTGAGTCACCCAGGCATCCCTAGCCATGGGCTCTTCTAAGAGAGGGTGGCAAGATGGGAGAAGGATGCATGGACCTGCAGCAAGCAAAGCATTGTGCAAACAGTAGGCACTCAGTAAATTTTTTGAGTAATGGCTGAGTAGGGCTCAAAAGCTCACCCCAGCATTGGGACCTTACCCTGTAGGCAACTGTAAGACATCAGAATAATGTGGTAAAAGGGTTGCTTGAGGAAAATCAACTTGACAGAATCATGCAAAATTGGATGGGAGTATTGTAAAAAAAAAAAAATTTTTTTTAAAAGCAAGCAAAAAAAATCTGTAGACTAGGGTAATAGAGAAGATGACCACATAATTTGTCATCCAAATTGGCACTAAATGGGGTGCTGTTAGTAATTACACTGGGCCACTGGTCATAAACTGGGATTTTCCTGGGCAAATCACCATGTAACATCAACTTGGAAACAGATAACTTGAATAGACTTCTCAGGGTATACTCCTTCATTTGTAATGCCTGTTTGACAACCTCCCTCCACCTCCCCCCGCCCCCCGCCCCTACCATAGACTTTCTATAGTCTGTCGATAGGGTCTATCTTCATACTGGATCCAAAGACTGGGCCAATTTTATGTTCTATGTTCCACTGTGTTAGGTGAGAAAGGACAGTAATTTTCAAGGATTTTTTCTCATCACTTGCTCCTTTTTTATCTTCACAGAAAGCAAACACTGAATATTTTTTAATCACTTTTTCTTTTGCCATCATCTCTGGAGCAGTGTGTTTATTACTTTTAAAAACCAGCCGTAAGTAAAATTCCTGTGTTTTCTTTTTCCTCTCTACTCTATTCATAGAAATAGATTGATGTTCTCCCACCTGGTATAGAGAGATGAGGACAGCAGCATGGGGCTCTTCTGTGTGGAAATCCACAAGTTGGGCAAAGTTGGAAAGTGTGGATGACACTCAGAAAAAAGGTAGCTATAGAAAGAATGGTGACTGTGAGAACCCCCCTTACGAATTTGGGATTTGGGATTAACATGGCTGGATTTTTTTCACCTCTCCTTTGAAAAATATTGCAGATTAACAAATTTGCAGCACCTAAATCCTTTGGAAATGTCTTAAAAGGAATTAATCTGAGTTCACCATTCATGTATTACACAGGTATTTGTAGATTTACCATTTTACAAAATGAACAATCCAAACATCCCTGCCCTCAGATTTCTCATAGAGGTAAATTCCAAGACAGAGAGGTAAACAAACCTCTCTGCTCTGGGGCTCCCATGAATCAGATTCAGGCAAGGCAAGCACTGTATCTGGTGGGTGTGAAGTACTTGGGGAGTTTTCAGGCTGTAAGACAAGTGAAAACATGCTTGAGCTGCCACCTAAGAGTCAAGTATTTACCTGCTGAAGCCCAACAGCTTCAGGCCCATGCATATACCCTGTGCCATCTAATGGAATTGTAATGGATTCCAAAGCTTCACAGCCCCCACCCAAGGTCAGTCTAAAATAGAAATTTCTGTCATATAGCATGTAAAGGACCTGAGAAATCTGAGACATTGCCCAGATTATCTCCTAATATTATAAATGTAGAAGTGGAGCCTGGAAAACCAAGGGGTTCATCTAAGGTCACCAAGTAGTAGCTGTGTTATGTTGTTGGCTTTATCAAAGCTCCAGGTACTGGGCATGTCAGAACAATTGGCCAGACTATGGGTAAGGGGGGTGGGGAAGCCAGCAGGAATGGGGGACATAGGGAGATAAGAGGGGTACCCCCAGGCTACCGACTTCTCCAAAGAAGCCAGGGAACATGACCACATTGCTGCACAGGGAGATGGTGTCTTTGGCAATCACAGACCACTGCTGGTCCAGCAGCTTGCCAGAAAGTCAGAAATGCACAAAAATGTCTATTACCCTCTGATTTAGGCCAGTAAAAAAAAAGAGAAGTAGAATATTCACAGATTTCGTATCTTCACAACTTGTCTGTGAAGGCAAAAGACCCACAGAAGCTGTTGCATAATTGGGTGATTTTAAATGGTTAAACCAGTGATTTAAATTTCAAATCCATTGACTCCCCCTTCTTGAGACTGTCTCCAGTATTAATCAGCTTTTTCTTTTATCCAAATATGTAAAAAAAGAAGGTTCTTTTTCAGTGTCTGGTACCTGGTATACCTTTAACACAAAAATATTAACATGAATCAAAATTTCAGAATGAATTATTATAGACATTCATACTCTGTTCAGAAATTTATCTTTTTATACCATCTCAGTACTGGTAACCATTTAAATAAAGATGTGAGGCATCCTTTGTCACTTATTTAAGAAGGATGCTTCAGTTTTGAGTTCCATATAGTGATACTATAAGTGACCCATTTCTACTCTGAGACTTAGAGGCAGCAGTGGGAGCCATGTCAGAAACTAGCAGAGCTCAAGTGGTGCCATGAACTGATGACATCTGTATACATGGGCATTGACACTCTCACATGCACATGCCTACCCATGTGTAGAAACAAACTATTATGCTTTACGCTGCAACTAATATAGCCTTAGAAATTACACAACAACAAAAGAAAAACAAATCACAGAAATACGTAGAAGAATCAAGGCTTGCAAGCTCTAGAACAGAAAGATTACCATGTTTGAGTGACAAATATGGCTGTAAGAATTCTAGCCACAAAGCCAAGTGAAAAGTGAGTTTAGTTGGCTAGAACTGATACATGAATTCAGTAAAGTTGCAGGATACAAAATTAATGTACAGCAATCAGTTGCATTCGTGTACACTAATAATGAAGCAACAGAAAGACAAAGAAACTGACCCCATTCACAATTGCACCAAGAAGCATAAAATACCTAGGAATAAACTTAACCAAAGATGTAAAAGATCTGTATGCTGAAGACTATAGAAAGCTAATGAAGGAAATTGAAGAAGATACAAAGAAATGGAAAAACATTCTGTGCTCATGGATTGCAAGAATAAATATTGTTAAAATGTCAATACTATCCAGAGCAATCTACACATTCAATGCAATCCCAATCAAAATTGCACCAGAATTCTTCTCGAAGCTAGAACAAGCAATCCTAAAATTTGTATGGATCACAAAAGACCCAAAATAGCAAAAGTAATATTGAAGAAGAAGACCAAAGAGGGAGGCATCACAATCCCAAACTTTAGCTTCTGCTACAAAGCTGTAATCATCAAGACAGCATGGTATTGGCACAAAAATGGACACATAGACCAATGGTATAGAATAGAAACCCCACAACTAGACCCACAAAAGTATGGCCAACTAATCTTTGACAAAGCAGGAAAGAATATCCAATGGAAAAAACATAGTCTCTTTAACAAATGGTGCTGGGAGAACTGGACAGCAACACACAAAAGAATGAAACTGGACCACTTTCTTACACCATTCACAAAAATAAACTCACAATGGATAAAGACCTGAATGTGAGACAGGAAACCATCAAAACCCTAGAGGAGAAAGCAGGAAAAAACCTCTCTGACCTCAGCTGCAGCAATGTCTTACTTGACACATCCACAAAGGCAAGGGAATTAAAAGCAAAAATGAACTATTGGGACCTCATCAATATAACAAGCTTCTGCACTGTCAAGGAAACAATCAACAAAACTGAAAGGCAACCAACAGAATGGGAAAAGATATTTGCAAATGACATCTCAGACAAAGGGCTAGTATCCAAAATCTATAAAGAACTCCCCAAACTCCACACCCCAAAAAATAATAATCCAGTGAAGAAATGGAAAGAAAACATGAATAGACACTTCTCTAAAGAAGACATCCAGATGGCCAACAGGCACCTGAAAAGATGCTCAATGTCACTCCTCATCAGGGAAATACAAATCAAAATCACACTCAGATATCACCTCAGGCCAGTCAGAGTGGCCAAAATGAACAAATCAGGAGACTACAGATGCTGGAAAGGATGTGGAGAAACGGGAACCCTCTTGCACTGTTGGTGGGAATGCAAACTGGTGCAGCCACTCTGGAAAACAGTGTGGACTTCCTCAGAAAATTAAAAATAGATATACCCTATGACCCAGTGATAGCACTGCTAGGAATTTACTCAAGGGATACAGGAGTGCTGATGCATAGGGGTACTTGTACCCCAATGTTTATAGCAGCACTTTCAACAATAGCCAAATTATGGAAAGAGCCTAAATGTCCATCAACAGATGAATGGATAAAGAAATTGTAGTTTATATACACAATGGAATACTACTTGGTAATGAGAAAGAATGAAATATGGCCTTTTGTAGCAACGTGGATGGAACTGGAGAGTGTTATGCTAAATGAAATAAGTTATACAGAGATAGACAGATACCATATGTTTTCACTCTTATGTGGATCCTGAGAAACTTAACAGAAGACCATGGGGGACAGGAGGGGGGGAGTTAGAAAGGGAGAGAGGCAAACCATAAGAGACTCTTAAAAACTGAGAATAAACTGAGGGTTGATGGGGGGTGGGAGGGAGAGGAAGGTGGGTGATGGGTATTGAGGAGAGCACCTGTTGGGATGAGCACTGGGTGTTGTATGGAAACCAATTTGTCAATAAATTTCATAAAAAAAAATAAAAATAAAGGTAGAGTTAAACACAGAAAAAAAAAAGTGAGTTTAGCTATGATACTTTCATTGTCTGATAATAGAATATGCAAATTACTATGATGACTCTTTTTTATAAAACTGAACACAGGTAGAGAAGTTGTTGGAACTAGGGTGGAAGACAGTTCCATCAGTGGGATCAGAGCAGAGACCGCTGCTCGCTTGGCTCATGCAGACCTGTGCATGAATCAGGGGGCATTTGACAAAAAGACCTGAATGCTGTAGACAGAGAGCAGCCCAACAGCAAGCACCTAACAACACATGTTAACAAGTTTAGCACTACCACAAGCATACCAACCTAGAGCAGATCAGGTTTGCCCTTCCATACTCAGAAGTATAATTCCAACACATATTGACTATGAACTTTCTGGCTCTTTACAACAAACAATAAACAACACTTTACCAAATTATTTTTATGGAGAACTGAGAAATAGAGAAAAATGGAGGCTGCCTAGATTACTATGCACTCATCAAAGTTATTGATAGCTAATAATAAAATGGACTCTGGTTCATGTAGTTAAAAAAAAGGAATTTATTGGAAGCTAGCTATCAAATCATCAGGAAGGCCAAGAACTAGACTTATAAAATAGGCAAGAAGTAGAATCATCTGGTGGCTATGGACACAGTTAAGTCCCTTCCACAGAACCAGCCCCATCATGACCCTGTCTCATGGATAATTTCCAACTGACACTGTATCCTTTAACCTCACCCTCCATATTCAGAGTTCCACATGAGCCATCTAGGTGACCAAGTTTTGCCCACATTTGACACACTAAGGGTATGAAGAGATCATGACTGACCCCTTCAGGGTTTTATACATAGATGGAAGCAGCACCCTGCCTCCCACTAAGATGCATGTATTGGCTGATACCCCATCCCACAGAAAGTGCAGATGCTGGCCAGTAGCAGTGAAGTAATAACACCAGCAGCAACAACCACAAAACCTAGCAATTGTCCACTACAGGGAGAACTGATCAAGTGTATGTGTGTGTGACTCAAGGAGGAGGGTGGAGGTGGTAATGAAGCATAATGAAGAGGGGAGCAATTACAGAGAGAAAGGACAGCCAGAGAAAAAAGCAAAGGAAAAGGAAAAGGAAAAAACCAAAACTATGAGAAAGACTGAATTTCGTCATCGTTCCACTAACCCATGGACCATGTATGATGTCTCTTCATATCAAGGAGTTGAGAACTTCCAATGAATATCCTCAAAATTATAAAGGTGCAGGGCACCTAAGGATGAAGAATGGATACAATCTTATTGAATTGCTTTTATTGCTTTAAACTTACAAGGGATAGTGTGACCATGAAAGTACATCTGCTATAAAGCAAATACATAGGTTTCAAGATGTGACTATAAATGGAATTAAAGCCAAAGCAGACACATTTCCAAAAAATTGATTTTCCTAATTTTTCCCTTTCTGGATATCATTTTACAGTCATCAATTCTTTTCTACTTTTAAAGGCTATTGTGCTGAACATCTTGCAAATGGAATTAGAAGTCATCTCTGGTATGACCACACATGAAGTGAATATTCAATAACTATTTTACTGATCTCAATTTCAAAGATGTTCTATCTTACTTTACTTTTATGTACCCTTTTGTAATATATATTTTTGAAAGTTATTCGATGGCAATTCATTTACAAATCAATTTTGCCCACCTGTGTCAAATAGAAGTTAACCAACAATAAAAATGCATAATAAGCTACAAATTCTCCTCCAAATATGTGAATCAGAAGTCAAGCACCATAATTCTTGATCACCAATAGGTATCACTGGAAATGTAGCCCTTGAAAAGCCACATTGCCCATACAGCACAACACAACAGAGGAAACACGAAACTTGAAACCACAATCTAATGTCTTGCTGTTACCCTTCTGGCAGCCAAATTGTTATTATCATTATTGTTTTGTCCCCTATGCTTTATTACCCTTTATAAGAAATAAAAGTTATTTTCTAGACATTCTTCTGTAGCTTTCCAAATGCAGTCCAACAATTTGGGTAGAGGGTGATTTAAAGTCAGAGAAGAAAAGCCACTAACACTTTCTGCATTACCTTGTTACCCAGAGGTCTGGAACATTATGATCCAAGCACACCTCATCTTCTCCCTTTTCAATAATCTGATATGCCTTCCTCTCATCAATATGTCTGGAGAGCATGTTTTCCAAAGTAAACCTGGTCTGGCTCAGGAATCTTGACATTCCATTCAAATGAAAGAGCATATTGTTGAAAACCAGCTGCAGAGAGACAGATAGGGATATACACAGTGTCATCACTTGACATCTTCATTTCTAAGAATGTAGTTAAGCAGCAACAGACCATTTGGGGGTGGGGAATGTTGTGAAAAACTTGATCCTGTGATATTACATCTTGACATTCTAGAAGATACATAAATGATACTTGACTTCTGAACACCTATGCCCCTTTTATCTCAAAGTATGGTGAGAAAGTAAAAAGCCCAGTTTCACAGTTAAGTCTATAGTTGATTTAGGAACTGAAGAGGAGGACACACTCCTTTTCACCTTGAACCCATCATCAATGCCTACAGAAAAACAGGACAACACTCAGACAAGTCTCATCAGAACCACCAGGTGGGCACATGTGAAGGCAGACTCAGGGCTCAGAGATAAGATTCCAGAAAAAAAGGAAGGCTCCTCCAGATTGGATGCAGATCACTTCAGTGTTATTTATCTCTCTAGCAGAGGGCCACCTTTGGAGACCTGGAGCTCAGACCTTAGGGGAAGGACTTGAAGGTGCTGCTTTGCTTCCAGCCTCTGAAGCTTACAGACAGCTCAAACAATAGCTGAGATGTTGAGGTTCTTTTTGCTTGTTTTTTGTTTGTTTGTTTGTTTTTGTTTTTAATTTCAAAATATGATTCCTTGCTGAAGTAGCTGACCCAAAAAGGCCAAAGATTATTATTACTATTCCTCTCCAACTTTAAATATGCTATAATGCTTTTATTTTTCAGCATCTTTAAAAAAAATTTTTTTTAATGTTTATTCATTTTTGACAGACAGAGACAGAGAAAAAGTGGGAGGGAGGGTGGAAGAGGTTGGGCAGAGAGAGGGAGACACAGAATCTGAAGCAGGCTCTAGGCTCTGAGCTTTCAGCACAGAGCCTGATGCTGGGCTTGAACTCACAAACCATGAGATTATGACCTGAGCTGAAGTCGGACACTTAACCAACTGAATCACCCAGTCACCCCTCTTAGGATCTTTGAAATCACCAGAGAATGGCAGGGACAGAGTGTCTTCAGTATTGGGTGTCCATTGCCAAGAATTCACTGAAGTATCAGGATCATGGAGTGACTGTTGGCCACAGTCTTTGAAAAACTGGAATTCAGCTGGCACCTCATCTGAAGAACAGAAACAACTTCATGGAATTTGGGGCATAGACTGAATTTGGAAGAATCACCTTCTCTTCGCTCCACTGTCATTTACTCTTCCCAGAAAGCAGAAATGATTTTGAATAAAAACTGAGAACAAACTGAGGGTTGATGGGGGGTGGGAAGGAGAGGAGGGTGGGAGGGAGAGGAGGTGATGGTATTGAGGAGGGCACCTTTTGGGATGAGCACTGGGTGTTGTATGGAAACCAATTTGACAATAAACTTCATATATTGAAAAAAAAGAAATGATTTTGAAGACACTTTGCCTACTTGGTTGGTTTTCATAGTGAGCCTGCATAGAAGCCACTTCTCTGGCTTGTTCAAATAATAAGCTATTTCCTCTGCCTCACTTACTGAGTGTCTAGTGAGCTGTGGCAGATGGAAGTAGAGGTTTGTTCCAGGGCACACCATGTTAGCCTTCACAGAAACTGAAGGGCATGGTGCTGCTTTCTAAGGAAGTCCAGGGAAGTATTTCAAATCTTCCTGTCCTCTTCCATCTGAGGCCAGGATGCAGTATGGGCTTTTATACATGTTTCAATGACTACATCCAGGCTTACACTAAAATTCATTCTCCATGGTTCTTCATCTATCCAACCCTCAGAAAAGCGTTCTCTATTTACCAAGATATTTGAAAAAGGTTTGAGCCTGGCTCTTCTAAAATCTAATTGACCTAATTGTTTAACCAAAGTGGACAGCACCGTTGTTTCTGAAAGGACTTCCTGGTTATTATAGTTATGTCAGAAACTGAAAAAAATGAGACTTCCACCTTACCAACAATGGATGAATCCCACTACACAAAGAAGAATGTGCTATAATCACTTTAAGTATCCTTTTCTGCTGACTCAATGAACCTCAGCCTGAGCTCCCAACAGAGAGACCCAGAACAGGAATCTCTTTAGCAGGGGGTGAAGTCCATCAGAACTGAAAAGGCTGACTTTTACTTTAGCCTGAGGTACTCACATTTAGCCATTTAAGTAAAGAAAAGCCTGATAAGTTGTCACTAAAATAGCAAGTCAAAGAACAATTTTGGTAGAAACCTAGTGTTACAATGTTTCTAAAGAGTGTATCAGACACTCTGGCAGATAAAGAAATAAGGCATATAGGGGCTCTGGGTGGCTCAGTCGGTTAAGCATCTGACTTCAGCTCAGGTCATGATCTCACAGTTTGTGAGATTGAGCTGCGTGTCAGGCTCTGTGCTGACAGCTCAGAGCCTGGACCCTGCTTTAGATTCTTTGTGTCTTTTCTGCCCGTTTCCAGTTCTCTTTCTCTCTCTCTCTTTCTCTATCTCAAAAATAAACATTAAAAAATAATAAAATGCACATAGTTACTACCCCCAAGAAGCATGCTGTCTTACACCCATGAAGTGCTCAAGAAACCTTCTAGGGTGGGGTTCTCCAAAGACTATAGGAGAGACTCCACCTGATCTAGGAATTCTAGCTACTCCTTGAAGCAGGTTTGACTTGACTATTGTCATTGAAGTAGACTTTGTGGAATAACTAAGTAGAATGGAAAGGGGACTTAGATTGGATATTCGGGAACAAATAAGTGCATCCCAGATCTAGATATGAACAGTTTATGGTAGGGCTGTATCCTAGAAGGAAGATTAAACATCAGAGTGAGGCCCCTCCCATGACATCTCTAAGTAGCCCCATGGACTGACTCAGACCACTGTGGCCATCACCTGTCTCCAACAGTTCTTTTCTCTGCCTCCAGAAGCCAGCCTTTTTCTCCTTGCCTCTCTCATCCTGTTTGCTCCTTGTTAATGTTCCCAGTCAATTGGTATGTTGGTCTCTTAGATTGGTGTGATTCAACAATTTTTTCTCTGGCTCACATGACAGATCCTGTGTGTTAGTCCCAGAGTACCAGAAATGCCCATAGGAGTAGAGACCACAGACAGGATTAGTCCCAGCTCTGACATGCAAGGCACAACACTCAGCACTAAATAAACTTGGGGAAAAGTTAACAGAGCAGCCGTATGTATAGGATATCACAGCTTCTTGGCTAGAATAATTTACACACTGAATTTTATCTTTAGTTTAAAGTTAGAATTTAGAGAAGACTTAATTCACTATTTAAAAATGTCTATTTTCGGGGCGCCTGGGTGGCGCAGTCGGTTAAGCGTCCGACTTCAGCCAGGTCACGATCTCGCGGTCTGGGAGTTCAAGCCCCGCGTCAGGCTCTGGGCTGATGGCTCAGAGCCTGGAGCCTGTTTCCGATTCTGTGTCTCCCTCTCTCTCTGCCCCTCCCCCGTTCAAGCTCTGTCTCTCTCTGTCCCAAAAATAAATAAACGTTGAAAAAAAATTAAAAAAAAAAATAACAGTGTGTGTGTGTGTGTGTGTGTGTGCGCGCGCGCGCGCGCACATACGCACGTGCATGCGCACAAGCACATATCTGTGTGTGCTAGACCTGCTTGGCCTCTTTGCAATTAGAAATTCATAACTTGAGCTTAAGAATTAAAGGAGGGGTGTATGGTGGGGAGCAATGAGGAGTTGTCTCTTATTAAAGTGTAGATATCTCTGTTTAATTAGACATTTCTTTCTCAGAATAAATGCATCCCATTGATCTTTAATGGAGATTTGATTTCAGCTGGAATATCAATTGTCCAGTCTGCACATTTCATGTGTGAGGAAACTCCGTTCCATAAAGGGGATGTGACTAGTCTGTGATCAGCAAGTTTAAGAGGGAAATCAGATCTCCTGACAGCCCAAGCAGGCATTTTCAATCATAGTCCATTGCATCTTGATCTTTAGCACTCCACCTTACCCCCAAAATACAGTTTCAAATTAAATTAGTTATACTACCTTAATTCCCAAATTCTTGGAAATGTCTTCCTTAAACTCAGTCGGTGAGTCAATGATGGCTGGCCCTGGAATTCTCACTTGGGCTTAATGGGCTGGTATGTTGAGCTTGTCCTCGAGTGGAAACATCCTACATAAGGTGGAGTAAGGGAGCACACAAACTTCACACAGAAACAACCTTACAACTTCAAGATGAGTAAGTTAAGTAATTACTAAATAAAATCATTACATTATTGAGGGGACAATGAGCTCAGAATCTCCACTATGAGGGTTCCCAAACAAGATTCATCCACACTTCAATTTTTGGTGTTTTCCAGGACCTATGAAAAGACCATTACTTTGAGGTCATTTTGCTTTATTTTATCCCACTAGAGTTTGTATGGACAAGACTTCTCACTATTTTCCTCTTCTCTCAGAAAAATGAGAAATTAATAAAATGTAAGCTCTAATAGGAAGAGACTATGCCTGTCTTATTCTATGTTTTATTCCCATCACATAACACAATGCCTTGGCACATACTATGCCTTCAGTAAACATTTTTATTAGATAAATACATGGAAAATATGGTTAAATAAAATATATTATATTTATATGGTTACACTTTATATCAAATATTCTATTATTATAAACTGGGTATGTTATGGAGTTGATATCTCAATAAAAACATATCATAGAAAAGATGATTTATGGAAAGTCAATCCTACAAATAGATTCCTCAGGTAGGAACGTTTCCATAATCTGATAGGTCAAGAGTACAAATATCTCAAGCTTTTAGTAGTGAAGCAGCAGCTCTTATTGCTACCCTCTCATGGATAACAACTATAAACATTGGTCAAGAGAAGAAATTGGGGGAGCCTGGGTGGCTCAGTTGGTTAAGTGTCTGACTTTGGCTCAGGTTACGATCCTACAGTTCATGAGCTTGAATACTACATCAGGCTCTCTGCTGTCAGCACAGAGCCTGCTTCAGATCCTCTGTCTCCCTTTCCCTCTCTCTTTCTCCCCCCAACTCCTCCAGTCAGGCACATACTCTCTCTCTCTCTCTCTCTCTCTCTCTCAAAAATAAACATTTTTAAAAAAATAAAGAAAAGAAATTGAAGAAGACACAAATAAATGGAAAGACACTCCATGCTCATGGACCGGAAGAAATAATACTACTAAAATGCCCATAGTACCCAAAGATCCAATGCAAAAGCTCATCAAAGAAACATACATTTATTAGGAATAAAATAGAAATTCTAGATTCAAAAAGTAGAATATCAAAATTCCAAAGATATTTTTCACAGAAATAGAACAAACCATCCTGAAGTCTGTATAAAACCACAAAAGATCCTGAATAGCCAAACCAACCTTGAGAAATAAGAACAAAACTGGAGGCATCACACTTCCCTGCTTTCAAACTATATAAAAAAGCAATAACATCAAAACAGTATGGTATTGGCATAAAAATAGAAACAGAGAAATATGGAACCCAATAGACACCCCAGAAATAAACTTATGCATATATGGTGAATTAATTTATGTGAAAAGAACCAAGAATATACAATGAGAAAAGAATAGTGTCTTAAATAAGTGGTGATGAGAAAACTGGCCACATGCAAAAGAATGAAACTGGACCATTATCTAACACCATACACAAATATCAACTCAAAATGGATTAAAGACTTGAATATAAAACATAAAACCACAGAACTCCTAGAAAAAGACACAGGGGAGGCTCCTAGACATCAGTCTTTGCAAAAGCAAAGACAACAAAAGCAAAAAATAAATAAGTGGAACTACATCAAACTAAAAGGCATGTGTATAGCAGAGAAACCAACAAAAAAAATGAAAAGGCAACCATTCCAAAACTGGGTCAGGAAGAAACAAAAAATTTGAACAGACCAATTACTAACAATGAAATTGAATCAATAATGATGGAGTGCCTGGATGGCTCAGTCAGTTAAGTGTCCAATTCTTGGTTTCAACTTAGGTCATGATTTCATGGTTTGGTGGGTTCTAGCCCCACATCATGCTCCACTCTGGCAATGCAGAGCTTGCTTGAGATTCTCTGTCTCCTTCTCTCTCTCCTCCTCCTCCACTTGCACTGTCTCTGTCTTTCTCAAAATAAATAAATAAATAAATAATAATAAAAAAAAAAGAAATTGAATCAGTAATCAAAAAACTACCAACAAACAAAAGTCCAGGACCAAATGGCTTCACCGGTGAATTCTACCAAACATTTAAAGAGTTAATATCTATTATTCTTAAACTATTCCAAAAAATAGAAGAGGAAGGAAAGTTTCCAAATTCACTTTATGAAGCAAGCATTATCCTGATAAAAAACCAATTAAAGATGCTACAAAAAAAATATATAACTATAGACCATTATCTCTGATGAACTTATATGCAAAAATTCTCAGCAAAGTATTAACAAATCAAATGCAACAATATATTCAAAAAGTTATTCACCACACTCAAGTGAGGTTTATTTCAGGGATGCAAGTGTGGTTCAATACTTAGAAATCAATCTACAAAACACATCACATTAACAAGAGAAAGGATATGATCATCTCAATAGATGCAGAAAAAGCATTTGATAAACTGCAACATATATTCATTATACAAATTCTCAACAAAGTAGGTTTAGAGGGAATATACTTTAACATAATAGAAGCAATATATGAAAAACTTACAGCTAATATAATATTAAATGGTGAAAACCTGAGAGCTTTTCCTCTAAGATCAGAAACAAGACAAAGGTGTCCACTCTCACTACTTTTAACCAACATAGTACTGGAGTCCTAGCCACAGCAATCAGAAATAAAAGTCATTCAAATTGGAAAGAACAAGTAAAACTTTCACTATTTGCAGATGACATGATATTATAAATAGAAAACCCTAAGGACTCCACTGGAAAACTACTAGAACTGATAAATAAATTCATTAAAGCTTCAGGATACAAAATTAATGTACAGAAATCTATTGCATTACTATACTAATGAGGTAGCAGGAAGAAAAAATAAGAAAACCATCGCATTTACAAATGGATCAAAATGAATGAAATTTCTAGGAATAATTTTAACCAAGGAGATGGAAGACCAGTATTCCAAAAACTGTAAAACATTGGTGAAAGAAATTGAAGATGACACAAACAAATGGAAGGCTATTCCATGCTCATGGATTAGAAAAAAAATAATATTGTTAAAACGTCCATACTACCTAAGCAATCTACAGATGTAATGCAATCCCTGTCAAAATACCAACAATATTTTTCACAGAACTAGAAATAATAATACTAAAACTTCTATAGAACCACAAAAGATTCCAAATAGCCAAAGTAATCTTGAAAAAGGAGAAGACAGAAATACCACAATCAAAGCTGTAGTAATCAAAACAGTATGGTACTGGCACAAAAACAAACACATAGATTGATGGAACAGGATGGAGAGTCCAAAAATAAACCCACCTTTTAAAAAAATGTTTATTTATTTATTTTGAGAAAGAGAGAGAGAGCATGCAAGCAAGGAATGGGCAGAAAGAGAGGGGGAGAGAGAAAATCCCAAGCAGGCTCTGCACTCTCAGAGCAAAGCCCAATGCAGGACTCGAACTCATGAGCTGTGAGATCATGACCTGAGCTGAGATTGAGTCAGACGCTTAACCAACTGGGCCACCCAGGCGTCCCATAAACCTACCCTTTTATGGCGAATTTTCTATGACAAAGGAGGCAAGAATGTGCAATGGGAAAAAGACAGTCTCCTTAAAAAATGCTATGGGAAAAACTAGCTACATTCAAAAGAATGAAACTGGACTTTCTCACACCATACACAAAAATAAATAGGTTCAAAATGGACTAAAGGGCTAAATGTGAAACCTGAAACCATAAAATTTCTAGAATAAAACATAGGCAGTACTTGGTTGCATAAACATTTTTCTAGTTATGTATCCTCAAGCAATGGAAACAAAAGCAAAATTAAACTATTAGGACTATATCAAAGTCAAAGGCTTTTGCACAACAAAGAAAACCACCCATAAAACAAAAAGGCAACCTATTGAATGGGAGAAGATATTTGAAAATAATATATTTGATAAGGGGTTAATATCCAAAATACATAAATAACTTATACAAGTCACAACCAAAATAATAATAATTAATAATAATAATAATAATAATTCAATTAAAAAAGGACAGAGGGCCTGAATAGACATTTTTCCAAAGAAGATCTACAGATGGCCAACAGAAACATGAAAAATTCTCAACATCCCCAATCTCCAGAGAGTGCAAAGCAAAACGACAATGAGATAGTACCTCACACCTGTCAGAATGGCTAAAATGAAAACCACAGGAAATAATAAGTGATGGCAAGGACGTGGAGAAAAGGAAGCCCCTGTGCACTATTGGTAGCAATTCAAACTGGTGCAGTCACTGTGGAAATTAGGATGGAGGCTATTCAAAAAATTAAAAATGGAATTAACCATATGATCCAGCAATTCCGCTAGTGGGTATTTACCCAAAGAAAACCAAAACACTAATTTGAAAAGATATTTGCACACCTCTATTTATTGCAGCATATTTTACAATACCCAAGATAAGGAAGCAACCCAATGTTTATCTATAGATGAATGAATAAAGATGTGATACACACACACACACACACACACACACACACTCACAGTGGACTATTACTCATCTATACAATAGAATGAAATCTTGCCATTTGAAACAAAATGGATGGATCTAGAGGGTGTAATGCTAACTAAAATAAGTCACTTATAGAAAGACAAATACCATATGATTTCACTCATATGTGAAGTTTAAGAAACAAAACAAGGGAAGAAACAAAATAAAAAGAGACAAACAAAAAACAAGACTCTTAAGTACATAGAACAAATTGGTTGTCACCAGAGGCAAGGTAAGTAAGAGCATGGGTGAAATTGGTGAAAGGAATTAAAAATACACTTATCCTGATGAGCGATGATAAATGTATAGAATTGTTGAATCATTAAATTGTATATCTGAAACTAATATGGCACTATATGTTAATTATACTTTAAAAAAATAAAGAGGGAACATATAGAATGGGAGAACATATATGCAAATCATATATCTGATAAGGGGGTAATATTCAAAATATGTAATGAACTCATGCAATCCAATAGAAAACAAGCTATCAATAAAACAGCAACGTGTTGGGCATGAAGCCTACTTAAAAAAATGAATTAAAATAGGTAGAGTATCTGAATAGACATTCTTACAAAAAGACATGTAAATTGACAAAATGTATATATATAAAGGTGCTCAACCTCACTAATCATCACAGAAATACAAATCAAAATCACAATATCACCTCAAACCTATTAGAATGGCTTAAAATACAAGAAATAACTAGTGTTGGTGAAGACTGTTGGTGTAGAAAAGAGAATCCTTGTGCACTGTTGGTAATAATGTAAATTGGTGTAGCCATATGAAAAACAATGTGGAAGTTCCTCAACTAGTTAAAAATAAAACTATCATATGATCCAGCAATTTCATTTCTGTGTATTTATCCAAAGAAAATGAAATCACTGTCTCTCAAAAAGATATCTGTACCCCATGTTCATTGTAGCATTATTTATGATAGTCAAGACATAAAAACAACCTGTGCCAAACATATGGATGGATATAGAAAAGGTCTGTGATTATATAATTAAGCCATAAAAAAGAAAGAAATCTTGTCATTTGCAACAATACGAATGGATCTTGAGGGCATTGTGCTAAATGAAATAAATCAGATGGAGAAAGACAAATACTATATGATCTCACTACAATTTGTAATATTTAAGAAAATGAAGTCATAGATACAAAGAACAAATTGGTGGTTTCCAAAGGCACAAGGTGGGACTGTGGGTAAAATGGATGAAGGTGTCAAAAGGTACAAACCTTCTGTTATAACATAAATAACTGCTGAGGATATAAAATACAGTTTGGTGACTATATAGCTAATAATACTGTATTGTATATTTGAAAGTTCCTAAGAGAGTGGATCTTGAAAGTTCTCATCACAAGACAAAAATTGTGACTACGGAGTTAATAGATGTTAACTAAACTTAATTTGGTAATCATTTTGTAATATACATGTACATCGAATCAATATGTTACACACCTGCAATGAATACAATTTTATATGTCAATTACATCTCAATTTTTTTAAAACTGATGTGCTCCCAGAGAAAGAAAAATGTCTCCTAGATCCTAGCTTTTTTTTCTCTAGAAAAGCAGATTCTTCTGAGGTGTATGCAACCCTCTTCTTGACCCTTCACCTATTACTTTAGCAATCTGAGAAATCAGCTGAAGGAAATTTCACTTTTAATTTCCCTCCACAAATACCATTACAAGTATTAACAGTAAAACAACCTAACCTCATCTGAGCCCCACACTGACAAGGGCACAAAGGGTCCTTTCCTTTTATGCTTTCTGCAGCTGTCTTAACCACATATGACACACAGGAAAGAAATTTCAATGGAGGCCTCCAAAGTGCTACTTTAATTCTTTCCATATTTCTTGCTTTGGGGCATTTACTAAGAGTTTTATGAACTGAGCAACCAACCACATTGTTTATTCACCCTGCACTATCATCAAACTTGCCAAATCCATCCAAAAGTTTCTGGGGGTAGGGAAAAATGCTTATCAAATATAAAAAAACAACTCCTTGCAGTCACTACCAAAAGGAGGCATAGGTGTAGGGGAGTGTGCACTTGGAAGAAAAGAACCATTCTGGATAGTGAAGTTTCAGGACAGTCAGGTTAATAATCTGATAAAATACAAAATCAGTATTTTCAGAGAAACATGCTATAAATGAGAAACCCTACAACAAATAAATTACAATTTCCATAATAGGATCCAAAATTAGACAGTTGAAGAAACTCAAGAGTTTCAATGGAGACTGACCCAAGATGACCCAGATGTTGTAATTAGCAGAAAGGGATTTTAAAACTCTGCTCTAGGACATAAAGGAAATAATACTTGTAATGAATGAAGTTCATCAGAGATTCATTAAGAATCAAATGGAAATCCTAAATCTAAAATAAATTGAACATCCAAAAAGAAAAATTTACTAGATAGTCATAACAAGAGAGTGATGATGACAAAACAAAGATTTAGCAAACTTAAACATTGAGCTCTAGAAATTAACCAATCTGAAGAACTAAGAGCACAAAGATGGAAGAAAAGTTAACAAAGTCTCAGTGACAAAATTAGAGGATCTAAAATATATGCAGTTAATATAATTACAGTCATAGAAGGAAAGGAGGGAGAGGGAATGGTGCAAAATGCTGGAAAAAAATAATGGCCTAAAATTTCCCAAATTTAGTGAAAGACATAAATTTCAAGAAGCTCAAAAGAGTCTAAAAACTTTAAAATTATAATGTATAGAATATCTGTATTCAAGTACTTGATACTTCTTTCTTGCTGTCTTGCTTGTATCATAAGAACTGGCATCCTATGACTGTTCAGATATGGGATTTTTTGTTTTGTTTTTTGTTTGTTTGTGTTAGAGAGAGCACATGTGAGCAGGGTAAGGGGGCAGAAAGAGAGAGAGTATGTGTGCATTCGAGAGAGAATTTCAAGCAGGCTCCATGCTTAGTATGGAACTCAAACTGGAACTCAATCCCACAACCTAGGATCATGATCTGAGATGAAATCAAGAGCCACCCAAGTGTCCCTGTTCAGATGTTTTATTGCTTCTGATTACACTTGAGGTTAGAGAAACCATCTTTCTCTCACATCTTTATCCTTCTTATTCTCATAGAATATGATCCAAACACTTTTTTATTTTAGGGTTTAGTTGTTTCTAAATTATTTTAATTTAACATGTAAGAATTTTTAACTCTTAAATAAACATTTCAGTTTGAAATATTGAACTTAAAGACATGACATGCAACATTATTACAATATTATTGATTATATTCCCTATGCTATACTTTTCATCCCTATGACTTACTTATTTTATATTTTTATCTCCATCTATTTCACCTATGGCCCAGCCCCACCCTCTAGAAACCACCAGTTTTTCTCTGTATTTATGAGTATGTTTCTGCTTTTTGTTTGTTTGTAATAATATTATATGGTGACAAATGATAACTGCATTTATTGTGGTAAGCATGGTATAATGTACAGAACTGGCAATTCAACATGCTGTTCATTTAAATTAATATGACATTGCATGTCAACTACACTTTTTTTCTTTAAAAAAAAGCATATTCAAAAATCCTTTGAGGTGGAGTTACTGTTTATTGAGCATAGAATTTGTATTTGAGATTATGAAATATTTTTGGAAACGTGGTGGCTTTACAAAATTGTAACTAATGCCACTGAATTGCACATTAAATATAATTAAAATGGCCAATTTTATGTATATATGTTTTACTATTATTAAAAAAATAATAATGTAACATACCAAAAGCTGAGTTATATACCTCAAATGGGTGAATTGTTGGCATGTGAATTATATCTCAATAAACCTGTTAAAAATTTTTTTAAATAAAAACATGGCATGAATTTGTAAGCAAGGCAAGCACAAATTTCAGTTTATTCCCCATGATAATAAATAGAATTGGCCTTGAAACTTCAGTGACTTTCTCTTTTCAAAAGGGAGATCTTAATTTTGCTAACCTGAAACTGGATTTTTTTTTTTTTGTGGGCTATTTGTCTATGCCTTTAAAATAACATGAAGGAATGATCTCCTTTGTCTCAGCATTACCCTTCCCACTTTGTTTGGAGTGCATCTGAATAAGTACCCAATGCCCAGGTCACCTCAAGATCATAAAATTATAAAATGACATTAAGTTTTTGGACATCATTACTTGGAAGAGGCATGTCTAGCTACTGAATAAACAAAAACCAATATATGGCTCTCCAGACATTTCTCCAGAACAAAGAGGCTAAGAGGTTGCTGAAGGGCTTTCTTCTCAGTTGTTTGATCCTTTCCAATAGACCAGAAATTAGCCCTTCAATTTAGGCCGATAAGACACATTTGTTTGGCCAAGACAGGCAACTGAAGTGGGGCTCAGGCTCTTGGGAATCGGTGTACATTGACAGGTTATCCTAAGTCCTTGCTGCTAACATTGATCCCATTTTTGTAAGCTCCATAAAGATAGTATGAAAAACAGTTTTTCTCTCTCTTGCCAAATATCTCCTTTATTATTATCATCATCATTATTTGGAGGAATTTTAAAAATGTGCTATGCTCTGCAAAAAGGTGCAAGCTGCCAAATGCTCTGCATGAGGTGGAGGGTTAGTCATCCGACACTGTCAGTTTTTCTTTTTGACTTTGGCAGAAAGGTCCATTTCAGCAGGGAAGAATCAGCAAGTCAGCTGAGACATGTGATCTTTTCTCAGCGTCACTGCTAGTGCCAACTCGTAGTAAATTAGGCGCCTAACTTATTAATAGTGATGAATCCATTAGAGTTGACAGGAGCCTGGCTGCACTGCCTGGAATTAACTGTGAGTGGTCAGAAGTACTTTTGGTGTGATCAAGCACGAAGTCAGATAATGAGTGGAGCTGCCACTTACTTCTCCCTGGGCTTTTACAAAATGGAGAGCTTAGGAACCAGATAGACAAAGATGCACATTATGTTTGAGATAAAGGATCTGGACTAAAATTAGAAATATTTATGGGTTGGCACAAAACCTTAAATTGCTGTAATAACAGGCCATTAAAAAAAAATCTCCACAGCTTGGCATAATTGAACTCTCCCTCCTTGTTTGAAACACTTTCTCTTAATGGCATATAGCATTTAATAAGAAATTCCAGAATCCCACCCCTGGGTGGGTCTGCCTGTTGGCAGTGTGCCAACATGCTTTAAAATCCAATTTATTGAGGGGCACCTGGGTGGATCAGTCAGTTAAGCACTGGACTTCGGCTCAGGTCATGATCTCAGGTTCAAGCCCCACGCCGGGCTCTGTGCTGACAGCCCAGAGTCTGAAGCCTGCTTTGGATTCTGTGTCTCCCTCTATCTGCCTCTCTCTCTCTCTCTCTCTCTCTCTCAAAAATAAATAAACCTTTAAAAATTAAAAAAAAAAGAAATCTAGTTTATTGAAATTACCATACAACTATTTGAATGATTTTGAAAAGTGATTAATGTGTTTCAACCCATAGGCATACACTTAAAAAAAGACACTGTCTGCCATTTTAACAGGGCCCAAATGTGCCTTGGGATGGAGCATAAACTATGTCTGTACAGACATTTACAAGCAGGTATTTGAGCAGAGGTTCAAATGCACTTCTGTTGGATAAACACATAGTAACTCAGAACCTGGCTGAGCTAGACACGAAGTTCTGTAATGTAACGTGGCACTTTGTAATTATCTTAAATAATTTGACGTGCTTTATATACAGTAAATAGAATTTTAAAAAATAGAGGACAGATATCATATGTTTTCACTCATGTGGGTCTTGAGAAACTTAACAGAAGACCATGGGGGAAAGAGAGGGGAAAAAATAGTTACAGAGAGGGAGGGAGGCAAACCACAAGAGACTTTTAAATACAGAGATCAAACTGATCTCTGGGGGGAGGGTGGGGGAGAGGGGAAAATGGGTGACGGGCATTGAGGAGGGAACTTGTTGGGATGAGCACTGGGTGTTGTATGTAAGCCAATCTGACAATAAATTATATTTATTTTAAAAAGTCTACTGCTTTGTAAAATCAAGTTGCAAAAATCCCTGAGTGACATTCCCAATTGCAGCATCAAGAATTCTAATGATATATTTTAAATGCTAATATCACTCATTCTTGATACATTCATAATTTTTAGATTATAGAATTTGTAACATAAAAGAATAACTCATTGTAAATGATCTGAAATGGGAAACTTAGTAAGTTTTACATTGTAGGACTATGTGTAAACTTTAGCATTAATATTTGAAGGAGTCAAAAATGACCCAAACTAAAAAAGAGCTATTTAGAATTAGGAAAGATGTTTTTCAAAACACTAAATAACTACTTAGTGGCTACTTAGTGACTACCTAGTCACTGCACTTCTGTTATACTATAAAATCCAACATGCTACAAAAAGCTAAATTTTTTACACCATTGATAGGGTGATGGCCAAAAAACAAAAATTTGATCACGTCACTTTCACTGCCTAAATATACACCTTACCTTGTCACTAAACTAAACTATTTTCTTTGTTAGGTGGTCTCATCATGGCCTGAATTTTCCCCATCTTTATACAGAGTGCCTATCTGCTATTATGTGTTGAAAGTGAGTATTTTCATCCTTAGAGCTTCATTAATGACGGCAGGAACTGTATCTATTTTTTTACCACCATATTCCACTTTGTACCATATAAATATGTATTTCTGTTGAAAAAAAAAGCATAATTTTTTCCTTAATCCAATTGCTTCTGTCATCTTTCCTTATATTAATAAACACTTATAGCGGATGCTTCAATTTGGGCTAGTGAATCATGGAGATTATGAGTGGGCCTTATTTCCATTTTCTAATTCCATTTCTTGTTTTTCTATCATAAACTCCAGCCTACTTTAAATTATACAGCTTCTAATAAGAACAAAATCTTCATAGAACTGGTAAGGATCAAACTGACTTTTGATATATAATATAGGCAACATAGATACTAAAATACTAGAAAATAAAACAATGTGATCCATGAGAGTAAATTGTGCTAAGCTTAGAGTTTCTGATAATTTACAATGACTTCTTTCTCCTCCTTTACAAATTCATATAACTATCTATTGACATATTATATAAATAAACCAAAGACGACCTCTGTATATACATCCTCAGATTATTTCTTTTCTCAAAATCCCATTAGCACCAAACTCAAATTTGTACATGTCCGATTATTTTTAAAATTGCCCAAACAAGCAGATATGGGGCCACTTTGAGTCTGTCTATTTTGTATCCCCATAAAGCATTCCCTGATAGTTGTTACCCATTGATAAAATAGGGCTTGTAATTATAAGGCCCCAAGCCACCAAACTGCCCTTAGGAGTTCTTTGATCCAGGGACTCCCTACCATGCTCTGAATGACATCATTTAGACATGTAAACCTCCTATCTGATCACAGGGGGTTCATTTGCTCTCTTCATTTTCTAGATGGTGACTCCCCTCACTGTTAGCCTCTGAATGATCTTCTATTTTGAGAGACTTTGCATCTCATGAAACTCTATCCAAACATCATCCAATAAAGCTTTTTGTGTGTTACTGCCTCTCATGGCCATGTCTTTTTCCTTGACCAAACCAAATTCCCTTGAAGCCCTATTCATCATATAGTTAGAAAGAGGTTGACACCTGATAATATAATGGTAAAAATTTATATCCAGGAGGGGCACCTGGGTGGCTCAGTTGGTTAAGCAACCAACTTCAGCTCAGGTCATGATCTCACAGTTCGTGGCTTCAAGCCCTGCATTGTGCTCTGTGCTGACAGCTCAGAGCCTGGAGTTTGCTTCAGATTCTTGGTCTCCCTCTCTCTCTGTCCCTCCATCATTCATGCTCCCTCTCTCTCAAAAATAAATTGACATTTAAAAATTTTTATATACAGGAAACCTCTTCACTATTAGCAATCTCTAAATCATGAAAAGAATATGTTTCACCACAATTCCAAAGCTAGAGCTCTTAAACTAGAAAACCCCATGAATATACTTTCAAAGGTCTACAACTATCATCCTCCATCCAAAAATTATATTCAAGTGCAGAGCACTTGGGTGGCTCAGTTGGTTAAGCATCTGATTCTTGATCTCAGTTCAGGTCATGATTTCATGGCTTGTGAGATTAAGCCCCAAGTCAGGCTTGGTGCTGACAGTGCAAAGCCTGCTTGGGATTATCTCTCTCCCTCTCTCTCTGCTTCTCTCTCTCTCTCAAAGTAAATAAATAAACATTTTTTTAAAAATAAAAAAAATATATACCAGTGCTATATACTTCTTTTAGGGGAGAGAATTGCCAGACTTTGTTTGATTCTTCAAGGAATTAAAAATCCCTAAAGTTAAGAACCACTACTTTGTAATCTCCAGTGGACTAGAGACCTCCCTTTCATTTCACATGCGTACAGTTGACCCTTGAATAACATGGGATTTAGGGGTGCCAACCCCTTGCATAGATAAAATTGCACATATAATTTCTGACTTACCAAAAACTTAACTATTAATAGCCTACTATTGACTGGCAGCCTTATTGATAACATAAACTGTTGATTAACACATACTTTGTATTTTATATGTAATATATACTGTAATCTTACAATAAAGTAAGCTAGAGAGAATAAAATATTATTAAGAAGATCATAAGGAAGAAAAAGTACATTTATAGTACTGTATTGCATTTGTCAAAAAAATCTGCCTGTAAGTAGATCTGTGTAGTTCAAACACATGTTGTCATACTTTGAGCTGGACTTGCTCAGTTGGATAGAGCACAGAGTGGGAGGCAGACATCAAGACCAAGAAGAAAATTTACCTACCAGATTCTTGACCACTTCCATTGCAGTTATGGAATAACAATAGATTAGTTACAATAAATATATGGCATAGTCAGTTATGTAGGTTTGAGGAAAAGCAGTCAAGTGCCTCAACAGGTGTGGTGATAACGGGAACCATCAGCATGTTTGAGCAGAGCCCTCTAAAGTCAGACCAGCATTAGTTGAGGGAATTGGAGGCTATTGCCAGTCAAGGGATTCATTCCTACAGTGGGGAATGGCTGCAGAGACAAGAACCAGGCTGGTTTAGAAAAAAATATAGCTTTGCATTAGAAGTCCACCAGGAAACAAGGAAGGGTGGATGGATGAACAAAGAAAAAGAAGCAGACAGAAATGGAGAGACACAGAAAGAAAGGAAGACAACGATTGTTTCAAGACACTGGACATCTGATAATAAAGAATCAAGATTCCTGATAGATCAGAAACAAACAAGATCAGCTTTAAAATTGCCTCAGCTTAGTGCCTTAAGAAAACCCAGATGGAACCTGGAAAATTCCCTGAGTTGAGGAGACAGATGCTAATGTTCAGGGAGAACAAAGCAACTACAGTTTTCAGAATACTGAAAAGAAGACAGTTACAGAGACAGAACTCTGGTAATCTTCAGAGGGTGTCTCTTGGGTATCCAGCAGAAACTAAGAGAAACTGAGGAAAAGTCTCCTGAAAGGATTAAGTATGGTCCTTGGTGTTCACACAGCGCTGATAATAGTGCCTGATTCTACCAGCCAGGTTAGAAAAGCCCATATTGAAAAAGGCCTTTCCTCAGTAATGAGAATTAATTGGCCCTAGATGAACTCTGGACTGCTCTAGACTCACCCAACAAATCATAAAAGCAGTACCTAAAAGAACCAAACTTACCAAGGAATTTCATTGCATCCCAGAACAAAGATAAAAAATACTCATGAGAATGCAGAAATATCTAATACCCCACAAAGTAAAATTTCCCACAAAGATTACCAAACATATAAAATTGCAGAGAAACATGATATATAGTGAATAATAGGTTAACTGAATCAACCCAGAATTGACATATGTTAGAATTTGCAGAACAGGACATTAAAGCAGTTGTTATAATTGTATGCCATATACAATTCCATATTCAGTTCAAAAATTCAGCAGACATACGAAAGGTATAAAAAGGATTCAAATCAAACTTCTAGATATGAAAACCTAAATATATGATTTTTTAAAATACAATGAATGGAATAAATAGCACATTATACACAGCAGAATAAAAAATCAGTGTACATGAAGACATAGCAATATAAACTGATATACAGCAATATATAGCAATATAAAATGATACACAGACAGTAAATAGAAAAAAATTAAAGAGTATCTCTGAGCTTTGGGACCACTTCAAATGGCCTAGTATCTGTATATTTGGAGTCTTCAGATATAAAAATATTTGAGGAATAATAGTCAAAAGATGTCTGAATTAGAGGAAAACCATAAATCCACAGATCTAAGAAGCTCAGTGAACCCCAAGCACAAGAAACATTAAAACATTTGATCACCTAAGCATCTTGTGATCAAATTGCTCAAACCAGTGTTAAAGAAGAAATTTTGAAGAGTGACCAGAGAAAAGGACATATTACACAGAAAGGAGTTGATGTAGAGACCAAATAAAGATGCTTCAGACATACAAAAGCTGGAATAGTTCATCACTAGAACATTTGCCCTTTAAGAAAGTTGAAAATCCTTCAGACAGGAAAAAAAAATGATATCAGATTGAAATATAGATCTACACAATGGAATTAAGAGTACTTGGAATGATAACTACATGAGCAAATATGTAAGAGTGATGTTTTGTTATTTAATTTTTTATAAAAGGTAATTGGTTGCCAGGGGATGAAGGGAGAGAAGGATAAATAGAGCACTGAGGATTTTTAAGGCAGTGGAAATATTCCTTATAATACTATAATGGTGGATATATGTCATATATTTGCCAAAAACCATAGAATGTACAAATCTTAGAGTAAATCCTAATGTAATTTGTGGACGTTGGGTGATAAGGATATTTCAATGTAGGTTCATCGGTTGTAACAAATGTACCAC
Source organism: Prionailurus bengalensis (assembly GCF_016509475.1). Lineage (NCBI taxonomy): Eukaryota > Metazoa > Chordata > Mammalia > Carnivora > Felidae > Prionailurus > Prionailurus bengalensis. Next base: position 27,618,286 of record NC_057349.1, on the reverse strand, counting down.
CCTGGTAGATGTTGATAATGAGGGAGATTGTGTATGTGTAAAGGGAGGGAATGCATGGGAAATCTTTATTTTTTTATTTTTTTTATAATTTATTTTTGAGAGAGAGAGAGAGAGACCGAGGGTGAGTGGGGGAGGGGCAGAAAGAGAGGGAGACACAGAATAAGAAGCAGACTCCAGGCTCTGAGCTGTCAGCACAGAGCCCAGCATGGGGCTGGAACTCATGAACCACGAAATCATGACCTGAGCTGAAATCTGACACTTAACTGACTGAGCCACCCAGGCACCCCACAGAGGAAATCTTTGTATAAGTACACATAGAGCATTTACCAAGATAGACTGTATTCTGGGCCACAAAACAAATCTTAACATTTAAAAAAATGTTTTTTTAAATATTTATTTTTGAGAAAGAGAGACAAGTGTGTGAGCAGGGGAAGGAGCAGAGAGAAAGGGAGACACAGAATCCGAAGTAAGCTCCAGGCTCTGAGCTGTCAGCACAGAGTATGATGCAGGGCTTGAACCCATGTACTGTGGGATCATGACCTGAGCTGAAGTCAGACACTTAACCACCTGAGCCACCCAGTATACCAAATCTTAACAAATTTAAAAGCATTCAGGTTGTACAAATTATGTTCTCTGATCTCAATGTAATTAAATTAGAAATCATTAAACAGAAATATATCTGGAAAATACCCAAATATGTAGAAACTAAATAGCACACTTCTAAATGGTGTACCATATATAAAATAAAATCTACATTCTTTACCAGGACCTTTGGGACCCGTCTTCAGTTTTCTTTGCTATTGTCCCTTGGTTGACCATACTCAGGTCACACATCAGCCAAGCCTCTGATGATTTGGCATTCTCTGAATGTTCATGTCCTATATGTTGTTAAGAGTTCACTGGATATCTTTCTTCTGGGAAATTTTCTGCTTTGTCAATCTTTGTTTTCTGTCAGTCAATTTCCGCTTTAGAGTTTATCCCACATCATGATGAGCTTTATTTATGTTGTTTACTATTTCTTTTTTCACACTTGGACTCTAATTTTATAGGAAAAAGACATGTGTTTTTTAATTCCTATCTATCGTTTTGGCTACAAAAGAGTCACTCAAACTCTGGGCTTATTAACTGCTATGAGACAGATGAGGGAGAGAGCCTTCTCTTAGAATAGTGTTAGGGAGATGCTATAGAGTGATGACTGCAGACTCGGTAGTCAGACTGCCTACATTCAGGTTCCAATTCTCCCATTTTTTGGGGCTAAGGAACAAAAGCAAGTAACTTAATGTCTCTTAGCATCAGTTTCCTCATCTATAAAATGGGGACAATAAGAGTTTGACTAATAAAATTGTATTAAGGACTAGAAGAGCTAATATGAAAATAATGTATCATAGTGCACATCACCAGTAACTATTGCCCAAACATTATTTGTTACTGTATACTCACTTAATGAGGATCTCTTGAATATCGACTGGGAAACATTCAAATGGTGTATGAGATACAAGGGAATTAACATATTTAAGCACATAGTTTGTGTCAGATATAATGCTAGGCACATTCTGGATTTAAGTTGGTAGGGAAAAAAGAATGTTGAATAAAATTAAAACAGATATACAACATATCAGAATGTGTGGGGTACTGCTCAAGCAGAATTTATGAGGCAGTTTCTAGAAGTAAACACCTATATTAGAAAAGAAGAACTGTCTTAAATCAATTACCTCAGCTTTCGCCTGAAGAACCAGAAAATAAAGAGCAAATTGAAGGCAAATCAAGCAGAAAGAAGGAAATAATAAAGACCAAAGTGGCATGGAAACAGGAAACAAATAGAGAAAATAAATAAAAGATTCCTTGAGAAAATAAATAAAATTGATAAACTTCTAGCCAGACATATCGGGACAAAAGAAAGAATAAACAAATACCAATATTAGGAATGAAGGTAGTGGCATCACACTAGAGTTTAACAGATATTAAAAGAATTATAGGGGAATGTTATAAACCATTTTATGTCTATAAACTTGATAACTTTGATGAAATGAACTAGTTCCTTAAAAAAGACACTCTACCAAACTCAAGAAGAAATATATCACCTGAAAAGACCTATATGTGTTAAAGAAATTTAATTTTTAATTAAAAACCTTCCCCCAAGGAAACCTCCAGGTCCAGATGGCTTCAGTGGGGAATTCAGGGAATTCTAACAAACATTTGGGGAAGAAATATTACCAATTCTATTCAAACTCTTCCAGAAAACTTGAAAAAGAGGCAATACATCCCTACTTATTCTTTGAGCTAACATTATCTTGATACCAAAACTAGGTAAAAGCATTACAGGAAAAAAATATATAGACCAATATTTCTCATGAACATGAATACAAACATAATCACTTTATTTATAGATAACATAATCACCTATGTAGAAAATCTAATAGAATCTAAATTAAAAAGATGCTAGAATTAATAAGTAAGAATTAATATCAAGGATGCAGTGTAGAAGATCAATATTAAAAAATCAAATGCATTTCTATATACTAGAGATGAATAAACAATTGGAGATTTTAATTAAAAACAACACCATTTACAATGGCATCAAACTTATAACTAAATCTGACACAAGATGTGTAAGACCTATAAAACATTAAGGTCCTAAATTAATAGAGAGATACACCTTGCTCATGAGTTAGAAGACTCAATATTGTTAAGATGTTGGTTCTTCTCAAATTGATCTATAGATTTGAAGTAATCCCAAATTCCCAGCAGGTTTTTCTAAGCCTTCTGTTAAGGCCTTCCTTCACAAGTTCTATCCAGTTTTTTCCAGTGTCTACAATGAAACTCAAAATCAAAATCAAAGAAACCTAATCACTAACATATAACACATCTAAATCCTCTCTTGGCCATTCTTTTTTCTTTCATATATCACTGATTGGTATTTTTTATTTCTTTTTTGATGGATCTACTTCTGGGGAGAAGAAAAGAAAATTTGTTTGTTACAGGAAGATGGTTAACTTTCTTTTTTTTTTTTAATTTTTTTTTCAACGTTTATTTATTTTTGGGACAGAGAGAGACAGAGCATGAACGGGGGAGGGGCAGAGAGGGAGACACAGAATCGGAAACAGGTTCCAGGCTCTGAGCCATCAGCCCAGAGCCTGACGCGGGGCTCGAACTCACAGACCGCGAGATCGTGACCTGGCTGAAGTCGGACGCTTAACCGACTGCGCCACCCAGGCGCCCCAAGATGGTTAACTTTCATAAGGGAAGAAATAAAAACAAAAATTGAGACTAGCCAGATAAGAACGGATTTGGTCAATGAAGGTTAATCCAATGAGGACTGTGCCAATCAAAGGCCTTCTGAAGGATCCTGAGAATTTCATAATCATCTATGCAAAGCTTGGGAACCTGAGAGCCCTCATGTGATGCACAGGGTACCAGACAGCAGCTTCCAGTCTGCAGGTGAGCGAAGCTCTTCACCTCCTACCTTCCTCATGGCAAAAAGGGCACATGTTACACCAGTGCTTTCTAACCTGTGTCCATTAACATTCTGGCCTCCAAACTTTTTGAAGTGTATACTTCTTCTCCAGGAAAATCTTTGAATATCTATACCTAGTAAATGTATATCTATCTCTGTAAATTATATATATGTGTATGTTCAACCATATCAATATACTATATAAATTATAAAAGGTTACAGAAATGACTTATTTTTTTATTAAGTTGTTATTTTAATTCCAGTTAGTTAACACAGTGTTTTATTAGTTTCAGGTGTACAATATAGTGATTTGACAATTCCATGTATCACCTAGTGCTCACCATAACAAGTGCACACCATAATCCCCAACACCTATTTAACCCATCCACCTAGCCAGCCCCCCACTGGTAACCACCAGTTTATTCTCTGTAGTTGAGTCTGTTTCTTGCTTTGTCTCTCCTTCTCTCTTTTTTCCCATTTATATATTTGTTTTGTTTCTTAAATTCCAAATATGAGTGAAAACATATGTTATTTACCTTTCTCTGACTTATTTTTGCTAGCATTGTACTCTCTAGCTCTATCCACATCATTTCAAATGGCAAGATTTCATTCTTTTTTGTGACTGAATTTTATATATATATATATATATATATATATATATATATATCACATTTTCCTTAACCACTCATCAATCAATAGACACCTGGGCTGCTTCCATACCTTGGCTATTGTAAATCATGCTATTATAAATCTAGCAATGCACATAGCCCTTTGAATTAGTTATTTGTATTCTTTGGGTAAATACTTAGTAGTGCAATTACTGGATCATAAGGTAGTTCTATTTTTAACTTTTGAGAAAACTCCATACTGTTTTTCACAGAGGCTGCACCAGTTTGCATTCCCAACAACAGTGCATGCACAAGCGTTCTTATTTCTCCAAACCCTTGTCCACCCCTTTTGTTTCTTGTGTTTTTTATTTTAGCCATTCTGAAAGGTGTGAGGTGGTATCTCACCATAGTTTTGATCAGCATTTCCCTGATGATGAGTGATGTTGAGCATCTTTTCATGTGTCTGTTGATCATCTAGATGTCTTCCTTAGAGAAGTGTCTGTTCATGTCTTCTGCTAAATTTTTAATTGGATTATTTATTTTTTGGCTGTTGAGTTTTGTAAGTTCTTTATATATTTTGTATATTAACCCTTTATCATAAAAGTCAAGAAATGACTTTTTTAAAGGTGAGATAAAAACAAATAGATATTCTCACATTTTCTCTCCACATATCCACTCATCACTTTGGAGCACAGGTTCAGCCCTGGGACTCACAGTCCATCACTGCTGAAATGGATGGAGTGACCACATGAGCAGGGGTTCTTGAGGCTCCCACATGCCTCAACCAAATTGGCTTCACTTTTATCTGTCCTATATATTAGAGGTACACTGACTAAATAAATTTTGAAACCCATTAAACTAGATGTTGTCTAAAGGTTTTTTTTTGCTTGAAGAAACTATTTTCCTCATTACATTTCCTACCATATATAATATTATGCATTCTTCCTGACTGATGAAACATTAACTTTTTCAACTTTTGTTTTATTTTGTTTTTCAACATGACCAACCTCAGCTGTCACACTACGCTGTGAGGTGAAGTATAAAAGAAGCTGGGGCAGATGACCATTCCCATGAAAAGGATCAAAGAGAATTTTTTTAAACAGCTAAACATAGTTATGTGAGACCCACTGTATAAACCATTTCTGTTCATACCAAAACTTTCCTAAGGAAAACACCCAGAGGGACAATCAATTCTCAAATTAGATACAATCCTTAATGTAGCTTTCAATAAACAGCTCCAAGTGGCAAAAGTTATGGTGAAATTGGTAGTCCTAACAGAGTCTCTGGGAGTCATCCAGTGATGTTGTTAAATTACCAATTTATAAAAGGAAGGAAAACACAGCCTGTGTCCAGGAGCAGGTCTCCTGGATGTCAGCTGCACTTCAGGACAGAGTGGCCCTGTGCTGCATTTCTGGTTGGGCCCTCCCAGAAGGCAAGCAGGCACTGAGGGCCAGGGAGGCCATGTAACTTTTTGGGACTTTTATTCCAAGTTCCCAAAGGAAATTCAACAGGGCACCAAAATTCCTATTTCCTGACACTACAGTTTAGCCCCTAAAGTGAGGTTCTCTCAGAGTCAGCTCACCCTTAAGGGCAATCTGGAAAGGAAATGAGTGCTTTTCTTCTAAAATCAGGGTCACTGACCTCTTCATATTTAGCCAATAGCCTCCATACCAACTCATGAAAGTGTCTTCATGACTCTGCCATTCTATCATCTTTACAAGGAAGCCTGAGGTTTCCAGCCTCTGTTGAAGCCATCCTAACATTTTCTCCCTGCCCACTAGGGCTGGGAGAGTTAATGAGAGTGATGACGTGGGGATGGTGTGCATGAATTTAAAGTAGAATTATCCTGGGGCACCTGGGTGGCTCAGTCAGTTAAGCCTCCGACTTCAGCTCAGGTCATGATCTCAGTCATGGGTTTGAGCCCCGTGTCAGGCTCTGTGTTAACAGGTCAAAGCTTGGAGCCTGCTTCAGATTCTGTGTCTCCTTCTCTCTCTGCCCCTCTTCCACTCAAACTCTGTCTCTCTCTCTTTCAAAAGTAAATAAACATTAAAAATTTTTAAATAAAGTAAAATTATCCTTACATATTGGATTGTAGCTCCAACACGCTTATGCCATAATTAAAGGCATTGTAAAGATAGCTAATGTTTTTGTTTTGCCCCATGTCTCCTGCCCCTTTGTGCATCCAAAAGTAGGCTTGCATCCAAAAGTGGGCTCACAAGACATGGGCCCTCCCTGAGTGTTTGAAGGAAGCTATTGACTGGCAGTTCAATTGTCCATATACCAAAAAGTGCCAGACTTCATGGAACAGGTCTACAGATCAATTCAAAGTGACTGCTGAAGGCAAAGCCTCATCTTTTCTGCCAAGAATTCCCCTTTCCACATCAGAGGAAAATGCTTAAATTCCTTGAAGATATGTGCAAAATGATTCCCTTCCAGCTTGCTGTATCCAGAAATGAACTCACCAGATACCTTGGAGGCAGTGGCCAAATACAATACAACAGGATCCACCAACTGTGAGGGAAGCTTGTTCTCTCTCCCTGAAGGTGTTAGAAAACCAGTGTATTAAATATAACCCCCAGCCATTGTCAGGGTATAGGACAGGAATAGGGGACAGGCCAGTGTTCATCCCACAGTCATGCCCTATGTGTGTGTGCCCACACACATGCACACAGAGACAGAGAGAGAGAGGGAGAGGCACCCTCTTCTTCCCCTACCAGCTCTTCCTCTCCAAAATGATTCTCTCTCCCTGTATCTCACAAGCCAGTCAAGATCCTCTTCATTGATGAAACATCCAACTTCTGCTTGGAAAAGAGAGGTAGTGTGGTTTTGTTGGTGAAGTTGAAACCAAAATTACAGACCTTGGGTGAGAATGTTGCCATCTGACTTTGCAGAGACCCATGCATTTCTAGCCTCCACTGTCTTACTCAGGGTCCCAAGCACCCCACAGCTGCTTAGACCCTACAGGGGCTGTTGGCTTGCCTTGAGGGGGAACCACCCAAGGCTACTCGTCTCCCTGCTGGGGTATGGCAGCCTTCCATTATATGGCCATTCTCCTCTCTGGGATAAGTTTCTGGATGCCCAAGGAACATATCTCTGGATAGTATGATAGGAGGAGTAGGATTATAAATGGTCCTATTATCATCTCACCCTTCATCTGGAGCCCCACTGTCACAGCATATTGGCTACAGACTTCACTCTCATTTCCAGAGGACTTCCTTCCTGAAGCACAGCCTCCCCTCCCCCAGTCTGTGGCAGCCTCTGTCCTGACTTGCTGGAAATGCATTGAAATACTTGGGCTATCCCTATCATTACCTACATTTTTATTGCAGCTGAATAACAAAAAAAGGAAGACTATCAGTATTGACTGAGTAGGTAGGTGAGACCTGTGCATGGAATATCTCCATGAAGAAAAATTCTCCAAATGTACATACAAAGACTACCAAGAAAATGTGGCCATATTGTAAACTCCTGTAGGATGAGGGCCAGGCCCTCTTTATCACCATGCACCCACACTTAGACCTCTTACAATTGTGAAGATGCAATAGATACTTCTTTTTAAGAAATTTTTTTCTTTTAAGATTTATTTATTTTTAAGAGACAGAGAGTGAGTGGAACTGAAGCAGACAGAGAAGGAGACACAGAATGTAAAGCAGATTCCAGGCTCTGAGCTGTCAGCACAGATGCTGATGCGGGGCTCAAACCCACCTACCATGAGATTATGACCTGAGCCGAAATCAGAGTTTTAACTGACTGAGCCACCCAGGCATCCCTAGATACTTCTTGAGTTAATGAGCAAAACAGCCTATGAAGACCGTGGAGCTTTATCTGAGATGTGTTCTCATGAAAACTTGTTAAAACCTTCCATGGAAATGTCCAAGTTGTTGAACAGTATTCTAGAAGACCTCCATGCACTCACCTCTGCCCCTAAGAATGGCAGCACAGCTTCAAAGTAGCAACCTTTTTTCTTGGAGTCATATGTTGGCATATTTTATGTAAAAGTTTCCTATTCACAGGAAATGTCAAGAGAACTCTAAAAATTAACCCCCAGAGCAGAATATGAGCATAGCTAATTTAGTGTATCATCTGTTTCTTCATTTGAGGGAACTAATGATTGGAGGCATCTCTAAACACTGACCCCATGTTTTTGTCTCTGCTGATTCTATGAAGCCCACACTGGGAGGTATTTGGTAGGACAATGCATCCAGAAAAGCCTGAAAAACTAGAGGAAAAATGGCAATAAAAGTAAACAATGGAGTGAGCTCATCAGGCCTTGGTGACCCACCTCCAAAGCTTTCCTAATTAATACGGGTGAAAAAATGACAGTCATCCACATTGTAAATACCCATACTTCAAAACTGTAAATAAAAAGCTTATTTAAATTATTACAAGCCTATTTTTAATATAAAATTTGTGCATACAATCTGTAACTTAATGGCTTTCTCATTCCTTCTCTTGCTCATTTCTTTCTTCACTTTCTCCTGGTCCTTTTCTATTCTGATAAGAGAGGCTTGACTTGGCTGGCAATGGCAAAGCAGGTGTTTCCATAAGGCCAAGGAAAGTTTTTTTACGTGATTCAAGGCATGCAATGAGAATTATTTTTGGCTGTATAATAATTAGTAACTTTATGTTCACATGTTTATCAGATTTACCGGCGAACAATAAATTCATGAGACAAATATTTATTGTTTATGATACACAACTGACTACTTTGTTGTATTTTGCCTTAGTTAAGACTGTAGATAGCTATATACAGGAGAGTTGTACAAACATTTTCTATAAAGGGCCAGAGAGTCAAGATTTTAGGCTTTATAGGCCATAAAATCACTGTAGCAACTACTAAAATCTATCTATGCAGTGGAAAAACAATAAAAACTCACTGACAAAAGCAGACAGTGGGCCAGATTTGGCCTGCTGCCATAGTTTACTGAACCAAATCTACAGAAACCTCACTCCTTCAGCAACCTCAGCTACTGAATAAGAATTTAGAAACAAGAGAACAGAAAACAAAAGCCTCCAAGCAGCCAAAAGAGACATCAACAGTTTTGTGAACCAAAACTTCCCTACTTTATACATAGAATAGCTGCTCAAGTCCACAGTCCCAACTGATTGATTTATACTTTTTAAAATGTTCTTATAAGCTGCATGTACTTATTCTACGTATTTTCGTAAAGTTGTTTTGTTTTGTTTTGTTTTGTTTTGTTTTTTACTGGCACACAGCCACACCTTTTGTTTATGTATCATCTATGACTGTGTTCCTGCTGTAATGGCAAAGTTGGGTGGTTGGAACAAAGACCCTGTGGTTTTCAAAGCCTGAAATATTTGCTATTTGGGCTTTTAGAGGAAAAGTTTGCCAGCACTGCCTTATATTAACATTTTGAGGACCAGACTTTGGAAAACCCTAACCTTGAATATAGTTGTTCATTGTATCTCTCCTTTAACGTATTTAATAAAAAGGACCTGCTGTCTATATATGTTTATAAATATAAAAGTTCCAGAAGGAAAACAAATAAGGACCTAATAATTAAAAACAAAGTCCAATTAAGACAGCTCAAATACTAATCAATAGTTAAATCTTATACAAATATTCACTTGGCATATTGACTCAAACTCTCTTCAAATAACAATTCCAGCTTTAACACTAATTATGACAATTATATTTGCTTTAGTAATAGCTACTTTTTATCTTCCTTCAAGTAAATTAAATGTACATGCAAATATTCATTAAATGCCATATATTTTTTAATCCTTTGACCTTTTAAAACTTATCAGATAACTTTTTTTAAGGATGGGGCTCTTTGGAAGAAGGCAGCAAAGGCAAGGTCATTGTGAACTCCCACCAAAAGGAGATAAAAATTAGATAATTATTAATAAAATTAGTTTCAGGCTGTTAAATAGAAATATTGCTCAAATCATGAAAAAAATGCCTACAAATACTATTTGGAATTTGGTGCAATAATAGAACATAAGGATGAATAGAAACCAAGAGGCAAATCCAACCAGTCCTAAGGCTGAACAAACTTAACAGATGAGTTTCCATAGTAGCTAATACTCAACCTCAACTTACAAATGTGTTTCTGCCTGTCTCAGCACTTCTAATGGCTATATAGGATAAAATATGTGAAAAGTAGCAAATCCTCAAAAAGGTAGGAATGGGCAATTGTTCAAAAAATAGCTAACAAGTTTGAATTTGAAAACCATGGCATCTGTGTGGTCCCTTTTTAGCTTGATTACTTCTCATCTTCCTTCCCTCCACACACCTGCACTATCTTCCTCTGTCTTTCCCATTTGCTCCCTCCTCTCCTACTCTTTCCTTTATTTGTGCTACTTTCTTTTCTAGTTTTCTGTCTCCTCTCTTACTTGCCAGACGTCTCCCTGCCTACTGGTTCTTGGTCATCCTGGCAGAGCAAGGAGTTCAGCAGGGCACCCCTCAACTCATGAGTGGGATGGGAATAGAATTCCCACTTTCCCTTGATTAAAATCATGGAATAGGATGTCACATTTATCTAGATTTATCCAGAAATAGATGTTTTATGACACTGTTTTTTAGGCAACAAAACATGTCCTGTTTTATAACATTTTAAGGCTGACTGACTGATGAGTGTTTAACTATATTTACTGTAACCTGTTTAATAAAAGTTATTTGAATTGTTATCTAAAGTCCTTTGTCCCTTCAAAGAACTTAAAATCCAATTGAAGAGACAAAACTAAGGTAAACATTTTAGAGAACAGTGAATATTTCAAAGGTACTCAGGGTAAAGTGAATAACGCATGCATCATTCTACGTGCCTTCAATGACTGTCTTGAAGTCAACTTCTCCCATCAAGCCTCTAGCCCTTCTCAAGTGAAATTCTCAAGCAGGGTTTGATAACCTGAAGTCCATGGACACTCAGTATGACCATGATCCCCTCTGAATATACAGTTTTGCGTTTATGTGAGCAGTTCTGAGGGGAAAGTCAATAGCTTTCATCAAATTCCTGTAAGTGCCACATTTACCCCATATACACACACAGGCACATACATGTACATACACACAAAGAATCTGCTATAAAGTTTGAGTGTATTTGAGTGAGGGTTTTGTAAGAAATATAAGATGAGAGGTAAACAGAGATATAAGGATAAGTAAGTAGTCACTGGAAAAGAAAGTCATATGCATGTGAGAAACACTGAGAAAAGCCTTTGGCCTCAGTAACAGTGCCTTTCAGGGAGTGCAGGAAAGTAAAATCACAGACAAGATTATAGGAGCCCAAGAAAGCCTAAGAGGGTCAAATATGGTGTAAGAGGAAAAAGACTCATTAGAGTTTTCCAAGTAGAAGAATCTATTGAGGAAGTATGCAGAACTCACTAGGCAAGAAGAACATGGATATAGAGAGCCCCTCCTGGAAACCTTCCTATCAGGTAAGGCTAGGGAACATCTCCTGTAGATAGCAAGATTAAAAAAAAGTGGAGCTGAACTTTACAATGTGTCAGAACGTACACAAAAATTAATTTTTAATACAAAAACTGAAACATTCTTTTGACCAAATATGTTCAAAGGTAGTTTTTTCTTTGGCTATACTACAGCTGAAATTTGCCAATATGACAGGATTTTTTTTTTAATAGAACGTGATACACTCAGAGTAAGTTTACAAATAGCATATGCCTCTTGTTTTTTTTTTTATTTCCAGATCATTTTCTTGAACATCTTCCAAATATTTAGTTATAATATCAATGTCCTCAACTACCATGAAGAAAAAGCAGTTATACTGGAAAGATGATGTTGACAGCTTACATGGGGTCCAATTTTAAAGCACTTTAGCACTGAGGGAATATCATTTAAGACATAGCTGGGAGCTTGAATTATTTAAAAAATGTCCCAAGGGAACTACTGAAAGATGTTTAAGCACCTATACTCATCGGCAGCTACTGAAGTGATGAAAATTTTAAAACAGAAATGTCTTCAGCTATAAAAACAACTTTTTTATTCTTTTGAATTAATTTAGTTAAAATTGAAAAAAATTATTTAATGGTTTGAAAAATAAGTAAACTTGTCTCTCTTTTCTGGTTTAAAGATAAGAAAAAAAGGGGAAGGGGAAGAAGATCAAGTAAACCCCATAATTCATCATTATATATGTCTATGTTGTCCTGGAAGAAAGCCCATTTGAGTTATATTGTAAAGAATCATACGTAACATTTAGAAATATGAAGCAGATTAAAAAATCCATATGGTGTTTTTATAAAAATAAACATGAAGGAAATATATAGAATATGTAAGCCTGCTATTTTCAGCTAAGCAAAATAATTTAAATGTATATTATTTAATTGTGACAGTGGCTGTCTTCTTGAGTACAGTGTGTAAAAATATTCTTTCCAAATGCATGATTAATATGTTTAATGAGAGACATATCACCTTGTAATGACTTAACAAGTATCTACCTCAATTAGTAACTATACATACATAAGCCAAATTAATATCATGCTTCCTCATTTAACTGCAGATTTAATCTGAAAAAGTAATTAAATAAGCACTATTTTAAAGTGGACAGTGTATGCCTTCATTTTTCCTCCTCCTCCTCCCCTTTTTCTTTTTTCTTCTCCTTCTCTTCTCCCTTCTCCTTCTCCCACTCTTTTCCCTCCTTTTTCCTAAATGAAAATTTAGGAATCAAAAGGCTTTAAATCAAATCTACCTAAGATCAAACTTGTTTATTAACTCTGGCAATCAACAACTTAGAGAAATTTATGTGCTGATTCCTAGGAAAGTCTGATAGATGAGATAACCATTTGTCTCAGATTTTTATTCTTGGAGGCAAAATTCTGACCTAGGTAAAGCCTAGAAGTGCCTGGAGCTCTATGGTTCTGTGAGTCTATAACCCAAAAAGAATGTCCTCAGAACTTTGAGCTAACCATGTTAAAGTATGGATTCCAGAAAATGTTCATCTCACCATTGAAAAACAAGATCTGTAAATTATTACACTATACAAAAAATTTAGTAATTTAAAAAATTTTCAAAAGACCAATTCTTCAATTCAAAGCAAAATGAAAAGAAAATGTCTGGGTTGATTTCAAGCCAAGCTTTTCAATGCTGCAACTCTGAGAATATTGGAATTGCTTCTAGAAAGAAATAGTGAGAACTTTACTGCTTGAGACATTTCTGATGAAGCTTGATTAAGCCCTAAGGGGAAATATGGCATTTTCCTAATAACTGAGAATGGATTTTGTGAATTCTTAGACCCTTTTCCTGGCCCTTTCGTGATTATATAAAGCCAATGGCAAAACAAAGCTGGTTCACTCTGTGAATGTCTTTCCTGTGTTTTCTCCTCCCTCTACAAAGCCCTTTCCCTCTCCTAACATCTCCACCCACTTCCACAAAAAGAAGTATTCATTGGCTGAACCCACCCTTGTAGCTGAAAGAAGAAAAAAGAGAAGTTGTTTTTTCACTCAATGTTATAAGAAAGAGACAGAAGCCATGTTAGACTTTGCAAGAGCAACATGACCAGTATATGGGCCACTGAATGGTTTCCAAGCTGTAAGCATTTGTCTGTGTAGGGCTGATCACCTCATTCTCCATAAGAAAAGCAAGTTGAGTCTACACATCAATACTATTTGTATGTGATTACCCCAATTTGGCAAGTCCAGGACAGTTTCATATATTGAAGATTATGTGTTTTGACACAGTAATTATCCTTTTCTACCAAAACAATCATTCTCAAACTTTGTTAGGAATCAGAATTACCTAAGCACCCACTAAGTAGTAACAACTAGCTTTTATTGAGCACTTACTGCCAGACACTATTTTCATTGGTTGATTTTAATTTCTGTACAAAGTAATAAAAATTAAGCAGTGGTGTGCTGGTAAATATTTAATAACAGTTCTAGGAAAAGTTGAAATCTCTGATTCATAGCATTTGCCAATTTATGTCATGTAAATACACCTATTATGACAGGTCTCAAGCTATCAATGTGACATCACTAAACCAGAGTAGGGAAGAGATGCCCATGACTGGCTCTTCTCCCAATTTTACTGATGAAGAAACAGAGACACTAAGTCCCAGACTTTCTAAACAAGATTTCTCAAATAGTAAAACCTGGACAAAAATATTTTTACTCCACTGGCTCCACTAACAGGTCTGATTTCCTTAAGGTAGAGAACTCTGCTAAGGGCCACATTGGTGTGTGGCCCACCACATCAGCTTAGAGACAAAAGAACCAGGGCTCAGAGTGAGTGTTTGTGTTCTTGGCTCAGCCAGTTTCCACTAAATTGTGTGCAAAGGATTTGGACCACATCAGAAAATGAAAGCAGTAATTCTAGGGCCCAAAGGAATAGCAAAACTCTACCTCAATGACATAGTGAAAGTAATATTTTAGAGTCTAGCCATCCATCTCCCCAAGTACCAAAGGAAGAAAGAAAACTAGGAACTCCCTTAGGGGTCTTTTACCACTTCCTAATGACAGTTATTTTCAAGTTTCTTGGACTTAAGACTGTTTTATATGCTTAAAAATTATTAAGTGCCCTATCAATTATTATGCATGTGCACACACACACACACACACACACATGCGCGCATTTTAAATATTTAATCCATTTATTTCAAATAAAAAATAAATGTATTACATGTTAACATATATACCTTGATGAAAAAAAAACTGTTTTCCAAAACCAAACAAAAAATGTGGCATTGTTTACATTGTTGCAAATCTCATTTATTTATGTCTGGCTTAATAGAAAACAGTTGGGCTTACACATCAGCTTATTCATTTTTTGCAATATGTTGTTTCAGTTCAAGTATGAAATAATATGAAGAAAATCCAATCTCACTTATATACAAATATGCAGTGGGGAAAGGGGGAATGTTTTTAATGCTTTTTCAGACAGTTGTGGATATTCTTTGATAAGACATCAAAAACTGACAAGTGGTATTTCTTAAAGAGGAGTTGTAATGCAGAACCTGAAACCATATCAAAGAACTTTTCATACTGTTACCTTAAAATCCATTTGTTTCCCTTGCATGATTTCAAAACATCATTCACTGGTTATTTGAAAATATGGGTTCACTGAGCTATACAGA
Organism: Prionailurus bengalensis; assembly: GCF_016509475.1. Classification (NCBI taxonomy): domain Eukaryota; kingdom Metazoa; phylum Chordata; class Mammalia; order Carnivora; family Felidae; genus Prionailurus; species Prionailurus bengalensis. The sequence goes on along the minus strand of NC_057349.1, from coordinate 27,603,182 downwards.
TCTCCAAATGCTGAACATTTTATTACATAATATTTAAAAATGACCTCTAATAATACATTATCTTATTGGAAATATCTTTAAGTATTAGGAAGCTGTAAAGCTTATAGCAATGAATAAAAGTTTTCCAAAATTATAGTTTTCTCTTCAAATCTCAAAGTTTATATCATTGGCAACAAATACAATTTGTCTCTTCCTTAGAGAAACTAGTGTCCTTCATTTTTGAGAAAATATCTGTCACATACTCAACTCTAAACAGCCATATTTTTGTCAGTTTTCTTGCACATAAAAATACTGTCCATGAAGAACGCAGCTAGTTTAGCTCAAGTTCAGTTCCACACATTGCTTTCTTCAAGATGACCGCTGCAGCTCAGGTATGCAGTAGAAATGCTTGATGGAGAATTCCCATTCCATCACCCAAAATGTGAAGAGGATCTGTCCTCCAGGGACAAGATGAAACACCATCACTGATTTTTTTACTGTTTCATTAAGGACATTCTTAGATGAAACTAGTTTTGTCTTTGCTGGTTTGTTTTTCACTGGGAAATTGTGAAGAAATATAATGACCAGAAACAAGCATTTTGTCCACCCCTGCTTTGGCATCGTTGGTGCAACAGCAAAAGGGACCAAGTGTCCCAGGCCCCCAAAGGTCTGCAGACCCCACTTGGAGAACCACTGTACAGGGGAAGCAAGAGAAGCTTTGGTGAGAAAGGAGACACAGATTGAATACTCAGTCCCTCTGGTATAAACTGTGCTAAATTGGGAGTTAAGAGGCCTGAATCGTGTTTATTAATTAAATTTAGATAGATCAGTTAACTCATTTATGACTAATTTTTCTCTTTCATGAAATTTTTCTCTTTCAGAAAACTGGAACAAATAAATCTTGTAGGTCATGAACATTTAGCTCCCAACCACCACATTGAAATTCAATAATTTGATCTTAAATTCCAAGTACAAGGATCAGCAGACCATATAATTCTGCACTACACTAGCCATGCTAGATACCAGGAACCTCTCAAAAGCCAAGAAAGGTGGGAATCCGGACTATAGTCTACCTCTTTCCAGACACTTGCAACACAGATGATATTGACAACACAGACCCCAAACTGAAATAATCTTGGATCTATCCAACACTCTATAGCCTCTTTTTTCTCATCTTTCAGTGGGAAAAATAATAGTACCTATCTCCTCCATATATGATAACAATTAAATTGGATAATGCATCGAGAATGCTAGTGCATTGCCTGGCACTTAATGAGTACCCTCTGCTGGCCAGCTATTGTTAAGCAGTTATTAAAGCAAGGTTACCACCTTCTCACATTTTTTAAAAAGTCATACAAAAGAGACCAACAATATTTTCTGCCTTCACACACTAACAAACAGAAGGAAAATTCCACCCAGAAAGGTGTGTGCTGATGCCAAGAAATGGAGCTGCATAATAGTGCTTAATGATGCCCAGTATAAACTACCAGGCTGTGGGTTATGTAAACTCTGCTAATTTATTAGAGAGGGAGTGGCAGATAAAGGATTAAGGTTGATTTGTTCATGTCTGGGACAAGGAAAATGTCATGATTTTCAAGTCTAACCATGTCAAACTATGACGGTTAAATGGACGAACCTAATGATAATCTCCAAAATAGCAGGGCAGGCAGTGAGCAGGAAGGAGAAGGGCTTGGCTGAACAGAAAAGCACTAGGTTGCTTCCTCATGGTATTAATATGAGATTTTCCCTGAGCTGAATTTTTCCTTAAACACAAGCCTTCCTCAAATAATTGTTCCTCTACTCCAGCCACCGGCCCACTTGGCTGTAGCACCAGTTCCCCTGCTAGCTCTGAGGAGGGAGACCCCATCAAGTCCTCCAAATAAGAATGTCCTAACCAATATGTATTTGGGTGGGGTCTTGACAGACACACAGATTTCCAGAAAATGGCATTTATAGCAAGTGGATAGAAGTATGTTTTCATCTGTAACCAGAAGGAAGAACAGAAAATAGATATCATTTCCTTGTAAAAAAAAAAATTGAGAGATTATCTATGGGTTAGGGAAGTACATAGTTGCAAGTAACAGAAAACTGAACTATAATGGCTTTAAAAGAAGGGTTCACTTTTCAACTTAATACAAAGTTTCAATGTAAGCAGTTGTTAGTGTTAATTCAGCAACTCCAGTAATACCAGGGCTTATGTCTCTTTCTTTCCCTCACGGTTGCAAGATAGTTGCAAAGTTCCAACCATGACATTCACATTTAAGGCAGGAAGCAGAATAAAAGACCATATAAGCTGTATCTGTCCCCTTTTTCAGGAAAGAAGAAACATTCCCAGAGATTGACAGTAGATCAATGTTTATGTCTAATTGGCTTGAAATTTTATATATCTGTCATGGTGACAAATGTGTCACCCCTACTTATAAAAGAGGCTAGAAAAGTAAGAATTTAAGATTATATCTTCCTCAAATTTTTGTAATCCCTTTAGCAAGAAAGTGGAAATAAATATAGTAGAGGTAACAGATTTCAAGTAAACTTCAATAGCATTTTCATCATGAACACACTTGAATTCATTATGCACAGCCACCAAAACTGATGGTGAATTTAGTGGGAACAGTATATAGTTATAAGGTTGTTTCTTTTCAAGTTTTGACTATGATAAATTCTTATTATTCTCCAGACACCAGGATTATTATCTTCTTTCCCCTGAGTCAGCCTGTTTGGTGGAAAAAAAACAACTTGAAGAAAAAACTAAGTCTCTAAAACTCACCCTAAGCTGAAAGAAAACCTATTATAAAATCAAACATAGGCCTGTTTATTTTTTCATGGTACCTTCCTATTCTGAGGTCTCTGGGTTTAGGTAAGAAGAACAGATTTTACTATATAGGGCTAAACTTTGAAAAATTACATTTTTGGCAAAACAGGTGGAGGAATATTACATTTGTTAGGGTTTACCTGTATTAAATGTCTCAACCATGTTTGGGAAAAAAGACAAATACTCCTCATCCTTCTCAGAGACCTCATTGAGGTTTTTCAGGCAGATAAGCACACTATATGCTCTTAAGTATGTATGCTTTTAATAAATCTTAAGCTAATTTTCCAAAATGAAGGATGAAAAACATGTTCATAAAGTATTAGAGCAAATGATGCCACCTCTTGAACTATAGGTGTGCATATCACCTTGGAATTAAGAAAGAATTCCAAGATTTAATTCCTTCTCCTTGAAGACTGGCTTCATGAAGTAGGGAGGGAAAGATCAAAGAAAATACAACAGATATGCCCCACAAGTAGATAATCCAACCTATGGGACCAAAAAGAGGAGATAAGCAATCATAAACAAAGGAAGAGAGGGGGGATGAACTAAATAACAGCACAAGGAAAACTGAGGGACATCATCCTATATTAACAGCAAGTTCAATGAAAAAGAAGGCAAGTGAGAGAATGGCCAAAGGGGGAAAATAATAATAGAATATCTGAGTTGTAAAATCCCAGAAGTTATTTAGTAAAAACCATTCATTCACAGGAGGTGAAACTGAGATCAGAAAGGTTGAGAACTTGTATTAAGATCATGGAGTTAAAATAATGGTGGAGCCAAAAGCAACACCCAAGTTCTGGGAAGTGCTGTGTCCCTTGAAGACTAAATGGATGAACACAGGAAATGAATGCAATGAGAGGCCATAGGGTGAGAGGTAAACTGGATTTCCTGTAACCAAAAATAGTAATGAGTGGGAGCAAGTAACATCACAAAGTGATTGGGTATGGCAAGACTACTTACTGTGACTTTAATTTGGACTATTTTGCTGTACAAATATAAGTCTTCCAAAGCATTGGTTTATACTCTTGAATTCCCAGTGCATTCTTCTGGCACAAATCACAAATTTAGGTTGATTGGCAATATGGTATCTATAATGAGAGTCTCTAGACAGTAGTATGACATTCAATGTCATCAGCACTAGGAGGGGCATATGGGCCTCATTCAGAGACTTCACATTCTCACTCCAAGGAAAGAAGAGGCAGAAACCAGCAGCCACATCTTAAATTCTGAAATGTCTCCAATGAAATAATGAGACCCACAATGGACTTTCAAACCCTAATAGAAGGGAGACATCTGAGCACATCCAGTGCTAACATCCCTCTCCCACGGCCATGGACCATGTGCAGCTAACACACAGCCAGCCAGCAAAGGCAGCACAACCTTTCATGAGGTCAGCTCACAGAGAGCAAGAACATTATGATGAGCTGTAATATAATGTTATGTACTCTCCTGTTCTTTTTCTATCCTTTTCTTTGACTGACAGTTGCTACATCTTGAATAATTACACTTAATGATTTACTTGAGTGACTGCTGGGTCAATTTCCCTTTTAAGTTGTACATGCTTTTCATTCCAAGCATATAAATAAAGAAGTCGAACCTAAGGTTTTCATGTCAAGCATTAATAGAGTCAAACCATGTATTATGTAACTTAAATGCTTAAACCTAACAGATTAATTAGTTTTCTCCCCTGAAATTCTGCAAATACTGTACGCAAATATTACACATGCAAAGACTTCCATTACATTATTTAGATGTTTGCAGTCTGTATTACTTAATAACCCTCAGGGACATTTATAGTGGCTACTAATACATAAGGCTGGGGAAAAAGAAAGAGAGGAAAGATGGGGGAGATATCTAGAGATAATATAGCAAACAGAGGAAGAGAGGAAGATGAAAGCTGAGAGACATATGGCTGAACATCTAGAATCATAGTACATCTCTGTAGCGCGGGCCTCATAGCTCTGGGGTAATTTTGAAACGCTCTTTGTTGTCAGGGTCTTTGCCACCTGAAAGCTGAACTTGATAAATGGACATAAAACTTCCACAGAAACTCACAGTTAGTGAAACATTTTGCAGAGTTCAACTTTCTTCAGAAAACTCCCAGTGCAACAGGGATTATTAAGCTTCCATCCTGAAAAACTACACAGATCTTTCACTCTGACATACTTCATGAGCCGGTTATACTTTGACTCTTGGAAATACAAAACGCCGGTTTCCAGGCTAGGGAAGTTGCTTGAACACAACTTTTTATTCCTGTGGAAATCTTACTAAAACTAGTTAAGGATTTTTTTTAAACATATGAACCCACAAGATGGAGAAAACAGGAGAAGAGAAAATAGCCATAACATGTTGGAATCTGTAAAGCTCATGTAAAAGTGATAATAAATAATGAACAGAATGAAGAAAGTTAAATACTTATCCAGCAGTGGGAAAAGGCTAAAAATCAACCCTAATTATATTGTGAAATTACCAAAGGTTCAGGAGCTTTTGTAACAACCAGAATTGGGAATAAAAAGGAAGCTCAAATAAGGAAGATTAAACATCAACTTTCTGAGAAGAAAATAGAGTCACTGGTCACCTTTCCTTCCAACCTTGTGACAGTGGGTGACTAAAGTGATAAAAGAGGAATTTTGAGCAGAGAGGTCAAGCACAGTTGAGGTCCTGGTTACTGCCTACAGAACAGGGGCAGTTGAGAGCCCCTCCAGCCTTCACCCCCCTTCTGTATCCAGACTCTCAATATACTACTTCAAATTGATAAACTTTAGGTTGTTCCATAAGCCATAAACCCATCCCAATGTACTATAATGAGGCCCACATTTCTTCATATTTCCCCCTAAGGTTATCAGAAGACACCATCAAATTCCATGCCCAAACTGAGACTCATTTAATGTAATTACACAACCTGTTGTTCACTTATTTGGGATTTTAATTCCCTCTTAATTATCTTCTATCTGTCTTATTCCTTTGAATTTTAATGTCACCCTCCTCCAAGTAAAGGTCAGGTATAAATTTAGGATTAAATAGGCTGTGTTGACACTTTCACCTCTTAGCATGACACCACCTGCCTCAGGCTCAGAGTCTATACATACCACATGGAACTTACTCTAAACATCACTTTGAAAACCTCTTGCCACATCCTTAGCATTTCCTAAGCCACAGCTTAGTCTCTGCTTTTGCTCTCCCAGCACTAATTGTACAAGTCCACTTTTCCTTTTGATGGTGGGCTCCTTCTTTTATCTTCTGTAAGTACCCTTTCAAAATCTAAGTTACCCAACAGTTCCTGGTGTCAGAACACCAGTTTTTCTTTCTTGCTGAGATCACATATGATTATATTTTCAACCATAATGTTTTAAAGCCTCCAGGCTTCTTGAGCCAATTCTCCTCTCAATCTCTCTGGCCATCAGATCACAAATGATCTTTCCTCTGAACCAGGTTTTGTCTGTCTATGCCCAAAGCCTTCTGCTTCTTTATTACAAAAGCTCAGAAAACCTAATGAATCAGGAGAACAGATAGGACTGAGGTCATTAAGAGGCCAAGTAAGCCTTTCTAGAACTTGACCCTGTGGTTTCAGATGCCTGGAGGCTTCTAAAGTTGTCTGAGACCACTGGCCAAGCCCACCACTTCTCCCAACAGTGTCTTGTCTAGAAATAGAACTACCAGTGTGATAGAGCTGTAGTCCATTATGTAAACTCAAAGAAAAAAAGCCAGATGCAAACACCTGCTGACTCATCCCTACCCATTCTGGTTATCTACTGCTGCATAAAGACCCAGCATGCGGGGCGGGGGGGGGGGGGGGGGCGGTGCTGGAAGAAGATGGCGGCGTAGGAGGATGCTGGGCTCACCACGCGTCCTGCTGATCACTTAGATTCCACCTACACCTGCCTAAATAACCCAGAACACCACCAGAGGATTAGCAGAACGGAGTCTCCGGAGCCAAGCGCAGACGAGAGGCCCACGGAAGAGGGTAGGAAGGGCGGCGAGGCGGTGCGCGCTCCACGGACTGGCGGTAGGGAGCCGGGCGGAGGGGCGGCTCTTGGGCCAATCAGAGCCCCCGAGACTAGCTTGCAAAAGCAGAGGGGCCGGACAGAGGGAGTGTGTTCCCACAGCAAGTGCGACTTAGCGTCTGGGAGGTCATAAGTTAACAGCTGTGCTCAGAAAGCGGGAAGGCTGGAAGACAAAGGGAGGGAGAGCTGCTGAGCCCACAGACGACAGAGCTCAGTTTGGTGGGGAACAAAGGGGCTCACCAGCGCCATCTCCCCCGCCCATCCCCCAGCCAAAATCCCAAAGGGAACCAGTTCCTGCCAGGGAACTTGCTCCTTTGGCGCAAACACCCAACTCTGTGCTTCTGCAGAGCCAAACCTCCGGCAGTGGATCTGACTCCCTGCGGCTGCCACAGGGCCCCTCCTGAAGTGGATCACCCAAGGAAAAGCGAGCTAAGCCTGCCCCTCCTGCCCCCATGCACCTTGCCTACCCACCCCAGCTAATACGCCAGATCCCCAGCACCACAAGCCTGGCAGTGTGCAAGTAGCCCAGACGGGCCACGCCACCCCACAGTGAATCCCGCCCCTAGGAGAGGGGAAGAGAAGGCACACACCAGTCTGACTGTGGCCCCAGCGGTGGGCTGGGGGCAGACATCAGGACTGACTGCGGCCCCGCCCACCGACTCCAGTTATACACCACAGCAGAGGGGAAGTGCCCTGCAGGTCCTCACCACGCCAGGGACTATCCAAAATGACCAAACGGAAGAATTTCCCTCAGAAGAATCTCCAGGAAATAACAACAGCTAATAAACTGATCAAAAAGGATTTAAATAATATAACAGAAAGTGAATTTAGAATAATAGTCATAAAATTAATTGCTGGGCCTGAAAACACTATAGAGGACAGCAGAGAATCTCTTGCTACAGAGATCAAGGGACTAAGGAACAGTCACGAGGAGCTGAAAAGCGCTTTAAACGAAATGCAAAACAAAATGGAAACGACGACAGCTCATATTGAAGACGCAGAGGAGAGAATATGTGAACTAGAAGATAAAGTTATGGAAAAAGAGGAAGCTGAGAGAAAGAGAGATAAAAAAAATCCAGGAGTATGAGGGGAAAACTAGAGAACTAAGTGATACACGAAAAAGAAATAATCCACGCATAATTGGTATCCCAGAGGAGGAAGAGAGAGGGAAAGGTGCTGAAGGGGTACTTGAAGAAATAATAGCTGAGAACTTCCCTGAACTGGGGAAGGAAAAAGGCATTGAAATCCAAGAGGCACAGAGAACTCCATTCAGACGTAACTTGAATTGATCTTCTGCACGACATATCATAGTGAAACTGGCAAAATACAAGGATAAAGAGAAAATTCTGAAAGCAGCGAGGGATAAACGTGCCCTCACATATAAAGGGAGACCTATAAGACTCGTGACTGATCTCTCTTTTGAAACTTGGCAGGCCAGAAAGGATTGGCACGATATTTTCAGTGTGTTAAACAGGAAAAATATGCAGCCGGGAATCCTTTATCCAGCAAGTCTGTCATTTAGAATAGAAGGAGAGATAAAGGTCTTCCCAAACAAACAAAAACTGAAGGAATTTGTCACCACTAAACCAGCCCTACAAGAGATCCTAAGGGGGATCCTGTGAGACAAAGTACAAGAGACATCACTACAAGCATAAAATATACAGACATCACAATGACTCCAAACCCGTATCTTTCTATAATAACACTGAATGTAAATGGATTAAATGCACCAACCAAAAGACATAGGGTATCAGAATGGATAAAAAAACAAGACCCATCTATTTGCTGTCTACAAGAGACTCATTTTAGATCTGAGGACACCTTTAGATTGAGAGTGAGGGGATGGAGAACTATTTATCATGCTACTGGAAGCCAAAGAGAGCTGGAGTAGCCATACTTATATCAGACAAACTAGACTTTAAATTAAAGGCTGTAACAAGAGATGAAGAAGGACATTATATAATAATCAGAGGGTCTATCCATCAGGAAGAGCTAACAATTATAAATGTCTATGCGCCGAATACCGGAGCCCCCAAATACATAAAACAATTACTCATAAACATAAGCAACCTTATTGATAAGAATGTGGTAATTGCAGGGGACTTTAACACCCCACTTACAGAAATGGATAGATCATCTAGACACACGGTCAATAAAGAAACAAGGGCCCTGAATGATACATTGGATCAGATGGACTTGACAGATATATTTAGAACTCTGCATCCCAAAGCAACAGAATATACTTTCTTCTCGAGTGCACATGGAACATTCTCCAAGATAGATCATATACTGGGTCACAAAACAGCCCTTCATAAGTTTACAAGAATTGAAATTATACCATGCATACTTTCAGACCACAATGCTATGAAGCTTGAAATCAACCACAGGAAAAAGTCTGGAAAACCTCCAAAAGCATGGAGGTTAAAGAACACCCTACTAACGAATGAGTGGGTCAATCAGGCAATTAGAGAAGAAATTAAAAAATATATGGAAACAAATGAAAATGAAAATACAACAATCCAAGTGCTTTGGGACACAGCGAAGGCAGTCCTAAGAGGAAAATACATTGCAATCCAGGCCTATCTCAAGAAACAAGAAAAATCCCAAATACAAAATCTAACAGCACACCTAAAGGAAATAGAAGCAGAACAGCAAAGGCAGCCTAAACCCAGCAGAAGAAGAAATAATAAAGATCAGAGCAGAAATAAACAATATAGAATCTAAAAAAACTGTAGAGCAGATCAACGAAACCAAGAGTTGGTTTTTTGAAAAAATAAACAAAATTGACAAATCTCTAGCCAGGCTTCTCAAAAAGAAAAGGGAGATGACCCAAATAGATAAAATCATGAATGAAAATGGGATTATTACAACCAATCCCTCAGAGATACAAACCATTATCAGGGAATACTATGAAAAATTATATGTCAACAAATTGGACAACCTGGAAGAAATGGACAAATTCCTAAACACCCACACTCTTCCAAAACTCAATCAGGAGGAAATAGAAAGCTTGAACAGACCCATAACCAGCGAAGAAATTGAATCGGTTATCAAAAATCTTCCAAGAAATAAGAGTCCAGGACCAGATGGCTTCCCAGGGGAGTTCTACCAGACGTTTAAAGCAGAGATAATACCTATCCTTCTCAAGCTATTCCAAGAAATAGAAAGGGAAGGAAAACTTCCAGACTCATTCTATGAAGCCAGTATTACTTTGATTCCTAAACCAGACAGAGACCAGTAGAAAAAGAGAACTACAGGCCAATATCCCTGATGAATATGGATGCAAAAATTCTCAATAAGATACTAGCAAATCGAATTCAACGGCATATAAAAAGAATTATTCACCATGATCAAGTGGGATTCATTCCTGGGATGCAGGGCTGGTTCAACATTCGCAAATCAATCAACGTGATACATCACATTAACAAAAAAAAAGACAAGAACCATATGATCCTGTCAATCGATGCAGAAAAGGCCTTTGACAAAATCCAGCACCCTTTCTTAATAAAAACCCTTGAGAAAGTCGGGATAGAAGGAACATACTTAAAGATCATAAAAGCCATTTATGAAAAGCCCACAGCTAACATCATCCTCAATGGGGAAAAACTGAGAGCTTTTTCCCTGAGATCAGGAACACGACAGGGATGTCCACTCTCACCGCTGTTGTTTAACATAGTGCTGGAAGTTCTAGCATCAGCAATCAGACAACAAAAGGAAATCAAAGGCATCAAAATGGGTAAAGATGAAGTCAAGCTTTCGCTTTTTGCAGATGACATGATATTATACATGGAAAATCCGATAGACTCCACCAAAAGTCTGCTAGAACTGATACATGAATTCAGCAAAGTTGCAGGATACAAAATCAATGTACAGAAATCCGTTGCATTCTTATACACTAACAATGAAGCAACAGAAAGACAAATAAAGAAACTGATCCCATTCACAATTGCACCAAGAAGCATAAAATACCTAGGAATAAATCTAACCAAAGATGTAAAAGATCTGTATGCTGAAAACTATAGAAAGCTTATGAAGGAAATTGAAGAAGATATAAAGAAATGGAAAGACATTCCCTGCTCATGGATTGGAAGAATAAATATTGTCAAAATGTCAATACTACCCAAAGCTATCTACACTCTCAATGCAATCCCAATCAAAATTGCACCAGCATTCTTCTCGAAACTAGAACAAGCAATCCTAAAATTCATATGGAACCACAAAAGGCCCCGAATAGCCAAAGGAATTTTGAAGAAGAAGACCAAAGCAGGAGGCATCACAATCCCAGACTTTAGCCTCTACTACAAAGCTGTCATCATCAAGACAGCATGGTATTGGCACAAAAACAGACACATAGACCAATGGAATAGAATGGAAACCCCAGAACTAGACCCACAAACGTATGGCCAACTCATCTTTGACAAAGCAGGAAAGAACATCCAATGGAAAAAAGACAGTCTCTGTAACAAATGGTGCTGGGAGAACTGCACAGCAACATGCAGAAGGTTGAAACTAGACCACTTTCTCACACCATTCACAAAAATAAACTCAAAATGGATAAAGGACCTGAATGTGAGACAGGAAACCATCAAAACCCTAGAGGAGAAAGCAGGAAAAGACCTCTCTGACCTCAGCCGTAGCAATCTCTTACTCGACACATCCCCAAAGGCAAGGGAATTAAAAGCAAAAATGAACTACTGGGACCTTATGAAGATAAAAAGCTTCTGCACAGCAAAGGAAACAACCAACAAAACTAAAAGGCAACTAACGGAATGGGAAAAGATATTTGCAAATGACATATCGGACAAAGGGCTAGTATCCAAAATCTATAAAGAGCTCACCAAACTCCACACCTGAAAAACAAATAACCCAGTGAAGAAACGGGCAGAAAACATGAAGACACTTCTCTAAAGAAGACATCCGGATGGCCAATAGGCACATGAAAAGGTGTTCAATGTCGCTCCTTATCAGGGAAATACAAATCAAAACCACACTCAGGTATCACCTCACGCCAGTCAGAGTGGCCAAAATGAACAAATCAGGAGACTATAGATGCTGGCGAGGATGTGGAGAAACGGGAACCCTCTTGCACTGTTGGTGGGAATGCAAATTGGTGCAGCCGCTCTGGAAAGCAGTGTGGAGGTTCCTCAGAAAATTAAAAATAGACCTACCCTACGACCCAGCAATAGCACTGGTAGGAATTAACCCAAGGGATACAGGAGTGCTGATGCATAGGGGCACTTGTACCCCAATGTTTATAGCAGCACTTTCAACAATAGCCAAATTATGGAAAGAGCCTAAATGTCCATCAACTGATGAATGGATAAAGAAATTGTGGTTTATATACACAATGGAATACTACGTGGCAATGATAAAGAATTAAATATGGCCTTTTGTAGCAACGTGGATGGAACTGGAGAGTGTGATGCTAAGTGAAATAAGCCATACAGAGAAAGACAGATACCATATGGTTTCACTCTTATGTGGATCTTGAGAAACTTAACAGAAACCCATGGGGGAAGGGAAGGAAAAAAAAAAAAGAAAAAGAGGTTAGAGTGGGAGAGAGTCAAAACCTAAGAGACTGTTAAAAACTGAGAACAAACTGAGGGTTGATGGGGGGTGGGAGGGAGGGGAGGGTGGGTGATGGGTATTGAGGAGGGCACCTTTTGGGATGAGCACTGGGTGTTGTATGGCAACCAATTTGACAATAAATTTCATATATTAACAACAAAAAAAAGATCCAGCATGCGGCTCATGACCTCTCATGCTTGTGTGCATATACTGGCCTCAGCTGGGTATTTCTCATTTGGGGTCTTATGTGTAGATGTCAGCAAGGACTGCAGTCATGGAACATCTCAGCTGAGCTAGGTGTGCAAGATGGCTCATTCATTGGACTAGAAGTTGATGGTTCTGGCTGTTGGCTAGGAGTTTAGTCAAGATTCCAACCAGATAGACTACAGCAGTGGGAAGCCAAGTTCTGTAAGAGTACTCCCCAAAGCAAGCATTCCAAGGTACCTGGGAAGACCTATAGGGTAGCCTTGAAGTTCTAGAATGTACCCCCACTTTGCATTAGCCAAACAAGTTGCTAAAGCTAGGTCTGACTCAAGGTCAGACTCTTGCTTTGAGGAACAGGTGTATGTGCAATGAGGAAGGCTTTGGTGGAAGCCAAGTATGAAGACTGCCTCATGGGTCCATCTCCTTGCTGGTTGACATGTTTGAGACCAGAGAAACCTGGCTTAAAATCCAAGACCTTAGATCTAACAACCTCAAAAGGCAAAGTGGTCCAGTCACACCTTCAAGTATAAGTATATATGATCTCATTTTACACTTGCAATAAAATGTGTTGATTTTCAATCTGTATGATTCGAAAAGTGGCCTCCATCTCTCGCCTCCTCTTTGTCTTGAATGAATTCATCTTGGAAAATGGTGACTTTCAAGAGTTCAGAAACTTCCACTCCGAGTAGAAAAGTTCACCTAAAGAAGAATAGTAGTCTCAACAACTCTGTAGAATGCAATCTAGCACTGGCCAAACAAGACTGGACTGTCAAATGCAAAGTCTCCCTGGTGGGTTTCTAGGGAGCTGGACCCATCTCAAGGGGACAGGTGTATGTTGCAAAGCCGATACACAGGGCTCTATACAAAATTCTGACACATTCATGTGAAAAAGGAGGGGCATGGAGAGGTAAGGGTAGACTCTAGGCTACAGAGAAACTTGGGAGAGGGTTAAGTGAGTCCAAGATACAAGGTGAAAGGGTAGATCAAGGACAGCAGGATCTTTTCCCAATACTGAACCCACTGCTTTCTTCAGCTTTCTCTCAGGTCCAGGTAACAGCAGCTCACTGCATTTTGAATTTCCTGAAGCACTACAGGGAACTCTGACACCACATTCTTGTCTGTAAGTCCCAAGGCAAGGACTCAAAGTACGTTGTTTTTCATGCCTGAGACACTGTTTAACACATTATTCAATCAATCTGATAAATAACAAATCTTTGAAATTATATTCTTTTCTTCAACAATATAAAAAATCATTAATAAGTTACCAATTCCTATGACTTAAAGAAAATCTTATTCCTTAATAATTACAATCATTTTTTAAATTTTTTTTAACATTTACTTATTTTTGAGAGAGACAGATACAGAGTGTGAGCGGGGGAGGGGCAGAGAGAGAGGGAGATGCAGTATCTGAAGCAGGCTCCAGGCTCTGAGCTGTCAGCACATATCCCAATGCAGGGCTCGAACTCACGAACCACGGCGAGATCATGACCTGAGCTGAAATCAGACGCTCAATCGACGGAGCCACCCAGGAGCCCTGACAATCATTTTTTTAAATACTTATGTCCTAGTCGTTGTTAGCTTTTTTATGCCTTCTCCAGCCTTCACCGAAACACTGCCAAACACTTGTTATTCATCCCCATTTTCTGCTGTCCACACCAGCGGAACCCTTTTCTCAAATGTCCTTTTGCATGGAAGCCCAAGTGCACAAGAGAAGAGGAAGAGTGGACAAGGGTGAAGCTGGGGGGCCCAGAGCCCTGCCCTCTCTCTGCACCTCCCAGCTAGAAAGTGAATGACCTAGCAAAGCAGCCTGACTTTCAAATAAGAACTTCTTTAAAGTCTGGAACTGTCAAAGAGTGTCTGTGAGAAAGAATACTCTGTCATTCCCACCCTCAACTGGGGCTCTCCCACCAAATCCTTCAGGAGGATGTCCTCTCAGTTTCCCCCACTTTGCATAGGGTTATCCTACGATTGTTGTCAAAAACTGGAACACTTTTGAAAGACCAAAGGGAGGATGTTTTTAATAATTACGCCAGATTCACAGGGATTATTTGGGACTGTCCTAAGCAAACTGGGATAATAGATATCCTACTTATATGGATCAAGGAACCTAAAAGTTTTACCTGTCCTAGGGCTATTTATATCTTAAGAGAAAATGAAGAAACTAATTTATTTTTTAATGTTTATTTACTTTTGATAGAACACAAGATGGGGGGGGGGGGCAGGAGAAGAGAGAGAGGGAGACCCAGAATCTGAAGCAGGCTCCAGGCTCTGAGCTGTCAGCACAGAGCATGATGTAGGGCTCGAACCCACAGACCATGAGATCATGACCTGAGCTGAAGTCAGTGGCCCAACTGACTGAGCCACCCAGACCCCCCTGAAGAAACTAGTTTAAAAGAGATATTTTCAAAATGTATTCTTAGCATCTGTGATAGGTTAAATAATGGCTCCCCCAAAGATGTCCCTGTCCTAATCCTCGAGCCAATGACTATGTCACCTTACATACCACATGCAGGTGTGGTCAAGTTAACGGCCATGAGATGGAAAGAGTATCCTGGATTATCCAGGTGGCCTCAATGTAATCACAAGGTCCTTATAAGAGAGAGGTGGGAGGATCAGAGCAGAGAAGGAGCTGTGACCACAGAAGTAGGGCTCAGAGTGACAGGAGGAAGGGGCTGCAAGCCAAGGAATGCTGATGGCCTCTAGGAGCCTGAAGAAGCAGGTGAACTAATCCTCCCCTGAAATCTCCAGAATTATCCAGCCCTGTTGACACCTGACTTCAGCCAGGCTAAACTCATTTTAGACTTCTGACATCTACAACTGTAAGAGAATAAATTTACTTCATTTTAAGCCACTAAATTTGTGGTAAATTGTTACAACAGGTATAGGAAACTACTACAACATCCCATCAGAATAAAAATCTTAAACACCCATATGGTTCTAAATGAATCTGGATAAGAGCTTATAGCTTGGATTCTTTCCTGGAGTTAAATTTCATTTCTCCAACAAACTATTCTTTTGTATTTGAGTCTTAGATGCTGCAGGACAAAATTAGAATATATTCCACCCTATAAATCTATTTGCATCCATGAATTACATATGAGCAAGAAAGCCTCATGCACACAAGAGACCAGGATTCCAATAATAATTGAGTGAATAATGAATGAATTGTAATCATAATAATAATGGCAAACACTGAAATTTATGTACCAAGTACTGTTCTAAGAGCTTACTGTGAAAAATCATGTAATCATCCTGCAGGGAAGGCAGGATTTTCATTCCTGCTTTCAGATGAGAAAACCGAGGCAAATAGAGGTTAAATAGCTTTCTATAATAAATCCACTCACTGGCAAACACACCACTACCGCACACCCTTCAAACCACTTGAACCCAAAGATCATAACTGATCTTTAGTGACTGTTTACCATGGCCAGACACTATTGTAAGTGCTTCAGATGTATTAACCCATTTAATCCTCAAAATGATCCCATGTGGTAAGTGCTATTATCATCCCATTTTGCAGATGAAAAAACAGACACACAGAGAGATGAGGAAATCAACCCTAGTCACACAGCTATGAAGTGACAGTGAGTTTCCTACCCAGGTAGATGGACCCCAGAGCTAAAACTCAGCTACTGTGTGATGCTGCCATCTCTTGATATAAAAACAGCCTGAGGATGTGAAACATGCACACACCTGCTGGGTGCTGGGAGTGGGGAACAAGGCTGAAAGACCCAAAGAAAGACTTAATAGAAGGGATAGTGCCAGGACCAATGACCCGGGATTAGAAGCCCAGTCAAGGTAGTAGAAGGTATGGTTCACTCAGGCCACAGCCATTGATGGTGTATGGAGCCTATCACCACCTGTCTGCACCCAGCAGGCTTCAGTTGCCAGCCTCCCTGCCCCAACCTGTGGAGGCCATGGAGAAGATGGCTAGTTGTGAGTCAAAATAAGAATATTATATGGGGGCCTGGCAGTGGGAATGGAGAACTGTCACTCACCCCAAAGAACTACTGTGGCTTGAAAACAGCTGAGTATTTATGAAAAAGCCACCAGGTGGTAGTTGGGACAGCACTGCAGAGTGGCTGGATGGAACCAGAGCTGGAAACCAGGCAAGCATGAGGGAGGCCTGTGGGCTCCTGTCCTTCCCTGCTGCTCCACATGTAGTATGTGGGTAGAGTTTGCAGATCACTGGTCCATGTACCATCTAACTTCCATTATAGGTTCCTAAAATGAAAATATAGCGAGGCTTGAGAACTACTGGTTAAGAAGCCTAAAGCCATCTCTCAAAGTTCTCTAGAGTTTTAGGGATGGCCCCCTCAGGAGTCCTGCATTCTCACCCAGGACTCTTGGGCAGCCAGTTACCTCTTCTGGCCTTAAAGTCCTCATTGTCAAGTGGGGAGTCAGATGAATTCACCTCTGAACTCCTTCCAATTATAGCATACACAGTCCAAAATTTTATAAAAGGAAAATGCAAAGATAGGTGAGAACAGGATAGGAAGAAAAAAAGGAAGCAGAGGGCAGGGAAGTAAAAGGAAGGGAAAAGAAAGGAAAGGGGGAAAAGCTCCCTGTATCTCAAATGCTTTTTCCCTTCCAGCTATGAGTCTATCTATCCATAAAGATAAATCCTTCCTCAGTTTACTATTTGGTTTTTGGCTTTTCTATGTTAGAAAAGTTTGTTCTTATTCCATCTGTGCTTTTATTATGTGACCTTAATACATTTTGAAGTAGGCAGGGTATAAATAAATGAAACAAGGTAGGATCACAAATACCTCACTTCCTCTGTGTGCAATGATAAAGGTACCAAGGGACCAAGAAACAAGGACACAGCTGCTAGCAGGGACAGGTGCTCAAGCAGGGACGATACCAGCCCTGGACAGGAAGTCACTTGTCTCATTAGCCACATCTACATGGATGATGCTACCAGCACTAATGGCATCTTCATGCAGCAAGAACATCTCAGCTCTAAGGGTACTACAAGACCACCCACAGCCCTTCCCAGGAATGGATTATTCCAGTTTTAGTGCATTGCCCATGAATGTCACATTCTATTATTGGTCTGAAAATTAACTGCTTGTTTGATACTTCTGCTAGAGGTTTAATTAAGACAAGGCTACAAATGACTGCCTGAAGATACCATGGCATTATTCTGGAATCTTCCCAGAATATTCTGGAATCTTCTTCATCATTCCCAATCAGGAATTGTGAATCATGGACTTTTATTGAGGGCACCAGGAAAAGTTGGGGAGTTGGAAGTTTCTAGGTGAGGTATTAATTTCATTGCCAAGGTCCTTCCATCTCCAGTATCCTCGGTGCCATTTACTTTTTCCTAATAATTCTTCATATGCACTAAAGAACGAGGAGGACATGAATCCTCCGCTTCCATCTCTTTTCTTCTGTGTTCACGACCCCACCCCAATATTTACTACTTTCTAAAGGAAGACATCCCACAGCTGACTGAAGTCTGATCACAATATTCAGATAATAGAAAAATTTCCTGACCTGAAAGAATTCCTGCCTGTCAAGTAATTGATCATGTTTTGGATTCTCCTTCTTCCTCTACCCACACATATTTGAACTTCACCAGAAGAAGAAGGAGAAGGAGGGGGGAGGAGGGAGGGGGAGGGGGGAGGGGAGAGAGAGACGAAGAAGAAGAAGAAGAAGAAGAAGAAGAAAGAAGGAGGAGGATGAGGAGGAGAGGAAGGGGAAAGGAAGAGAAGGGGAAAGGAGGAGAAGGGGGAGAAGGAGAAGCGGGGAGAAGGAGAAGGGGGAGGAGGAGGGAGAAGGGAGAAGGAAGAAGAAGGACTGTATAAATATCAAAGTTCCATGTGAAAACTGAGGTTCCCAGTGTGAACAGGAACCATTCTGAGGTGAGGGAGAAATGTGCCTGGAAAGTATATTAGTCCACATTCAAGTTGATTCTTGACAAGTTTTATAATACAACCATGATGTGGACCACAGAGAGGAATGTTTCATGTGTATATGATAAAGAATATTAATTTTAGGCCATATTGGTTATGAAAGTACAGGGAACATCTGAAATATACCTTAGAAATATATATTTCCACATACATATAGTTCACAAATACTTTGTCATGTTGTGATAGTTTTATTTATGATAAGAGATCTATATCTGGTCTTTGTCCCCATTTCTGGCACAGAGTTACTAAAACCCTAGGAATTTCCTAAGTCATTTGTTAATTTTAATGAGGTGATATTATTTTTTCAATAAAATTAAGCTTTTCTATTACAGTTGCCATTAAGAAAAATAAAAGGCAAGTTACAAACTGGGAGAAACCAATTGCAGTACATGTATCTGACAAAAGGTTTGTGTCCATACTATATACAGAACTCTACAATTAACCAATAAAAAGAAAAACAACTCACTTAAGAAAATTACAATACTTAGGAGCTTCATAAAAAGATATATGAAATGTCCAATTAGTTTATAAATAATTCCTAAGTATCTTTAGTCATCAGGAAGTGCAAAGCATTATGTTTTTATAAGATCTGAACCCAGAGTTTATTAATAACTATATTGTCAACAACCAGAAAGTGATTTAAAACTCATTATTTTATTGTTTGTGCTTCTTCTAACTTTTTAAAAATTCCAGTACAGTTATCATATAGTGTTATATTAGTTTCAGGTGTACAATATTGTGACTCAGCACTTCTGTACATAACAGTGCTCATCAAGACAAGTGCACAATGAAGTAACTTCTGAAAAGCTCTAAGGATGAAAACTGGTTGCCAATAGAGTCAACCATATGATTAGAGATTTGGAACTGTTAGTCCCATCCCCTGTCCTCCAGGGAGGGGACAGGAACAGGTGGCTGAGTCAATTGCCAACAGTCAATGATTTAATCAATCATGCTTATGTAATGAAGCCTCCAAAATACCCAAAAGTTGGGGTCTGGACAACTTCCAGGTTGGTGAACACATGGAGGTTCTGGGAGAATGGCACATCAGGAAAGAGTGAGACCACGGAAGCCCCACAGCTTTTCTCCACAGTTGCCCTGTGCATCTCTTCCACCAGGCTGTTCCTGAGTTATATCCTTATAAAATAAACTGGTAATCTAGTAAGCAAAATGTTACTTTGAGTTCTGTGACCCACCTTAACAAATTAATAAACCCGAAGAGGGCGTCTTGGGAACCTCTGGTCCATAGCCAGTTGGTCAGAAGCAAAGGCTATGACATGGGCTTGCAACTGGTGTCTGCAGTTGGGGGAGAAAGGTTTGTCTTATAGCCCTCAACCTATAGAATCTGATGCTATTTCCACATAGTGTCGGAGTTGAGTTGAATTCTCACTTTGCTGTTGTTTGAGAATTGCTTGGTGTTGTGTGGGAAGGGCCCCCTCTCCCAACACACACATTGGAATTGGGTTTGTGAAACCTAAAAAACAGATATAAATAGATAGATGATACACAGATGATAGATAGATGACAGATAGATAGATAGATGATAGATCATAGATAGATCATAGAGAGATGACAAAAGAATTGAAATGTTAAAACTTGTGATTATTTGATTTATTTTTGTATATTTTTTAAAGTTCAAAAAATTACTTTGTTGAGTTTTTCATGAGCTGACTTATCTCCTAATTTCATGGCATGAGAAGCTACTCTATCCCAAGTAAACACCTACACTTTTACCCTAAGTCATAACTTACTAAGGCATCCATGGATAAGCTTTAAAACCAGAAAATCTGAAATAGAATATTCCATGGATCAGAAACCCTTTAAAATAGCATGCCAAGCTCTATGTGCATATGCATTTTTCTGAGAAGGCTATCTACTATCTTTCATTAAATTCTCAAAGGGGTTCATGTCCTTAGAAAGTTCAAGAACAATTCTCTTACATCAACCAACTTAAGACCTTTATTTGAATCATTTTATTATTATTAATAACTCAAGAGGTTAAAATTATCAGAACTTACACTATTTAATGTGATTTAGTTAAAAAATCTTAGGAGAATTTTTTAAAGAAATTCAATTTGAGGGGCGCCTGGGTGGCTCAGTCAGTTGAGCATCTGACTTCAGCTCAGGTCATGATCTCACAGTTTGTGGGTTTGAGCCCTGCATCAGGCTCTGTGCTGACAGCTCAGAGCCTGCAGCCTACTTTGGATCCCTCTTTCTCTGCCCCTGCCTCACTCACACTCTGTCTCTCTCAAAAATAAACATTAAAATTTTTTTTAAAAAAGAAATTCAATTTGAGTATATTTAAGAAATTTAAGTAATAGAACTATACTTTGATACTTATGTCTAGCTGTTTAGGAAAATGTGAAAAATGAAATTCTTATTCTTTAAAAGTAAATGGATTCTTATCAAGCTTAAAGAGGATTTAAAATAATCAATTCTTTGTAAAAGTTTTTAAAAATTTTTTAAATTTTCTTTAACTGTTAATTTATGTACCAAATTCTTTGTTTTGCTGGTAGTTCAAAATGAATCAATTCAACTTCTGTCTAAAATACTACATATGCCAACTGTAAGACTTTAGGTCTGTTGGTTTATATTGCACAAATACAAATACTTAACCAGATACTATGTCCCAAACCAGATAATGGCCAATGTTGAAACTAAAGTTAACATAAACATTGGATAATCTCATCATCAAGAAAAACAATAAGGGGAAAAATGCATTCTAAAAACTAGACAGATAGCATCATTAGCCACACTTGGGAGCTGGAGAGAGGTAGACTTACCACTACCCGAATGCAAATGAATATTAGCCAAGTAATTTTGATACAAGCACACTCAGATTTTAAGCTAAACCATATATATTGGAATATTTGTCATTGCCTTCATACTTCCTCTTCTTCCTTAAAATCTCTGGTATAAAGCCCTCCTTGATTCCACCTCCTCACCCCCACCCTCTCAGTTAAGTGTCAATATGTTACAGCGTTACCTGCCAAGACACTCTCAGTGCTATTTTGTAATTGCCTCTTATTGCTTCTAATTCTAAGCTGCAAGACCCTTCTCAGCAGGATTCTTGTCTTTGTATCTGTGATAAACTGGCATACATTTGGTACTAAATAAATATTGTTGCTGAATGAAAAAAGGGCCCTTTGTAAAGCCATGAACAAATATAAAAGTGTAGAAAGCAAAACACGCATTTGAATCTCATCTCATCTTTCTCTTGAAAGTTCTGACTCAAGAAAGGAACGCTGTGTAGTCTTATTTTAGTTGGGACCTTTTATGAACACAATGGAGAGATAATGCAACTGAGCCAAGAAGTTAGCGCTCCCATTTATGAGCTTGCTAGAGATCAGACACGTCACTCACCCACTTTCAACACGACAACATGCTTAGGGAGTGATAGATCTGCAGCTACAAGCCCACATTGCACAAGCCTGTGGGTTCCTGCTGCTTATGTCAACAGGGAGTCCTTTCCCCAGCAAATGATTTGGTATACTTTTCATCTTCCTTGACAATTAAAGCTCGAGTGTGGCATGTTTGTGTTTCAGGTGAAAGGTTTAAGACACTAAGAGAGAGTCACTCTTGTTGCATCATAAACAGCTAATTGGCTAGTATTATTTCCAAATAGCCTTAATTAAAGCCTTTGAGACAGTGACAGTAAAGAACAACAAGGTCCAAGTCTTCGTTAATCAAACAAATGCCGCCCAAAACAGCCATCTCTTGGAGCTGACTGCCAGAAAAGTAGACCCACCAAAGAACAGACCATCATTCAAGATCATCTGAAAGCAATCTAGAAAAGAATCCAAAGAAAATAACAAGGTGATGCCCCAAACTGCCTAAAATGTAGAGAGGTTCAGAATTACTTTTCAAAGAGGCTACAAGAAGCTCTGGTATCCCTAGCAGAGAATACAGATAATAATAAAACATGGACCACTGTGGCAAGACCAGTTCTCAGGTATCTCCTTCCAAGTTGTATTTTTTGGCCAAAAGCTGCAGATTACAAACTGGAACATGCATCAAGTTGTACCTTCAATCTCTGTCTCCTGGCTCTTCATGTTTCTCTGCCCTCAGCCTATTCCTGGACATCTGCCCTGTTCTTTCAGCCCCATGTAAACCTTATCACTTCTTCTCTCCTCTAGCATCTTAGTGAGATCAAAGATTGTGGTTCATCTCAATAAAGTACACCTAATACTAAAAACAT
The DNA here is from genome assembly GCF_016509475.1 of Prionailurus bengalensis. Taxonomy (NCBI): domain Eukaryota; kingdom Metazoa; phylum Chordata; class Mammalia; order Carnivora; family Felidae; genus Prionailurus; species Prionailurus bengalensis. The sequence continues at coordinate 27,580,502 of NC_057349.1, read as the reverse complement.
TCAGAGGCATTATTGTGTTACCTATATCATCAGAGCTAGGTAATAAAGGAAAGGCTTTGTGCCTGGATAAAGGAGGGTGAGAAGAGGGAGGGCACAGGGCATCTTACTAGTGCCCTTTGAATGGAGTCACCACAGCTTCTGCTGGGACCTGTTCTAAAGCCTCTTCATTCAGTTAAGTATCCATTGAGTGCATGCTCTGTGTCAGGCACCATGCTAGGCACTGAGGATGGGAAAAAAATAATGGGCAAGACATATGCCTACTCTAAAGTTGCTTAGGTCTGTATGGATCTAGGTGTGGGGTTACATGAGTGATCTTTCTATATGAATTCAGAGGGAATGGTCAGCAAAAATAGCCTCTAGTCTATCCTTAGATCTCTTAGAAGGAAGCTTGACTATAGGAACATCTGTTCCAGGCTCCATCTGCTCACCTCCAGCCACAGCCCCAAAACCTCTGCAGAGAAAGGGCAGCTCTGTCTGCCTCTACTCCTTCTCCAGAGTTCATGGTTCCCTACTAAATCCACATCTCCCTCCTGCCTCCTGCTTCCTCTCCCATCAGGAATTCAAAATGTATTTCCCCAAGGTTTGCTTCTAACTCAGATCTTCCCTGATCCCATGTAGTCACAGCATTTCTCTATATTCAGCGGACACAGGCAGATTTCCTTCTTTAATTTTGTGCCAGTAAAATGTATGAATTTGCTTACATTTTCCTTTTTTTTCTAAGTTTATTTATTTATTCTCGGAGAGAAAGAGAAAGAAAGCATGATCTTAGGAGGGGCAGAGAGAGAGAGGAAGAGAGAAAACTCAAGCAGACTCCGCTGTCAGCACAGAGCTGGATGCAGGGCTCCATCCCACCAACTGTGAGATCATGACCTGAACTCAAACCAAGAGTTGTATGCTTAACTGACTGAGCCACCCAGGTGCCCTTGAATTTGTTTACATTTTCCAGAAATCACATTAACAAGAAACTCCAGGGTTGCCCTGCTTCCAAACATGTTAGATAAAATTGTCAGGGTCTTAAATGATGCCACTAATAATTCACCAGGTGCACCGTTTACTAACAAATAATACAAGATTTGACCAAAGAGATCTAGCAAATTAAAATAAAAGAATGAGTGGGGAATCAAAAGTAAGATATTGTCCCCCAAAGAGTGACTCATTAGATGTTAAAATATATTTGTCCTAAAATTTAAGACTCAAGAAATTGCTCTGACATTGAGAATCATGGTATAAAATCTTTGCACTTGGGATGGAGGCTTAAAGCTGTTCTTTTTGTTGTTGTTGTTATTGCTGATAATTTGGTAGCAAATTTGCAAAGTCTGGGGTTGGATTATATTAATACACAATTTAAAGGCACTGAATTCTTGCCTCTCAATCACAAATTGCTTCCCTCTAAAGCAATGATCCTCAACTGAAAGTGATTGCACCTCCAAGGGACATTGAGCAATGTGTGGAGACATTTTTGCCTTCACAACTTGGGGATGGGAGGTGTTACTGGCATTTAGTGGGTAGAGGCCAGGGGTACTTCTGAACACCTTACAGTGCCCAGGAAGTATAGGAAGCTGCAGGCACCTGCTGAACTCCCACAACAAAGAATTACTTTTCACAAAATGTCAACAGTGCCACAGTTGTGCAACCTACCCTCAAGGAATCCATTAAGCATGTACAGTATGTCCCTATCACCCTGTCATTCATTAAGTGTCCCTCAAAGAATTACCCATGGTAAGACCCTTCTAGCATTCTATACCATGGCTGGGGTCTAGATGGATTTCAATCTTCTCTTCTATAGGAATATGCCTTTTCCATATTCTATAGGAATATGATGGGGATGCCAGAGTTGGCCAGCAGATTCCCATCAGCCTCATGAGCACTCTAAACCCTTGTAATTGTCAGAAGAGAATTTCAATAAGAGTTGAACAATTTTGTTTGTTTGTTTGTTTTTTTAATTTGCTTGTAAGTTTCAGAGAAACAAGTGGAATGGTTTATCTAACAATACAGGCTTGGCTCTCTATTGCCTGGAATGTCACTACTAATCCACAATGGACAATGTATGTATGTATGTATGTATGGTGTAAACAGACCCTTTCTGAAGAACACTTGCAGCCTGCCACATTCAAGGCCCCCTGATGAGAGTATTCTTATACAATTACATTTGGAACCTCACCACCCTGGCCATATTGACTGGGCCAAAGATGGGTGTCTGGCGCAAAGGTGGTCCAGAAGGGAGCCCGGAAAAAGTGTTCTGCTCAACATGAATTCTTAATACAGATAATCAATTGGCAGGAACTACCGTATCTTTTGGTTTGAAGTGTTTGTGTTATGTATAGAGAAGGACACAGACAGTTGAAAGAGAGAAGGCAGTGGATAGAATCCATGAATGGCGTGGGATATCAGCAAGCAGCTACATGATGCAGAAATAAGACAAATCTGTTATGTATTTATGCTTGTGAATCCCTGGTACTTAGAACCATCACTGGCTCATAGGTAGGTGTTCAATAAATACCTGTTTAAAAACTGCATTAATAGTGAAATAAGCCATAGAGAGAAAGACAGATACCATATGGTTTCACTCTTATGTGGATCCTGAGAAACTTAACAGAAACCCATGGGGGAGGGGAAGGAAAAAAAAAAGAGGTTAGAGTGGGAGAGAGCCAAAGCATAAGAGACTGTTAAAAACTGAGAACAAACTGAGGGTTGATGGGGGGTGGGAGGGAGGGGAGGGTGGGTGATGGGTATTGAGGAGGGCACCTTTTGGGATGAGCACTGGGTGTTGTATGGAAACCAATTTGACAATAAATTTCATATATTAAAAAAATGTTTAAAAAATAAATTAAAACTGCATTAATAAAAGAGACATGTGTGTTAGTAGTATTAAGAGATCAAGAGGAGTGGAGTCATATAGGAGAGCTCCTGACCATACTCTCTGAGTACAGGAAGCTGCAGGCGCCTACTGCTAACATGATCTCATATGCTATATAACATCCTTGCTTCCCTGAGGCCTGAGGCTGCCTGTGCTCTTTCCTTTTTACTTATGCAATTTCAAAATAAAATAATAATAACTTGGGTACCCTTGATTGTTTCTTGAAATGCAAGAAAAAGTCCACAAGATCTTGTCAAAGTGAGAGGGACATTAAGTCCCTAAACCTGGAGAGATTTTTAAATGAATGGAGGGCCACTGAACTTGGAGTCCGAAGGTGTACATCTGCTCTGAAATTAATCTCCCAGACATCTTGATTTTCCTTGTAGTGCAGAGAATAGATTAATAATAGGACAAAATTGGGGCGCCTGGGTGGCTCAGTCCGTTAAGCGTCCGACTTCGGCTCAGGTCACGATCTTGCAGTCCGTGGGTTCGAGCCCCGTGTAGGGCTCTGGGCTGATGGCTCAGAGCCTGGAGCCTGCTTCCGATTCTGTGTCTCCCTCTCTCTCTGACCCTCCCCCGTTCATGCTCTGTCTCTCTCTGTCTCAAAAATAAATAAACTTAAAAAAAATTTTTTTAAAGAAAAAAAATAATAGGACAAAATATCTTAGAGACTAGAAGAAAGAAAAAATATTTTTCAGATGGCTTATTCCCTCCCCTGTTCACAACCACGCTATGCTTCTTGCCAAATCAATTATAAGAATTCTGTACCTTCTCCTGCATGATATAAATAGGACTGAGGATTTGATGAGCCCTATCTCAGCTGAGACCTAAGACAGACCACAACTCTGCCCAGCCCCATTCTGAATGAGTCAACACAAACTGAACCACCCTATAATCAAAGCATGCTTTTTCCTGGAGCCCTGAACCCACAGCAAAACATTAGATAATAACTAGCCTATTAATAAGAGATGAAAGTGTTATTTTAAGATTAGGTTAACCTAGAAAAAAGTTGACTCAATTTTGGCTTACTAAAATGAACAAGATTGTGTATATTAATGGCTCGCCTATCTGTGTGCTTAGCAATGCTCAAATTACAGGCACATATCTACTCATAACTTCTTGTGGTGTCTGAAGTGATCACACATGATCTAGGTAAGACTTACCTCTATAAATAAATACATTTCTCTTTCCTATTAGAAAACATCTTGAAATCTATTTCAAATGTTGTGCAAACCAAGACCTGTAAGGATATTACAAATTCAATACAAGTTGCGCTCTGACTATAGTTTCACCCTGAATTAACATTTGTTCATTCCATTTTTCAGTTTTCTTTTCTGGGTGGATAGATGGTGAACATGGTCTTGACCCAGTGCAAGAATGATTGCTGCTGCTTGTTTTTATAGTAAGATTTTTAATTAAGAAGTCATTTCTCAATTCCTACATTGAACTATCTTAGAATGAGAAAGAATAATAAAGTTTTTTTCAGAAAAAAATCTCTCTATATATATCCTTTAAATATTTTCAGTAGCCTTAGTAATTATACTTACTCTCTGCCTATTTTACAGATTTGAGACAACAAGACCCATCATCACAAAACACTTTATTTTTGATTCTGGAATGAAACCCAGTTTTTCTCATTTTAATTTCAGTACTATGACCTAATTAACATAGATTTCATTATCTGAGTAGGTTAAATGAGACCAAAGAAAAAAAATAGAACTTCTATCTCAAAATTGTTAATATGTTCATTTCTGGCTCTGATAGGGTAGCTTCTATCAATCCAACCATGCTTTTGAGAACAACTATAAAAGCTAGACAAAATACAAAATGAATTGTTGAAAGATAATAAACAACAACCAAGTCAGACATGACTTGAGGGCCAGGATCTCAGAGAAAAAGAAAACACAGGTGAGTTCAACATTTTTCCTTGCCTTTTGCCTTGACACATTTGTTGTATCTTTAAGCAACACTCCAGCACAAGCAGAAAGCAGAGACTCGGAGCTTTTATCAGTTGTTACAGCACAGTGGAGATGAAATTGGTGTCCAGGAACTACCAAGGCAACAATACTGGAGAAGCCAAGAATCTAGAGAAACAGAAACCACAGATCAGTGAGCACAATATTTTGTATTGCATTTCACCTTGAGATATTTGTCAGTTCCTAACCTGTGTACAACGCGAGTCCAAAAAGCCAATAGGATGGTGTCAGCTAAGAGGCCACAAAACTTAGCAGAGCTTTCCAAAACTCATGGCACAACAGACAAGAAAGAAACACCTAAAGAGCTAGGCCCTGTTAGTAATAAAAAAACTAGAAATAGACTAGCCCACATAAAGACACAAAGCATTTCAATCCTTTATTGGGTCAATATCATCTGCCCTTATGTAACTGTCTGCTGGAAGAAAAGTAAATTCTCTGTGAGAAAAGATAACATAATTCAGAGAATCTACAATTTTTATAAACAATATCCAGCCTACAATCATAGATTATCAGGATTGCTAATAAATAGGACCAAATGAATGAAAATCAGGAAGCAAGTATAGATAAAAGTAGCAGACCCACAGGTAATCTAGATACTGTTGTTTTTAGATAGAATTTTTAAGTAACTATGATTAATACAGTCAAAAGAGTAGATGACAAGGATTGGGAGTATGTATTTTTTTAATTGATAAAAAATGAAATGCTAAAAATGCTAAAAATAATTATTAAAATTAAGAATTACAAATGTACCCAACAATGAACCAAATAAAACAGTAGAGATAATTAGTGATTTAAAAAACAGGTTAGTAGAAAGACAAGTAAAGAGAGAAAAAAAGTGATAGGGTCTAATATATATGTAATTAGAGTTCCAGGAGAAGAGAGACCAAGAAGAGAGAGAGAGAGAGAGAGAAAGGAGAAGAAGCAATATTTGAAAAGAAATTGTCCAAGAAGTTTTCCAAAATGGTACAAACATTAATCCACAGAATTAAGAAGTTCTACAAAATTGAAACAGGTTAAATACAAAGTGGGAAAACATATTTAGATGCATCAGAGTTACATCATGCTGAAAACAGCATAAGTCAACATGCTGACAATCAAAACCAAAGAGAACTCTTTGAAAAAGCCAGGGATGAAGCCTGGGAGTATTAAAGAGGGAGATACATCACATTCAAGGGAGCAACAATTATACTTAACAGCTAACTTTTCAAAAGAAACAATGGAATCCAAAAGATAATGGAATGGCATTTTTCAAATGCTGAAAGAAATTTTTTTCCAAATTCTAAACCTAGAAAAATATCCTTTTATAATGAAGGCCAAAAAGGTATTTAGACAAATCTATTGGCACGTAGCATAGTAGGCAAAGCTGCAAATATAGAAAAACGTTGGTGCAATACATTGTTCTGCTAACATATATGCTCCTTCCCACTTGGCTATAGGCTATACCTACAAGGAAACAGACAGGATAGGAAACCATAGATATTTTTAAGGGCAAGCAACTAATGTATCTCTTGTTTTTCCTTGCTCCAATTCATAACTTTCATCCAACTTTTACTTTTGTCTTCAGATATATAAAATGCTGTGCCTAAGAAACCATGTTTTTATGTAAATAATCTTTTGATATTCAAAAACATGAGAAAAATAAATGTAAATATTTTACCTGGCACCACACCATAACTGAGGAAGTGGGATTTACTTTGCCCTCTCTCTTTCTGCACTATGGTCCTAATGTTCCTGCACTAGACAGAAAAGGGTGAGGTGTGAAGTTGAATAAATGCATTATACATCTATTATTAACATGTTTTTAATAATTTTCTGGAAATGCATTGCCTGATGAGAGGTAAGTTTAGACTCTCTGAAAACAAGATAGCACCTTTTCTTAATTAAGTCATGAAGTGTGAAGGAAAGATCATGGGCTTTGGCATCAAACAGGTCTTTCAGATGAAATCTTCACATCCATCACTTTCCAGCTGAATGACTTACAGCAAAGCACTTAACATCTTTGAGCTTTGTTTTCTTGATCTTTTAAATGAGAATACTAATTCGTACCTCAAAGCGTTGTGAAGATTAAACTAGATCATTAATATGAAGGTTGGAGTACAGTGCATGACTTATGGTTGGCACTCAAAATAGTAAGATTTTTAAAAATTATATAGGTATATTGGTCTATCAGGTAGGAAGAGAGTACTGAATGACAAAGCACTAAGTGGGAAAAAGTAATAGATAAATTTATTGTCACTTGAGAATAATGAGGAACAAGGGCTAGGTACTAACAAAAGCAAAATGTTACTCATACATGCTGATTTCCCTATTCTGCAAGCTGTGAAAATTTGTTACCTTAGAGATAGGGTAGTTATTAGCCACCAGTAAAAATAAGCATACTGCTGAGAATTTATAGGAAAATGCATTTAATTAAGTGCCATCTGAGCCACCCACACTGTGAACAAGGATGCTGGCAACAAAGGGGTTATTGTTGCCAAGTTCCTGCCAAATGTTATTTTCCTAAATTAGTGTTTTTTTTTCCCCTGACCAAGGCCTGAACAAAGAGTTCCAGATGGCAACATAGAATGAGAATGCCCCATCACCACAGACCAAAAATCTCCCCAAATCCAAAGAAGATTGGAAAAACCTTTAAAAATATTTCCCCTGAATGGATGAAGGGGATGTGTACCACATGCAAATATAAAGTAGGAAATAATGGTGATTAAACCTTAGAGAGAATTCTTTAAGGATGTTAAGTAGGGTTTTTGCATCTTTGAATGTGCCCCTAGTGTGGGGCCATGTAAAGGACAAGGTTCTTACAAAGTGCTGGTGGGACTGAATTGAACTGCTCACTAGAAAAGGCATTAAAGTTCACATTAACGACATAAACAACAATGACCAGTTTATTGAACCTGTATGTTTCAGTCACTGTGCTAAGCACTTCACAGGTATAATAAAATTTAATCCCTGCAACAACGCTATGACAACCTTATTTCATCCTTAATTTTTAGATGCAGCAACCCAGCTTCAGAGAGGTTAAAGCATTGCCTGTTATCTTGGAGCTAGTCAGCAACAGAGCTGGGCTCCAAATCAAATCTGTCTAAATTCAAAGGTTGTATTCTACCACTGCACTAAGAAACCGGGGCAAAGTTCTACAAATTCCACCTTTCCATGAATAAGTAATGAAAAAAATCAATCTAAAGATTAAGCTTGGCCAATAAAGAAATCCTGACCAATATGAGAATATAAATCAAGAAACTCAGAAAGGTATCTACTGTGTTGGTAAATCAGAGTACATTCTGTGTAACAAAGAAGATCAGTATCATGAGGTTAAAAGTAAAAACATTCCAAAAATTCACTGAGATCCAAGTGTTTAACTCAGCCCCCATATTTGCACTAGAGGAGGAGAGTGTACATGTATACAGTTCTAAACCCTCACATGGCTGTAAGCAGTTCTGTCATTTGTACACCCTCTTTTCTCCTTAACTAGCAGGAAAATGGGACGTGCAAGTTGCAAGTATAAATATGAAAACTATTTAATTCCTTGTTCAATTTTCTTCTGTGTGTCAGAAGTAGGGACAAAGAGAGATGATAGAAGACTTATTTTTATTACTGTTTAGAAATAGAAAATAATGAAATATACATATGGAAAGTACTTAAGCATGGGCTGTGAGTACAGTTTTGTCCCACAGGAGCAACATACTTCCACTTCAGAGTTTCCACCATCATCTAGACCTATCATCTCTTAACTAAAGGCCCAGATATCAATCTCACATCTCTATTGATACATGGTCTTTATTACGTTGAGGTTATTATGTTCCTCTATCCCTACTTTGTTGAGGGTTTTTATCATGAATGGATGTTGTAATTTGACAAATGCCTTTTCTGCATCTATTGAAATGATCATATGGTTTTTATCCTTTCTCTTTTTTTTAATATAATTTATTGTCAAATTGGCTAACATACAGTGTGTAAAGTGTGATCTTGGTTTTTGGGGTAGATTCCCGTGGTTCATCGCTTACAAAAAACACCCAATGCTCATCCCAACAAGTGCCCTCCTCAATTTCCATCACCCATGTTCCCCTCTCCTCCACACCACCCCATCTACATTCAGTTTGTTCTCTGTATTTAAGAGTCTCCTATGGTATGCCTCCCTCTCTCTGTGTTGGTAATTATTTTTTCCTCTTCCCTTCCCCCATGGTCTTCTGTTAAGTTTCTCAAGATCCACATATGAGTGAAAACATATGATACCTGTCCTTCTCTCACTGACTTATTTCAGTCAGCATAATACCTTCTGAGTTCCATCCACGTTGCTGCAAATGGCCAGATTTCATTCTTTCCCATTGCCAAGTAGTATTCCATTGTATATATAAACCACATCTTCTTTATCCATTCATAGAATTTATCCTTTTTCTTAATGATGTGGTGTATCACATTTATTTCTGAATATTGAAACACCCATCCTAGGAATGAATCCTTCTTGATGGTGGTGAATGATTTTTTTAATGTATTGGTGACTTCAGTTTGCTAATATTTTCTGGAGGGTTTTTGCACCTATGTTCATCATATATTGCCCTGTAGTTCTCTTTTTTAGTGGTGTCTTTGGCTTTGGTATCAGAATGAACTTGGAAGTTTTCCTTCCTCTTCTACTTTTTTGAAGAATTTGAGAATAGGTATTAACTTTTCTTCAAATGTTTGGTAGAGGGACACCTGGGTGGCTCTGTTGATTAAGTGTCCAACTTCGGCTTAGGTCACGATCTCATGGTTCGTAAGTTCAAGCCCCACATTGGGCTCTGCACTGACAATGCAGAGCCTGCTTGGTATTCTGTCTCTCTTTCTCTCTCTCCCTCTCTCTGCCCTTCTCCCACTTGGGCTTTCTCTCTCTCTCTCAAATTAAATAAATAAACATAAATAAATAAATAAATAAATAAATAAATAAGGTTGGCAGAATTTGCTTGTGAAGCCATCTGGTCTTAGACTTTTGTTCATTAGCAGTTCTTTGATTACTGATTCAATTTCACTGCCAGTAATCAATTGGTTGAAATTTTCTATTTTTTCCTGCTTCAGTTTTAGTAGGTTATATGCTTCTAGAAATTTATCCATTTCTCCTAGGTTGTCCAATATGTTGGCATATATTTTTTCTTACTGTTCTCTTAAAATTGTTTATATTTCTGCGGTATTGGTTGTTATATCTCCTCTTTTATTTGTGATTTTTGTTTATTTGAAACCTCTCTCTGTCTTTTGTTTTAAATGAATCTGGCCAGAGAGGTTTATCCATTTTATTGGTCTTTTGAAAGAACCATCTCCTGTTCCTCACAAAATTAGAACTAGAATTACCCTATGATCCAGCAATGACACTACTACTAGGTATTTACTCCAAAAATATAAAAATACCAATTAAAAGGGTTACATGCACCCCAATGTTTATAGCATTTATAGCAGCAGCACCTACAGCAGCCAGGTAAATTATGGAAACAGCCTCAGTGTCCATGAATGGATAAAGAATATACATATAATATTATATACATTATATATTATATTATGTTATATTATATTATATTTATTATATTATATATAATATTACAATATTACTCAGCCATAAAAATGAAATATTGCCATTTGCAATAACATAAATCAGCTAGAGAGTATAATGCTAAACATAATAAGCATAACGAGTCAGTCAGAGAACAACAAATACCATATGATTTCACTCATACGTAGAATCTAAGAAACAAAACAAATGAAGAGGGGAAAAAGAGAGAGGGAAACCAACAAACATAATCTTAACTACAGAGAACAAATTTATGGTTACCAGAATGGAGATAAGTAGGGGGATGGGTGAAATTAGGTGATGGAGATTAAGGCATGTACTTGTCCTGATGAGCACCTGGTAATACATGGAAGTGTTAAATCACTATATTGAATACCTGAAACTAATATTACACTGTATGTTAACTAACTGGAATTTAAATAAAAACTAAAACACAAAAAAAGCGTAGAACCATCTCCTGGATTCCAATGTTTTTTAGTTTCTATGTCATTTATTTATGTTCTAATCTTTATTGTTTCCTTCCTTCTGCTGATTTTGGGTTTTGTTTGTTGTTCTTTTTCTAGCTCCTTTAGGTATAAGGTTAGGTTGTTGAGTTGAGATTTTTCTTGCTTCTTGAGGTAAGCTGTATTGCTATAAACATCCCTCTAAGAAATCTTTTTGCTGCATTCCAAAGATTTTTGATTGTTGTGTTTTCATTTTCATTTGTTTCCATGTAATTTTTGCTTTCTTCTTTGATTTCCTGGTTGACCCATTCATTGTTCAGTCAGATGTCATTTAACATCCATGTATTTCAGCTCTTTGCAGATATTTTCTTGTGGTTGATTTCATAGTGTTGTGGTTAGAAAAGATGCATGGTATGACTTTGATCATTTTGAATTTGTTGAGACTTGTTTTGTGGCCTCATATGTGGTCTGTTCAGGAGAATGTCCCATGTGCACTAAAAATGAATGTGTATTATGCTGTTTTAGGATGGAATATCCTGAATATATCTGTTAAATCCATCTGGTATAGTGTGTCATTCAAGGTCACTGTTTCCTTGTTTATTTTCTGTTTGGATTATCTGCCCATTAATGTAGGTGAAGTTTTAAAGTCCCCTACTATTATTATATTACTATTGATTAGTTCTTTTATGTTTGTTATTAACTGTTTTATATGTTCGGGTGCTTTCATATTGGGTCCATAAATATTTATAATTATTATATCTTCTTATTGGATTGTCCCCTTTATTATTAGTGTACTTGTCTCTCGATATAATCTTTATAAAGTTTATTTTGTCTGTTATGAGTATTGCTACTCCAGCTTTCTTTTGACATCCATTTGCATGATAAATATTTCTCCATTCCCTCACTTTCAGTCTGTAGGTGTCTTTAGATCTGAAATGTGCCTCTTGTAGGCAGCATATAGATGGGTCTTGTTTTTTAATTCACTCTGTCACCCTATGTCTTTTTATTAAAGCATTTAGTCCACTCACATACAAAGTAATTATTGACAGATATGTATTTATTGTCGTTACTTATTTTGTGGTAGTTTTTTTTATTGTTTTTAATGTTGAAACACCTGGGTGGCTCAGTCGGTTAAGCGTCCGACTTTGGCTCAGGTCATGATCTCACAGTTTGTGAGTTCGAGCCCTGCATCAGTCTCTGCTGACGGCTCAGAGCCTGGAGCCTACTTCAGATTCTGTGCCTCCCCCTCTCTCAACCCCTCCCCTGCTCACGCTCTATGTCTCTCTGTCTCTCAATAATAAATAAGCATTAAAAATTTTTAATTTTTTTTTTTAGTGTTTATTTTTGAGAGAGAGAGAGAGAGACAGAGCATGAGCTGAGGAGGAGCAGAGAGAGGGAGACACAAAATCAGACGCAGGATCCAGGCTCTGAGTTGTCAGTACAGAGGCCAAAGTGGAGCTCGAACCCATGGACCGTGAGATCATGACCTGAACTGAAGTCGGATGCTCAGCCGACTGACCACCCAGGTGCCCCAGTGGTGGTTTTTCTTTTCTTTTTCTTTTTCTTTTTCTTTTTTTGTTTATTTATTTTTGAGAGACAGAAAGAGAAAGAGCAAGAGTAGAGGAAGGGGCAGAGACAGAGGGAGACACAGAATCTGAAGCAGACTCTAGGCTCTGAGCTGTCAGCACAAAGCCTGATGCAGGACTCAAATCCATGAACTGCAAAATCATGACCTGAGCCAAAGTTGGACGCTTGACTGAGCCACCCAGGCACCCCTATGGTGGTTTTTATACTTTTTCTCTAATCCTTTCTCTTGCACTCTTTCATGGTTTGTTGGCTTTATTTAGAGATACACCTGGATTCCTTTCTCTTTATTCTTTGCATATCTATTACTCTTTTCTTGTGTGTCGTTACCATTAAGATTATATGTAATATCTTCTCCGTATACCAGAAGTTGATGGTTGCTTAATTTTAAAGTAAATTATTTGTTTATTTTTACTGCTTTTGTCTTCCAACTTCTTATATACTCTCACTTGTGGTCTTTCCTTTGTACTTAGAGTCCCCTTTAACATTTCTTGCAGGGCTGGTTTAGTGGTCATGAACTTTAGTTTTTGTTTGTCTGAGGTTTCCCTTGTATGTAACCATCATTTTTTCTCTTCCTGCTTAAAAATTTTTCTCTTTATCATTACTATTTACCATTTTAATTAGTATGTGTCTTGAGGTAGACTTCCTTGGGTTGACTTTGTTAGGGGATCTCCATCCCTCCTGGATTTGGATATCTGTTTCCTTCTCCAGACTATGGAAATTTTCAGCTATTATTTTTTCAAATAAATTTTCTGCCCTCTTTTTTCTCTCTTCTTTTGGGATCCCTATAATGCAAATATTGTTATGGTTGATGGAGTCACTAAGTTCCCTAAGTCTATTCTCACTTTACATAATTATTTTTTCTCTCATTTGCTTAGCTTAATTGCTTTCCATTACTCTGTCTTCTAGGTCATTAATTCATTCCTCTGCTTCCTCTTGCCTGCTATTTATTCCATCAAATGTATTTTTTTATTTCATTTATTATGTTCTTTATCTCTGATTGGTTCTTTTTTATCTCCTTGTTAAAGGTCTCACTGATGTCCTCACTCTTTTCTCAAGTTCAGTGACTGTCTTTAAGATCATTACTTTACATTCTTTATCTGGCGTATCACTTATACCCATTTTGCTTAGGTCTCTTGCTGTGGTTTTGTCTTGTTCTTTCATTTGGGACATATTCGTCTGTCTCCTCATTTTTTCTGCTGTGTCTGTTTCTGAGTGTTAGGAAAGTCAACTATGTCTTTTCTTGAAGGTAATGGCTTTATGAATAAGAGGTCCTATAATGCAGTGTAGTCTTCCTTGTTCCCCAGGACCTGGCAATTCAGGGAGTGTCTCCCATGTGTGTTGTGTGTGCCCTGCTGTTCAGTCCTGGCTGCTTTTTCATTAAGTAAAGTTGTCTGCAGAGGCTCTCTTTGCCCATTGTGGGCAGTGTTTGGTGCCAGACAGGGGTGAGACATGTCTTAACAAGGTTGTGCTGGTCTCCTTGGAGATAATACCTGCTGTGCCACAGCATCACTAGAACTGGGATCCCACAAAATACATGGGTCAGGAGATAAGGTATTGGTGGGGTTTGTGCAGGCCTTCTGTAGTATGGGGCTCACAGCAACAGGACTAAGGCTAATGTGACTGGGAAGGGTGGATCTGCTGAAGCACGGGTCAGGTGGGGCTAGGTATAAGCAAGTTATGTAGCACATGTGGGTGCCTTGCAGGTGGTTCTGTGTTTATGCTGAGGGGCAGGAGAGAGAAATGGTTCCTGTCAACTCCTTTACTCCTGGAGGGGTTTCCCCACCATTCGTGCCTCTCCAGGTCATGCTCTGAGATAAGTAAATAACTCTTCCTTCTGTCTGCCCATTGTGTTTTTCAAACTACTGCTTCCACACTATATTTCCACTTTTTTGTTGTCTCTTTAAGTGTGGGAACTCCACTTGTAAAACCCTTAGAGCTTTCCCAGAGTGAAGCTCAACAATTTTTAAATTCTAGGCTTTAAGCCCCACTGGTTATAAGAACTCACGAGATTTAGTCCCTCTCACTTTCAAAACCAATGTTATGGAGATTTGTCTTCCCTGTGTGGGCTCCCTGATGTGATAATCTATTTTTCACCCTTCTGTGCCCCCAATTCCCTCTCCACTGTGGACTGCCAAGGTCCATTTCACTCTCAAACCACATCTTCATCATTTCTACCTTCTTTGATTTGGCCTCTTCTCTACCTTTTGTTGTGAAGTTGTTCTGCCAATCTTTTGTTGTTTACAGGGGTATTTATGCTGATGTATGTGCTCTCTAGTTGTATACATTGGTTGAGGTGAGCTTTTTTATGCCTGAGGAATATTCCATTGTGTGTGTGGATATATGTGATAAATATAGCACATCTTTTTTTTATCCATTCATCAGTTGATGGGCACCGGGGCTGTTTCCATAACTTAGCTATTGTAGATAATGCTGCTATAAACACTGTGGTACATGTATCCCTTTGAATTTGTATTTTTGTATTCTTTGGGTAAATATCTAGTAGTGTGATTACTGGATCAAAAGGTAGTTCTATTTTTAACTTTTTGATCAACCTCCATATTATTTTCTACAGTGGCTGCATCAGTTTGCATTCCCACCAACAGTGCAAGACTCCTGTTTTTCCACATCTGTGCCAATACCTGTTGTTTCTTGTGTTGTTGATTTTAGTGATCCTTACAGGTGTAAGGTGACATCTCATTGTGGTTTTTATTTGTATTTCCCTGATGAGTGATGTTGAGCATCTTTTCATGTGTCTGTTGGCCATCTGGATGTCTTCTTTGGAGAAATGTTTGTTCATGTATTCTGCCCATTTTTTAATTGGATTACTCATTTTTTTAATGTTAAGTTTTATAAGTTCTTTATATATCTTGGATTAAAACTAACCTTTTATCAGATATGTCATATCAGATATGTCAAATATCTTCTCTCATTCTGTAGTTTGCCTTTAGTTTTGTTGATTGTTTCCTTCATTGTGTGGAAGCTTTTTATTTTGATGAGGGAGTGTACCTCAACATAATAAAGGCCATATATGTACCCTTCACAGCTAATTTAATCCGCAATGGGGAAAAACTGAGAGATTTTCCCCTATGGTCAGGAACAAGACAAGATGTCCACTCTCACCATTGTTATTTAACATAGTACTGGAAGTCCTATGCTAGCTATAGCTAGCTAGCTATAGCAATAAGACAACAAAAAGAAATAAAAGTAATCCAAATTGGCAAGGTAGGAGCAAAACTTCCACTATTTGCAGATGATGTGATACTATATATAGAAAACCCAAAGATTCCACCAAAAAAACCTGCTAGAACTGATACATGAATTCAATAAAGTACAGAAATCTGTTGCATTTCTATACACCAATAATGAAGCAGCAGAAACATAAATTAAGGAATCAATCCCATTTACAATTTTACCCAAAACAGTAAGATATCTAGGAATAAACTTAACGAAAGAGGTGAAGGACCTGTACTCTGAAAACTACAGAACATTGATGAGAGAAATTCAAGATGACAAAAAGAAATGGAAAGAAACTCCATGCTCATGGATTGGAAGCATATTGTTAAAATGTCTATCCTAGCAAAAGAAATCTACATATTTAATGCAATCTCTACCAAAGAACTAACAGCATTTTTCACAGAGCTAGAATAAATAATTCTAAAGTTTGTATAGAACCACAAAAGACCCCCAATAGCCGAAGTAACCTTGAAAAAGAAAAGCAAAGCTGGAGGCATCACAATTCTGGACTTCAAGTTATGTTACAAAGCTGTAGTAATAAAAACAATATGGTACTGGGGCAAAAATGGGCCCATAGATCAATAGAACAAAATAGAATACTCAGAAGTGAACTCACAACTGTATGGCCAATTAATGTTTGACAAAGCAGGGAAGGATATTATCCAATGGGGAGAAGGCAGTCTCTTCAAGAAATGGTGTTGGGAAACCTGGACAGCAACATGCAAAAGAAAGAAAGTGGACCACTTTCTTACACCATACATGAAGATCAATCAAAATGGATTAAAGACCTAAATGTAAGACCTGAAATCGTAAAATTCCTAGAAGAGAACACGGGCAGTAACTTCTTTGACATTGGTTATAGCAACTTCTTTCTAGATATGTATCCTGAGGCAAGGGGGGAAAAAAGCAAAAATAAACTATTGGGACTCCATGACTGATTTTGACTTCTCTCTACTGTGTTGTGTCTGACTCTTCCACTAGAGTCCTGGGTTCAGATTCTATCGTTCTTCCTCTGAACTTAGCTGACCCAAGTCTCTGTCTCACAGGACCCTGCTGTCCACTACTCAACAGGAGCTAAGAGTTGTGAAAGAATGAATGAGCTCTTTGATAAGACAGTTATATTGTAAGTATTACCTTCTGGAGATAATGCTTTAGACCAGAGACTCCAAGATTGAAGATGTCAGGCACCCTCTGAGGGCAGATAAAGCTGGCCTTTTAGGACAGCTCTCAAGTTGCAAAATTTTGGTAGCTTCCTTTTGACTAAGTATTGGAAAATCCCCTACCAGGTGGAATCCATCAATACTCTAAATTATTTGCCTAAATAAGTCAAAATACTAAGGCCACCAAAAAGATAGATGTCTGCAAGGTAAGAAACAAATCTCATGAAACAATATTTTAATCTTCTGGTAAGAAACTTCAATCCAAGGGCAGAGTGTGAAAAGGCACGGGGTGAGTTGATGACTAAAGTGTCTCCTTTATTTCAATGATCTTCTGTTCCTGTGAATAATTAGATTATCACAGATCCTGACTTCATGTTACGACCTGATTGAAATCCAAACCTAAACCTGTCCTGGAGCATATGATAAACCAGATGAGCCTGGAGCTCAGTTGTCACCACCTTTTCAAATGCAGACATCTTAATTAAAAAATTATAAGCTAGACTTTTGCCAAGGAGTTAAATAAAAACATCAAAAAAGTGTCTTTCTTTCAGTTAAAGGCAGGTTCAAAGTTGGGGGTTGGGGTGAAAAATAACTCAGAAAGAGACCTGGGATGAAGACTGACCAAAGGTGAAGCATGTCCCCTGCCAGGGAAACTTTACCATTTGGGGAAGAAATTGCACTATACCTATGGCCATGTGTGAAAACAAGCCTCTTTCCTCCACTCCCAGAGATTGTCTCCAAAAACAGGCCTGTCCCAGCATGTGGGGAAAACATACAAAGCATGTTGAGCTCAGATATGAATCTGAATGCTATGGAAAATAGCCAAAAAAGTGGCATCTTGTCAGCCACTGACAATACTATAGATACCTCTGTTCCTTTCAGATAAATGAGAACTAGAACTTAGCCTTGGCTCCAAGCAGAAAACAATTTAACACAGGGAGCATCTACATTCACATGGCAGTGTTCAAGATCCTAATAGATGCAGGAAAAAAAATAGATTTGTTAGTAGCAGAGGTCATCTTGGGATGACAGAACTGACAAACATCAACCTGAAAGCCAAGAGAAAAACATTCTGACTCCAGTAACATACTGACAGTAACCTGATGGTCTCCAAACATGTGGGCATTTAAATATACAGATTTTTGTAAAATGTCTAATTAACAGCTAATGGTTGTCAGTGAAGGCTGGAATATTGAGAAGAGAAATGGCTGTATTTAGTTTGTCTTGAGTGCTCTCAATTTTTACCTCCTCTATCTTTGCCTGTAGAACGACCAACTACATCTTGCGAACTTAAGTGAACCGAAGCAGAACCAGGGACAACGAGCAGATGACATTTAATGAGGACTCACCCAAAACTCCCTTCACTTTGGTCCCCAGAATTGGGTCTTTTGAAAGATTCAGACATATATGCTTCTCCACTTAGAATTAGCTTTTCCCTTGAGATAGCAAAGATATTCCAGGATATTTCAGTCTATAAATAAACCTAGAGCACATATTCCTGAGCAGCAGTTGCACCAGAAGATTTAGGGGAAGATGGAATTAAATTTTTATTTGGTTTAAAAACAAGTCCAAGGTTTTTTTTTTTATATTAAAGTATGCTGACTTACAGTATTATACATAATTTGCAAGGAATTTTAATATAGAACATGAGATTTTAGTATATTTTACTTTGTGATCAGTCCTGTGATGTGTCATCTCCACACCTCCTGTTGTACTGGTCCTATCTTTCCATTTAGGTCTAGAAGTCTGATATATATTGTTCTAGATGAATGGAGCAGCCCTGCTCCTGGTTCATTGCTCATTTTTCTTCACAAATCTCAGAGAAACCCATTAGAATCAAGCATCATTAACAATGACAAAACATGGATGGATAAGAAGTGTCCATCTTCATGGTTTGATCAATTTCCTACCACAAGGTTTCCCAGTTATGGTATGGAGATGTCTCAATGGTAAATTAAATTAAAGATCAAGCAGACATGATTCTGGATGCTCACAGGTTGCCACACTTGATCATTGGTAGGATGTAGAGCAGATGGCAGAGAAATTCAGGGAGAGAATTTTTCTCCTGGGTGTTCCGTGGGCCAAATGGCAGCAGAACCAGCAGGCATAGCAAAGCAGAAACTGCCTGGGACTGCTTCCCAGGATGCCCAGCAGGTCAGACAACCTCTGGGGACTGGCCAAGGGCCAAGTATGACCCAGATCTGCCTCAGGTACTCCCACAGTTCTTCACTGCATACTCCTGTTGCCCTAGCCTCTCAACCCTATCTGGGACTACATTCTAGACCCAGGAGGGCAGGAAGAAAGGTTTCCTCCTGCTTATGCCTTCTTTCACTTTTTATCTATGTCCTCCTATTACTTCCTTTCTTGGTTTCTTCCCAAAATTGGTTTCTTTGGGTGTAAATTCAGAAACAAAAAATGGTATCATGTAACCAAAAGAAATCAACATGTAAATAAATCTTCCATTTGGCTAAGGGAGAGGAAGATTGATGTTTGGTTTTCCCATTTTCCATTATCATGTGCACAAAAATGTGTGTGTGTGTGTGTGTGTGTGTATTCACTAATCTTTAATAGGCATTCAAGGAGCTTCTACTCTGTGTAAGGTATGCATAAGGATGTGTGGTGTGAGTGTACATACATATTCAAAGATCACAGATTCCCTCTGTATGTCATGCCCTTCCCCACATATACACAGATAACTTCCTCATCTCCTTGAAGTGTGCTCAAATGTCAGTTTTTCCCAATTCCCACTGAACTCTTTCTTTTTCCATAACACTGTCAACTTTTTAATGTAGTATAAAATGCTCTGATTTAGTTTGTCTATTGTCTATTGTTTAATTCTCCTTACTGCAGTTCATATTTCATGAGGGTAGAGGTCTTTCTTTTGTTCACCAAAACACTAGAACAGGGTCTAGTGCATTGTAGATGCTCAGAAAACTTATGTTGAAAAAAATCAGTTTCATATGTTACTTTCCCAAATATTATTTCTGTAAATGAAACCAAAGCAAAGAAAAACACTTGAAAAATCATGAGAGAAATCTTCTCTATATGTTGATGGGATGTATTTAATCTTTGTCCATGATAGTGACAATTGTACATCAGGAAGGCAGCAAGTGCCAAGGAGATGACACTAGAAATCAGGATTCCTGGGTTCCATTGTTGGTTCTCTGACTAACTACCTGGGGCAGAAGGCATGCTGGATGAGGTTTCACTTTCCTCATTTGTAAAATGACAGGATTGGAATAGGTCATCTCCAGGGTCCTTTCAGCCCTAACTTAATGTTGTTCCACACATTTCTGGAAATTTCAAGATCACCTGGATACCTCCTTATACTGGTGCAGAGATTGCAAATTCTTCTAACAGATGCTTGTCTGGGTGAACTTTCAGATCAATTAACCAGAACAATTACTGGTGAAAAACTGAGGCTGAGTGTTCAGAGCAGTTTCCAAGAAAATAACACACAACCAGTCTCCATATGCTGTGGAAGTCTGTGAATCCCCAGTGTTGCTTTCCAATGCCCAAAGCATGGGGACCCTCCAAAGAGGGTCAAGTAAGATCCTCCAGCTGAACAATTTCTCAATTCTATCTCCAGAGAATAAAAAGTCACACAACATTCAGGCAAAAAAAATTTTTCAAAGGACTCTGATTGGCCAACTAAATACCAATTTGTTTATAAGTAAGGAAAGTACAACTGGGCTAGCCAGAGCCTTGGGAGAAACCCACTAAAACGAGCCTTGGGGAACCTGGTTAAGGTTAAGTATCCTACTCTTGATTTCAGTCCAGGTCATGATCTCACACAGTTCATGAGATCAAGCCCTGAATCAGGCTCTGTGCTGACAGCATGGAGCCTGCTTGGGATTCTCTCTCCCTCTCTTTATGCCCCTCCCCCACTCGCACACACACACACACACACACTCTCTCTCTCTCTCTCTCAAAATAAATAAACTACAAAAATAAAAAACAAATAAATAAAAAGAAAGAAGCTTGATTAAAGACCACCTGGAAGAAGAGCCAAGAACACTTTGACCAAACTGGGATAAAGGTGCAATAATTAAAACAGCATATTGGAGTAAGAATTAGTAACAAATAAAAAAAAAAGAATCAATAACAAATCAACTGAACAGAATAAATGATAAGATCAGACCACCAAAAAAATATATATATGATAGCTTCACATATGATAAATGGTAAATGCATTATTTAATAAAGTACTTTATTCCTAACATCACACACCAAAATAAATTTCTAATGGATTACAGAGTTACATACTCAAAATTACTAATTAGAAAACTAGAAAACAATGTAGCTAAATATTTATCTGATCACTAGTAGATACAATGTTCCTAAGCAAATGCACAAATTATATAGATAGATAGATAGATCTATATATAGATAGATATTTTATAGATAGGTAGGTAGATAGATAGATCTATATATAGACCTATATATATATATATATATATATAGACCTATTTATAGGTCTATATATATATATAGACCTATTTATAGATCTATCTATCTACCTATCTCTCTCTATATGTAAAATTTGTGCATATGCTTAGAAACATTGTATCTTCTAGTGATCAGGTAAATATTATACGCACATACATACAAACACACTAAAAGAAAGATAAATGTGCAGGACTATATAAAAATTTGAAATTATTTGTATAAAAAGAGTATAAACTAAATGAAAAGATGAACAATAAACTAGGAGAGAACTTAAAACAGTATGATAGCCAAAATGCTTAAAATTCTAAACAAAGTTCTTAATCAGTTTGCATTACTAGCTGTGTGAGTTTGGGTGGGTCATTTAATCTTCATAAACTTGTATCATTTTAATAAGGATAATCATTGAATATATCTCATAGGATTGTGAAGATTAAAAGGGATAATACATGACAGAATTCACACAGTGAAAGATAGGTAGTAAAAGCTTACTAAATGTCATTACTGCTGTCATTGTGTCACCATTATTAAGATATTATCATAATAAATAATATTAAATATATATTATAAATACAGTAGAATTATGAATAAAGGCTTAAAAAGCTGTTTCAAACCAGAAGAATACAAATAAATAAACTAAATGGAAACTACTCATCGTCTGTTGAAGCAGACATGTTAAAACAATAATATGTTTAAATGACAATATATGGAGTACAGGGAGTATTTTCATACCCTGTTGGTGAAAGTGTAAATTATTATAGTCTTCCTTAAGGGCAAGTTATCAAAATGTGTCAAAGCTTATCAAATGATATAAAAGGATATTTATATAACTTGATCTAATAATTCTCCTTCTAGAATTTTATCTAAGTAAATAATCAGTTATCTTCAGAGGAAAAAGTATATCAAGATTATTCATCATAATAGAAAATACCAGAAACAACTTGAGATCTAATAAAAGAATGCTTCTTCCATCCATGCAATGGAATTCTATACAGCAATTGAAAATCAAATTGTAGAAAATATTTGGAAGCATGGAAAAATGTTCAAAATACTAATTCAAAGGGAAGAAAAGTAACTTACAACTTTGTTCTATATTTCATCTCAACTTTGTAAAAAATAAATACATAGACTTATATAAATAAATGTACATATATACGTGTTCATATATATATATATATGAAACATAAATAAATACACTTTATACTTAGGTGGTGAAAATGTTATATATTTTTCATATTTTCTTTGCACCTTTCTCTATTTTCCAAAATCTACTATTTATGTATATCAGCTACTTCCTTATTGGGAAAAAATGCAATATATATTTCAATAGCCCCTAATATCACTTTCATTCTTATCTCATATTACTTTCCAAGCTAAATTTTTATCTGAAACTGGAAATCAAGAAGGTCCATCAATCACTCAGTTGAGGATCTTATTTCCACCCAACCTATGATATGAGTCCCTTTCTAGAGAGTAGTTGGTCCAGTAAGTTATTTCTGGACCAACACAATCATGTTGGCCACATCTGCCAGTTCCCTTTTCCCTTTTTGGGAAGTAGAGGCATGTGCAAAGAGCTCAGGATTTGGAGCTTCATTCTCTTGGGATAGAACTCCAGCTTCCTGGCTCCCTTGACCTCAGGCTTAGTGTTGTTGCATGTGCTTGGAAAGAACCTTGAGAACTGCAATACAAAATAGAGAAGAGCTTGTGATGTAAAGTCAATCTAGGGAATTTGGATTTTCTTCTATGATCAGTGTGAGCAAATGGAAGTTTTTAAATCAGAAAGGCAGTATAACCAGTTGTTACTTACTTAGCAGCAATGTGACAAAAAGACAGAAATGGGAGGAGTAAATTGATGACTGTTGAATAGTTTGGGAAAGATAATAAAGAATGGATCCAAGATGCCATAATTAAAGAACAGATGTTGGATAGTGAGTGTATGAGTGGTTGCTTAGATGTGAAAGGAGAGAGAAAGAGGAACTGAGGATGAGTCTTAGATATCCCTCTAAGGAAATTATTGGGCTTGGGGTACTACCAATCTACTATCTACTCTCCCTATCTTCCCTAGTCACAGACCCCCAATTTCATTCAGGGTAGCAATATGCCCAGCTAAAAGATTAAGTCTCCCAGTCTCTCTGGCAACTCAGTGTTACCATGAGTATTGTTAATCAAGCATTAGTAGAAGTTATTAAGTGGAACTTCCAGGAGAGTTTCTTAAAAAGACAATTGGTGTGCACATTTTTGGCCCCTCTATTCCTTTTTCCTATACCCTACTTGGAACCTGGACGTGATGTCTAGAGCTCCAACAGCCATCTTGGATCATGAGATAATAGTGTAATAGAATCAACATTTTTTTTTTGGAATCCACATTTTTAAGAGTGAAGGAACACAAAAATAGAAGTACATTGGTTTCCTGAAGACCACCAGACTTTTACACTAGCTCTGTGCTGCCCTTATTCAAATGTCTTTTATATTCAATGTCTTGTTTAAGACAACTTATGTGGCTTCTTTTAAGTGCTAAATTAGTCATTGTTAACTAATATGAAGAATACAGGAAGTGGGCAAATTTAGGGAGATGGCAAGCTTGGTTTGTGTAATGCTGTATTTGAGACACTCATATGATACCCAATTAGACTTATCCAAAAAGAAGTTGGAAATGTGAGGTATTGATTACAACTGAAATTTTAAATATGATTATATCAGCCAGAGATGGTATATGCAGAAGAAACAGTTTAACCCCTAGAGATCACCAACATTGCAGTATAATTCTAAAAATGTATTCCTCTAATAAGAGAGATTCAAAATACATACAGTAGCACTGCAAAGAGAAACATACAAATTTACAATCATACTCAGAGATTTCAGCACTGCTCTCAATAATCAGTAGAACAAGTAAACAGAAAAGCAGTAAGGACATACAGGATTTTAATAACATTGTCAACCAACTTTACTTAATTGATATTTATAAAACACTCCATTCAACTTCAACAGAATACACATTTTTCAAGTGCACACAGAACATTTACCATGATAGACCATATTTTAAGCCATAAAATAAGTATACTCTCAGACCACAATGGAATTAAATAATGAAAAAATAATGGAAAGTTATCTGGAAAGTCACCCAATACTTGGAAACGTGTTAACACGTGTTTAAATAACCTGCGGATCAAAGAAAAAAAGGTAATTAGAAAGCATTTTGAACTTTAAATAAAATAAAAATAAAAGCACATTTCAGAAATAGCAGGATGCAGATAAAGAAATATTTAGAAGAATATTTGTACTACAAAATTGCCTAAAGATGAAAGGTCTCAAGTAAAAAAAATTCAGCTTCCTGCCTAAGAAACTAGAAAAAGAAGAGAAATGAAACTCAGAATAAGCAGAAGAAAGGAAATAAAGATAACAGAGGAAATCACTTAAATAGAAAACAGAAAGTGATAGGGAAACAATTAATAAAACAAAAGATCATTTATTGAGAAACTCATCAGTCAAGTCTCATATTAAATGTCTCCTTCTCAGTAAATGCTTTCCCTTAGTGTAAAGCAGGTGTCCTCCTACTTTTATTCTTCCTCTAATTCCCTATTCTTTTGTTTTTATCATATATTTTAATTTGTAATTTTACTGTCATTGGTTGTTTAAGATTTGTCTCTCTCATACTCTAGACTCCATGAAGGCAGGAACTATACCCAGTTTTCTCATTACTATATACCCAGCACCTAGGACATCTTTTGACACATAGTAGGTACTCAATAAATACTTGATAAATTGATGACAGAAGAGTAATTGCTCAATTATGAGAGTTGTGAGAAGAAGAAAAAGGAGAAGGAGGAAGAGGGGGGAGTTGAAGGAGAAGAAGAGGAAGAAGAGGAAGAAGGAGAGGGGGAGGAGGAGGAACTGGCAGAGGAGGAAGAGGTGGAAGAGAAAGGTGGGAGACCCCCGAGATGGGGAGGGGGAAGCTGAGGGTGAAGCTGAGGGGGAAGAAGGAGTGAGAGGAAGTGATGGAGAAGGAGGAAAAGAAGGAAAAGAAATTAATGAACATGCATAGAGGAAAATGAGACAAAAAAGAGTAGCTTTTTTCACCCTTTCAAAGTGGATAGTCAAGAAGAATGATTTTCTTCAAGAGGCTAGGGCTGATTGTCCTGAAACTATATGTCACTCATATGTGGAACTTGAGAAACTTAATGGAGGACCATGGGGAAGGGAAGGGGAAAAAATAGTTTCAAACAGAGAGGGAGGCAAACCGTAAGGAACTCTTGAAGGTGGAGAACAAACTGAGGGTTGATGGTGTGTGGGGGGTGGGGGGAGGGAATGGATGATAGGCATTGAGGAAAGCACTTGTTGGGATGAGCACTGGGTGTTTTAAGTAAGTGATAAATCACAGAAATCTACCCCCAAAACCAAGAGCACACTGTATACAATGTATGTTAGCTAGCTTGACAATAAATTTTAAAAATTCAAAAAAATATGTCAATATATGTAAGGAGATGGGATAAGAAATGAAAAAGAGAACATACTTAGAACAACATATACAGGTTAAAGAGGAATAACAGAAAATTACACATTTGAGAATATGCCGGTAGTTGGACATGGCTAGAGCACAGAATATTAGAAGGGAAAATAAGACAGGATATGGTCTAGGTGGCATAAGTGAGATTTTGAGCTGTGTACTATAAGGAGTTTGGATTTCATCTAGTATCTCTTTGGAGTCTATGGAAATTTTTAAGCACGGAGTGATGAACAAATTTGTATTATAGAAACTTGACTCTTACACTCTGGAAAATAGCTTGGAAGAAAAGGAAAAATGTGAAAGGGAAGAAGAGATAGCTTGACTGATGCATGTCAACTGAGCAAATGGACAGAACTTCATGAGAGTTTAGACGGAGGAAAGGGTGTCATGAGGAAGAGCCAAGGTTGACTCTCAGTTATCCAGCTTAGCCAACAGAGGAGTTGGTGGGCAAAGCAATAAAATAAGAAAAATAGGAGAAGACTTTCTAGGAGAAAAATATAATGAATATCCTTTGGATAAGCTCAAATGCTTCATCTTCCATTTCTGAGCCATTTTCCATTTCTGAGTCTGCTGAAAGGCACTATGAAGGAATCCTATCTGACCTTACCTGAACCACCTGACCCTCTCATCAGACCAAAACTCACCTCTTCCTAGGTGCCATCCTCTTCAGACCCAGAAATCTACTCAGCGGCAATGAAATAACTGGATAAATGACCCTAGGCAACACATCTAGGTGTTATCACCCCCCAGGTTTCAAATGGGCCTTGTTAAAAAATGAGCATGTTAAATAAAATTAGCTTAGCTTGTTGGGACTACCCAATTACAACTGTTTTGGTTTTTTTTGAAGTTTACTTGCATTAATACTTTTTTTTTCAATATCTGAAGTTTATTGTCAGATCGGTTGCCATACAAACCCAGTGCTCATCCCAAAAGATGCCCTCCTCAATACCCATCACCTACCCTCCCCACCCTCCCACCCCCAATCAATCGTCAGTTTGTTCTAAGTTTTTAAGAGTTTCTTATGCTTTGGCTCTTTCCCAATCTAACCTCTTTTTATTTTTTTCCCTTCCCCTCCCCCATGGGTTTCTGTTAAGTATCTCAGGATCCACATAAAAGTGAAAACATATGGTATCTTTCTCTGTATGGCTTATTTCACTTAGCATAACACTCTCCAGTTCCATCCATGTTGCTACAAAGGGCCATATTTAATTCTTTCTCATTGCCACGTAGTACTCCATTGTGTATATAAACCACAATTTCTTTATCCATTCATCAGTTGATGGAGATTTAGGCTCTTTCCATAATTTGGCTATTGTTGAGAGTGCTACTATAAACATTGGGGTACAAGTGCCCCTATACATCAGGACTCCTGTATCCCTTGGGTTAATTCCTAGCAGTGCTATTGCTGGGTGGTAGGGTAGGTCTATTTTTAAGTTTTTGAGGAACCTCCACACTGTTTTCCAGAGTGGCTGGACCAATTTGCATTCCCACCAACAGTGCAAGAGGGTTCCCGTTTCTCCACATCCTCTCCAGCATCTATAGTCTCCTGATTTGTTCATTTTGGCCACTCTGACTGGCGTTAGGTGATACCTGAGTGTGGTTTTGATTTGTATTTCCCTGATAAGGAGCGACATTGACCATCTTTTCATGTGCCTGTTGGCCATCTGGATGTCTTCTTTAGAGAAGTGTCTATTCATGTTTTCTGCTCATTTCTTCACTGGATTCTTTGCTTTTCAGGTGTGGAGTTTGGTGAGCTCTTTATAGATTTTGGATACTAACCTTTTGTCCAATAAGTCATTTGCAAATATCTTTTCCCATTCATTGGTTGCCTTTTAGTTTTGTTGGTTGTTTCCTTTGCTGTGCAGAAGCTTTTTATCTTCATAAGGTCCCAGTAATTCACTTTTGCTTTTAATTCCCTTGCCTTTGGGGATGTGTCAAGTAAGAAATTGCTAGGGCTGAGGTCAGAGAGGTCTTTTCCTGCTTTCTCCTCTAGGGTTTTGATGGTTTCCTGTCTCACATTCAGGTCCTTTATCCATTTTGAGTTTATTTTTGTGAATGGTGTGAGAAAGTGGTCTAGTTTCAACCTTCTGCATGTTACTGTCCAGTTCTCCCAGCACCATTTGTTAAAGAGACTGTCTTTTTTCCATTGGATGTTCTTTCCTGCTTTGTCAAAGATGAGTTGGCCATACGTTTGTGGGTCTAGTTCTGGGGTTTCCATTCTATTCCATTGGTCTATGTGTCTGTTTTTGTGCCAATACCATGCTGTCTTGATGATTACAGCTTTGTAGTAGGGGCTAAAGTCTGGGATTGTGATGCCTCCTGCTTTGGTCTTCTTCTTCAAAATTCCTTTGGCTATTCGGGGCCTTTTGTGGTTCCATATGAATTTTAGGATTGCTTGTTCTAGTTTCGAGAAGAATGCTGGTGCAATTTTGATTGGGATTGCATTGAATGTGTAGATAGCTTTGGGTAGTATTGACATTTTGACAATATTTATTCTTCCAATCCATGAGCAGGGAATGTCTTTCCATTTCTTTATATCTTCTTCAATTTCCTTCATAAGCTTTCTATAGTTTTCAGCATATACATCTTTTACATCTTTGGTTAGATTTATTCCTAGGTATTTTATGCTCCTTGGTGCAATTGTGAATGGGATCAGTTTCTTTATTTGTCTTTCTGTTGCTTCATTGTTAGTGTATAAGAATGCAACGGATTTCTGTACATTGATTTTCTATCCTACAACTTTGCTGAATTCATGTATCAGTTCTAGCAGACTTTTGGTGGAGTCTATCAGATTTTCCATGTATAATATCATGTCATCTGCAAAAAGCGAAAGCTTGACTTCATCTTTACCCATTTTGATGCCTTTGATTTCCTTTTGTTGTCTGATTGCTGATGCTAGAACTTCCAGCACTATGTTAAACAACAGCAGTGAGAGTGGACATCCCTGTCGTGTTCCTGATCTCAGGGAAAAAGCTCTCAGTTTTTCCCCGTTGAGGATGATGTGAGCTGTGGGCTTTTCATAAATGGCTTTTATGATCTTTAAGGATGTTCCTTCTATCCCGACTTTCTCAAGGGTTTTTATTAAGAAACGGTGCTGGATTTTGTCAAAGGCCTTTTCTGCATCGATTGACAGGATCATATGGTTCTTGTCTTTTTTTTTCTTAATGTGATGTATCACGTTGATTGATTTGCGAATGTTGAACTAGCCCTGCATCCCAGGAATGAATCCCACTTGATCATGGTGAATAATTCTTTTTATATGCCGTTGAATTCGATTTGCTAGTATCTTATTGAGAATTTTTGCATCCATATTCATCAGGGATATTGGCCTGTAGTTCTCTTTTTCTACTGGGTCTCTGTCTGGTTTAGGAATCAAAGTAATACTGACTTCATAGAATGAGTCTGGAAGTTTTCCTTCACTTTCTATTTCTTGGAATAGCTTGAGAAGGATAGGTATTATCTCTGCTTTAAACGTCTGGTAGAACTCCCCTGGGAAGCCATCTGGTCCTGGACTCTTATTTCTTGGGAGATTTTTGATGACTGATACAATTTCTTCGCTGGTTATGGGTCTGTTCAAGCTTTCTATTTCCTCCTGATTGAGTTTTGGAAGAGTGTGGGTGTTTAGGAATTTGTCCATTTCTTCCAGGTTGTCCTATTTCTTGACATATAATTTTTCATAGTATTCCCTGATAATTGTTTGTATCTCTGAGAGATTGGTTGTAATAATCCCATTTTCATTCATGATTTTATCTATCTGGGTCATCTTCCTTTTCTTTTTGAGAAGCCTGGCTAGAGGTTTGTCAATTTTGTTTATTTTTTCAAAAAACCAACTCTTGGTTTCGTTGATCTGCTCTACAGTTTTTTTAGATTCTATATTGTTTATTTCTGCTCTGATATTTATTATTTCTCTTCTTCTGCTGGGTTTAGGCTGTCTTTGCTATTCTGCTTCTATTTCCTTTAGGTGTGCTGTTAGATTTTGTATTGGGGATTTTTCTTGTTTCTTGAGACAGGCCTGGATTGCAATGTATTTTCCTCTCAGGATTGCCTTTGCTGCATCCCAAAGCGTTTGGATTGTTGTATTTTCATTTTCGTTTGTTTCCATATATTTTTTAATTTCTTCTCTAATTGCCTGGTTGACCCACTTATTCGTTAGTAGGGTGTTCTTTAACCTCCATGCTTTTGGAGGTTTTCCAGACTTTTTCCTGTGGTTGATTTCAAGCTTCATAGCATTGTGGTCTGAAAGTATGCATGGTATAATTTCAATTCTTGTAAACTTATGAAAGGCTGTTTTGTGACCCAGTATATGATCTATCTTGGAGAATGTTCCATGTGCACTCGAGAAGAAAGTATATTCTGTTGCTTTGGGATGCAGAGTTCTAAATATATCTTTCAAGGCCATCTGATCCAATGTATCATTCAGGGCCCTTGTTTCTTTATTGACCGTGTGTCTAGATGACATCCATTTCTGTAAGTGGAGTGTTAAAGTCCCCTGCAATTACCACATTCTTATCAATAAGGTTGCTATGTTTGTGAGTAATTGTTTTATATATTTGGGGGCTCCTGTATTCGGCACATAGACATTTATAATTGTTAGGTCTTCCTGATGGATAGACCCTGTGATTATTATATAATGTCCTTCTTCGTCTCTTGTTACAGCCTTTAATTTAAAGTCTAGTTTGTCTGATATAAGTATGGCTACTCCAGCT
The DNA here is from genome assembly GCF_016509475.1 of Prionailurus bengalensis. Classification (NCBI taxonomy): domain Eukaryota; kingdom Metazoa; phylum Chordata; class Mammalia; order Carnivora; family Felidae; genus Prionailurus; species Prionailurus bengalensis. The sequence goes on along the minus strand of NC_057349.1, from coordinate 27,550,059 downwards.
TTCTTTTGGCTTCCAGTCGCATGATAAATAGTTCTCCATCCCCTCACTCTCAATCTGAAAGTGTCCTCAGGTCTAAAATGAGTCTCTTGTAGACAGCAAATAGATGGGTCTTGTTTTTTTATCCATTCTGATACCCTATGTCTTTTGGTTGGCGCATTTAGTCCATTTACATTCAGTGTTATTAAAGAAAGATATGGGTTTAGAGTCATTGTGATGTCTATAGGTTTCATGCTTGTAGGGATGACTCTGGTACTTTGTCTCACAGGGTCCCCCTTAGGATCTCTTGTAGGGCTGATTTAGTGGTGACGAATTCCTTCAGTTTTTGTTTGTTTGGGAAGACCTTTATCTCTCCTTCTATTCTAAATGACAGACTTTCTGGATAAAGGATTCTCAGCTGCATATTTTTTCTGTTCATCACATTGAAGATCTCCTGCCATTCCTTTCTGGCTTGCCAAGTTTCAGTAGAGAGATCCATCACGAGTCTTATAGGTCTCCCTTTATATGTGAGGGCACGTTTATCCCTTGCTGCTTTCAGAATTTTCTCTTTATCCTTGTATTTTGCCAGTTTCACTATGATATGTCGTGCAGAAGATCGATTCAAGTTACGTCTGAAGGGAGTTCTCTGTGCCTCTTGGATTTCAATGCCTTTTTCCTTCCCCAGTTCAGGGAAGGGTTCAGCTATTATTTCTTCAAGTCCACCTTCAGCACCTTTCCCTCTCTCTTCCTCCTCTGGAATACCAATTATGCGTATATTATTTCTCTTTAGTGCTTCACTTAGTTCTCTAATTTTCCCCTCATACTCCTGGATTTTTTTATTTCTCTTTTTCTCAGCTTCTTCTTTTTCCATAATTTTATCTTCTAGTTCACCTATTCTTTTCACTGCCTCTTCAATCCAAGCCATAGTTGTCTCTATATTATTTTGCAGTTCATTGATAGCATTTTTTAGCTCCTCCTGGCTGTTCCTTAGTCCCTTGATCTCTGTAGCAAGAGATTCTCTGCTGTCCTTTATACTGTTTTCAAGCCCAGCGATTAATTTTATGACTATTATTCTAAACTCACTTTCTGTTATATTGTTTAAATCATTTTTGATCAGTTCATTAGCTGTTGTTATTTCCTGGACGTTTTTCTGAGGGGAATTCTTCCGTTTTGTCATTTTGGGTAATCCCTGGACTGGTGCGTGACTGTGGGGCACTTCCCATGTGCTGTCTTGAATAACTTGCGTTGGTAGGCGGGGCTGCAGTCAGATCTGATGTCTGCCCCATCCCACTGCTGGGGCCACAGTCATACTGGTGTGTGCCTTGTCTTCCCCTCACCTAGGGGCGGGATTCACTGTGGGGTGGCATGGCCCGTTTGGGCTACTTGCACACTGCCAGGCTTGTGGTGCTGTGGATCTGGTGTATTAGCTGGGGTGGATCGGCAAGGTGCACAGGGGCGGGAGGGGCAGGCTCAGCTCGCTTTTTTTTTTTGGAGATCCGCTTTGGGAAGGGCCCTGCAGCACCCGGAGGGAGTCAGACCCGCCAGAGGGATGGATCCACAGAAGCACAGCATTCAGTGTTTGCGTGGTGCAAGCAAGTTCCCTGGCAGGAACTGGTTCTTTTTGGGATTTTGGCCGGGGGATGAGCAACGGAGATGGCGCTGGCAAGTGCCTTTGTTCCCCACCAAGTTGAGATCTATCGTCTAGGGCTCAACAACTCTCCCTCCCGTTGTCCTCCAGCCCTCCCGCTCTCCGAGCAGAGCTGTTAGCTTATAACTTTCTAGATGTCAAGTCCTGCTTGCTGTCAGAACACACTCCATCCAGCCCCTCCGCTTTTGCAAGCCAGGGGGCCAGCAGGCCACCCCTCCGCCCTTCCTGCCCTCTTCTGTAGTCCTCTCGTCTGCGCTTGGCTACAGAGACTCTGTTCTGCTAGTCTTCTGGCGGTTTTCTGGGTTATTTAGGCAGGTGTAGGTGGAATCTAAGTGATCAGCAGGATGCGTGGTGAGCCCACCGTCCTCCTATGCCACCATCTTCCCAGGATTCCCTCATTAATACTTTTATGTAATAAATAAAAATCTAAAATGAAAATCATGATAGGAGGACAATAATAAAAATTAAAAACTGTATAATAATGACAATTTTTTGAAAAAGAGCACTTTCAGTGGTGAAACTATAGAATCCGTGTGAGAGATATTAGAGCCATTCAAGACATGGATTGTTTTCTCTCCTGACTCCTGTATCTAAAATCAAATAACAGAAGCCTAGCAATGTAATTACTGTAGTAACTAAATTAATAGGATGTCTCTGGGATCAAAATATACCTAGGCTCAGAGCCTAGCACTGCCACTGCTTAACTCTGTGACCTTGATACTCATTGTGCCTCAGTTTTCTTTGAAATTATTATCTGCAAAACCATGATAATAATTTTTACTTCATTAAGATTGAATGAGACTTATGTAAAGCACCTGTAAGTCCCAAGAAATGTCAGCTATTTTTAGTAGTAATAATAAGGTTTCCAGGGAAAACTTACATTTTCATGATTTACTATATCTATATGATCAATTTCCTCATGTTATGATAGGCTGATAACTGTTACATTTCTTTGTCTCATCCTCAAAGAGTTGGAGGCAAATTGTAATCCTGAGTGAACAACGCAATCCCTAAGGAGCAGAAAGTAAACAATGTGAAACACAAATAGAATCAAACATCATGTAAACAACTGCACAAAACTCACAATGCCTTTAGTGATCCTTGTAAAGACAACAGGAACAACAATTATGGCAGTGAAGCAACAATTATGGCAATTAAGTTTAATGGAGATAATTAAGCCAACTTAAATAAGTGAGCATTCTTTAGATATCTTGCTTACTTCTTCCACTTAATGTTCCTAAGATTCAAAAGAGCAAAGCAAACATACAACACAGAGTTTTCATACAGAAACTTTAGGAAGAAACCACCAAAGCTGGCATATGTACCATCTGTGCACACACACCTTCCTAAGGGGGGTATAGCGCTAAGGATGGGGAGATGGGTTAAGAACTGGATCTGGCTGTTCATATGGAGCTCCCAGGCAGTGGTCTGGGATCTATTAATAGTTTCCTTGTGTTTTCATACCTAGAGAGCTAAATAAGAATTGCAATGCCAAAGTCTCTGACAATGACCATGGGATTTCTAACAGGGTAAAGACCTTGCTGTTTAATCTCCTGTTCTTCTCAGCAGATTCTCCTCTGAAGCTCTGCCTGCCCTGAAATCACCTGGATGGAGCACAGAATGAAGCTTTGGTGTTTACAACAAGAAAGAAAGATAAGACTAACCTATTTCAGATGACAACCAACATTTTATTGATGAGGCTTATGGGAAAACATGGAAATTAACACATATAAAAGGAAGGAAAATAGTATCTATGATCTAAAATGCTTCCTCCCCTCCCCTCCAGAGTCCTGCCTGTGTTTAAAAACAGTCGAATAGGGGGGCGCCTGGGTGGCGCAGTCGGTTAAGCGTCCGACTTCAGCCAGGTCACGATCTCGCGGTCCATGGGTTCGAGCCCTGCGTCAGGCTCTGGGCTGATGGCTCAGAGACTGGAGCCTGTTTCCGATTCTGTGCCTCCCTCTCTCTCTGCCCCTCCCCCGTTCATACTCTGTCTCTTTCTGTCCCCCCCAAAAATAAATAAACGTTGAAAAAAAAATTAAAAAAAAACAGTCAAATAGGATGTCTAGCTACACAAGAGATAGAAGGTAGTGGGAAATGCAAGGACTCGGATTGCCTTGGTCCAAATTGTGACTCTGTCACTTACTCATGTGTCTGATCTTTGTCAACTTACTCAATTTTTCTTTGTTTTTATTTCCTAATCTTTTTTTTTAAAGAATTAGCTTTTTTTTTGCTTTTTATTTTATTTTTTTTTCAATATATGAAATTTATTGTCAAATTGGTTTCCATACAACACCCAGTGCTCATCCCAAAAGGTGCCCTCCTCAATACTAGAATTAGCTTTTTTTTAACATTTATTCATTTTTGACACAGAGACAGAGCATGAGTGGGGGAGGGTCAGAGAGAGAGAGGGAGACACAGAATCTGAAACATGCTCCAGGCTCTGCACTGTCAGCACAGAGCCTGACACGGGGCTCGAACTCACGGACTGTGAGATCGTGACCTGAGCCGAAGTCGGACGCTTAACCGACTGAGCCGCCCAGGTGCCCCATCCTTTCCTAATCTTTAAAAAGGGAATAATTATAATACCTACCTTATACGATCATTTACAGAATTTGAACCAAACTAATCAATGTAAGAACAATCCCTGATGTATACAGAGCACTCAGTAAGTAAGCTACAATGGAATTACATGTATATTGGTAACTTCACAGTCAGCTGGAAGCTTATTTCATCCTCTTACTACCAAATTATATCCTTTCATGGGAGCTACTCAGAGCATAGGCAAAACTTCCCATTGTTGTTATTGCTGCCTTGGGGAAGGGGAGTTCTTTTAAATCTAATTCATCAAACACATTATATATTTGATTTAGAAAGTTCTCTTAGATGACAGAATCTGGAATTCCAGCATGTTTGCTTTTGATTATTTGATGTACATTATCTCCTACCCTAGTCATGTCTTTAGCCAGATCCACCTTTTTCTAATTGTGTCTCCTATTCTTGACTCTGAGCATAGCCCATGTTATATGCAACTCTTGGAACAAGTTTCCCACTTGCTGTTGAGAGACAATCATCCATGGATATTTTCGTGTTCCTACATGGTCAGAACTCTTTGAGCAAAAGATACTGGCATGCTGGGTTAAAGGATGATTGAATGGCAAACAAGTTTAGAAGCTAAAGAAACTTCTGGAGGGAGTTAGAAACACAGCCCAGACAGTGAATGCAAAATTGGCCAGAAAGCATTAAAAACACAGGCTTTCAGATGAGTACAGATATGGCCCCATGTGTACTAAAGACCAGTGAACTCTCTCACCTGCTAGCAAGTGGAAGAAGAGAGGAGCAAGCCTAGACATAGCTGATGCCATTAGGGTCTCAGAAACCAGATCCTGGGATCTTGCCTGACTGTGCAGCCAGAACCATGTTGCAGGGGCCAGCTGGGACTGCAGAGAAGATGCAGACTGAGTTTCTGGCTTCCCTGACCAAGTGGGGACTGACTCAGTGTCAGAGAGATTTTGATGGGGAGATGGGCAAAATGAGTGAAGGAGAGTGGGAAGTGCAGGCTTACAATTAAGGAATGAATAGGCCATGGGACTAAAAGGTGCAGTATAGGGAATATGGTCAATGATACTGCAACGGCAATGTTTGGGAACAGATGGTAGCTACACTTTATACATTCATAACATAATGTATAAACTTGTCAAATCACTATGTTGTACACCTGAAACTAATGTAACATTGCGTGTCAACTATTCTCAAATTAAAAAAAAGAGACTTCTGGCTTCACCTGAGGATGCAGAAAGCTGTAAAAAAGAAGAAGAAAGAAAAATATTATGATTTTTATTGTGAACTGTGGTGGTATAAAATGTATTCCTGCTTCATGAATACACCTCCAAGGCATTGACCTGTAAATACATTTCAATAGCTCGTTTTATGAACAGGGCTGTAGTCATTTCAACAATTAACAACGTGGAATCTCCTTTCTCCCTAATTCCATGCAAAGGAAGAGTCATGCCTTGGCCTCTTATCTCCTACCTCCTTTGAAGGCTTCTGCAAGTCCTGGAGTCAGTGACACTGTGGCATTCCTATTGATGACAGATTGGCTCAACCTGCTACATTTTCAACCTCCCCTCTGCTGCTCTGCTATATGGGACAGAAAGAAATTATAAAAACATTCTTGGTCATGGCCAACAGCAAGGAAACAAAAGGTGCAGAGTTGCCCCAACTCTTCTCTGATTTGAGAACATTCTCTTCCCTCTCAGGAGCATTAGCAAAGTCAGTTCCAGCCTCATGGAACAATTAGTGGGTCTCTGTTCTTCAGAGCTCTCCTTACCTGTAAACTTACCAAGTCATGGCCCCCAGCCAGCTGCCCAGTGAACTCTGTTATTCATTCCTACTTCCTCTTCAGGAGGTTTGCCACTGAGTATTTGGAATTGCACAACACACAAAGTTGGAGCAAGTTCAACTCTGTAACTAGTTTCGATTGTTTTATTATCAATACCTCTTGCCTCAGGCTCCAAAGGAAAATTACAACCAAATAAGTCCTGTGTTTGTATAAACTGTGTGCAGCTTCCCTCTGCCTTTGATCCATTCTCATATGACACAGTAACTGGGCATGGTGGTGGCCAAGTAGTAGTATCCAGAATAGGATATTAATGATGGGTCACACCCTATGCAAATGACTGCCCAGAAGGCCTCATTCCAATGGGCTCACCTTTGTTGTCCTAAATTTACCAGGAATCTTGTCTGGATTCTCATTCTTGCACTTGTATGCTTCTGTATGTTCCATGTTCCTGGATCCTACCTCCCTCTGAAATGCCATGCTATGGTATTAGAAGGAGTGGGAAGGAGGCTGCTGGGGCCCAGAAGTGGGACTTTGCTACTCTGAGGCCTCAGAGATTTTGAGTGTGGTAATTTTTCACTTTAAGTACAAAGTTCCAGAAAAGGATATTGTCAACTAATAATAAAAGTTATAATCCTATAATCCTTTGAGGGTCGATGAAAGTGTGTGTGTGTGTGTGTGTGTGTGTGTACTCATTCAGTTCTCAAAAATGGAGATAAAGAAACTGAAGGGCAGAGAAGCTCTGTGTAACTTGCTCACGGGTCCTGTCAGCTAGCAAGTGGAAGAGGAGAGGGGCAAGTCCAGATGCAGACATGCTGAACTGTCCTGCTGTTCTGCCTGATCAGCCAGAGTGAGCAAGCAAGGAGAGCAGAGTGATATCACTGTGCTGAGTGGTAGGGCCCAGAGCAAAGCAGGACCCAGACTGGCCCAGCTCCCCCCACCTCTTCCAGTACATACTTGCAGATAAGGGGAGTCAAGCAGCTAGTCATCTGGGGGCAGGTGGCCATGCTTCCACATCCATGGTGCTTTATATCCTCTTTGCTTCTGTAAGGTTCCATCTGAGGTTCTCAGAAACCCAGATGGCATAATAGCCTTGCTAGAAGCATGGCTTTCCCTGGCATTGCCTAGCAACAATACTCTTGGGAATCAACTCGCCTACTCCAGAGTTTCACACAATCTCTAGACAGTTGGTAGACCTGCTCCTGATGCATCAGAAGACAGCCCTTCTCCTCCTCAACCTGCATCTTAGATACCATATGAAAAACTGATAGAGGGCCTGGGTGGCTCGGTTGAGCTTCCAACTCTTGATTTTGGCTCAGGTCATGATCCCAGGGTCCTGGGATCAAGCCCTGTGTCAGGGCCCATACTGAGCATGTAGCCTGCTTAGGATTCTTTCTCCCTCTGTCCCTCTCCCCGACTCATGCATTTTTTTTTCTCTCTCTCTCTCTTTCTCTCTTTCTTTCTCTCTGTCTCTCTGTCTCTCCCTCTCTCGCTCTATAAAAAAATAGGAGAAGGAGCAGGAGGGGAAGAAGAAGAAGAAAAGAGGAAAAGAAAAACTGGCAGCATGTAGATCTTTCCCACCAATTTTGATTTGGGAGCAGAACCTAAACTATGGCATTCAATGAACTTTGGCAAAAGAGATGTCCCTAAATAGGATTTTTAAACATAACAAGAGAAAAAAAATAAATCACATACTTAAAAGAAGTGATCATTTCTTAATAATACTCTAAATAACAATCTGCTGAAGGTCAATCTTCTATCCCTTTGAAGCCCTGTGGTTGGTGAAACCCATAACCTTCATCTATGACTCGTTTGATCTCATACTCCCTTTAAATCTCCTGAGTGATTAGTCATTCATTCTAAATGTATCTTCTGTGATATCTCATAATTCTTGGCTTATGTAGAAGCCACATTAAGATATAAAGACTACTGATGTCAGTTGTATCTCTATGCTATCCACAAATGCTCCCCAGCTTTCCATCTCAGCATCTCCCCAGGTAGGCTTCTCATCACCTCTCACTGGGAATTTACTGCTGCAGGTGTCTGGCTGATCTCCCACCTCATTCTAATTATAAAAGTCACAAGATCAGGACATTGTTACTCAGAGTTCTGGTCACCTAACACCAAGGGCTCTTCACTCAAATAAAGGAACTACAGATTCCTTGTCTGACACAAGCTACCTTCAAGAATTACCTCACATACGTCCCCACCAGTCAGACTTGATTGCTCATTCTTTCCCTAAACAAGTGCTAAGTCTTTCCTCATTCAGTACTTTCTATTAATTCTATACACCTCATTTCCTCTTATTAAGATTCTGTGGTTTTTAGTCCTGGATATCCATTGGAGTCATCTGGGGCATTTTTAAACAGGTGCATTCCCATAATCACAACTGTTCAACTGAAACAACACCTCTAAGGGTAAGGATACCATGATTTCATAAAGCCTCTCCCACGTGACAGGCTTGGCCAGGTAAAAACTATTGGAAAGGCCCTTCAAGACCACCTCCAGGTGCTCCTCCACAAGGCATCTCCTGAGCCTCACCCTCTCCCCTAAAGCCTGTGTGCTTTGGGCCTCTTGGCACACACAAGGGAAGCTTGTTATCTCCTTTAAGAGCCTTCCTGAGGTCAGGTGTATACTGGCTGTGTCTGAGTTTTGCCATATTTTCTCAACTGGACTGTAAACTGCAGCAGGGCTGTGCTCCCATCTCATATCCCCTGAAAGTGCCAGCACAGGGCTTAGCCTGGGACAGGTCCCCAGAATGTGTGCTCAGTCATATGTGGAGGATGGATACATGCACACACACATGGAAAACTTCCTGATGTGATCTTCAGGGCTTATTTCTTACCCTGCCTCCCATAAGGTGTCAATTAAAACTGTTATTTTCAAACTTCACTTCCATAAATGTGATTACTGACCAGTTCCTCTAAAAAGAATACTAGGCAATACACAGCAGTATTGATCTTAAAAATTAGATAACTTTGTGGCATGCATCTCAGGGTAGAAGCTGAAAGTCTGACATAAACCGAAAAAGAGTTCAATATTTCAGAAAAATAGGTGTGAGTGGAAGAGATAAAGTTTGCTATAAGCAGAAACGAGACCATTAAGACCTAGCACCACTTTTAGGATTTCTGCCTTTATTCTACATGCCATCAGGGGTCATTGAAGGCACTCAGTTACACATTTTAGGAGATGCCTGAAGAGTGACCTCCAGGGTAGAAACACTGGAAGCAGGGAGAGAGGAAGCAGTTGCAGGTATCCAAGCAAGAGGTAACCTCTGCCAGAACTAAGATAGAAGAAGAGATAGAGAAAGGCCAATTGATTCTTAGCAAGTACCTGATTTGGAGATAAAGAAAATAGGGATAAAGAAGAAGAAAGACTTAAATGCCTTCCCATCTTCTGGTCCTGTCAGCTATCTAGGTAATGATGTCATGCAGTGAGGCCCAACAGCTAAAGGAGAAGCAATTCCAGTCGAGTAGCCAGTTTTTTATGCCTGTGGGATGTCCAGTGGCATGTGTCCAGCAGATAATCAGATGCCTGAGCCTAGAGTAAGGGAGCCATGATCATGTGGGTGCTCCCTGAAGCCATAGGAGAGGATGTGGCCACCCAGGGGAGAGAGGAAGGTAAGAAAACAGGAAACAGAGAATGAAGCTGGAGGGAGGGCCAACATCTTAGAGATAAGACACCAAGGAGGAGCAAACAGCAAGACAAGCAACCGAACAGAGGAGATAGAAAGGGAGACTGTCACCATGCTAATAAAGACTCTGGGAGGTCATGCTGGGACATCTCAGAGGTGAGAGAATAGAGAAGACAGCACAGAAAGGGGTTGACAGTGCAAAGGGAAAGTGTGATGCAAGGTCCCGGCTGGTCTGCCCTGGAGGTCTCTGTTTCAGAGCAGAGTGTACAGTTCAACACAGACCTTGGAAAAATGAATGCATGTAGCAAGAAAGCTGCATGACCAGCAAGCAGCTGCTGAGAGAACCGCAAGACAGAAGGGGGTGTAGGATGCATAAGGTGGAAGTTACCAAGAGACAAGTGCAAGAGGGGCTCCCCCATAATCAGGTGGTGAGCCTGGGAAAGGCAGTCCCTCCTTCTGTCATCACTATGTGCCTGAGGCACCCTGAGAATGCAAGTGTTGGCAAATTCAGTTCTGTCTGACTCCAGCCTCCATGCTGGGTTTGCAGCTCCCCTTGAGTCCCCAGGATGTGACAGTGAGAGGGATGGGGAGGCCCAAGTTCTCATGTTCTCTGTGCTCACTTGCCCACACCCTCAGCCTTAAGTATTTCTGTTCCATCAACAGTTCTCCCTCTGAGGACCAGCCAGAAGTAGTATAAAATCACCTCACATGGTTTGAAACACTAGAAGGTCAACAGCCAGAATTTAAATTGATCAGATTATACTAGGTCTACAAAGAGTATGGGCTTGATATTGCCCATGGGTAATCATGAAAATCTTGTAGCATTTAGGAACTAGGTCAATGCTGAGGCCAGGTACATCCCTGGTGTTAATTATCTAAGATGTATTGATTCTTTTGGTACTCCTATTCACATTTAAAAATATTACAAAATAATTAGGAGCAAGCATTACATGAACTGAAGTGATATTTAATTTGTTTGGGAGTAGATTTAATAAACACATCTATGCATTGTCCTTTGCACATGAACAATACTTAACATTTATTATGACCTACATAAATGTCATGCTCATCATGATGATGAGCCCTGCACACTAATGATCTCATTTAACCCTTTAACAATACTATTAGGTAGGTTCATTTTACTCATTTATTTTTATGATGAGTAAAGATGTGTGCCCAGATGAGCCTAACTTATAAATCCAAATGCTTAGCCACTGTGCTGATCTACCTCTCATGACTTTGGAGGAGACAGCATTAATGATGAACCCTAAATAGCTTTGCTTTTGACACTAATGAGAGTGGTAGTTGCCAAAAAAAGAGAGCTCTGTTCACCAAACAAAACTTAGCAGTTAGCAACTTGAGATTTTTAATGAGAGAAAAGTGGGAATAAGTGTAAACTCTGTTGTCATAGTGCCCTGATTAAAATCCTCCAATGATTCTTGCTGCGAGATGGGTTTCTAATTCTTCAGCAGCGTAAACTGGCTGCCTCAGGACTGCCCCACTTCCTAGCCAGCTCCAGCAATCAGGCATTCTCTCTGTCCTCAGAAGATGTCACGGCCTCTATGCACCAGCATTTTGCACAGGCCATTCCTGCTCCCTGGCACTCTTCCCTGCTCCAGGCTTCCAGGACCCTCTCCTAACCCTTCTATTTTCAAATTATACTATAACCCTTCCTGGTACCTACCCACCCTATTAGGCTAGGTCCCCTATCAGTGACACAATTTCATAGTAATTTTTCAAGATAAAATGGATTAATTTTGTAATTAAATACTCACTTGTTTAATCTTGGCCTCCTCTTTCTTCTGCTAAGCTCTCAGAGTATGAGAACAAGAGCCCTGCTGTAATCTGCTATATTTCAGCCCCTGGCATTGTACTTGACTTACAAACACTTGTCAAAGGAAGGGAGGGAGGGAACACAGCCTTTCTGCATCTACCACAAGACCATGGCACAGGCTGCCCCATATGGATGTGCACACTGGGCCCAGACAGGGGCCCCTAAGGATAAGTGGAGCTGAAATCCATCCAGGCTTCTTATCTAATTTACAGTCAGTGCCATCTCAGCCAGTGGTAGCCCCATTAACCATCATTCATGTACTAGACACCACAATTGTTGCTTTAACATCTGCTATCTCCTCTCCTCCATGATCCCATGACTTAGGTCTGATTAAGTCCATTTCACAGGAAAATGGCTCTCAGAGAGATCAGTATGCCTAAGGTGTTCCTAGCCTTGTTCAAGTTTCAGTGTTTTCACATAAATGCATAGTGTTGCCAGATAAAACACAGAGCATCCCATTTAATTTGAATTTCAGATAAACAATGAGTAATTTATTTTAATGTAAGTATGTCTTACACACTGCATGAGACATACTTATACTAAAAACAAAACACAACAAAACAAAAAAGTTTCATTTAACTTGAAATTAAAATTTAACTAGGGATCTTATATTTTGATGTGCTAACACTACTAATGCTATTTTCTCAGTCACATTACTACACTGAAGTATAAAGGCTAGGAAAGAATGAAGATTCAGCTTATTGGACCACTACTAACATTCAAATGGTTTGCCATCACTCACCTTCTCTCCCTGAGTCTCCAAAGATGTCTAAAACCCTATGGTTGACCAGCTGGATGGCCAGCCTGAAATGAGAGGCTCTCATCTCCTCTGGAAACTGAGACACTTCCTTCCCTTTCTTCCAGCCCTGGCAGGCTGGGTGATAGGAGCATCGTCAGCCCATGGCCTCTTCCTCATGACTGCTGGAACCTTCATCAACACTACTGCTTTCAACTCCGACCTACCTATTACCTTCCCTCAAAGACACTGAAAATATCTGGAAACATCTCTTCCCTAGAGGGTGGTAGTATTGTGTAGCAGGAGTTATTTGTCATTTCTTCTTGCTTTCCATTTTAATCATCTTTTTATATCAGCCAAGTGTTTACCTGTTTTTCTAAATATCATGAAATCCTACACCTTCCCATGGCATTTGTTTTATTATCATCCATTACTCTGTACATATATAATATGCATGTTCCTTTTCTCTTATTTGTTAGTGAAAAAAATTAAAATCAAAACAAAACAAATACACAAACAAGCCCAAAACATTGTCCTGTATGAGACTTCTGTGTGGCTTTCTAGGCCATTCCCATCCCCAGGTGTTTCTGCAAAATAGTGGCTAGACTTCCTGTTTCTGAGAAGAAATGGAGTTGGGAAAAGGATTATTTAATTGCTGGAAGTAGAAGGGGGAAGGGAGGGGACAGAGAATAAGGAAAAGGAGAAATACCCTTAGCCATAAGTTAACAACTTAACCTTTCATCCAACCCATTTATTAAGACAGTCTTTTTCTTACTGAATATATTTGACATATCACATTGTGTAATTTTAAGGTTTACAACTTGTTAATTTGATGTATTTATATATCGTGGTATGATTACTATTGTAGTGATAATTAGCTGCTCTATCACATTATTTATCTTTTTTTTTAGCTCCAAATGGATCAAAGACTTAAACATTCAGACCTGATATTATAAAACTCCTAGAAGAAAACATAGGGAATAAGCTTCTCAACACAGCTCTTGGCAATGAATTTTTGGATATGATACCAAAAGCACAAACAACAATAAAAGCAAAAATCAATAAATGGGACTACATAAAACTCAAAACCTTCTGCACAGCAAAAAAAAAAAACAAAAAACAAAAAACAAAAAAAAAAACAACAACAAAAATACAAAATGAAAAGGCAACCTACAGAATGGGAGAAAATTTTCACAAACCATGTAGCAGATTAAGGGGTTAATATCTAAAATATATAAAGAACTCATACAACTCAATAACAACAACAACAAAAGATAGTCTTTTATATTTATAAAGTGTCTTTTTTTTTAAAGAAAGGATTTGAGTACAGCAAATAACACTCATGCCCATACTTTACCTGTTCTCTATGTAACTGGGAGGTCATTGACTTATGTGGAAACACAAGGGCCAGCAGGCTCTCAGCCCTAACAACAAGGCCCCGGGGCACCACCTCCTCATCTACCCTCTGTTCAAAAGTCACCTGTCCAAAGAACAGGATTCCTCTTCTTATACATCTTAGATCCATGGCTTTTCTTTTATCCCACTACAATGTTATTGGAGCTCCATTTACTACTGTTGGTGTCTCCAATGAAGCTATTTCATGTTGCAGAGAGTGTAGTGGTTAAAGGGACTATGAAGGATAAAAGTTTGCCTCAACTACATACTGGATATATGACTGACCTAGGGCAAGCTATTTAACTATGCCTCAGCAACTCATCTAATAAAATTGGAGAATTAGGGTGATAGTGAGGGGTCAATGAGGGACAGCGTGCTTGATACAGTGCCAAGCACAATAGGCACTAAACAAATGTTCATCATTTTCTTCTTAGTACACTATCACTCAAATCAAACTTCACAGAAAGGCATTTAAAGCTAGTTTTTCAGACTAATATTTTCCTGTTTAGATGTCAGTAGTTTTCCCCAGTGTGAAATAATGGCCTAATTAGACCTGTAGCCATATAAATTAAATCCTATTAAAATTTGGTAAATGTAATGCAAGACAACCAAACAGATTCAAAATGCACATGTTCTAGGTTCCAAGTCTGAGAATAACTAGCTGTCAGTTCTCAAGCAGTTGCTTCTATCTTTAGTAGTCACCTTAACCAAAGGAAGGGAATTTAAATCACTTTTTCTGATCCTTCCAGCATTAAAATTTAAATTCTCTGAAGTGTCAGGATATACAGACTGAAACTACACTGGATGTGTTAAGTAGAGATTGTTAATAATGTAGAGAATGTACATATTAAAAAGATTACTTACATCAAGACCATATTGCTTTTAAAAATAAAAACAAAATACTGTAATTAGAAACTTAAAGTAGTGCCTAAATTGCTAAAAAAACAACTAGCAAACCACAGGAATGAGTTTGTGAAACTTGTTCATCGAATAGTTTGTGTTATTCTGTAAGGCCCACTCGTGTCGTGAGGTGGGACAGCTGGTGTAAACAGGAATGTAGGCCTCTTTCTGTATTTAGCCTGAGGAATAAAACATCCAAATTCCTGTGGCATGCAGTTGTGTGTTCCCAGCTCCACATCCAGGGACACTACATTGGTAGCTTGAAGTCAAACAGTATTTACACCATAGAAATTGGCAAAAGGACAAATCACAGGCTTTTAGCTCCACTGTCTCCTCTCCAGCTGGTTATTAAACACTTACCAGCACACCTTAATAGATGTTTAATTGGGTCCATCTAACCCACGCAATTTCAAACCAAAAACTAGAACTTATCTTGAATTAATCTTCTAATTCACGGGATCCTTTACAGAGACTGAGCATCCAAGTAAAGTAGAATTTATACTACTATTATTTAAAAACATGTATGCGTATACATATATACATGTGTGTGCATATGTACATGTATTTAAAATTAACATTTTGTAGAACAGAGGCCTGGTCCAACATAAGAAGCAGGATAAATAAATGATGCTTCAGACTTCAGCTCAGGCCATAATCTCGCGGTTCGTGAGTTTGAGCCCCTTGTCGGGCTCTGTGCTGACAGCTCAGAGCCTCGAGCCTGCTTCAGATTCTGTGTCCCCTTCTCTCTCCATCCCACCCCTGCTTGTGCTCTGTCTCTCTCGGTCTTTCAAAAATGAATAAACATAAAATTTTTTTTTTAATAAATGATGCTTACCACAGAGAATATTTAATTATCTTCCTTATACATGCCTTGCCTGGCCCTATGCTTAAATCTCTAAATTTTTCCTCTTTCTTTCTTTCTTTTTTTCTTTCTTTTTCTTCTTCCTTCCTTTCTTTATTTCTTCTTTCTTTTTTTCTCATTCATACTCCTCCTTGTTCTGGGAAGAGTTTATGACATATATCTGTATGTTAAATTGTTATAATATTGACATACAAGGCTAGCTAGCCTTCAAATGTGGACAGAATTCACGAGCAAAGATAGAGCAAGGTTGACAGAGATATTAAGCAAACAATATAAAAGCAAGAGCTAAAATATTAATATTAAAAAGATCCAATTTAAAGGTAAAGGTTTCTTTAAAGCATTTAGCAAGATAAAGACTATGTATAATAGCCACAAACATGTATTCACCAAAAAACAATTAACAGCAGAATTTAATATACTCCTTACAGAATTAGACAGATCTAATAGAAAAAAATAAGTTAGGATATTCTCATCATAATCCAATAAAATTAGAAAAATATAATAAGAATAACAATAAAAATAGTTTAACTGCTTAGAAACTAAAATATACTTTTCTAAATAAGCTATTTAATAAAATTTAAAATCAAGTTAAAATTAAATCTATCTAGAAGCACTCAAATAATATTTTATACCAAAAGAGAGATATAACTAAAGTAGTATTAACTGTTTTATCTTACATTAGAAATAAAACTTAAGAAAATAAAATTTAAAAAAAGAAAGGAGGAAGAATCAATAAAGATATAAGTATTGAGATTAATAAAAATTAAAAAAAAAGTAGAAAAGGTAAAATAAATCCTAAACTGATTATTTGCTTTAACCATTTCATTAAATATAGATAATCACTTCATGGGCCCTATTAAGGAAAAAAGAGAGAATAAAAAATATACAAAAATCAAGGGCCCCTGGGTGGCTCAGTTGGTTAATCATCCAACTTCAACTCAGGTCATGATTTCACAGTCCGTGAGTTCGAGCCCTGCGTCAAGCTCTGTGCTGACAGCTTGGAGCCTGGAGCCTGTTTCAGATTCTGTGTCTTTCTCTCTGTCCCTCCCCTGCTCATGCTCTGTCTCTCTCTGTCTCAAAAATAAATAAAAACATTAAATTTTTTTTAAATATACAAAAATCAAGAAAGAAAAAAATACTGATATAGGAGGGATTATAAGAATAAGTAAATAGTATCTAACTATGGCAATGAAGTTGAAACCTAGAGACAACTTAGTGATGGTTGTAACAAATATCAAAAGTCAAAATTTCTCCATGAAGAAGGAAAAAAATTGAATATACTGAAAGAGTGATTAAAAACCTACTATTGAAAAGGATCATAGGGCCAGCTGGCTTCAAAGCTGAGTCCTATTTAATATTTATTTAATGTTAATTTTAATGTTACATACATTTGCCTATAAAAAAATGGAAATCTCCTTTATTCATTTTCTAAAACTAGCATATCCTGAATGACAAAACTTTATACTCAGAAAACCCTATAAACAAATAAAATGTATGATTTAAAAACACTTTAATTCTAAATAAAAGATTAACAAGTGAAATCCACGCTTTCAAAAGAATAAAAGGGCATGATCAAATCAGGTTCAACATAAGAATGAACACGTATATACTATTTGAAAACATAGCATCATGATTCATTAAATCCACAAGAAGGAGCGTCATACTAGCACACCAACTGATACAGCAAAGACCTTTTGTAACAGTTCAGCAGCTGTTCCCCCCCAAAAGTTCAGTTAAATAGAAATAAAAATTGAATACTTAATATATAGTAGAGGATCCTTATTAAAATCCAAAAACAAACATCACTGTGAAATGAAAATATGCTAAAGTCATCTCCACTAAAACCAGAAGAAGCAAGGATTCCCACTATCACCTATATTATACCACATAGTTTTAGTGATCTGGCAAACGAAATGAGAAAAGAAAACAGTCCATATAAATACTGGAGGAGTAAAGATTACTTTTCTTTCCTTGCAGATAATATGACTGGATACATATAAAGTTCAAGACATTTGAGAAAAAAATTAAAATAAATCAAAGAACTTGGTAAGGTGTTTATTATCATACAAGATAAACGTACAAAAATCCATAACTGTTTTTCTATACTGATACTAAAAACTAAACATGGGTATTAGAGAAATGTTTAATTCATAATAGGGATAAGTATATAAAATAGGAAAACATCCAATAAGAAATATTATTCAGGTCATCTAAAAAAACTATAAAATGTTATTAAAGGACATAAAACAAGGTCTGAACAAAGGGGAAAATATATCACGTTCTTGAATGAGAATATTTAATAGGATTATAAATTATAATTATAAAAATTATAAATTATAAAAAATTTATATATGTTATATATAAAAATAATTTAAAATATATTATAAAAATTTATATATAATACAGTTGCAATCTTGATTCTATTGGATTTGGGAAGAATGTGAATAATTTGGGAATTTGAGGGTTGAATAAAGTTATGGTAAAATTCATATCAAAAAATAAGTTACCAAAGATAACAAAGAAAAAAATTTTAAGTATGTGAAGTGAGGGGACAAGGAACTTGCCTTACCAGCTACTAAGGCATACTATAAAATCACCATAGCACTAGGGGCGCCTGGGTGGCGCAGTCGGTTAAGCGTCTGACTTCAGCCAGGTCACGATCTCGTGGTCTGGGAGTTCGAGCCCCGCGTCAGGCTCTGGGCTGATGGCTCAGAGCCTGGAGCCTGTTTCCGATTCTGTGTCTCCCTCTCTCTCTGCCCCTCCCCCGTTCATGCTCTGTCTCTCTCTGTCCCAAAAATAGATAAACGTTGAAAAAAAAATTAAAAAAAAAAATCACCATAGCACTAGAACCAAAATAAAATGGTATTTATTGGCATAGAGATAAATAAGTTAATGAAACAAAACAGAATTCTAGAAACAGATCTTAATTTATATGATAATTTAATAAATGACATATTTGGTATTTCAATTTGGTGAGTAGAGGCTGATTTATTAAATTAATGATG